>NC_082715.1:151395606-152082356 GCF_030144855.1 Hypanus sabinus | reverse complement strand
ATACTCAAGGAGTAAAAGAACAGCCAAGTGATCAGACTTCCGGAAGTGAGGACGTGGAATAGCACAGTAGGCATTCTTGATGGTGGTGTACAGTGGTCCAGTATGTTGCTTCCTCTGATATTGCAAGTGATCTGTTGATGGTAATTGCTTAGTGATTTTTTTTAGACAGGCTTTGTTAAAATCCCCCAAAACGATGGAGAAAGTGTTAGGGTGCGCTGTTTCGTGCATGTTGATCCCATTGCTCAGATCATCTAAAGCCTGTTTGACTTTGGCCTGAAGTGAAATGTATGCCACTACCAAAATGATCCTGGAAATCTCTCATGGTAGGTAAAATGGATGGCACTTAACTGCTAGATATTCCAGGTCTGGTGAGCAGAATTGGGACAGCACTGATATATTTGTGACCAAGAAAAGTTGATCATGAGGCATACTCTTCCAACTCTGTTTTTGAGAGACTCTATAGATCTATCCTGATGGTGTATAGTAAACTCGTCTGAATTGCTGCATCTGGTGCAGAAGGGGTTACCCAGGATTCTGTGAAACAAAGGACACACATGGTCCTAATGTCCCTCTGATTCAGCACCCTAGCTCTGAGATCTTCAATTTTATTCACCAGAGACTGCACGTTTGCCAGCAAGATATTCAGTTTTGGGAGTTTAAAACCCTGTTTCCTTAAGCGCATTTGTATCCTTGACCTGCAACCACATTTCCTACATGGAATCTGGCAAGGAGTCTGTCCACAATCGGCATTGTTTCTGTCAGTTTTAAGCAGTGATGGTTTGTTTAAGCACATTAAGACATCTTTGTTGACTGTACTGACCTTGGAAGCAGTTGTGCTTTTTAGCTGTGTCAGGCTGAAATGAGAATATTTAATCATGTTCTCTATCTTTCCCCTATCATAATTCCTCTATCTTTCCTTTCCTTTCTAGAATTCTTTAGTGACTTTCAATGTATGGTTAGGATATCATGTGGCATGGAAAATCATATCTATTTTGCTTGTAAGATTATGACATTAGTGCACTTCTCCTTTCCAAGTTGTGCCACCTTCCACAGTATTTCATGTATATTCACCTTATGATGACTGGGCATAATAAACAGCACAATTAATACTAAACCCTACCTATCAGGATTGTAATCTTCAAATGTTTTTTTCAACATGTGAGATGGTACTGGCAAGACCAGAATTCATTGCTTCCCTAGTTATACTTGAAGAGGTGGTGGTGAAGCTGCAGCCACAAGGCTAAAGTCTGCAGTTTCAAAGGTTTACACTGTACCTTGAATGGTTCCAAATTTTTACATTATGCTGTTTTTTAAAAATGTTAATACACCATAATCCTGAAGAACATCCCCTCCATAAAGCTATCAGGGATGCCCATGCACAATACTAGTCCAAAATCTAGCCCCAGACAAGCTGTCAATTGTAGCAGGGCTTACATGTTAGAATGTGCAATGGGACCAAGTTAGGTAGCATTCTGGACAACAGTGATGAGCTTAAAGCATTCTATGCCTGTTCTGAACCGAAGGGGATTGGAATCTCACCACTCACCCCTTTAGCGTCCAATGCACCTGAATCCACAGCCACCGTTGTGTGCATAAGATCAGTCTTCTTGAGAGTGAACCTGTGGAAATCATTTGGCCCAGACGGTATCCCTAAGTGTGTCCTTAGATCCTGCACAGATCAGTTGGCAGGAATATTTGTAGGCATTTTTAACCTCTCTCTACTTTAACCTGAGGTTCCCACCTACTTTAAGAAGACTATCGTTCTGGCACCTAAGAAACACAAGGTAACATGTCTAAATAACTACCACCCAGAGGCTCTGACATCCACTATCTTGGAGTGCTTTGAGAAGCTTGTCATGGCACTTATTAGCTCTAGCCTCCTGGACAAACGCGGCCCACTGCAATTCGTCCATCACTGAAACAGGTCAACAACCGATATCATGTTACTGATCCTACTATTTCCCTTTGCAACTGGATCCTCTTCTTCCTCATTGGCAAATGTCAATCAGTAAGGATTGGTAACAAGATCTCCTTGCTGACAATCAACACGTACTCCCTGTACGTGCTAGACCATGTGGCTAAACGCAGTTCCAATACCATTTTCAGATTCTCCAAATCATGGGTATAATGCATCAACTTGCACCTGGTTGAGTGGTGCTGCAACAACCGCATCTTGCTCAATGTCAGTAAAACTAAAAAGTTGGTTGTTGACTTTAGGAAGAGAAAGGAGGCCTCCTAATTAGTGGATTGGTGGCGGAGAGGTCAACAGCTCTAATTCCTAGGTGTTAGCAGATCAGATGACCTGTCCTATGCCCAGCAACTAGACGAAGTCATAAGGAAGGTGTGCTAGGGTTTTTACTTATATAGGAGATTAAGTAAACTTCTGCAGATGTTTTGTTGAAATATCCTCACTGGTCCAACTTTAGTGGAAAAAGCTTGCTTGCCTTTACCCCTCAACATTTTGTATAAATCTGTCAAATCTCCCGTTTCTCCTACTTCCAGTGAATAAAATCCTGACCTATTCAAATTTTCCCTATAACTCAGGTGGCCAAGTGGTTAAGGCGTTTGTCTAGTCATCTGAAGGTTGCTAGTTCAAGCCTTGGCTGAGTCTGTGTGTATGTCACTTAACCACAACATTGCTCTGTGACGACAACAGTGCCAAGGTGCATGGGTCCTAATGCCCTTCCATTGAACAACATCGGTGGCATGGAGGGGGAGGCTTGCAGCTTGGGCAACTGCCAGTCTTCCATTAAAAAAAAATCTTGCCCAGGCTTATGCCCTGGAAACTTTCCAAAGCGCAGATCCATGGTCTATTGAGACTAACGGAGGGCTACATAACTCAGGTCCTCAAGTCCAAGTAATATCCTTGTAAATTTTATCTATGTACTTTCTGATAGGTAGGTAACTCAAACTGCACACAATACTCCAAATCAGGGCTCACCAGTGTCTTATATAACTTCAACATAACATCCCAGCTCTTGTATTCACTGCTCTGATTTATGACCAATGTGCTAAAAGCTCTCTTTATGACCCTATTTACCTGTGACACCACTTTCAAGGAATTATGGATCTGTATTCCCAGGTCCCTTTGTTCTACTGCACTCTTCAGTGCCCTACCATTCATTAAAATGTCCTGTCCTGGTTTGTCCTCTCAAAGTGTAAGACCTCACACTTATCTGCATTAAATTCCATCTACCATTTTTCAACCCATTTTTCCAGCTGGTGCAGATCCTCTGCATGCTTTGTTACCCTTACTATCTACTACACCCTCAATCTTGGTTTATTTGTGAATTTGCTGATCCAGTTTACCACATTATTATCCAAAGCATTAATATAGATGACAAGGAACAATGGACTCAACATCAGTCCCTGCACACAACTAGTCACCGGTCTTCACTCAGAGAAGCAACCATCTATCATCACTCTCTGGCCTCTCCCATTAAGCCAATGTTGAATTCAGTTTATTACTTCATCCTGAATGCTGAGCAACTTATCATTGTGGACCAGCACTCCAAATTGGTCTTTGTTACAGATCTTGCTAAACTCCATGTAGACAATATTCACTGCTTTTCCTTCGTCAACCGTCTGGTAACCTCCTTTAAAAGAAAAGTATAAGATTTGTTGGACATGACCTATAATGTATGAATCTATGTTGACTAGCCCTAACCAGACCTGAATATCCAAATACTTATATATCCTGTCCCTTGGAATATCTTCCAGTATTGTACCTACTATTGATATCAGGCTCACTAGCCTATAGTTTCCAGGCTTGTTTTTAAACATAGAAACATAGAAAATCTACAGCACAATGTAGGCCCTCGGCCCAAAAAGCTGTTCTGAACATGTCCCTACCTTAGAAATTACCGGGCTTAGCCATAGCCCTCTATTTTTTTAAAACTCCATCCACCTATCTAAAAGACTCTTAAAATACCCTATCGTATCTGCTTCCACCACCGTTGCCGGCAGCCCATTCCACGCACTCACCACTCTCTGAGTAAAAAAACTTAGAAGACTGAAGTGTACTCTTCCTGTAGTTAAGGTCTTCAGCCTCCAGCCTGTTTCCTTTTCAGGTATTTGATGCCTGGCTGATAAACATGCGGGAGCAACAGAGAAAAAGATTACGCATTGCAAAAGCAGTGGAAAACTATCAGAGTCACCTTTTGCGAATGGGAGTTGCTGCAGTTCTTCAGTATACCTCTGACATGATCCAGTTGCGTAGGCATATTGCTGTTGAACGTCAAGTGAAGGTAAGACTCTGAAGCAGGGAGATTTGAAGCTGACATCTGCGAATCTCTCTGAACTTTTGCATTCACAATTAACAATATCATAAGGAGCAATAAGTTTGTTTCTGATTATAAAAACACAAGTTCTGCAAACACTCAGTAAGTTAGGCAGCATCTGTGGAAAGATGGTTGATGTTTCAGGTTGAAACAGGCAGGTGAAAATTAGGTTTTAAGTTGTTACGAGGGACAGGGAAGAACTGTAGGTCAAAAGGAGCATCTGAAATGGTGAGCATTGTTTATAAAATTGAGGGAAGTTAGAGAGGGAATAAAATGAAGAAAAGAACTTATAAAACAACAGAATACAGTTCAGGCAATACACACAAAGTGCTGGCGGAACACAGTAGGCCAGGCAGCATCTATAGGAAGAAGTACAGTTGACGTTTCGGGCCGAGATCCTTCGTCGGGGCTAACTGAAAGAAAAGATAGTAAGAGATTTGAAAGTGGGGGGGGAGGGGGAGATCCAAAATGATAGGAGAAGACAGGAGTGGGAGGGATGAAGCTAAGAGATAGAAAGTTGATTGGCAAAAGGGATACAAAGCTGGAGAAGAGAAAGGATTATGGGATCGGAGGCCTAGGGAGAAATAAAGGGGGAGGGGAGCACCAGAGGGAGATGGAGAACAGGCAAAGAGTGACCATTTTGGATACTTTTGGTGGGGACAACCTACCAGAGACAAGTTGCATTGGTTGCATCTCTGGCACTGAGACTGGACCCTCCGCTCAGAAGGGAAGGAGGGAAAAGAGGAGAGCAGTAGTGATAGGGGATAGCAATCTCAGGATTGCTACCAGTGCCACGTGCAAGTGGGTTTAGAAATAGTAAGATGGCGCAGATCAACACATGGCTGAAGACATGATGCAGGAAGGAGGGCTTCAGATTTATAGATAATTGGGCAGTTTTCCAGGGAAGGTGGGACCTGTTCCAGTGGGACAGTTTACATCTGAACTGGAGGGGGACAAATATTCTTGCAGGTAGGTTTGCTAGAGAGGCTCCAGTGGATTTCACCTAGATACAAGGGGGGAGGGGAACCAGAGTGTAGGAACAGATGTATGAGAGAAGGAAGAAAAAGAAGATAGTAAAGTTGTTTGCACCGTTAGAAATAAACAGAGAGGAAGAGGTGGAGAATTTCTTAAATGCATTTATTTTAATGCTAGGAGCATTGTAAGAAAGGTGGATGAGCTTAGAGCATGGACTGATACCTGGAAATATGATGTAGCTATTAGTGAAACATGGTTGCAGGAGGGGTGTGATTGGCAACTAAATATTCCTGGATTTCACTGCTTCAGGTGTGATAGAATCGGAGAGACGAGGGGGAGGTGTTGCATTGCTTGTCAGAGAAGATATTACAGCGGTGCTCTGGCAGAATAGATTAGAGGGCTCATCTAGGGAGACTATTTGGGTAGAATTGAGGAATGGGAAAGGTGTAGTAACACTTATAGGGGTGTATTATAGACCACCTAATGGAGAGCGAGAATTGGAGGAGCAAATTTGTAAAGAGATAGCAGATATTTGTAGTAAGCACAGGGTTGTGATAGTGGGAGATTTTAATTTTCCACACATAGACTGGGAAGCCCATACTGTAAAAGGGCTGGATGGTTTGGAGTTTGTAAAATGTGTGCAGGATAGTTTTTTGCAGCAATACATAGAGGTACCAACTATGATTGGTACAGGGGCAGTGTTGGATCTCCTGTTAGGGAATGAGATAGGTCAGGTGACGGAGGTATGTGTTGGGGAGCACTTCGGGTCCAGTGATCACAATGTCATTAGTTTCAATATGAATATGGCGAAGGATAGGACTGAATCCAGGGTTGAGATTTTTGATTGGAGAAAGGCTAACTTTGAGGAGATGTGAAAGGATTTAGAAAGAGTGGATTGGGACAGTTTGTTTTATGGGAAGGATGTAATAGAGAAATGGAGGTCATTTAAAGGAGAAATTTTGAGGGTACAGAATCTCTATGTTCCTGTTAGGTTGAAAGGAAAGGTTAAAAGTTTGAGAGAGCCATGGTTTTCAAGGGATATTGGAAACTTGGTTTGGAAAAAGAGAGAGATCTACAATAAATATAGGCAGCATGGAGTAAATGAGGTGCTCGAGGAATATAAAGAATGTAAAAAGAATCTTAAGAAAGAAATTAGAAAAGCTGAAAGAAGATATGAGGTTGCTTTGGTAAGTAAGGTGAAAATAAGTCCAAAGAGTTTTAACAGCTATATTAATAGCAAAAGGATAGTGAGGGATAAAATTGGGCCCTTAGAGAATCAGAGTGGACAGCTATGTGTGGTGCCAAAAGAGATGGGGGAGATTTTGAACAATCTCTTTTCTTTGGTATTCACTGAGGAGAAGGATATTGAATTGTGTAAGGTAAGGGAAACAAGTAGGGAAGTTATGGAAACTATGATAATTAAAGAGGAGGAAGTGCTGGCACTTTTAAAGAATATAAAAGTGGATAAATCTCCGGGTCCTGACAGGATATTCCCTAGGACCTTGAGGGAAGTTAGTGTAGAAATAGCAGAGGCTCTGACAGAATTATTTCAAATGTCATTTGAAATGGGGATGGTGCTGGAGGATTGACATATTGCTTATGTTGTTTCATTGTTTAAAATGGGTTCTAAGAGTAAACCTAGCAATTATAGGCCTGTAAGTTTGACATCAGTGATGGGTAAATTAATGGAAAGTTTTCTTAGAGATGGTATATATAATTATCTGGATAGACAGGGTCTGATTAGGAACAGTCAACATGGATTTGTGCATGGAAGGTCATGTTTGACAAATCTTATTGAATTTTTTGAAGAGGTTACTAGGAAAGTTGACGAGGGTAAAGCAGTGGATGTTGTGTATATGGACAAGGCCTTTAACAAGGTGACTAGTGGTGTACCTCAGGAATCTGTACTGGATCCAATGTTGTTTGCCATATACATTAATGTATAATGCATGATGGGGTGTTAAATTGGATTAGTAAGAATGCAGATGATACTAAGATAGGTGGCGTTGTGGATAATGAAGTAGGTTTTCAAAGCTTGCAGAGAGATTTAGGTCAGTTAGAAGAGTGGGCTGAAAGATGGCAGATGGAGTTTAACGCTGATAAGTGTGAGGTGCCTCATTTTGGTAGGACTAATCAAAATAGTACCTACATGGAAATGGTAGGGCATTGAAGAATGCAGTAGAACAGAGTGATCTAGGAATAATGGTGCATAGTTCCCTGAAGGTGAAATCTCATGTGGATAGGGTGGTAAAGAAAACTTTTGGTAAGCTGGCCTTTATAAATCAGAGCATTGAGTATAGGAGTTGGAATGTAATGTTAAAATTGTACAAGGCATTGGCGAGGCCAAATTTGCAGTATTGTGTACAGTTCTGGTCACCGAATTATAGGAAAGATGTCAACAAAATAGAGAGTACAGAGGAGATTTACTAGAATCTTACCTGGGTTTGAGCACTTAAGTTACAGAGAAAGGTTGAACAAGTTAGGTCTTTATTCTTTGGAGCGTAGAAGGTTGAGGGGGGACTTGATAGAGGTATTTAAAATTATGAGAGAGATAGATAGAGTTGACGTTGATAAGCTTTTTCCATTGAGACTAGGGGAGATTCAAACAAGAGGACATGAGTTGAGAGTTAAGGGACAAAAGTTTAGGGGTAACACAAGGGGGAGTTTCTTTACTCAGAGAGTGGTAGCTGTGTGGAATGAGCTTCCAGTAGAAGTGGTAGAGGCAGGTTCGCTATTGTATTTGAAGTAAAATTAGATAGGTATATGGACAGGAAAGGAATGGAGCGTTATGGGCTGAGTGCAGATCAGTGGGACGAGGTGAGAGTAAGCGTTCACCATGGACTAGAAGGGCCGAGATGGCATGTTTCTGTGCCGTAATTGTTATATGGTTAAGGGAGTGCCATAGTAAGAAAGCATTAAACTTGATGGGAAAATAATTGCATGGAAGTATTGGACTGTTATTGATACTCAAGTTGATCCAGCAATCTCAAGAAATACCGGATGCATTTTAAATGTTGCCAAAAGTCTGACAATGTTTATTTGTGTTGTGGAATAATGGGGAAAGGAAGTTTGGATTAAGGCAGAGAAAATTGACATATCTGAAATTTTAAAAATATCTCTGTGCATTTACTATATACTAGAATAATTTTGATTAGTTGAAATTGTTCTGTGTCTGTACCAGAGGACTTTCATCCATGAAGAGCATGTTTTTAAAAAAACATCGATGATTAATACTTTCCCATCCATGTACCAGTCCAATTTTCTCTCAAATGTTGAAGTTGAACCCACATCCAACACTTACAGTGGCATCTCATTCCACACACTCAAAATCCTCTGAGTGAAGAAGCTCCCCCTCATCTTCCTCTTAAACATTCCACCTTTCACCTTTAACCCATGACCTCTAGTTCTAGTTTTACCCAATCCCAATGGAAAAAGCCTGCTTGCATTTGCCCTATCTGTAGCCCTCATAATTTTGTATCTCTGTACAAAGTTACCTCTAATTCTTCTACACTTTATGGAATAAAGTCCAAAAGTATTCAATCTTACCCTGTAACTCAGGTCCTCAGTATCTTGTAAATTTTCTCTGTACTCTTTCAACCTTAATGACATCTTTCCTGTAGATAAGTGCCCAAAACTGCAGACTATACTCCAAAATAGGCCTCATGAACATCTTATACAACTTTAACATAACATCCCAACTCCTGGACTCAGTACTTTGAACTATGAAGGCTAATGTGCCAAACTGTTTCTTTACGACCCTGTCTACCTATGACACTACTTTCAAGGATTGTGGATCTGTATTCCCAATCCCTCTCTTCTACTGCACTTCTCACTGTCTTACTGCTCACTGTGTAAGCTCTGTTTTGGTTTGTCCTCTCAAAGTGCAACACTGTACATTTGTCTGCCTTAAATTCCACCTGCCAGTTTTTAGCCCATTTTCCAGCTAGTTCAGATCCCCTTGCAAGCTTTGATAGCCTTCTTTACTATGCCCCAATCTTGGTGTCATCTGCAAATGTGTTGATGCTGGTTACCATATTATCATTCAGATTGTTGATATAGATGACAAACAACCATTCTTAGTATTGTATATCTGTAAAAGTTCTTGTGATTCTCCTTCACCTTGTCTGCTAGAAGCAAGTTTGCGCCAACTTGTAGCCCGCCTGATTTCCTTCTTTTAAGTGTTTATTGTATTTCTTCTACTCCTCAAGTACCTCATTTGTTCCTACCTGCCTATACCTGTGTAGCCCCCGGTAAGCCTCAGGCTCGCTCAGCTCACTTCAGTCTAGGGGGAAGCAGCCTTCTGAGTGATCAGTTTGTGTAGACGCTGTGTGATGTCCCCACCATGCCAAATAACAGACGTTTAATCATATGTGATTAAATGATTGCACTTTATAGATCGTACTGGAACTATGTACTTAATAGAGATACAATATAAAAGGCAAAGTAAAAGGCACCAAACTTATCAAAGTCCAACCGCTTCATGCACAACCATTGGAGCTCAGTTAACGATGTCTTCTTGCCACCATTCGATCCCCTCCGACCTCCTCGACCTGCTGCCTGGGACCAACCATGGTGGTCGACCAGGCGCTCCACATGAATCTGTCCTCGGCTCCTCTCCTCGCTGAAAACCCTGGGCCTCGGACCCCCGCTCGATGTCCGTTCCATTGCCCAGCTACAGCATCGCGCCTTCTCGCTCTAGTATACTATTCTCGTTATCAGTAATTATAACCCAAACAAGCTGCGAGAGAAAGCACTCCCTCACTAATTAACATAACAAAGAAGCATTTTATTAGCCTTAGCAGTAACATAAAAGAAGAAACCCCTTACACCTGCTTTGCGCGTCCTACTTTTTCATAACTGGGGGCCCCAATATCTTTAGAAACCTGGGGTTCTCTGAAACTGTTAATTTTGCCTTTTATTCTGACAGGAACATACAAACTCTGTACTCTGAAAACCTCACTTTTGAAGGCCTCTCACTTACCAACTACACCTGTGCCAGAAACAACCTGGCCCAATCCATGCTTGCCAGATCCTTTCTGAGACTGTTAAAAGTGGCCTTTCACCAACTTAGAATCTCGACTGGAGGACCAGACCTGTCCTTTTCCATAATGTGGTTAATATTTGGAAAGTTAAAATCACCTACTATCACAAC
Organism: Hypanus sabinus; assembly: GCF_030144855.1. Taxonomy (NCBI): domain Eukaryota; kingdom Metazoa; phylum Chordata; class Chondrichthyes; order Myliobatiformes; family Dasyatidae; genus Hypanus; species Hypanus sabinus. Next base: position 152,071,949 of record NC_082715.1, on the reverse strand, counting down.
CTTATGTTTCTTGTAATAGTCTATGATCTATACAAATTTGCTCCTCTAAATCCCACGGACTGTTGGGTAGTCTGTAATGTAATCCAATTAACATGATCATCCCCCTTTTTTATTCCCCACTTCCATCCATACAACCTTAGTTTCTAATCTGTCCTGTCTGAGCACTGACATTGAGCAATGCCATGACATTTTCCCTGACACCTCCCTCTTTAATCCCTCCCACTCTATCACATCCAAAACAACAGAACCCTGGAACACTGAGTTGCCAGTCCTGTCCCTCCTGCAGCCAAATCTCTCTAATAGCTACAATGTCATAATTCCATGTGATGATCCATGCCCTGTGCTCATCCGCCTTTCCGATAATTATCCTTGCATTGAAATATGCCCAACTCAGAACATTAATCCCACCAGGTTTAATCTTTTGATTCCTGTGTTTGAATATAGTCTTAACAACTTCTTTCCCTACAACCACGCCACTATATGCTCTGTTCCTCTGGTTCCCATCCCACTCTAACCTAAGTTTAAAACAACTCCCTCTCCCTCCCCCACCATACATCATTACTAATCCTTCCACAAGGATGTTAGTCTTTCTCCAGTTCAGGCGCGAACTGTCCTATCTGTACAGGTCCCACCTTCCCTGGAAGAGAGCCCAGTGATCCAAAACTCTGAAGCCCTCCCTCCTGCAACAGCTGTTTAGTCACAGGTTAAACCGTATGATCTTCCTGTTTCTAGTCTCAAGAGCACGGGTAGTAACCTGTCCTTTAACTTTGCACCAAACTCCCTGAACTCACTTTACAGGACCTTGTTAACCTTTCTACCCATGTCATTGATACCGATGTGAACTATGACCTCTGGCTGATGTCCCTGAGCCTAACACCCCAACGTCCATCCGTGAATCTCCTGTTTGTTCCCCTCAACAGTGAATCCCCTATCACGACAGCTTGTCTATTCTCCCCCTTCCCTTTTCAACTACAGGGTTGGGTTTAATTCCAGAGACCTGACCACTGTAACTTTCCTCTGCTACTTCATCTCCCACCTTACCCCCCGCAACAATATCCAAAGCCTGTTTGTTATACCTGTTCTTGAGGGGAGTGGCCACAGGGGTACTCCGCACTGGCTGCCTATCTCCTTTACCCCTTACTGATGGTCACCCTGTTACCTGTGCCCTGTACCTTGGGTATAACTACCTCCCTATATGACCTGACAATCAACCGCTCAGCCTCCCAAATGATCCGGAATTCATCCAGCTCCAGTTTCATTTCCTTAACGTGGTTTAAAAGAACTTGCAGCTGGATGCACTTTTTGCAGGTATAATCATCAGGGACACTGGAGGTCTCCCTGCCTTCCCACATCCTGTAAGAGGGACATTCCACTATCACTGCTGTTAACTGTGCAATAAAAAAGAAAAAAGAAAGAAAAATTAAATGAAAATAATCTACCTTTAACCTTCGCCTCTCTTCACCAAAGCCTCTGAGTCAAAGCCTGAATTCCCCACTCTAGCATGGGCCTACTCACGCAATGTCTGCCCTGCTCAAACTTATCTTCTTGTAATTGGACCTTGCCAAGTGCCTGCCTGATGACGCATACTCCAACATCTCCTGAGGAACTGGCACACAGAATGTTCTGACTGCTGCCGCTCACTTCTTTTGAAATCTCCCGCTAATCAATCCATTGTCTCCTCGAGAACTATGACGCACAGAATGTCCTGAATGCTCCTGCTAACTTCTTTTAAAATCTCTCTCTTGCTGTGCAATCCAATGTCTCCTGGAGAACTGTGGCGCACAATCATATACCCTAATTTTGGTAATTAGTAATCAGATTCATATTGTGATTCATGTACTAAGATACAGTGAGAAGCATGGTTTTTCAGACCATCAATCCAAAGCACTTCAAACCATAAATAATCGGGTAGTATGAAGGGAAATACAGCAACAGAAAGCAGAATATATGATTAGTTACAGAGAAAATACAGAGCAGGTAGAAAATAAGGTGAAAGGGCCATGGCATGCTTGATTGCGAGATGAAGAGTCCTCTTTATTGTGCAAGATGTCTGTTCAGGCTTGTAATGGAAAATTGATTTGCAGATCCAGCGGGTGCCTAGTATCTTTAGGCAAGATGCCCCTTATGGGACCGCTAACCTTGACTGATGAAACATAGAAAACCTACAGCACAATACAGGCCCTTCGGCCCACAAAGTTATGCCGAACATGTCCCTACCTTAGAGATTACTAGGCTTACCTATAGCCCTCTATTTTACTAAGCTCCATGAGTTCTGGAGATTTACAAATTTGGTAGATTCCAGTTAATTGGTACACATTGGGACCAGTACATTTATGCCCAGTTAAGCATCTGACCTAATTAGCCAAAGTTTTAGTTAAATAGATACTGAGTAACAAATTATGTACTTAAATGAATTCAGAACAAATACTACTGCAGTGCTGTAAAACCGGGTATTAGTTCCTAATAGTTATTGATGGAGGAATTCATCCACTGCTGTGTTCGTTTGACTGTAAGTTATTGATTCTTTTTTGTTCTTTAGAAGTTGTCCCAGATAAGCGGCTGCCTTGATTTACTGATGGTCCAATTAACAAGAATCTACTGTATATTATTTCCCCCTGTGGTAACTTTTAATCCCCCCCCCCCCCGTCCCAATATCAGCTTGAATCCTTGCTATGTCTTCAGTGTTCCCTCCGACCTTTTAATCCCCCCCCCCCCCCCGTCCCAATATCAGCTTGAATCCTTGCTATGTCTTCAGTGTTCCCTCCGACCTTCCCCTTTCTGAGGTGCAACATTCTGTCCTCAGCAAGGGCCTTGCTTTTGTCCCCCTTTGCCCCCCACCTCAGTGAATTTTGCCCCCATGCCCACTATGATGACAAGCTCGTCTGTCGCCTCTATCTCCAAGCCCATTTCTTTGGCAAGAATGCCACACCCCACACTGATGATCGTTCTCCTATCATAACCCTCCTTCTGTTGGACACTCTGCTCAGATTCTTTGTCTGCTTTGGATCTTTTCATCTTGAATTGCCAACAAGATGTCCACAGTCTCAACTACAGCACTTCTGTCTCTGCTTCGAATCTTATGCCCTCTGAACACACTGCTCTCCACTCTCTCCACACTAATCCCTACCTTACCATAAAACCTGCAGACAAAGGGATTGCTGTTCAGTGTGACACACTGACCACTAATTTGCTGAGGCCAGGCAGCAACTCTCAGACACCTTCTCATACCTACCCTTTGAAGAGGACCCCTCTCCAGATTATTAGAAAACAATTTCTGAAACTATCACTGATCTTGTCAACTCTGGAGAACTCCCATTCACTGCACCAGACGCATAGTTCCCTTACCCCACACTACTCGCTTCTACCTCTCACCCAAGATTGGAAAACTTGACTGTCTGGATAGGTCTATTGTCTGTGTCTGCTCCTGCCCCACTGAACTCATGTCCACATACCTTGACTCCATTCTGTCCCCGTTGATTCAGTCCCTTCCTACCTATATCTGTGACATATCTCATGCTCTTGATCTCCTCAGTAACTTTCAATTCCTTGGCCCTGACCGCCTCATTTTCACTATGGATGTCCAGTCCCTCTGCACTTTTATAGCCAATCAAGAAGGCCTTAAAACTCTCCACTTCTTTCTCAGTAAAAGAACCAACCAGTTACCCTCCACCACCACTGTCCTCTGTCTGGCAGAACTGGTCTTCACCCTCAACAACTTTTCCTTTAGCACCTTCCACTTGTTCCAGACTCAAGGGGCAGCCATGGGCACCCACATGAGCTCCAGCTACGCCTGCCTCTATGTAGAATAGTCCATGTTCCAAGCCTTCCCCAATAATGCTCCCTAACTCTTCCTCTGCCACAGTGATGATTGCATTGGTGCTGTTTCATGCACCCATGCTGAGCTTGTTAGAATACTACAGCATAGTACAAGCCCTCAGCCCTCGATGTTGTGCCGACTCATATTCCTTAAAAAAAATATTAAACCCATACTACCCCATAACCCTCTTTTTCTTTCATCCATGTGCCTGTCCAAGAGGCTCTTAAATACCCCGAATGTTTTAGCCTCTACCACCATCCCTGGTAAGTCATTCCAGGCACCCACAATCCTCTGTAAACAAAAAACCTTACCCCTGATGTCTCCCCCAAACTTCCCTCCCTTAACTTTGTACATATGCTCTCTGGTGTTTGCTGTTCATGCTCTGGGAAACAGGTACTAACTATACACCTTATTTATGCCTCTTATAATCTTGTAGACTTCTATCAAGTCCCCTCTCATCTTTCTACGCTCCAAAGAGAAAAGTCCTTGCTCTGCTAACCTTGCCTCGTAAGACTTGTTTTCCAATCCAGGCAACGTCCTGGTAAGTCTCCTCTGCACCCTCTCCACAGCTTCCACATCCTTCTTATAACGAGGTGACCAGAACTGAACACAGTACTCTTAAGTGTGGTCTCACCAGAGATTTGTAGAGTTGCAACATGACCTCTCTACTCTTGAACTTCTTCCCTCAGGGTGAAAGAGCAACACCTTATATTCTGTCTGAGTAGCCTTCAACCTAATGGAATGAAAGTCAATGTCTCCTTCCAGTTAAAAAAAAATTCCTCCCCTTCCCTTCTACTTCTGTTCCTTACTCTGGCCTCTTGCCTTTTCTCACCTGCCAATCAACCCCCTTCCCCCAAGATCCCCTCTTCCTTCTCTTTCTCCTATGGTCCACTGTCCACTACTACTTCCATCAGATTCCTTCCCCTCTGATCCTTAATCCTTACTACCCACCTGGTTTCACCTATCTCCTCTAGCTATCCTCCATTGCCTCCCCCCACCTTTTTATTCTGGTGTCTTCCCCCTTCCTTTCCAGTCCTGAAGAAGGGTCTTGGTCCAAGACATTCATTTGCATAGATGCTTCCTGATTCTGAGTTCTTCCAGCATTTTGTGTGTGTTGCTTTGTATATCATTGTTGCTTTGTTGGATGTGAGAGTACCTTTCCCCAAAGGGACTGCAGTAATTCAAGAAAGTGGCTGACAACCACTTCAGGGATAATTAGATGAGGCAAATAATAGTTTTTGATGCCCACAGTTTGTACAAGTCAATAAAAATATTGGAATATTGACCTACCTATTGATCATAATAGCTGGCATTTAATTTAATCTTCATTGAACTTCAAATCTTTCTCCCCAGACTGCTTATAGCCTTCATCAGGTTGTCTATCGTTGTGCAATGATTTGGAAGCAAAGGGTACTCTGCGAAAGGGAGAGGCTGAAGCAGACATCCACTGCCGCGGCACGAGAAAAGAATGTGGCCTTCAAGCTTCCAGTCACTGAGGTTTGCAAAGCGAAGGATGTTGGTACAAAAACCCACATCTTGAAGAGTGCATCTAGGAAAATGATTCCAAAGGCTTCAGCAAATCCAGTCCAATGTGATAGCTTTCCAACAGTGCTGCTCGGTGACACAGACTTTCCCAGTTTGTAAGCAAACTTCTTGCCTTTCTGTCTTATGATAAAGTAATGCGCATATGTGGACATATCAATTGTCATTCATATTGTGGGCTATTGAGAGGCTAGAATATAAAAACAAGGATGTAATGCTGAAGCTTTATAAGACATTAGTCAGACTGCACTTGGAGTATTGTGAGCTCTTTATCCAAGAAAGGATGCGCTAGTATTGAAGGAGATCCAGAGAAGTTTATAAGAATTAAAGGGTTAGCATATGAGGAACACTTGATGGCTTTATGTCTGTACTCACTGGAGTTTAGAAGAATGAGGGAAGATCTGTTAGAAATGTATCAAATATTGAAAGGTCTAGATAGAATGGACATAGTGAGAATGTGAGCACAGCCTCAGAATATAAGGACATTCATTTAGAGCAGAGATAAGGAGGAACTTCTTTAGCCAGAGGGTGATGAATCCAAGCTGGGAAGATAGCTGGGAAGACCAAGTCATTTGGTATCTTTAAAGCAGAGTTGATATGTTCTTGATTAGTAAGGGTGTCAAAGATAACAGGGAGAAGGCAGGAAAATGAGAGAAAATAAATCAGCCATCATGGAATGGTGGTGAAGACTTGATGGGCCAAATGGCCTAATTCTGCTCCGGTGTCTTATGGTCTATTGCTGCTAAGCTGAAGTGCACATGAAATGGAGCTATTTGTGATTACGTGCAAGGTTAAAGGTTACAAGGAGGCACCACCCATAAAATGGAAATAAGTGAAGTTGAAACTAAAGCTGAGAAAGTTTAAATACATAATATACAGTATGAGGAACAGAATGACTACATCATTTTCCCTTCATGTCAATTTCAGTGTCTGCAAAAGCTGAACACAAATTCTTCCCATAAAATAATAAGTAGCAACCCTAACTAAGCTGAGAGACATTCCATGACTGCTGATCAGGTCAATGTTCACACAGACCTTTATGTTAAATATACAGTGGCATACAAAAGTTTGGGCACCCCTGGTCAAAATTTCTGTCTCTGTGAATAGTTAAGTGAGTAAAAGATGACCTGATTTCCAAAAGGCATAAAGTTAAAGATGACACATTTCTTTAATATTTTAAGCAAGATTACTTTTTTATTTCCATCTTTTACAGTTTCAAAATAACAAAAAAGGAAAAGAGCCCAAAGCAAAAGTTTGGGCATCCTGCATGGTCATTTCTTTTCATGAAATTCTGCACCCTTTTTTCTCTAAACATACCTTTGCTCATTGTGGCAAGAAGTTCTATTTTAACTTCATCAGTCCACAGGACTTGTTTTCAAAATGCGTCAGGCTTGTTTAGATGTTCCTTTACAAACTTCTGATGCTGAATTTTGTGGTGAGGACGTAGGAAAGGTTTTCTTCTGATGACTCTTCCTTGAAGGTCATATTTGTGCAGGTGTCGTTGCACAGTGGAACAGTGCACCACCACTCCAGAGTCTGCTAAATCTTCCTGAAGGTCTTTTGCAGTCAAACGGGGGTTTTGAATTGCCTTTCTAGCAATCCTACGAGCAGTTCTCTGGGAAAGTTTTCTTGTTCTTCCAGACCTCAACTTGACCTCCACCATTCCTGTTAACTGCCATTTCTTAATTACATTACAAACTGAAATGGCTACCTGAAGACACTTTGCTATCTTCTTATAGCCGCCTTCTGCTTTGTGGGCATCATTTATTTTAATTTTCATAGTGTTAGGCAGCTGTTTAGAGAAGCCCACGGGTGCTGATTGTTGGAACAAGGTTTGAGGAGTCAGGGTATTTATAAAGCTTTGAAATTTGCATCACCTGGCCTTTCCTAACAATGACTGTGAACAAGCCATAGCCCTAACAAGCTTATTAAGGTCTGAGACCTTGGTAAAAGTTATCTGAGAGCTCAAATCTCTTGGGGTTCCCAAACTTTTGCATGGTGCTCCTTTCCTTTTTTTCATACTAAAATTGTACAAAACATAAATAATACACTAATCTTGCTTAAAGTTTTGAAAAGAATGTTTCATCTTTAACTTTATGACTTTTGGAGATCAGTTCATCTACTCACTTAACTATTCACAGTAACAGAAATTTTGACCGGGGTGCCCAAACTTTTGCATGCCACTGTATCTACACCTGCAAGTTCACTTTGATGCATGCTCAATCGCACCCTAGAAGTGGTGAAGAAATTACTCATGAAGGTTAATGTCTAAAATTCAGGAAGTACTTTTGACAATATTCTATTGAGGATGACTTCATTCCATGGATATGCAATGATAAGGAGAAGTTCAATCTGTAGCAAATTACAAAGCATTTGAAGGAGCTCATCAGGACTCGAGAGAAAGAGGGGAGATTGATGAAGAGTCTTGACCTGAAATGTCAACTATCCATTTCCCTCTGTTGATCCTGCCTGATCTGCTGAGTTCCTCTTGTTCCTTTTCATGTTGCTCCAGATTTCCAGCATTTGCAATCTCTTATGTCTCATCTGTTCAATCTATGCAGTTTTAAAGCTTTGGTCTCTTCATATGTAATCATTCAATGAACTCCCTGTATTCATAATCTGCCCACGTTGAACAGTTGAAATCTGCAACATGAATAAAGTACTATAAGTTTAAAAGTGCATGGTGGTCTTGTTCTGTTAACTCACCTGGTGCCCATTTCTTGTTGTCAGTAAACTAATACTCTTGAGATGCTGCTAATGTGTTGGGGAGTAATATATTAATTTATTATCTGAGTGTTGTTCATTTTGTATTGTTGCTGATATATTTCCCAAGCTGCCACTTCAGGAGGCACACTTCACTGAGCATGGGGTGACATATCAGATGGGCTTCAATTTAGAGAAATTCAGATCACTGCGTTGCAAGAACAAATTGTTTCACCATGCAAAATTCTTTGGGCTTAATCAAGAAATGTATAAATACTAAAAAAAAAACTGCAATGAATATTAAACCCCCCTTGATAATCTAGATGTGGCTTTTTTTTAACTCCCTTAAAATAAAGCAAAGGTTTTGGGTATTAATCATGATCACAATGTTCCATGCAGCTAATTATTTTTGACTCTGAGAAACTTGTTTTTCTTAACCAGATGATTAACACAGAAAACACCCAATTTGTTGATACTGGCCCTTTTCTTTGTGTTGTCCTTCACCTAATCAGATATCCGTAAAAGAAGAAAAAAACTTATTTTGTTTTAAGTACCAGTTACTCTACAAAAAATGAGTGATTGAAGGTGCTGTCATTTGGCAGCACATGGGGCAGTGGGATATAACACCAAGTGGTGCGAGAATTGTTGACACAAAGTTCTGGAATAAAGTGTAAGTTTTTCATTGGAAATAAGTGATTGGAATAGAATAAGAGCGCCAAGTGAAACTGTATGAACAGAATTACCTTAAGAGATATAGGTAATGGTTAATTGCAAATGAACTTGACAAGAGACTGTGGCATCTTTTGAAGATTAATTCTATCCCTCAATGCTTCAATGTATCAATAGACACTTTGAACATCAGGCAAGATTGCAACCAAGAAAACCAAGTTTCCTGAGTAAACCATCACCAAAGAAAAAGCTTCAGGACAGTGGCAATAACAGGTACGAATATTTATTATATAAAGTGTCCTGTGTATTTGACTCAGAACACAAACATGAGCTGGCACTTTCTTGTAAGCTGTATTCACTAACGTGGTACAGTTTGTTACGAACTCTCTGGCCCTTGATCTCTTCGCTCTTGCCTGAACTTCTCCATGTCCAGCTCATGTTTCCTCTGTTTCTCCTTCTCCTCATACTCCCTCTCCTTTTCGGCTCTCTCCTTCTCTTTTTCGGCTCTTCTCCTTTTCAGCTGCTTCCAGCTGTTTAATTTGATTTCATGCTCCCTCTGCTTTTCAGCTCTTTTCTGCTCCTTTTCAGCTCTTTCCTTCTCCCTTTTCACCTCTAACTCCTTTAGCTGGAGCTTATACTCCCTTTTCCTCTGTTCCGCGTCCAGCCACAATTTCTCCAACTCTAACTGAGCCGTTCCACTAGCTGGTACCTTTTCAGGGATATTTTCCAATACCTCAGCAGAAAACATATTCTTCACAATATAATACTGAGCTATGGCCCTCCGCACCTCCCACTTTTTCATCGACAACCTCACCTCTGCGAGGTTTAGTCCTTTCGCAATATTTATCAAGTCCGACTTTGTGGCAGCCTCTAGCGCCTCCGGAGTCGGGTTTTTTATAAATTCGTCTACGTCCATCTTTGCTGGTTTCCCATCTGGTTACCCACGCAACCAGATCCAAGTTTGGACTTAAAAGCCCGATTTACTGGCCCTCCAATTTGGTATCAAATCTCGAGACGAGGCCCCATGTTGTTACGAACCCCGTAACTGGGTCACTTACCAGCAAAGATAGAGAGGTCCATTGGAGTCTGGTGATACTATTTTTAACAGTATTTATTAGTAAAAATACACAAAAATAATATCAATGCAAATATACAGATAATATACGTCGTCAATACTAAACCTAAAAGTGCGGGTATAATAATAATCAATAAGCTCTATCGTTGTCTAGGGGATAATGAATTGTCCGATGGAAATATAAAGTTCGCTGCAGTTCACACAGGCTGCCGCCGTTTGTTTGTCGCTGTGCTGCAATTGTTGGAGGGAGAGAGAAATAGGAAAATGGGAACAGTTACCGCTACGGGTTTTTCCAACTTCCTAAAGTTATCGTACCTTGTGTTTCTTTTCTCAGTATTAAGCAACTGTTGTCAACATAGGAAGCAGACGAAAGTTTTTCTTCATTGCAATCTAACCAGATTTATCTTGGGAATAAATAAATTGAAACCATTTCATGATATCGGTTGGTATATCTTCCACCTTCCCTAGAGGATTTTTCACCTTTATTTTGTTCTTCTTTCCTCTCTACCTTCTCTTGTTCATTCACAAATTTCCCCCTCACCTTCCTGTTCCCTTCCTGCCATTTCTACATCATCATGAAAATAAAGTTTTCAACAAAGAGCAAAGTGCTTAAACAAGAATTAACCAGTGAATACATGAGTACAGGCAGTCCCCGGGTTACATACAAGTTCTGTTCCTGAGTCCGTCTTTAAGTCGGATTTGTACGTAAGTGGGAACAAGTACATCCGATGTTATTTAGCATCAGTTCGTCAAATGTTTGTCTTATTGTATATATTTTGCCTTTCTTAAAGGAAAGCACTTAATAGAAAGCACTTAAGAAATGTATGTATTCCAATAATTAAACCACTGCGTTGCTTAGTAATAATTGTAGCTTTCATCGGGGCAGGGCCTTTCACTTGCTCTATTATTCTCACTTTATCTGTTATCCTTTAAAATTGTTCTGATCATTGACCGACTGTAGCCTAACGCTTTTGCAATGACCGATGGTGTTGCACCTCTTTCCAAACGCTTTATTATTTCTATTTTATTTTCAATCACGATCGCTTCCCGTCAATGGAACAGAAACACCGCCGGCGTCGGGTCCCGAGCTCTGCCGGCTCCTGAGGTCCGCTGGGTCCTAAGGACCACCGCACTGAATTCCCTGGGTCCTAAACTCCACTGCACTGAGAAAGGTTAAATGGGACAAGTGGGGTCTGTGCTGAGTTTGGTATTTGTTCCTCCACAATATTCCACATGGGAATTTAAACTGGAGGTGGCAGTTTTTTATATGAGGTTGAGTTGCAAGCTCAACATCAATCCAGCACGGATGGTACGGGACTCACTGGATAGACATCAACCCGGCACGGGAGTGGTCTGTCACTGGATCGAACTCGGGAACCCCGGCGCTGATCTCACTGTGCCACCAGCCGACTGATGAAATTAATTTTCATCAGACAGAGGTGAATGTAAGTTTTATTTTTATTCTAATTCACTTCGCCTGTTTTTTTTTGTAGAAAGGATTGCAAATCATACTAATTTAATTCAATACTTAGTCATTGAATCTATTCAAGGCTGACACTATTAGATGTTTGGATAGAAACACAATGAAGACCATAATAATTGAATGGGAAAGAAGTCTTGAAACACAGAATAAGCCACAGTCAGTTTGTGAAGCAAGCTTAAAATACGCAGTAATCATATAACAATTACAGCATGGAAACAGGCCATCTCGGCCCTTCTAGTTCGTGCTGAATGCTTACTCTCACCTAGTCCCACCGACTTGCACTCAGCCCATAACTCTCCATTCCTTTCTTGTCCATATACCTATCCAATTTTTTAAAAAATGACCATTGAACTTGCCTCTATCACTTCTACTGGAAGCTCATTCCACACAGCTACCATTCTCTGAGTAAAGAAGTTCCCCCTCGTGTTACTCCTTAATCTTTACCCCCTAACTCTCAACTCATGTCTTCTTGTTTGAATCTCCCCTACTCTCAATGGAAAAAGCCTATCCACGTCAACTCTATCTATCCCCCTCATAATTTTAAATACCTCCATAAAGTCCCCCCTCAACTTTCTACGCTCCAAAGAATAAAGACCTAACTTGTTCAACCTTTCTCTGTAACTTAGGTGCTGAAACCCAGGTAACATTCCAGTAAATCTTCTCTGTACACTCTCTATTTTGTTGACATCTTTCCTATAATTTGGTGACCAGAACTGTACACAATACTTCAAATGCTGTGGCATACTACAGGCTGCATAATGTACACCATCAGTCATGACCTCCTAGTTCCACTGCCCAATTTCACTCTTGCCTTGTCTCGTTTATTGATGAAACTCTTATGCATATTTCAAATCCTTCAGACCTGACCATTGCAACACACTAATGACTGCTGTTCTTTTTCTACCCTCTGTCTGTGACTTAACTTATTCCAAGTCATGCAAAGCAAGAACATTTTATTTTCAAACAAAATATTGAAATCACCTGCTTCTAGCAAGCTTCAATCATAACAATGCCTAAGAAAAACGTGGTAACCTGCCTCATTGTCTATTGTCCAGTAACACCTACTGATCAGCTCTTGCTTGAGGAGCAACTTGGAGCCACTTCAATTTGCCTACTGTCACAATAGGCCAACAGCAGATGCCATTTCATTGGCTCTTCACTCAACCCTGAAACATCTGGACAGTGGAGGTGCATACATCAGGATGCTCTTCATTGATTATGGCTCTGCATTCAACATTATCATCCCCTGAAATCTAATCAATGAGCTCCAAGGCTTAGGCCTCAATACCTCCTCGTACAACAACTGGATTGATTTCCTCACTTGCAGACCTCAGTCAGTTCAGTGTGGCAACAACATCTCCTCCACAATCTCCATCAACACAGGTACACTACAAGACTGTGTGCTCAGCACCTGATCTACTCGCCTTGTATTTATGACTGTGAGGCTAAGCACCGCTCCAATGTGATACATATGTTTGCTGACAACACCATTGAATCAAGGTGGTGACAAATCAGCATATAGGAGGGAGATGGAAAATTTGGCAACAATGACCTCTCACTCAATATCAACAAAATCAAAGACTACGGGAGAAGTAAACAGGAGGTTCATAAGTCAGTCTTCAATAGGGCATCAGAGGTGGAGGTGGTCAGTAATTTTAAATTCCTATGAGTTACATTCCTGGGTCCATCAAGTAAGTGCACAGCAGTTCTAAAACTTTGACAAACTTCTCTAATTGCATCATGACCTGGTATGGAACACAAATGCCCTTGACTGGAAAAGCCTTTAAAAAGTAGTGAGTATGGCCCAGTCTATCATAGGTAAAGTTCTTCCCACCATTGAGCACATCTACAAGGAGCGCTCTGACAGGAAAGCAGCACCCATCATTAAGGACTCCCACCATCCAAGCCAAGCTCTCTTCTCATTGCTACTATCAAGAAGGAGGTACAGGAGCCATAAGTCCCACACCACCAGGTTCAGGAATAGTAAAACAGTACAATACAAATACTTTATTGTTACCAAACAATTGATACTAGAGTGTACAATCATCACAATGATGTTTGTTTCTGTGCTTCGCACTCCAATTACTTACTCCTCAACCATCAGATTCTTGAACTAGAATGGATAACTTCATTCACCCCTACACTGAATTGATTCCATAACCCATGGACTCACTTTTGAGGACTCTTCAACTCATGTTCTCAATATTTATTACTATATTATTACTTTGTTTTTTCCTTTTGTTTTACACAGTTTTTTGTCTTTTGCACATTGGTCGTTTGTCCATTTTTGTTGTGTGCAACTTCTCATTGGTTCTGTTGTTTCTTTGTATTTACTGTCAATGCCCATAAGAAAATAGATCTCAAGGTAGTATATGATGACATAAATGTACTTTGATGATAATTTTACTTTGAACTTTGCATATACAGCAGTCCATTTGGTACATGGTGATCAGGCAGGCCTAAAAAATTAATGTCATTTTCAGTTTCCAGTTTTTGGTCCATGGCCTTATAAGTTACGACTCTTCAGAAGGTATTCAAGGAATTTTTAAATGTTGAAATAGGTTCTGTCCATATCACCTTTTGAAATTCTGAGTTCTAGTATTCTCTGAAAGAATTATCCCCTTGCTTCCACACTAACTCTTCAATTAATTAACTTAATTTTCTCTCCAAGGGAAAGCCCTTGTTAGTTTCTCATAATTTTAATTAAATTTCCCCCCAGTTTCCTTTGCAAAGAAAACAACACGGTTTCCTTAGTTTCTCATGTTTAATTCTCCAGTCCTGCCCGCCTTGTATATCTTCTTTTCACCTTCTCTTGTACTGTCACATCCATCCTTTTCTGCAATAACTAAAAAGTCACAACTGTGGCTGACTAGTGTTTTTTTTTCAAGATTCTAACCTGACTTCCCTCATCTGGACTGTTTTGTTTCCTTTCTCCAATTTCTCCAATCCTTTCTCAGAATCAGGGTAGATGTCCTTTTCTTCATATTCTTCACAACACCATCCTCTGCTCTTGCTGGCAACTCCAGCAAAATACTGAAAATAAGTGGATCTTTTCCTTGCCTCCCCAATAGCATTCAGGCAGGTAGGGAGATGGAGATAGCAGCTTTTGTCACATTCAACAGGAGAGAATGAGAGATCGTATGGCATAGGAAGTCTGTTAACAAATGGAGCAAGTTTTGGAATGGCGATCACATTCCAGAATGTGATCCTGAGCACAATGAGCAGTCATGCCTCTCTCCAGCCCCTATGGGCAGTCATTCAACATTGAGCTAGAGTGGGATGACAGTGGTTTCAATGCCCGGTCCCTTTCTGTACAATATGCAGCAGTAAGGAGAGCAGGAGGTTGAGTTGGGTTACTGATATAACTGCACAGCCTGAGTGGATGTTTACTACAGAGATCAGGGACCTTTGTTTGTACTTGAAGGACCATGAATGTTGTCAGCACTCTGAAGTAGAACTAAGCAGTTCTGAAGAATAGTCTCATGAGAACTGCATCCATGATCTGCGTATTTGCTAACAGATTTTAGTAGAGTTCAACTCCTCATGAGCTAATGGACTATAGGGTCCACAGGTTTTCATGGCAAGATAAGGAAATGGATTGCCAGGCCTTTCCTCCACGCAGATACTGCTGCTGCCGAGGCTGGGACCCGCCTAGGTTTGAACTCAGGGCCAGTGAAGTCCAGTGATGATGCCACACCACCACCAGCCGGCCCCTTTTAGCTCTAGGCTGGATCTAAAAGATAAATTGTTAAAATACAACAATCTCTGTACCATGAAGTAGATGCTTAAAAATATTCTGTTATATATTATATGGAAAGTAAGGGATTCAGTAGTGCCCTGGCCAGTACTTTTCCATCACCAATTAAGTTCCGTGGAAGTGGTGATATGGGTAAAGAAGATGGTGAAGAAAGCATTTGGCTCCATAGTGCACAAGAGTTCACTGAGCACAAGAGTTGGGATGTTATGCTACAGCATTATAAGGTACTGACCACTTGCTTTGAGAAGGATGTGATGAAACTAGAAAGGATGCAGAAAATATTCACAAGGATGTTACCAGGACTTGATGGCCTGACTTATGCACTTTGGTAGTAGAAATAAATGTGCAGACTATTTTCTAAACAGGGAGA
Source organism: Hypanus sabinus (assembly GCF_030144855.1). Lineage (NCBI taxonomy): Eukaryota > Metazoa > Chordata > Chondrichthyes > Myliobatiformes > Dasyatidae > Hypanus > Hypanus sabinus. The sequence goes on along the minus strand of NC_082715.1, from coordinate 152,056,533 downwards.
AAATCCAAAATTCTGAGATGTAAAGGGGCTTAGGAATCCTTGTGCAGAACACCCTAAAGGTTAACTTGCAGGTAAACTCAGTGATGAGGAAGGCAAATGCGATGTTAACATTAATTTCTAGAATATAAGAGCAGGGATGTGATGCTGAGACTTTATGAGGCTCTGGTGAGGCCTCACCTTAAGTATTGTGAACAATTTTGGTTTCCTCATCTAAGACAAGACAGGACTGCCAAAGGGTCTCGGCCCTAAACGTCAACTGTACTTTTTTCCCATAGATGCTGCCTGGCCTGCTGAGTTCCTCCAGCATTTTGTGTGTGATGTGCAGTCTCTTGATGGGTGTCCAACAGATGTTGCTAAGTGAATGTTCAGGATGCATAGCCCTCTGGATTGTCAGTGGTGAGGGTTCCAGTAGGTGTGACTGGTGATGGATGAGGGTTCCAGTAGGTGTGGACAACAGGCACCCTCACACACCACCAGTCCAGACCTGCTGGAACACACACCCACCTCATGTCCAATGTAGGTTCCAGCAGGTGTAGAACCTCCTACCCTCCCAGTCTCGTTCCCCCTCCCCTTCTCACTTCCCCACCCTGCTAAACCCTCCCCGCTCCGCTAACTCCCCATCACTCTTTCCCTCCCCTCCCCCCTCTCCCCCCCTACTCTCCCCCTCTACTCTCCCCTCCCCCTTCCTCCCTCACCTCCTCCCCTCCTCTCCCCCATTCCTGTCCCCCTCTCCCTCACCCCCTCCCCTCCCCCTCACCCCCTTTCCTCCCCTCTCTCTTCCCCTTCCTCCCTCTCCTCCTCCCACTCTACCTCTCCCCATCTCTCTCGTTCTCTCCCCTCTCACTCCCTCTCCCCTCTCCATCCCTCTCTCCCCCTGTCCATCCCTCCCTCTCACCCTCCCCCTCACCCTCTCCCTCTCACCCTCTCTCCCACCCTCTCTCTTCCTCCCCACTCTCTTCCTCCCCACTCTCTCGCCCCCCCATTCTCTCTGTCTCCTCCCTCTTGCGCCTGCTCTCTGACCTCCCCCTCTCCCCTCTCCCTTCCTCCCTTCCCCTTCCACACTTCCCATCTCCCCCTCCCCTCCCCACCCACTTCCTCCCCTCCCTCCATTTCCCTCCTTCTCTATCTCCCCTCCCTCTCACTCACACACACACTCTCACTCACTCTGCAAAGATGCTTACAGTTTTGCTTATTCTCCCCGCTGTTGATTTGTCCTCGTCTTTTTCCGTTTGCAGCATCAATGCTTTGAATCTTGGCTTCCCAATGTCATCTGCAGCCTCTCTGTCAGAAGAGAAAGTGGAGGCTCCTGCACAGTCCAGAGTTGATGAAACTATGGTTTACACAAGCTTAAGGAAGCTTTCTGAGGATGATACTGTAGAGCATTTTACCTGGCAACCACCATTAATAAATCTACAGACTGTTCAGTCTCAGATGGCCTTCCCCATCGCCCGTTCTGCTCCTCAGAGGCCCACCATGGATAACCTGCAGGAGCAGCCAGTGCCAAAGGAAGTCCTGCTGCCCCCTTCAGCATTCCTGCCCCTTTGCCAGGAGAAAGAGAATGTAAGTCAGTAGTGATCTTCAGCTACTCTTCTCTTCTTACATTGCAGAAAATCAAGGCTGAGTTTTTTATCATCTGCACAAGTACTTGTATGCAATGAGATGCTTACTCGCAGCAGCATTACAGATGCATAGCATCTTATTCACAATATGATAAACAAGTTGAATATAATTTTGACAATTGTAACAAATAAATCCATTTTAGTGTAAGGTGATCAAAGTGGTCATAGTATTGCTAAACTCCAGTACTCAGTGCTGTGCAGTTCTGGTACTTTTCAGTCCTGATGAAGGGTCTTGGCCCGAAACATTGACTGCTCATTTCAACGGATGCTGCCCGACCTGCTGAGTTCATCCAGCTAGTTTGTACGTGGTACTTTAGCTTGTTTTTTATTCCATGTCTGTGCAGTACCACTCCAGCACTGCACTGGCAACAGTGGCCCAAAAATTGTTTGCTGGTTGCTGCAATGCAAAAGCTGTTTTGACCTGAATTTAAAATCTCCTTCAGTTGAGTGACAGCAGTATTGAAGCCAACCCTGCAGAATATTTTTGCTCAGACGTACGAATGTTCATCTCCACTTACAGACTCTCACTACACAGTCAGTCATACCTTCATCATCAAAAGGCTCGATTACTATATGTCTTTCAAGTCAGTTATTCATGCTTATCAACAGCAACAGAACTCAGAAATTCACAGTGAGGGCGGTAGGTTGAGCTTAAGATGCCACAGAAATGTGAAGTCTTTGCATATACACTGAGTTCTTGAGTGCAGTTCAGGGCCCAGTTCTAGCACTCTATTTAAACTTGGTTCACTGGAAAATTTATTATAGTAATGTGAAACATTAAAAAAAACGCAAGTGAAAAGTGTGTTAATAATTGGAGTAAGACCAATTGATTGCAAAATCTGCCAATCTGGCAAATTAACAGAGCTTTACTATTGTTCAATGTTATCAACAGTGGTGTGCAAAATGGGGGGGGGGGGGTGGCTGGACATGTCATGCTGGGCCCCAATCTACCAGCCTTCATTATAGGGGACTGAAGGGAAATAGAACTAATTCCTATTCCTATTTTGATTTTAGGCAAATGAGGATTGGACCAGGAACAGTGCGTTTGGTGCCCACCAAGTTCAAAAGGATCAGAAAGTTTTGACTGAACGGTCACTCAGAACTAAACGGCTGCTCTCTTCAGATAATTTAAGGAATGGAACAGAATTCCTCAGTGTGACATTCCGGGACACAGGTCAATGAATAACTGATAAGACTGTTGTGTTCATTTCTGGTCACCTCTTTATAGGATGGATGTGGTAGCTTTAGAGAGGGTGTGTGGAGGAGATATACCAAGCTGTCTGGGTTAGAAAGCATGTCTTACAAGGATAAGCTGAGTGAGCTGGGGATTTTCTCTTTGGGGTGAAGGAGGATGAGTGGTGATTTGGTAGAGATGTACAGTATCTGATGATAAAGGGCATTAATAGAGTGGACAGCCAATGCCTTTTTTTTCCCAGAGCAGCAATGACTAATGCCAGAGGACATCCTTTTAAAATGAGTGAAGGATGTTTAGGGGAGATGTCAGAGGTAAATTTTTAAACAGGATGTTAATCCTTTGGAATGTAGTGCTTGGGATGGGGTTTGAGGCTGATAGGTTAGGGACATTTAAGAGACACGTAGGCACAAGGCTGGAAGAAAACTGGAGGGTTATGTGCTACATAAGTGAGAGGGATTGCATTGATCACTGAGTAGGTTCATACAGGTCAGCACAATGACAAGGACCTGAGCTACAGGGAAAGGTTGAATAGGTTTGGACTTTATTCCCTCAAGTGTAAGGGAATGAGGGGAGATCTTATAGATCTTATAATACTCAATTATAAGAGGTATATATATGGTGAATGTCTGCAAGTTTTGCCTCTCAGGTTGAGTGAGACTAGAACTAGGGGTTATAGGTTTAATGTGGAAGGTGAAATATTTGGGAATTTTGAGAGGGAACTTACTCACTCAAGGGGGCTGTGTGTGTGTGTGTGGAAGAAGGTGCCAGTGGAATGTTCAGTTGTAACATTAAAGAACTATGATAAGTATGCGGATGAGAGGGGTATGGAGGGCTATTGTCTGGTACAGCCACACAGGACTGGGTGGAAGGCGAGGTCGCGGTGGACTAGATGTGTTGAAGGGTCTGTTTCTGTGCTGTGGTGCCCAGTATTTAAAAGATCAATGTGCAGATATACATACCGTTCTAAAGTTCAATAACAAGTCATCCTAGCAGTATCCTCACCTATCAATCAGAAGGTCCAGATTTCAAACCACACTGCGCAAACATTTGACACAGCACAGATCAAGCAGGTGTAAACAAAGTCTTGGTGTATTTCCTTGATCAAAGTTTTTGCAGGTTGATGGGTGAGGCAAGAGTTCCTTATCTCCTGGCTGACATTTTTTTGGTGTATGCATTCAGTGTCACCAATGAACTGTTTACATAGAACATAGCAATTTGCAGCACATTACGGCCTTTCAGCCCACAATGTTGTGTCGACCATGTAACCTGCTCTTGACACTGCCTAGAATTTCCCTAGCGCATAGCCCTCTTATTTTTCTGAGCTCCATGTACCTATATAAGAGGTTCTTAAAAGACCCTATTGTATCTGCTTCCACCTCCTCTGCTGGCAGTGCCTTCCACTGTGTGAAAATCTTACCCCTGACATCCCCTCGGTACCTATTTTCAAGTACCTTAAAACTGTGCCCTCTCCTGTTAACCATTTCAGCCCTGGAAAAAAGCCTCTGTCTATCCATGATCAATGCTCTTCTTTGTCTTAATACACCTCTATCAGGTCATCTTTCATCCTTTCATCCTTTGTCACTCCAAGGAGAAAAGACCAAGTACATTCAACCTATTCTCATAAGGTCTGCCCTCCAGTCCAGGCAACATCCTTGTAAATCTCCTCTGCACTTTCTCTATGGTATCCACATCCTTCCTGTAGTGAGGTGACCAGAACTGAATGCAGTACTCCAAGTGGGGTCTGAGCAAAGGTTCAAAAGTCCAAGTTAATGTATACAATATACATCCTGAAATGCTTTTTCTTTGCAAACATCCATGAACTCTAATCTCCCCTCCCTCCTGCACATAAGCAGCAACAATCCCCCTCCCCCCACTGGCAAAAAAAAACAAGCATTGGCACTGTCACCAAGCACTCAAACATGAGCAAAGCAATAGCAAAGACAATGTCCAAAGACCCCCAAAGACTTTGCGTTTCACCTTGCACTCAACATACCACAGATTCTCTCTGTCCCTAATAAGGGAGAAACAGGTGCCTCCATTTTTTCCCCAGTGAGCAGGGAGACATAACAAACAACTCGCTGGTTTTCAATGTTAAAAGTCTGTTATGTTGCTTTTCTCGAGCTCTGTGTCCGAAGATCACAAAGATCTCGGGTCTTTGGACCTGCAGCAGATATCCCAATTCCCCCAACGTCACACGGGTTTCTTGCCATTTCACTGACCTTTGATCCGCCCATCTCCAGAACCCTGAGATCTTAGGCTTCCGAATTCAAGCTGGACACTCAGGCCAAACCCTTGCTGTGCCGAACAATGGCCAGTCCTAAAATGCAGAGAACAGGTTCCATTCCCACAAAGAACCAAAGTCAGTGTGTAACTCCAGGTCAGGGTCTTCAAAAGAACCCTGAAAGGGAAAAATAAAGATATTAAAGATGGAAATAGAGCTGTTTTCGAAGATGCAACCAAAGGAGTTGCCATTTAGCGTCATCTTAACTTCGCTCCACCTCCTGTCACTCTGCCTCCAAGGTCCTGTATAGCTGTAACATTAGCTTATGGCTCTTGAACTCAATCCCACGGTTGATGAATGCCAACACACCATAAAACAACACTGTCAACCTGTGCAGCAGCTTTGAGTGTCCTATCGACATAGACCCCTTGTTCTCTCAGATCCTCCACACTGCCAAGAGTCTTGCCATTTATATTATACTCTGTCTTCAAATTGGACCTATCAAAATGAACCACTTCACACTTATCTGGGTTGAAGTCCATTTGCCACTTCTCAGCCCAGTTTTGCATCCGATTGTTGTCCTGTTGTAACTACTGACAACCCTCCAGACTATCCACAACACCCCCAACCTTTGTGTCAGCAGCAAACTTCCTAACCCACCCTTCTACTTCTTCAGCCAGGTCATTTATAAAAATCACAAAGAGGAGGGATCCCCCAAATTATCCCTGCGGAACACCACTGGTCACCGACCTCCATGCAGAAAACGAACCATCTAAAAGCCCCCCTTTGCCTGCTGTAGGCAAGCCAATTCTGGACCCAAAAAGCAAGGTCTCCCTGGATCCCATGCCTCCTTACTTTCTGAATGAGCCTTGTATGAGGAACCTTATCAAATGCCTTACTGAAGTCCATACACACTGCTCTACCTTCATCAATGTGTTTTGTTACATCCTCAAAGAATTCAGTCAGGCTCATAAGGCACAACCTGCCCTTGACAAATCTATGCTGACTATCCCTAATCAGATTATGTCTCTCCAAATGCTTCTCAGGATCTTTTCCAACAACTTGTCCACCACTGAAGTCAGACTTACTGGTCTATAATTACCTGGGTTATCTCTACTCCCTCTCTTGAACAAGGGAACAATATTTCCAACCCTCCTATCCTCCAGTACTTCTCTCGTTCCTATTGATGACGCAAAGATCATCACAAGTGGCTCAGCAATCTCCTCCCTCGCTTCCCGTCGTAACCTGGGGTAGATCTCATTCGGACCTGGTGACTTATCTAAGTTGATGCTTTTCAAAAGCTCCAGCAAATCCTCTTTCTTAATGTCTAATGCTCTAATTTCTTAACGTTCAAGTGTTTCAGTCCACTGTAAGTCATCCCCACAATTGCTATGGTCATTTTCCCTGGTGAATACTGAAGCAAAGTATTCATTGAGTACCTCCGCTAACTCCTCTGACTCCATGCACGTTTCCACTATCACACCTGATTGGTCCTATTCTCACACGGCTCATCCTCTTGCTCTTCACATATTTGTAGAATGTCTTGAGATTTTCCTTACTGCTGCTCAGCAAGGCTTTCTCATGGCTCCTTCTTGCTCTCCTCATTCCATTCTTAAGCTCCTACCTAGCAACCTTGTAAATTTCTAGAGCTCTAACAGTACCTAGTTTCTTGAACCTTTCGTAAGCTTTTCTTTTCTTCTTCACCAGATTTTCTACATACTTTGTACACCATGGTTAGAAACAAAGAAACATCAAAAACGTACATCACAATACAGACCCTTTGGCCCATGATGCTGTGCTGAACACATATTTATTTAAAAAATTACCTAGGGTTACCTATAGCCCTCTATTTTTCTGAGCTCCATGTACAGATGTCCCCCCCTTTACAAAGGTAGAGTATTCTTATGAAACCTTTCTTAAGCCAAAACAGCGTAAAGCGAAGAACCATTATTTTAAGCAACGCACACAAAATGCTGGTGTGTGTTGCTTAAATTAAGCAACGCTTAATTCATCCCCCATCACTTCCCACCGATCTCCCTCCTGGCACTTATACTTGTAAGCGGAACAAGTGCTACACCTGCCCTTACACTTCCTCCCTCACCACCATTCAGGGTCCCAGACAGTCCTTCTAGGTGAGGCGACACTTCACCTGTGAGTCGGCTGGTGTGTTATACTGCGGCTGGTGTTCCCAGTGTGGCCATTTATATATTGGTGAGACCTGATGCAGACTGGGAGACCGTTTTGCTGAACGCCTACGCTCTGTCTGCCAGAGAAAGCAAGATCTCCCAGTGGCCACACATTTTAATTCCACGTCCCATTCCCATTCTGATATGTCTATCCATGGCCTCCTCTACTGTTAAGATTGAAGCCACACTCAGGTTGGAGGAACAACACCTTATATTCCGTCTGGGTAGCCTTCAACCTGATGGCATGAACATTGATTTCCCTAACCAGTTAATGCCCCTCCTACCCTTCTTACCCCATCCCTTATTTATTTATTTCCCCCCTCCTTTTTCTCTCTCTCTGCTGATCATTCTTGGCCTCCATCTCCCTCTGGTGCTCCCCTCCCCCTTTCTTTCTCCCTAGGCCTCCCGTCTCATGATCCTTTCCCTTCGCCAGCTCTGTATCCCTTTTGCCTATCACCTTTCCAGCTCTTAGCTTCACCCCACCCCCTCTGGTCTTCTCCTATCATTTCGGATCTCCCCCTCCTCCTCCTCCTTTCAAATCCCTTGCTACCTTTTCTTTCAGTTAGTCCTGATGAAGAGACTTGGCCCGAAATGTCGACAGCGCTTCTTCCCAGGTGCTGCCTGGCCTGCTGTGTTCCACCAGCATTTTGTGTGTGTTACTTGAATTTCCAGCATCTGCAGATTTCCTCGTGTGAACCATTAATTTATATGGGAAAAATTTTCATAAAAGCAAAAATCTCCTTTGTAATGCAAAAACAGGTTACTAATGTAGGTATTTGTAAAATCCAAGTGGCATAAAGTGAACATTCATAAAGCTGGGGACACCTGTATCTATGTTCTTTAACTTTACCATCCTTGCCCTGCCTCAGCTGAACATACCTATGCAGAACTCCATGCAATGGTCCCTGAACATTGGCCACATTTCTGCTGTGCATTTCCTTGAGGAACACCTGATCCCAATTTATGCTCCCAAGTTCCTGCCTAATAGCATCATATTTCCCCCTATCCCAAGTAAACATTTTCCCAAGTTGTCTGCTCCTATCCCTCCAGCACTATGGTGAAGGAGATAGAGTTGTTGTCACTGCCTCCAAAATGCTCTCTCACTGAGAGATCTGACATTTGACCAGGTTAATTTCCCAATACCAGATCAAGTACAGACTCTCCTCTAGTTGGCATATTGCATCAGGAAACCTTCCTGAACACACCTAACCAACCCCACCCCATCTAAACCCCTTGTGCTAAGGAGATGCCAATCAATATTAGGAAAATTAAAATCTCCCATCACAACACCCCTATTATTATTGCACCTTTCCAGAATCTGCCTCCCTATCTGTTCCTCGATATCCCTGTTACTATTGGGAAGGGGCTATAAAAAACACCCAGTAGAGTTATTGCCCCTTTCCTGTTTCTGTCTTCCACCCACACGGATTCAGTAGACCATCTCTCCATGACTTCCTCCTTTTCTGTAGCCGTGACACTATCCCTAATTACCAGTGCCACACCCTCACCTCTTTTGCTTCCCTCTCTGTTCTTTTTGAAACATCTAAAGCCTGGCACACTCAGCAGCCATTGCATTAAAATAGACACATCAGATTGAGTGTATCTTTGCTCTAACATATGCCTATCCCTCAGAAACTCTCTACAAGCTGTCTCTACTTGGGTTCCAACCTCCCCATCCTCTGCCTCCTCACTTTGGTTCCCACACCCCTGCAAATGTAGTTTAAACCCTCCCCAATAGCATTAGCAAACCTCACTGCCAGGATATTGGTCCCCCTGGGATTCAAGTGGAACCCGTCCTTTTTGTACAGGTCACACCTGCTCCAGAAGAGGTCCCAGTGATCCAGAAATCTGAATCCCTGCCCCCTGCTCCAATCCTTCAGCCACACATTTATCCACCACCTCATTCTATTCCTATACTCATTGTCACATGGCACAGGCAGTGATCCTGAAATTACAACCCTTGATGTCCTGCTTCTCAGCTTCCTTCCTGGCTCCCTGTAGTCTGCTTTCAGGACCTCCATCCTTTTTTGAGCTATGTCATTGGTACCAATATGTAACCGTGACCTGTGGCTGCTTCTTGTAGAAACATACTTTGTTCAAACTGGCTATCGTATTTCCTGCAAGCAAATAGAATACATTTGTTAAAAGCAGCAGTTTGGCAACTCCAGAGGTTATATTTATTCCTTGTTACTGAAACTGGAAATTTCATGCATTATGTGTCTCAGTCAGTGCAATGATGTCAAAGTTAGAGCTCGAATGCGCAAGAGTGTGGGCGTCAGCCATTAAGAACAGTGAGAAGAGTTTAAAACGAGACAGCTGTGCAGAGGGAGACAGAGTAGGAAGGCTTTGGCTCAATGGAGCTTTGGCGATAACGGGGTGAGGTAAGGTAGAATACAGACAGGAAGTACGTGTGTGAGGCTGGTTTTCTGTACTGGGTGTCAGATGTGGGAGGTCCGGGAGACTCCCACCCTCTTGGACGTCCACATCGGCACCAGGTGCTTCGAGCTGCAGCTCCTTAGGAACTGCGTTAGGGAACTGGAGATGCAGCTCAATGACCTTCATCTGGTCAGGGAGAGTGAGGAGGTGATAGATAGGAGCTGTACGCAGGTAGTTACACCGGGGCCTCGGGAGACAGATAAATGAGCAACAGTTAGGAGAGGCTAGAGAGCACCCCTGTGGCTGTACCCCTTGACAATAAGTACTCCTGCTTGAGTACTGTTGTGGGGGGGGGGGGGGAACAGCCTACCTGGGGGAAGCAACAGTGGCTGTGCCTGTGGCACAGAGTCTTGCCCTGTGGCTCAGAGGGTAGGAAAAGGAAGAGGATGGCAGCAGTGATAGAGGACTCTATAGTTAGGGGGTCAGACAGGTGATTCTGTGGACGCAGGAAAGAAGCACGGATGGTAGTTTGCCTTCCAGGTGCCAGGGTCTGGAATGTTTTTGATCGCGTCCAAGATATCCTGTAGAGGAAAAGAGAAAAGCCAGAGGTTGTGGTACATATTGGTACCAATGACATAGGCAGGAAAAGATAGGAGGTCCTGAAAGCTGTCTACAGGGAGTTAGGAAGGAAGTTGAGAAGCAGGATCACAAAGGTAGTAATCTCGGGACTGTGCCACTTGACAGCGAGAATAGGAATAGAGTGAGGTGGAGGATAAATGCATGACCAAGGGATTGGAGCAGGGGGCAGGGATTCATACTTCTGGATCATTGGGACCTCTTTTGGGGCAGGTATGACCTGTACAAAAAGGACAGATTGCACGAATCCCAGGAGGACCAATATCCTGGCAGGGAGGTTTGCTAAGGCTATTGGAGATAGTTTAAACTAGAATTGCTGGGGGGTGGGAACCAAACTGAAGAGATGGAGGAAGAGGTGGTTGGCTCACAAATAGAGAAAGCTTGGAGACAGTGCGAGAGGGAGGATAGGCAGGTGATAGAAGGGACGTGCTTAGACCGATGATCTGAGATATGCCTCTTTTAACGCAAGGAGCATTGTGAACAAAGCGGATGAGCTTAGAGCATGGATCAGTGTTTGGAACTATGATGTTGTGGCCATTACAGAGACTTGGATGGCTCAGGGGCAGGCATGGTTACTTAGAATACCATCCTTTAGATGTTTCAGATAGGACAGGGAGGGAGGTAAAAGAGGTGGGGGTGTGGCACTGTTGATCAGAGATAGTGTCATGGCTGTAGAAAAGGAGGAAGACATGCAGGGATTGTCTACGGAGTCTCTGTGGCTGGAAGCTAGAAACAGGAAAGGGTCAATAACTCTACTCTGTGTCTTTTATAGACCACCCAATAGTAACAGGGACACCGAGGAGCAGACAGGAAGACAGGTTCTGGAAAGGTGTGATAATAACAGGGTTGTTGCGATGGGAGATTTTAATTTCTCAAATATCGATTGGCATCTCCCTAGAGCAAGGGGTTTAGATGGTGTGGAGTTTGTTAGGTGTGTTCAGGAAGGTTTCTTGCTACAAAATGTAGATAAGCCTACAAGCCTATAAGGCTGTACTTGATCTGGTATTGAGAAATGAACCTGGTCAGGTGTCAGATGTTTTAGTGGGAGAGCATTTTGGAGATAGTGATCACCAAAATGATCATTGGAGAACAATAGGAACAGACAAGTTAGAAAAGTGTTTAATTGAAGTAAGAGGAAATATGAGGCTATCAGGCAGGAACTTGGAAGTATAAATTGGGAACAGATGTTCTCAGGGAAATGTACGGCAGAAATATGGCAAATGTTCAGGGGATGTTTGTGTGGAGTTCTGCATAGGTACATTCCAATGAGAAAGGATGGTAGGGTTCAGGAACTGTGGTGTACAAAGGCTGTTGAAAATCTAGCCAAGAAGAAAAGAAGAGCTTATGAAAGGTTCAAAAGCTTGGTAATGATGGAAAGCTAAATGATTATAAGGCTAGCAGGAAGGAATTCAGGAAAGGAGTTAGGAGAGCCAGAAGCGGCCATGCAAAGGCCTTGGTGAACATGATTAAGGAAAACCCCAAGGCATTCTTGTGAAGAGCAAGAGGGTAAGACGTGAGAGAATAGGACCAATCAATTGTGACAGTGAAAAAGTGTGTATGGAACCGGCGGAGATAGCAGAGGTACTTAATGAATACTTTATTTCGGTATTCACTATGGAAAAGGATCTTGGCGAATATAGTGATGACTTGCAGCGGACTGAAAAGCTTGAGCATGTAGATATTAAGAAAGGGGATGTGCTGGAGCTTTTGGAAAGCATCAAGTTGGATAAGTCACTGGGACCAGACGAGATGTACCCCAGGCTACTGTGGGAGGCGAGGGAGGAGATTGCTGAGCATCCGTCGATGATCTTTGCATCATCAATGGGGATGGGAGAGGTTCCGGAGAATCGGAGGGTTGCGAATGTTGTTCCTTTATTCAAGAAGGGGAGTAGAGATAGCCCAGGAAATTACAGACCAGTGAGTCTTACTTCAGTGGTTGATAAGTTGATGGAGAAGATCCTGAGAGGCAGGATTTATGAACATTTGAGAGGTATAACATGACTAGGAATAGTCAGCATGCTTTGTGAAAGGCAGGTCGTGCCTTATGAGCCTGATTGAATTTTTTGAGGATGTGATGATGGTAGAGCAGTAGATGTAGTGTATATGGATTTGTGGACTCCAAAGGGAAATTGCTTTGTGGATCCAGAACTGTCTTGCCCACAGAAGGGGAATTGTGGTTGTAGACGGGTCATATTCTGCATGGAGGTCGGTGACCAGTGGTGTGCTTCAGGGATCTGTTCTGGGACCCCTTCTCTTTGTGATTTTTATAAATGACCTGGATGAGGAAGTGGAGGGATGGGTTAGTGAATTTGCTGATGACACAAAGGTCGGAGCTGTTGTGGGTAGTATGGAGGGCTGTCAGAGGTTACATTGGGACATTGATAGGATGCAAAACTGGGATGAGAAGTGGCAGATGGAGTTAAACACAGATAAGTGTGAGGTGGTTCATTCTGGTTGGTCATATATGATGACAGAATATAGTATTAATGGTAAGAATCTTGGCAGTCAGAATCAGGTTTATTATGACCAGCATGTGATGTGAAATTTGTTAACTTAGCAGTAGTTCAATGCAGCACGTAATCTAGCAGAGAGAGAGAAAAATAATAATAATAATAAATAAAATAAAATAAAACATAATAATAAACGTAAATCAATTACATATATTGAATAGATTTTTTAAAAATGTGCAAAAACAGAAATACAGTATATTTAAAAAGAAGTGAGTCAGTGTGGAGGATTAGAGGGATCTTGGGGTCCGATTCCACAGGACACTCAAGGTTGCTACGCAGGTTGACTCTGTGGTTAAATAAGCATACTGTGAATTGTCCTTCATCAATTGTGGGATTGAGTTTAGGAGCCCAGAGGTAATGTTGCAGCTATATAGGACCCTGGTTAGACCCCACTTGGAGTACTGTGCTCAGTTCTGGTTGCCTCACTATAGGAAGGTTGTGGAATCCATAGAAAGGGTGCAGAGAAGATTTACAAGGATGTTGCTGGATTGGGGAGCATGCCTTATGAGAATAGGTTGAGTGAACTCGACCCTTTTTTCCTTGGAGTGATGGAGGGTGAGAGGTGACCTGTTAGAGGTGTATAAGATGATGAGCGGTATTGATTGTGTGGATAGTCAAGGCTTTTTCCCAGGGCTGAAACGGCTAGCACGAGAGGGCACAGCTTTAAGGTGCTTGGAAGTACGTACAGAGGAGATATCCGGGTAAGTTTTTACGCAGGGAGTGGTAAGTGCGTAGAATGGGCTGCCTGCAACGGTGGTGAAGGCAGATATGGTAGGGTCTTTTAAGAGTCTCTGGATAGGTACATGGAACTCAAAAATTGAGGGCTATGGGTAACCCTTGGTAATTTCTCAGGTAAGGACATTTTCAGCACAGCTTTGTGGGCCAAAGGTCCTGTATTGTGCTGTAAGTTTTCTATGTTTCTATCTTGCATCTGAGTTCCCTAGTCATGATAACAAAATGGCAGTCAGTGTTGCTGCTGCGATTGTCCATGAGGATCCCCTCATTCCGGCTCTGGCATAACATATGATGAGTAAGCTGTCTATGTGGTTCTATGTCTATGGGTTCCACAGGGCATGAGTTTGATGGAGAAGTGTGAGTTCAGAAGTGATGAACCTATAGAGAACACTAGTATGGTCACACATGGAGTTTTGTGTCTTGGTTCTGGATGAACCACTAAGAAAGCTTTGGTGAGGCAGAAGAGATTTTCTAAAGTGTTTCTGTGGATGAGGGATTTCAGTGATGTATTTGGAGTGGCAAACTTGGATTCTTCTCTTTGGATTATGAGGGGCTATGATCGAAGAAAATCCTGGGATATAGAGACAAGACATGGAGGATATGAGAGATGCATCCACGCTGTGGCTGGGAACTGTAAGTCTAAACAAGTTCTGGGGTTTCATTCAGTGAAGAATAGGAACTTCTTAAATTGTCTTGTTCAATGTAAACATGAACATCCCTACAACCAGTCATGCTTATCTTTGCAGATTGGCCTTCATTGACATACATTGCAGAGTTGGCATTTTATGCAGATTTTGTGTAAATATTAAATGTGAAGGTCAGACTTGTGAGAGAATAAGCACTTGCAGTGGTTGACAAGCTGCTGTGATTAATCCTTTCTTTTACTTCCATAATTCAGATGCTGACACTAAATGTGATCAACAATGTCAACTGGAGGCTGAACTGAAAGCAATACGTCAACAGATGCAGGGCTTCCATGACGGCAAGCTGAAGCTAAGGCAAGTTATCAGAGAAGTGCTCTACTTTTGACTTGTGCTAATGTCACATAACTAAACCTCCCCCCTACTCACCATGAGCCATCCCTGTGCCCCAGAGGAGATTAGCCAAAGGATGTCCCCAAAGGGAAATCTGATTCAGCAAAAAAGATCAAGGATATTGATCAGGATAATGCCTCCCCCACATCCAGTACCAGGTATGTTAGTTCATCTGCATCTACTCACTCCCCCATTCCCCATCCCTCTCTCTCTACTCCCCACTCTCCCACCCTCATTTCTTTTCAATCCTCTTCTGCACTTTGTTCTTCTGCCCTCTACATCTGATAACTGCCTGTATCAGAACAAGCCAGTTGCACTCTGTCCTGCATCTGATCTGCAGGCACTTTCTGTGTTCTGTTTTTGCACTGTAACTTCAATCCACTTTGTTTCTCTCTCCCAGTTCCGCCAAAGGATCCTGGATAACGGGCTACCTGACTGGCAGACCCCAGTTTGTGCAACTTCAGAGCTGTGTGTCAGACATGGCTATAAGCAGCACTGTGGCTCCACAAGGGACTGTATTGGCTCTCATCTATACCTTGGACTTCAGATAACATAAGAACATAAAAAGTAGGAGCATAAGATGGCCATCAGACTCATTGAGCCTGCTCCGCCTTTCAAGAAGATCCTGGCTGATCTGGCCACGGACTCATCTCCATTGACCTGCCTTTTCCCCATAATGCTTAATTCCCCTACTATGCAAAAATCTATCCAACCTTGTCTTAAGTATATTTACTAAGGTAGCCTCCACTGCTTCATTGGGCAGAGAATTCCACAGATTCACCAGCCTCTGGGAAAAGTGGTTCCTCCTTATCTCCATCGCAAATCTGCTCCCCCAAACCTTGAGGCTTTATCCCCTAGTTCTAGTCTCATTTACCAGTGGAAACAACCTTCCTGCCTCTATCTGTCCCTTTCATAATTTTACATGTTTCTATAAGATCTCCTCTCATTCTTCTGAATTCCAACTAGTACAGTTCCAGGTGATTCAATCTCTCCTCAAAGTTTAACCCACTCATCTCTGGAATCAGCCTGGTGAACCTCCTCTGCACTGCCTCCAAGGCCAGTATATACTTCCTCAAGTAAGGAAACCAGAACTGTATGAGAAAGCTTGTAGACAGTGTGAGAGGGAGGATAGGCAGGTGATAGGCTAGAGGGAGGAATACGCTCAAACTGATGGTTTGAGATGTGTCTTTGTTCAAGAAGCATCATGAACAAAGCCGATGAGCTTAGTACTTGGAGCGATGACATTGTGGCTATTACAGAAACTTGGATTGCTCAGGGGTAGGAATGGCTACTTAGAGTGTCAGTCTTTACATGTTTCAGAAAGGACAGAGAGGGAGGCAAAAGGTGGGGGACGTGGCACTGCTGATGAGAGATAGTGTCACAGCTGCAGAAAAGGAGGAAGACATGCAGGGCTTGTCTGCGGAGTCTCTGTGGCTGGAAGCTGGAAACAGGAAAGGGTCAATAACTCTACTCTGTGTCTTTTATAGGCCACCCAATAGTAACAGGGACACCGAGGAGCAGATAGGAAGACAGAGTCTTGAAAGATGCAATAATAACAGGATTGTCATGGTGGGAGATATTAATTTCCACAGTATTGATTGGCTTATCCCCAGAGCAAGGGATTTAGATGGGGTGTAGTTAGTTAGGTGTCAGTTCAGGAAGGTTTCCTGACACAATATGTAGATAAGCCTACAAGAGGAGAGACTGTACTTGATCTGGTATTGAGAAATGAACCTGGTCAGGTGTCAGAATTCTCAGTGGGAGGGAATTTAGGAGATTGTGATCACAATTCTATCTCCTTTACCATAGCACTGGAGAGGGAAAACAAGTTAGGAAAGCGTTTAATTGGAGTAAGGGGAAATATGAGGTTATCAAGCAGGAACTGGGAAGTATAAATTAGGAACAGGTTTCTTAGGGAATTGTGCGGCAGAAATGTGACAAATATTCAGGGGATGTTTGCATGGTGTTCTGCATTAGTACGTTCCAATGAGACAGGGAAAGGATGGTAGGGTACAGGAACAATGGTGTACAAATGCTGTTGAGAATCCAGTCAAGAAGAAAATAAAAGCTTACAAAAGGTTCAAAAAACTAGGTAATGATAGAGATCTAGAAAATTATAAGGCTAGCAGGAAGGAGCTTACGAATGAAATTAGGAGAGCCAGAAGGGGCTATGAGAAGGCCTTGGCAAGCAGGATTAAGGAAAATCCCAAGGCATTCTACAAGTGAAATTTTTCTTGTAGTATGTTTCTCATTCAACAACTGAGAAACAGGAAAGGTATGACTACATTAAAAGGGTTGTATTATAGACCACCCAATAGTCAGCGAGAATTGGAGGAGCAAATCTGCAGAGGTTCCAGATGTTGGGAGAGTCCAGTACCAGAGGGCATGGATTGAGAATAAGAGATCAGTTATTTAAAACAGAGTTGAGGAAGAGCTTCTTCTCCCAGAGAGTTGTGGAGGTGTGGAATGCACTGCCTCAGAAGACGGTGGAGGCCAATTCTCTGGATGCTTTCAAGAAGGAGCTGGATAGATATCTGATGGATAGGGGAATCAAGGGACAAGGCAGGGACTGGGTATTGATAGTGAATGATCAGCCATGATGTCAGAAAGGTGGTGCAGACTCGAGGGGCCGAATGGTCTACTTCTGCACCTATTGTCTATTGTAACAGACAACTGCAGGAGACAGAAAGTTGTGATTGTAGGGGATTTTAATTTTCCACACATTGATTGGGACTCCCATACTGTTAAAGGTCTAGATGGGTTAGAGTTTGTGAAATGTGTTCAGGAAAGTTTTCTTAATCAATATATAGAGGTACCGACTAGAGAGGATGCAATATTTGATCTCCTATTAGGAAATGAGTTAGGGCAGGTGACGGAAGTGTGTGTAGGGGAACATCTTGGTTCCAGTGATCATAACGTCATTAGTTTCAACTTGATCATGGATAAAGATAGATCTGGTCCTTGGGTTGAAGTTCTAAACTAGAAAAAGGCCAAATTTGAAGATATGAGAAAGGATCTAAAAAGCGTAGATTGGGACAGGTTGTTATCTGGCAAGGATGTGATTGGTAACTGGGAGGCCTTCAAAGGAGAAATTTTGAGAGTGCAGAGTTTGTATGTTCCTGTCAGGGTTAAAGGCAAAATGAATAAGAATTGGTCCTCAAGGGATATTGGAACTCTGATAAAGAAGAAGAGAGAGATCTATAACATGTATAGGCAACAGGGAGGAAATAAGATGCTTGAGGAGTATAAAAAGAGTAAGAAAATACTTAAGAAAGAAATCAGGAAGGCTAAAAGAAGACATGAGGTTGCTTTGGCAGTCAGGGTGAAGGATAATCCTAAGAGCTTGTACAGGTATGTTAAGAGCAAAAGGATAGTAAGGGATAAAATTGGTCCTCTTGAAGATCAGAGTGGTTGGCTACGTATGGAAACAAAAGAAATGGGAGAGATATTAAATGGGTTTTTTGCATCTGTATTTACTAAGGAAACTGGAATGGAGTCTATGGAACCAAGGCAAACAAGTAGGGAGGTCATGGAACTTATACAGATTAAACAGGAGGAGGTGCTTGCTGTCTTGAGGCAAATCAGAGTAGATAAATCCCCAGGACTGACAAGGTATTCCGTCAGACCTTGAGGGAGACTAGTGTTGAAATTGCAGGGGCCCTGGCAGAAATATTTAAAATGTCGATATCCACGGGTCAGGTGCTGGAGGATTGGACGATAGTTCATGTCTTTCCGTTGTTTTAAAAAGGCTCAAAAAGTAAGCCGGGAAATTACAGGCCGGTGAGTTTGACATTGGTAGTAGGTAAATTATTGGAAGGAATACTAAGAGATAGGATCTACAAGTATTTGGATAGACAGGGACTTATTAGAAACAGTCAGCATGGCTTTGTGCATGGTAGGTCATGTTTAACCAGTTTATTAGAGTTTTTCGAGGAAGTTACCAGGAAAGTGGATGAAGGGAAGGCAGTGGATGTTGTATACATGGACTTCAGTAAGGCCTTTGACAAGGTCCCATATGGGAAGTTAGTTAGGAAGATTCAGTCGCTAGGTATACATGACGAGGTAGTAAATTGGATTAGACATTGGCTCAATGGAAGAAGCCAGAGAGTGGTAGTGGAGGATTGCTACTCTGAGTGGAGGCCTGTGACTAGTGGTGTGCCACAGGGATCAGTGCTGGGTCCATTGTTATTTGTCATCTATATCAATGATCTGGATGATAATGTGACAAACTGAATCAGCAAATTTGTTGATGATACAAAGATTGGAGGTGTAGTGGACAGTGAGGAAGGTTTTCAAAGCTTGCAGAGGGATTTGGACCAGTTGGAGGAATGGGCAAAAAAATGGCAGATGGAGTTTAATGCAGGCAAGTGTGAGGTATTGCACTTCGGAAGGTCAAACCAAGGTGGAACATACAAGGTAAATGGTAGGACACTGAGGAGTGCAGTAGAACAGAGGGATCTGGGAGTACAGATACATAATTCCTTAAAAGTGGTGTCACAAGTAGATAGGGTTGTAAAGAGTGCTTTTGGTACATTGGCCTTTATAAATGAAAGTATTGAGTAAAAGAGTTGGAATGTAATGGTGAGGTTGTATAAGACATTGGTGAGACCGAATTTGGTGTATTGTGCGCAGTTTTGGTCACTTAATTACAGGAAGGATATTAATAAGGTTGAAAGTGTGCAGAAAAGATTTACAAGGATGTTGCTGGGACTTGAGAAACTGAGTTGCAGAGAAAGGTTGAATAGGTTAGGACTTTATTCCCTGGAGTGGAGGAGAATGAGGGGTGATTTGATAGAGGTGTATAAAATTGTGATAGGTATAGATAGAGTGAATGCAAGCAGGCTTTTTCCACTGAGGCCTGGGGAGAAAAAAACAGAGGTCATGGGTTAAGGGTGAAGGAGGAAAAATTTAATGGGAACATTAAGGGGGGGCTTCTTCACGCAGAGAGTGGTGAGTGTGTGGAATGAACTGCCAGATGAAGTGGTGAATGCGGGCTCACTTTTGAGATTTAAGAAAAACTTGGACAGGGATATGGATGAGAGGGGTTTGGAGGGATATGGCCCAGGTACAGGTCAGTGGGACTAGGCAGAAAAATGGTTCGGCACAGCCAAGGAGGGCCAAAAGGCCTTTTTCTGTGCTGTAATGTTCTATGGTTCTAAGTATGTGAAGATCAAGAGGATAAGATGCGAGAGAATAGGACCAATCAAATGTGAGAGTGGAAAAGTGTGCATGGAACTGGAGGAGATAGTGGAGGAACTTAATGAATACTTTGTTTCAGTATTCATTATAGAAAGGGATCTCGGCAATTGTAGGGATGACTGACAACAGACTGAAAAGCTTGAGCATATAGAGATAAAGAAAGAGGATGTGCTGGAGCTTTTGGAAAGCATCAAGTTGGATGTCACCGGCACTGGATGAGATACACCCCAGGCTACTGTGGGAGGAAATTACTGAGCCACTGGCAATGATCTTTTACATCATCAATGGGGACAAGGAGAGGTTCCGGAAGATTACAGGGTTGCAGATGTTGTTCCCTTGTTCAAGAAAGAGAGTAGAGATAACCCAGGAAATTATAGACCAGTGACATATACTTCTGTGGTTGATAAATTGATGGAGAAGCAGGAGTTATGAACATTTGGAGAGGCATAATATGATTAGGAATAGTCAGCATGGCTCTGTGAAAGACAGGTTGTGTCTTACGAGCCTGATTCAATTTTTTGAGGATGTAACTAAACACATTGATGAAGGCAGTAGATGTAGTTTATATGGATTTCAGCATGGCATTTGATAAGGTACCCCCATGTAAGGTTTATTGAGAAAGTAAGGAGGCATGGGATCCAAGGGGACCTTGCTTTGTGGATCCAGAATTGGCTTGCCCACAGAAGGCAAAGAGTGGTTGTAGACAGGTATATTCTGCATGGAGGTCGGTGATCCGTGGTGTGCCTCAGCAATCTGTTCTGGGACCCCTTCTCTTCATGATTTTTATTAATGACCTGAATGAGGAAGTGCAGGCATGGGTTAGTAAATTTGCTGATGACACAAATGTTGTGGGCAGTGTGGAGGGCTGTCAGCAGGACATCAATAGGATAAGAAGTGGCAGATGGAGTTCAATCCAGATAAGTGTGAGATGGTTCATTTTGGTAGGTCAAATTTGATGGCAGAACATAGTATTGATGGTAAGACTCTTGGCAGTGTGGAAGATTCAAGGGATCTTAGGGTCCAATTCCAAAGGACACTCAAAGCTGCTGCGCAGGTTGACTCTGTGGTTCAGAAGGCATACGGTGCATTGGCCTTCATCAATTGAGGGATTGAATTCAAGAGCCAAGTGGTAATGTTACAGTTGTATAGGACCCTGGTCAGATCAACTTGGAGTACTGTTTTTAAGAGGCTTCTAGATAGGTACATGGAGCTTAGAAAAATAGAGGGCTGTGGGTAACCATAGGTAATTCCTAAAGTAAGTACATGTTTGACACAGCAATGTGGGCCAAAGGGTTGGTTTTCTATGTTCTACTCTGGCTGTGGCCTCACCAGTTCCCTGTACAGTTGCAGCATTCCTGCCCTGCTCTTAAATACAATCCCTCTAGCAATTAATGCCAACATCCCATTTGCCTTCTTGATAGCCTGCTGCACCTGCAAACCAACCCTTTGTGATTCATGCACCAGCACTCTCAAGTCCTTCTGCACAATAGCATGCTGCAATTTTTTACCATTTAAATAATAATCTGCTCTTTCAGTTTTCTTTCCAAAATGGATGATCTCGCATTTACCAACTGCCATCTGTCAGACCCTTGCCCACTCACTTAACCTATCTAA
The DNA here is from genome assembly GCF_030144855.1 of Hypanus sabinus. Taxonomy (NCBI): domain Eukaryota; kingdom Metazoa; phylum Chordata; class Chondrichthyes; order Myliobatiformes; family Dasyatidae; genus Hypanus; species Hypanus sabinus. The sequence continues at coordinate 152,035,208 of NC_082715.1, read as the reverse complement.
ATCTCTCTGTAGACTCTCTGTATCTTCTGCACAATTTGCTTGTCCACTCAGTTTAGTGTCATCAGCAAACTTCGATACACTACACTTGGTCTCCTCTTCCAGATTGTTAATGTGTATCGTGAACTGTTGCGGGCCGAGCACCAACCCCTGCAGCACACCGCTCACCACGGATTGCCAATCAACGTAGAACCCATGTCTCTCAACTCTCTGCTTTCTATTAGTTAACCAATCCACTATCCATACTAATACATCACTCCCAACTCTCTGCATTCTTATCTTATGGATAAGTCTTTTATGCGGCACCTTATCAGATGCCTTCTGGAAGTCCAAGTAAGTAACGTCCATCTGTTCCCCTCTATCCACTGTACTCATTATATCCTCAAGAGCCTCAGGAAGGAAAGATGTAAAAAAGGGAGTCGCAGTCCAGTGCCGTCGTCCTCCTAAGCTCCACCCACATAGTTCCCCTATTACTGTTGCTCTCTTCCTCTCCCACACCCACTTCCTTTCAGATTCACTGCAGCTTTCTTTTGGTAAGAAGTCCCCTCCAATAGTATCCAAAGCAGTATACCTGTTGTTGAGGGGAATAGTACTCTGTACTATCTGTCTGTTCTTTTTTTCTCTTGTGACAGTCCCCCAGTTACCTACCTCCTGCAGGTTTGGTGTGACTACCACTGTGTGTGTGTGTGTGTGTGTGTGTGTGTGTGTGTGTGTACAGCACTACATGGTACAGGCCCTTTGATCCATGATGTGCCAGCCTTTTAACCTACTCAAAGATCAATCCTACACATTCCTCCATTTTTATATCATTAATCTGCCTATCTAAGAGTTTCTTAATTTATGTCCCTTATTTTTCCCGTGTAAAAAAAAATTATCTCTGACCTCCGACATCCTCTTCCCCCCCCCCCCCCCCCAACATACTTCCACCAATCACCCTGAAACTATGTTCCCTCATATTAGCCTGGGAAGAATTTTCTGGCTATCTACTCAATGCATGCCACTTATCATCTTGTACACCTCTATCAAGTTATCTAAGAAAAAGCCCAAGCTCACGGAATCTATTCTCATAATACTCATAATTCTCATAATAATTCTCTAATCCGGGCAGTATTCTGGTAAATCTCCTCTGCACACTCTCTAAAATTTCCACATCCTTCCAATAATGGGCGACTAGAACTGAACACAATATTTGATGTGAATATTTTATTTTATGAGAAATAGAAGTGCCATCTGTCTCCAGTCATGTTCAACATACGTAGATTGCTCAGCCTGGCAGTAGGACTGCTGTATTTTCTGAGAGATGAACAGCTCCCAAAATGTGCTTTTTTTTCCTGTTGCTATCAGCACATCTAATGTTTTAGGCATATTTATGTTATCTGGTTCATACTTCTGTACTGAGTGAGTACTTTGCTTAGAACTCAAACGTGGATGTAACTTCCTGCTTTTGAGATCCATAGCATACTATGTCAAAATGGGATCCAAGTCACTACATTATTGAAATTTCTGCATATGGTTCTGGATATCCCATGATGGTGTGGAGAAAGTTTTAATCTGCCTTTAGCAGTGCTGCCTAGATTAATAGAATCAATCAGTGCTCAGTGGCTCAGCTAGCAGAACTGCTGCTTCATAGTTCCAATGGTCTGGTTCAGTTCTGACCTCTGATGGGAGTGTGTGTTCTCTCTGTGATAGTGTGACTATGACTTCCCTATAGACAAATCATAAAATAAATCAAACTCAGCATGGTTTCCATAAAGGGTTTCAGCCTGACAAATCCGTTAGAATCTTCGAGGAAGTAACCAATAGGGTGGGCAGAGGAGAGGCAGTGGGTATCATTTGCTTGGATCTTCAAAAGGCATTTGATAAGGTGCCACACATGAGGCTGCTTAACAAAATAAAATCTTATGGCGTTACAGGAAAGATACTGGCATGAATAGAAGATTGGATGACAGGCAGGAGGCAGCAAGTGGGATAATGGGGACCTTTTCTGGTTGGTTGTCAGTGATTAGGGGTTCAGTATTGGGACTGCTGCTTTTCACATTGTTTGTCAGTAATTTAGATAATGGAATTGATGGCTTTGTGGCAAAGTTTGTGGATGATACAAAGATAGGTGAAAGGCCAGGTGGTGCTGTGGAAGCAATGAGATTGCAGCAAGACAGACAAATTGGAAGAAGTTGAGGGCAAAAAAGTGACTGATGGAATACAGTGTTGGGAAATGTATGATCATGCATTTCAATAAAAGGAAAAATAATGCAGACTATTATCTAAATGGAAAGAAAGTTCAAACATCAGAGGTTCAGAGGGACTTGGGAATCATCGTGCAAGACTCTCATAAAGCTAATTTACAGGTTGAGTCTGTGGTAAAGAGGTCAAATGCAATGTTGACATTTATTTCAAGGGGAATAGAACATAAAAAGCAAGGAGATAATACTGAGGCACACTTACAGTATTGCCAACAGTTTGGGGCCACATATTTCAGAAAATAAGTGTTGTCATTGGAGAGAGTCCAGAGAGGTTAATATATAAGGAGCATTTGAGAGCTTTATGCGTGTACTCACTGGAATTTAGAAGAATGCAGGGGTTGGGAATCTCAATGAAACCTACCGAATGTTAAAAGGACGAGATAGGGTGTATGTTGAGAGGGTGTTTCCTATGGTGGGGTATCCAGAACTAGAAGGCACAGCCTCAAAATCAAGGAGTGACCCTTTAGGACAGAGATAAGGAGGAATTTTTTAACCAGAGAGTAGTGAATTTGTGGAAAGCTCTGCCACAGATTGTCGTGGACGCCATGTCTGTGGGTATATTCAAAGCCGAAGTTGATAGTTTCCTGATTGGTCAGGGCATCAAACGATATGGTGAGAAGGCAAGTGTATGGGGTTGAGTGGGATCCGGGATCAACCATGATGGAATGACAGAAGACTCGATGGGCTGCACGACCTAATTCTGCTCCTATGTCTTATAGTGCAGGTGGCTTCTTGACATCCCCAATGAGCTAGTTGATCATTGAATTGGCTACTATAAATAGCTGTGGTGTGTAGCTGGGTGATATCATTAACAGGAATGGGAGAAGGGTAGGTTATAACAGAAGTTAGTGAGGGGACGGGATTGCTGTGAACTGGAATATATTCAATGAAGTAAATGGTCTCCTATAGGGAAATATGCAATAAACTTTCCACTGTTTTCCTTTCCAGAACCTGGCAGAAACAGACTGCTGTGCTGCAGAACTGGCTTCAGGTGAATGCAGCAGAAGGGGGAGAAGAAGTGCTGCAGATGAGCCGTGAATTAAAGCAGGTATAAATCATTGTAGTCTAACAGCGGTTCCATTCACAGGTACATTGAACAGACTGCATTTACCATTTTACATCATGTAGGGATAAATCTGGATTCCTCTCAATAAGAGGTGGACAGCTGGTGAAGGCAGAGCACTATTTTCTCTGCATTGATTCCAGGTTCCCCATTCAGCTGTTGTCACTTGATAGCAGAAAGTGTACTTCTGTTGAAAAATACATTGTGGTTCAGTGATCAGCTAGCTGTGGTCCTGAGAAAGGATGCAGAAATAGGGCAGAATTCCTGTTCCAAGACCTCATTTTCCTGCAAAGTTGATGTTTAGGTCTAGAAGGAAAATGTACTTGAAGACAGAATTGGTGTTCTCATTCCAGCTGTGGAGGTGTAGCTCATTCTGCGAAAGATGATAACAGTTATATAGGGGGAATAAATTATGTTTTCTGTATATCTTTGTTCCTAGAGTATGTTACATATCCTTTGTAGAGGCTGGGTAGTTTTTATTTTGCAGTAGGATCTGATTGTGGTTGTTTATCCTTTGCACTGATGTATTCAGGTTTAATTTATTGTCTTTTGATGGGATTATCTTTCTCTATTGGATGCTTACAGTAGGGATGGAGCTGCACTGATGTGAATAGCAGGAATACTGGACTATGATATGTGGTTTGCTGGCTCTGCTCCCAGTCCACAGTAGCAAGGCTGCTTGTTGTGGAGTGTTGAGAAAATGTGGGGTTTTATTGAAATGTACCATTACCAGCAACAGATTCTGGTAATTTTAATCTCCCATAGTAGGGATATGACACTGCTAAATTTATTTAGTTTATTTATCAGGGTTAGTTACTGATGCAAAGGAACCTGCGAAGAAGATCAGTGCTGGAAAGGTCAGATGGGCCTTTCAGATGCCATCAGAAAATATTCACGCTTCGCTCAAAATTTCTGGTAAGACAGTAGAACCATAGAACATTACAGCACAGAAATAGGCCTTTTGACCCTTCTTGGCTGTGCCAAACCATTTTTCTTCCTAGTCCCACTGACTGCACCTGGCCCATATCCCTCCATACACCTCTCATCCATGTACCTGTCCAAGTTTTTCTTAAGTGTTAAAAGTGAGCCCGCATTTACAACTTCATCTGGCAGCTCATTCCACATTCAATAGACAATAGACAATAGGTGCAGAAGTAGACCATTCGGCCCTTGGAGCCTGCACTGCCATTCTGAGATCATACTATCAATACCCAGTTCCTGCCTTGTGCCCTATCCCTTGATTCCCCTATCCATAAGATACCTATCTAGCTCCTTCTTGAAAGCATCCGGAGAGTTGGCCTCCACTACCTTCCGAGGCAGTGCATTCCAGACCTCCACAACTCTTTGGGAGAAGTTGTTTTTCCTTAATTCTGTCCTAAATGACCTACCCCTTATTCTCAAACCATGCCCTCTGGTACTGGACTCTCCCAGCATCTGGAACATATTTCCTGCCTCTATTTTGTCCAATTCCTTAATAATCTTATAAATTGCAATCAGATCCCCTCTCAATCTCCTTAATTCCAGCGTGTACAAGCCCAGTCTCTCTAACCTCTCTGCGTAAGACTGTCCGGACATCCCAGGAATTAACCTTGTGAATCTACGCTGCACTTCCCCTACAGCCAGGATGTCCTTCCTTAACCTTGGAGACCAAAACTATACACAATACTCCAGGTGTGGTCTCACCAGGGCCCTGTACAAATGCAAAAGGATTTCCTTGCTCTTCTACTCAATTCCCTTTGTAATAAAGGCCAACATTCCATTAGCCTTCTTCAGTGCCTGCTGCACTTGCTCATTCACCTTCAGTGACTGATGAACAAGGACTCTTAGATCTCTTTGTATTTCTCCCTTACCTAACTCTACACTGTTCAGATAATAATCTGCCTTCCTGTTCTTACTCCCAAAGTGGATAACCTCACACTTATTCACATTAAACGTCATCTGCCAAGTATCTGCCTGCTCACCCAGCTTATCCAGGTCACCCTGAATTCTCCGAACATCCTCATCACATGTCACACTGCCACCCAGCTTAGTATCATCAGCAAATTTGCTGATGTTATTCTCAATGCCTTCATCTAAATTGTTGATGTAAATCGTAAACAGCTGTGGTCCCAATACCGAGCCTTGTGGCACCCCACTAGTCACCACCTGCCATTCCGAGAAACACCCATTCACCACTACCCTTTGCTTTCTATCTGCCAACCAGTTTTCTATCCATGTCACTATCTTCCCCCCAATCCCATGAGCTCTGATTTTACCCACCAATCTCCTATGTGAGACCTTATCAAATGCCTTCTGAAAATCAAGGTACACTACATCCACTGGATCCCCCTCGTCTAACTTCCTGGTTACATCCTCGAAAAACTCCAATAGATCAGTCAAGTATGATTTGCCCTTGGTAAATCCATGCTGTCTCAGCCCAATCCTATCACTGCTATCTAGATATGCCACTATTTCATCTTTAATAATGGACTCTAGCATCTTCCCCACCACCGATGTCAGGCTGACAGGTCGATAGTTCTCTGTTTTCTCCCTCCCTCCTTTCTTAAAAAGTGGGATAACATTAGCCATTCTCCAATCCTCAGGAACTGATCCTGAATCTAAGGAACTCCCACCACTCTCTGTGTGAAGAAGCCCCCACTAATGTTCCCTTTAAACTTTGCCCCCCTTCACCCTTAACCCATGTCCTCTGGTTTTTTTTTCCCCAGGCCTCACTGGAAAAACCCTGCTTGCATTCACTCTATCTATACCCATCATAATTTTATATACCTCAGTTTCTCAAATCCCGGCAACATCCTTGTAAACCTTCTCTGCACTCTTTCAACCTTATTAATATCCTTCCTGTAATTCGGTGACCAAAACTGCGCACAATACTCCAAATTCGGCCACACCAATGTCTTATACAACCTCACCGTAACATTCCAACGTTTATACTCAGTACTTTGAATTATAAAGGCCAATGTACCAAAAGCTCTCTGTACTACCCTATCTATCTGTGACACCACTTTTAGGGAATTATGTATCTGTAATCCCAGATCTCTCTGTTCTACTGCACTTCTCAAATGTCCTACCATTTACCTTGTATGTTCTATCTTGGTTTGTCCTTCCAAAGTGCAATACCTCACACTTGTCTGTATTAAATTTCATCTGCCATTTTTCAACCCATTTTTTCAGCTGGTCCAGAGCCTCTGCAAGCTTTGAAATCCTTCCTCACTGTCCACTACATCTCCAATCTTTTGTATCATCAGCAAATTTGCTGATCCAATTTACCACATTATCATCCAGATCATTGATATAGATGACAAGTAACTCTGGACCCAGCACTGATCCCTGTAGCACACCACTAGTCACAGGCCTCCACTACCACTCTCTGGCTTCTCCCATTGAGCCAATTTACTACCTCACCATGTATTCCTAGCGACTGAATCTTCCTAACTAACCTGTCGCGCGGGACTTTGTCAGAGGCCTTACTTAAGTCCATGTAGACAATATCCACTGCCTTCCCTTCATCCACTTTCCTGGTAACCTCCTCAAAAAACTCTTAATAGATTTGTTAAACATCACCTACCACGCAGCCTACCACCTACCACCCTGTTGACTCTCCCTAATAAGTCCCTGTCTATCTAAATACTTGTAGATCCTATCTCTTAGTACTCCTTCAAATAATTTACCAACTACCGACATCAAATTTACGGCCTATAATTTCCTGGATTACTTTTAGAGCCTTTTTTAAACAACAGAACAACATGAGCTATCCTCCAATCCTCCGGCACCTCGACTGTAGATACCAACATTTTAAATATTTCTGCCAGGGCCCCTGCAGTTTCAACACTAGTCTCCTTCAAGGTCCGAGGGAATGCCCTCTCAGGTCCTGGGGATTTATCTTCTCTGATTTGCCTCAAGATAACAAGCACCTACTCCTCTTCAATCTGTATAGGTTCCATGACCTCACTACTTGTTTGCCTTATTTCCATTGGCTCCATGCCAGTTTCCTTATACAGACGCAAAAAAAAACATTTAAGATCCCCCCCCATGTCTTTTGGTTCCATACATTTTGTATGGAAGACCACTTTGATCTTCAAGAGGACCAATTTTATCCCTTACCACCCTTTTGCTCTTAGTATACCTGTAGAAGCTCTTTGGATTATCCTTCACTTTGACTGCCAAAGTTATCTCATGTCTTCTTTCTTTCTTAAGTACTTTTTTGCACTTTTTATCCACTGTCCCTAGAGAACCAAGGTTCCTTATTCTTATTCACTTTGCCTTTAATCCTGACAGGAACATACAAACTCTGCACTCTCAGAATTTCTCCTTTGAAGGCCTCCCACTTACCAACAACATCCTTGCCAGAGAACAAACTGTCCCAATCCACACTTTTTAGATCCTTTCTCATTTCTTCAAATTTGGCCCTTTTCCAGTTTAGAACCTCAACCCGAACACCAGATCTAATTTTATCCATGATCAAGTTGAAACTAATGGTGTTATGATCACTGGAACCAAAGTGTTCCCCTACACACACTTCGTCACCTGTCCTAACTCATTTCCTAATAGGAGATCTAATATCGCATTCTCTCTAGTCGGTACCTCTATATATTGATTTAGAAAACTTTCCTGAACACATTTTACAAACTCTAACCCGTCTAGACCTTTAACAGTATGGGAGTACCAATCAGTATGTGGAAAATTAAAATCCCCTATTATCACAACTTTATGTTTCCTGCAGTTGTCTGCTATCACTCTGCAGATTTGCTCCTCCAATTCTCGCTGACTACTGGGCGGTCTATAATACAACCCCATTAATGTGGTCATAACTTTCCTGTTTCTCAGCTCCACCCATATGGCCTTGATAGACAAGCCCTCTAATCTGTCCTGCCTGAGCACTGCTGTAGCACTTTCCCTGACTAGCAGTGCCACTGCCCACCCCCCCCACCCTTCATCTCTCTCTCTCTATCACGTCTGAACATCAGAACCCTGGAACATTAAGCTACCAGTTCTGCCCCTCCTGTAACCAAGTTTCACTAATGGCTACAATGAAATAATTCCATGTGTTAATCCATGCCCTCAGCTCCTCAGCCTTCCCCACAATATTCCTCACTTTGAAATAGACACAGCTCAGAGGATTATTACCACCACACACAACCCTTCTATTTGTGACTTTGCATGAAATTATAGCAACATTTATTTTCACCCCCGCTCCACTATCCACTCTGTCACTCTGGTTCCCATCCCCCTGCAAATCTAGTTTAAACCCCCCCCCCCCCCAATAGCACTAACAAACCTCCCTGCAAGGATATTGTAGTTCAGGTATAACCTGTCTCTCTTGTAAAATCCCACTTGCCCCAAAAGAGGTCCCAATGATCCTGAAATCTGAAACCCTGTCCCATACACCAGTTCCTCAGCCACGTGTTCATCCTCCAGAGCATCCTACACTTAACCCGCACTGGCACATGGCACAGGTAGCAATCTTGAGATTACCACCCTCGAGGTCCTGCTTTTTAACTTCCTACCAAGCTCTCTATACTCACTCTTCAGGACCTCCTCACTCTTTCTTCCTACATCATTGGTACCGATGGCATAAGGCATTGGTCAGATGGCATTTGGGAATACTGAGCAGCTTTGAGCCCCTTATCTAAGAAAGGATGTGCTGGCACTGGAGAGGGCCCAGGAGTTTCACGAGAATGTTCCAGAGAATGAAAGAGTTAATGTATAAGGAGCGTTTGATGGCTATGGGCCTTTACTGGCTGGAGTTTAGAAGAATGAGAGGAGACTTCATTGAAACCTATCGACTATTGAAAGATCTAGATCTGAATATGAAGAGGCTTTTTTACAGTGGGAGAATCCAGGGCCAGAGGGAGGTGGAATTCATTGTCACAGGCAAATGTAAATGCCAAGTCATTGGGTACGTTTAAATCAGAAGTTGAAGGGATTTTGATTAGTCGGGGTGTCAATGGTAACAGGGAGAAAGCAGGAGAATGAGATTCAGAGGGATAATAAATATGCCAAGATAGAACAGTGGAGCAGATGGATAGGCCAGATGGCCTGAGTCTTATGATCAAACATCTGAAACAGGGTTCCAATGAGAAAGCCATTGCATTTCATATTTCTAAGTTGTGTACTGGGCTAGCCTATCTCAGAAGCTTTAGTCTATTTGAAAGTTCATTTGGAAATAACGTATATTGTAGTTGCTGTGAATTTAATAAATATTGCCAACTAAGGGTTTTGCAGATCTGTCTTATTGTGGAGTAATTCTGTTACCCAGCTAAAAATCTCCCTTTATTGCTGATATCCTGCTTTGTGGAGGATCTGAGTAAAAAGATGGTACTTTAGCATGCATGTCATCAGTCATCAAATAAACTGGAACCTGCCTTTCCACATCTTTGTTTCTTGAAGAGTTGTTGAGTGTTCAGGAATTTCTTTTTATGTTACTTCTATTTTAATGCAAGGAGTATTATGAACAAAGTGGATGAGCTTAGAGCAGGGGTGGGCAAACTTTTTGACTTGTAGGCCACAAAGGGTTCTAAAATTTGACAGGGGGGCCGGACCAGGAGCAGATGGACGGAGTGTTTTGGTAATACACCTCATAAGAGAAAATAAAATATCATGGGATATGTAGAAAACATGTGCTTTAATTTCAATTGAAAATGAACAAATGCATTACAACAAAATATCTGTCTTTGAAGTCCCATGGTATTTAGCTATTTATTGAAATGACTTTTAAAACACTGAAAATTAAATGAATAAAATACAGCTATTTTTTAATAGTAACAGTTATTATTTTAAAGCACTGAAAATTCTGTTATCCTTCAAGATATTATCATCATCACTCTCCTCCTGTCTTTATTTCAAAAACGGTAGGAGATGCAGGTCTACTTGTCCTGCTCCTTCTTATTCAATTGTCCCCTGTGCCAAAACTCAACAACGACCAGCACATGACAGCGCGCCAGCATGCGGAGTGCGTTATTTGATCTGGAGCGCATTTTTTATTTTGAGAACGTACGTGCACCTGCGCACTACTCATGTCCATCACTTAACAGAAATGACATGTAACATGTAAGGCTTATTGAAAAAAATATTTTCAAATGCATTTTTTACATTACACAACGAAGAAACTTATTTTTAATTTCAGTGGGAACAGTGTTGTTGGTCTCCCTTTTTAGCCAGCGCATCAAAGTCTGGATTTAGTTTTGTTGTGGCGATTCTCAGGATGGATCTGAGGTGTTGGTCAGTTAACTTGGATCTGTGGCTGGCTTTGTTGATGTTCATGACGCTGAACGCCTGTTCACACAAATAGGTCGAGCCGAACAAAGAGTAAAGCGCAAATGTGGAGTAATACGCTGCACCTCAACAAAGGTCAATGTATATAGAGTGCGTCATCTATTGGGAAAACACCAGAATTGCGGGGAAAAAAAGTTAACAAGGTTTATTAATATAATTTCATCAAGTTCTGTGGGCCGTAGTTTGCCCATGCCTGGCTTAGAGCGTGGATCAGTACTTGGAGCTATGATGTTGTGGTCACTACAGACACTTGGATGCTCAGGGGCAGGAATTGTTACTTCGAGTGTTTTTTATAGACCACCCAATAGTAACAGGGACATCAAAGAGCAGACAGGGAGACAGATTATGGAAAGGTGTAATAACAACAGGATTGTTGTGAGAGATTTTAATTTCCCTAATATTGATTGGCATCTCCCTGGAGCAAGGGGTTTAGATGGGGTGGAGTTTGTTAGGTGTGTTCAGTAAGGTTTCTTGACACAATATGTAGGTAAGCTGTACTTGATCTGGTATTGGGAAATGAGCCTGGTCATGTGTCAGGTCTCAGTGGGAGAGTATTTTGGAGATAGCAATCACAATTCTATAGTATAGCATTGGAGAGGGATAGGAACAGACAAATTAGGGGACTATATAATTGGAGTATGAGGCTATCAGGTAGGAACTTGGAAACATATGTTTTCAAGGAGACGTACGGAAGAAATGTGGCAAATGTTCAGGTGTTATTTGCATGGGGTTCTGCATAGATACATTGCAATGAGACGGGAAGGATGGTAGGGTACAGGAACTGTGGTGTACAAAGGCTGTACAAATCTAGTCAGGAAGAAGAGATTATTAAAGGTTCAAAAATCTAGATAATATTAGACATCTAGAAGGCTAGTAAGGAGCTTAAGAATGAAATTGGGAGAGCCAAAAGGGGCCATGAGAAGGCCTTGGCGAACAGGATTAAGGAAAACCCTAGGCCCAGTATATGAAGAGCAAGAGGATAAGATGTGAGACAATAGGACCAATCAAGTGTGACAGTGGAAAGATGTGTATGGAATCAGAGGAGATAGCAGAGGGCCTTAATGAATACTCTGCTTCCGTATTCACTACGGAAAAGGATCTTGGCGATTGTAGAGATGACTGACAGCAGACTGAAAAGCTTGAGCATGTAGATATTAAGAAAGAGGATGTACTGCAACTTTTGGAAAGCATCAAGTTGAGTAAGTCACTGGGACCGGATGGGATGTACCTCAAGCTACTGTGGGAATCAAGGGAGGAGATTGCAGAGCCTCTGGCGATGATCTTTGCATCGTCAATGAGGACGGGAGAGGTTCCGGAGGATTGGAGGGCTGTGGATGTTGTTTGCTTATTCAAGAAGGGGAGTAGGGAATTATAGACCAGTGAGTCTTACTTCAGTGCTTGGTAACTTGATGGAGAAGATCCTGAGAGGCAGGATTTATGAACATCTAGAGAGGCATAATAGATTAGCAATAGTCAGCATGGCTTTGTCAAAGACAGGTTGTGCCTTACAAGCCTGATTGAATTTCTTGAGGATGAACATATCGATGACAGTAGAGCAATCGATATAGTGTATATGGATTTCTGCAAGGTATTTGATAAGGAACCCTATGCAAGGTTATTGAGAGGTAAGGAGGCATGGGATCCAAGGGGACATTGCTTTGTGGATCCAGAACTGGCTTGCCCACAGAAGGCAGAGTGGTTGTAGATGGGTCATATTCTGCATGAAGGTCGGTGACCAGCCTCAGGGTTCCGTTCTGGGACCCCTACTCCTTGTGGTCTTTATAAATGACCTGGATAGATTGGGTAGTAAATCTGCTGATGACACAAAGGTTGGAGGCAGAGTGCATACTGTGAAGGGCTGTCAGAGATTACAGGAGGTCATTGCTGGGATGCAAAACTGGGCTGAGAATTGGCAGATAGAGTTTCACCCAGATAGTGAGAGGTGGTTCATTTTGGTAGGTGAAATATTATGGCAAGACTCTTGGCAATGTGGAGGATCAGAGGGATCTTGGGGTCTGAGTTCATAGGACGCTCAAAGCAGCTGCGCAGGTTGACTGTGTGGTTAAGAAGAGGCATAAGGTGCATTGGCCTTCATCAATTGTGGGATTGAGTTTAAGAGCCGAGAGGTAATGTTGCAGCTATATAGGACCCTGGTCAGACCCCACTTGGAGTACTGTGCTCAGTTCTGCTCACTTCACTACAGGAAGGATTTGGAAACCATATAAAGGGTGCAGAGGAGATTTACAAGGATGCTGCCTGGATTGGGGAGCATGCCTTATGAGAACAGGTGACTTGATGGAGGTGTACAAGACAATGAGAGGCATTGATCATGTGGATAGTCGGAGGGTTTTTCCCCAGGACTGAAATAGCTAGCATGAGAGGGCACAGTTTTAAGGTCCTTGGAAGAAGGTACAAAGGTGATGTCAAGGGTAAGTATTTTACTCAGTGGTGAGTGCATGGAGTGGGCTGCCGTAGCGGCGGAGGTGGAAACAATAGGGTCTTTTAAGAGACTCCTGGATGGATACATGGAGCTTAGAAAAATTGAGGGCTAAGGGTAAAGCCTAGGTAGTTCTAAGGACATGTTCAGCACAGATTTGTGGGCTAAAGGGCCTGTATTGTGTTGTAGGTTTTCTATGTTAACATCAAAATTGCATGTGCAGGGTATTGGATATTCACTACATTGTGAAGAAATCCAAGGCAAAAACCTGCTTTTTCATACGTCCTGCTGCCTGACCAACTTTGAGTTATCCCCAGCTATTGGTTTCCTGATTTGAGTACTGCTGAACAACACTGATATAATGTTCCAACACTCTACAGCATTCACTTAATTTATTCTCAACACCGTATGAGCATGTATGCAGTGTCTATTCTAACAAACTTTACATGTAAATATGGGGGTTAACTTTGGTTCCTGGTGATAAGACTCTGACTTACTCTTTTGTGTTCACTTTAAGCTGGAGACAGACATTGAAAGACTTTCAATGAAGCTGAAGGAAGATGCGCCACACATACAGCGGCACGTTGCCAGAGTGCAAGAAATCCGGCAGATGTTCAGAGCGTGATGGTGTCAATCAGCAATCTGCCATCTTTATTGTTACAGGGAAACTCATTTTTTTTAATTGGAAGTATTTGCTGGTACGCTGAATCCACCCTGTGTATCTCTTGCTTTTTCAGCCGTGGGACACAATTGTGGGAGCAACAAATAGTGCATGCTTTGAAATGTTTCTAAGAAACGTCATTATGTTACGAAATGACCCTGTGGTAGATATTAATATTCAGAGCTTTGTGGGGCTATAATAATGTCCAAGGGAAGATGATACAGTAGTTGGATTTTTTCAAAGCCTGGAGGTATATTACAATATACTTTATTTTTACATTAAGAAAACCACATATATAGTGCTTACTTTTACTACAACCATAAGAAAATTTTTGCTGTGGCCTATTTCAGCATTTCACTGATAATAAGCTCTCACATCAGTAAGATATGGAAGCAGAAGTAGGCCATTCATGATAGTGAAGCAGAGTACAGCACATTTGATTCCAATGTCTTCAAATATTTTTCCTTGCAGTGCAGCAGCTGAATGGACCAGTGTTAATTCTCAATCTATACAAGGGTTCTAAAGGTTGGTAAAATTTTGAAAAATAAGCAGATAATGGAGAATCACCTATTCCATTGTGCATGTAAGGCTTCATACTAAGGAAAATTTACAGCAATTCTCAAAGAAATAAATTAAGAATTCTTGTGAAATACTGGTTTATTTGATTCCTTGGTCATTATTCATTACTCCATATGAAAATAATCCTGCAGTGAATAGCTGTGGGGTTGAACCAGACTATAAAAACAGTTAACAAAAAGTACAATTAAAACCACCTGTTCCCTCTGATATTGTACCACTGTGTGGGAAGCTCCAAAAGGATATTTGTTATGGACACTCATTTAGTGCTTAAGCCAAGAACAGAATAGAAATCTTCAGAATATGCAAGGAATGACATCAAGTACCAGCAACATAGTGTCACCAGTAATGAAGGGACAACTCAAGTGCCCTCTTTGGTGGTAGTTTGATATAAACAGGTGCTGACCAAGGACCAAAGGAAAAAAATCAGCAACCTTATTTTTCCCCACCTTTTGAAATTTTATTTAAGGAGCAACAACATCATTTACATTTAAAGTAACAGTAAGGATATCTGGCCCTTGGATATTTTAATTGTACGTTCCAACATGCCATTTGTCACCTTCAATCATGTACTCATTTCTTAGATGCTTCCATCCAGGTATGGGAAGCTAGTTGCAGGTTAAACGGCAAGAGCCAGATTGTAAACCAGTGAAAATATAGATTCATCTTTGGTATTTGGCAGTTTAATCAGTGGTTGGTTTTACCCATATCTGATTTTGTTTCCCCCCTTTTGACATCTGGATTAACACAAGTTTTAACATTTCTCCCCCTCAGCTCTGCAAAAAAAAACACAGCAGTAAGTTTTGGTATAGCCATTATTTTAATTTGTCTGAAATGTAATTTGCTGAGATTTAATTTTTAAGGATATAAAATTACTGCATGAACTTAGGATGACCCACTTGCATGGAGCTATTCAGCAAACATTCTGCATCACCATCTCCTGCAGTGTTTCATGGGATATCTTGCTACTTCCCTTAAGACTTAGGCTCTAAAAATTCAGTTCATCTTTCAAAGTTCTTTTATTCCTGGTGACCTGCCAGGGTCCTCCTATTCACAGAAAGAACGGCACTGCACATGCTCAAAACCCCATCCCTCCCATCAGCTTCCTATTGAAAGGAGTAACTGGGTAGGGTTAGTTCCGTGTGTCAGGAGACAGCAGAGCGCTTGTTATGGTGCAGCTGCTCCCTAAGATGGAAGCTGAGGGAGATGCTTCTGCAGTGATGAAGGAGGAACAGCCTGAATTTAACCAAATTTCAGTACAGCCATTCCTCCTGCTTCCTGGTCTGCACTCACTTCTTGTTACTCCAATCCAATTTGAGATTTTTTTTTAATGATGTTGCTACTAGATAGACCCGAGAGCCTCTCCAAATCTAATCTTCTGTCCAGGTTTAAGGTTAAAGATGAAATCTTTTGGTGCCTCAAAGATGAGTACAATGGTGGAGCCCAAGTTGAACTCGCCCAGATGCTCTCCTTTTCTCATGGTAACCCCTTCTTTGTTGTTGTTTGTAACAAAACTGAAGTCATTGTAGGAGCCCTTCATGTAGCGAGGGCTGTTGGTGTGCAGATCCTGTGCAAAATAAAGGTGCAGTAAGGGTTATTTTCCAACACTGCTGTCCCATTTCACAATCAATCCTGATATACAGTGACTTCACAATAGACACTCAGTGACTACTTTATTAGAGTCACCTGCTCAGTAATGCAAGTATCTAATCAGCTAATCACATAGCAGCAATTCAATGAATAAACACATGTTGGCACGAGCAAGAGGCTCAGTTGCTATTCAGACAAAACATCAGAATGGGGAGAAAACGTGACCACAGAATTACTGTTGGTGCCAGAGTATCCCAGAAATTGATAGAAACATACAGCATAACACAGGCCCTTTGGCCCACAGAGCTGTGCTGAACATGTTCCTACTTTAGATCTACCTCGGCTTTACCCATTTTTCTAAGCTCCGTGTAGCCATCCAGGAGTCTCGTAAAAGACCCTATCGTTTTCGCCTCCACCACCACTGCCGGCAGCCCATTCCATGCACTCACCTCTCTCTGCGGTAAAAAACTTACCCCTAACATCTCCTCTGTATCTACTTTTCCAAGCACCTTAAAAATATGCCCTCTCATGCTAGCCAATTCAGCCCTGGGGAAAAGCCTCTGACTATCCTCATAATCAATGCCTCTCACCTTGTACACCTCTATCAAGTCACCTCTCATCCTTCGTCGCTCCAAGGAGAAAAGACTTGAGTTCACTCAAACTATACTCATAAGGCATCTCTTGGGGTTTTCATGCATAGTCTCAAATTTATGGAGAATGGTGCAAAAAGAACAACAAAAAATCCAGAGCATCAATTCTGTCAGTGAATATATCTTTGTAATGACAGAGCTCAGAAGAGAATGGCCAAACTAGTTCAAGCTGACAGAAGGTGATTGACAGGAGGGCTGTCAGAGGCTACAGCAGGATATTGATAGGATGCAAAACTGGGCTGAGAGGTGGCAGGTGGAGTTCAACCCAGATAAGTGTGAGGTGGTTCATTTTGGTAGGTCAAATATGATGGCAGAATATAAGTTTTAAGGTCAGGACATGTTCGGCAATTTTGTGGGCCAAAGGGCCTGTATTGTGCGGTAGGTTTTCTATGCTTCTATGTAACTCAAATAACCAAGCATCACTATAGCAGTGCACCAGCTTAACTGAGGTTATTGACCATGCATAAACCTGCACTGATGGGTGATCTGTAAGGTAATGATTTAGTTTCAATTGAGAAATAGGATGCCTGTCCCATAACTAGTTTAATGAGGGAAATTAAATGGAAAGGAATGGAGGGTTATGGGCTGAGTGCAGGTTGATGGGACTAGGTGAGAGTAAGCATTCGGCACAGACTAGAAGTGCCAAGATGGCCTATTTCCGTGCTGTAATTGTTATATGGAATCAACATGAGTAACATAAAAACCACTGGAGGTCAGGCAGCATCTCGGTAGAAAATAACAGTTAATGTTTCCAAATGAGACCCCTTCATCAAGACATGATTATCCCTCAAATATCAAAACTCTTTTCCCCTTAGGATATTTAATCTAAGCATTAAGCAAAAGAGATGCTTAGTGAATTGGAAAGTTTCAATAACTTTCTGCACTTTTGCCTGTGTTCAGCCATTTTTTCCATTTTTGTTCAATATATCCAGGCTAATCAGCAGCAGGTGCTTCATTAAGACAACATAGTAACAGTGAAAGCCTGTGGCCATTTCACTGGATCATAAATATGTGCTTTAAGCTATGCTGCAAAACCCAGTAATTTTATAGAATTGAATTTCCAATCTTTGGGTTGCTAACAGTGTTCCATTGATAGGGAATTATATACCCACATTTTACCATTCTTTCCTCTTATATTTAGCTCAGACATATACCAGGAACTTTAAATGGCCAATTATACCCCCACTGTCTCAAACAGATGCAAGCAAACTAAATGGAAACCAAAATTTCAGACTTTCAGCATCTCATCCCGGGCACAGGCAGCAAGCATAAAGACGCTTCAGAATACTGGGTTTACTTCCCATAACCGTCTACCATACTCACATTGTCGAAGTAAATGCGAATAGATCCAACATTTGTGGCACCGACTGCAGTGAGCGAAAAGAAGCCATGAGTCCAATCTCCAGCCAGAACAACCCGTTCATTGTGACAGAAAAGCTCCTTAATCCAACGAGCTACTCCAGGATTAACCGACATAAGGGAGCCTGAGGAAGACAAGAGCAAATACACAACCTGGTTTTAGTCACTGTTCCTTACAACTGCACAATTACACTTGTCTAAGCACATGTTGTGTTCTTGGAATTGTTGCTGGAAGTTTTTCATTGTGCACAGGTGCAATCAACTTGATTTTGACACGTCACTCTTTTTGACTTCACTACAACAGAATCACAGCCCTTTGCTACTATAAATTTGTAATTCCAGAATCTTCAAAATGAACAAAACCATTTCAACTATCTTGGCCTCTTTAAAATGACTATCAATTAATCTCTCACTATTGTTCCTTCCCTGCAGCCTTTCAATTTTTTTTTTCATTCAATTCCCTTGATATTGAATTTGCTTTCAACTTTGCAGCAATGAATTCTGGATCATTACTCAGAATTCTAAACAAAATTGCACTCCTTCCTCCCCCACTGATTGTCTCCAATTATCTCAAAACCATCTCCTTTGGTGACCAACACCCGACATGTGGAAGGAGATTTTTCCCTTTTAAAATCCCATATCCTATGGATCTTCTTTAAAGCTCCTTTTAACCTTGTGTTCCAAGGAGTACAATCAGTTTTTCCACTCAAACCCAGATTAATAGACCCTGCAATTCTCAAGCAAGAAACCTTGGTAACTTATATTTGTGTTTTGGATTACTGAGCAAGAATGATGTTGAAAATCCAAGTTATTTTCACTCAAGAACGTCTCTTTCAACTTTTACTGTTTCAGATTTAAAGAAAAGAATCAGTGAGCCAGCTGAAACCTAAAGAGCTGACTAGCAACAGCTCCATAAATCTTATTTAGAGATTAAAAGAAAATAACCCAGCCTGCTGTCAGTCTTCAGATATCTACTGCTCTTTTGACCATCAAGGAGATTGTATTAATACTAAAATGTTTTCTGAGGTCATCTTTAGACCCAACTCATTCATATCCTTCCAGACTAAGAGTTAGCCTGTACTATGGAAGTACCAGAGGCCTCATTCTTTTCCATTGCCAGCACAACACTGAATTCGCTAGAACAGCGTCAGACCTACAACACAAATGCTGGCTGCTGGGAAAGTTCCAGAATCTAGCTAATGGCCCAACCCAGCCTCTGCTTCCAGAATGATTCAGAAAGAAACTGCTCAGGAACTACAAAAGGCACTGATCCCAGACCCATCATAAGGTAAGAAGTAGAAAAGCCTGAAGTCCCAGATCATCAGGTTTTTGAATGATCTGTACAACTCGAGCACAAGCACACCAGTGAAACACTACTGACGTCCTCAGTTGGGTCTTGCATTTATATTCTGTGTTGTTTGCACCACTGGGCCTATGATGCAGCAAGAAAACTTTTTCATTGTGGACCTCCTCATACTTGTTCAAAAGACAATAAACTTCACTGAACTTGAAATTGGTCCCTAAATGCCACTAGTCCATGCCAAAGTTGTTCCTTTCAAGTATCCCTTAACTTCACTCAGCTAAAACCTCTTCTCCCTATGTGCTTGATCTGCCATAAATACACCTGGAGTACTGACTCCACCACCTCTACGGGAGTAAGTTCTATAGTCTCATCACCCTCAGAAGAGGCATTTCCCTTCAATTCTGTTGGATATTTGGTCTCTTGTCATAATTTACTAGCCTCTTCTCCATGACATTTATCCATTATGCCTGTACATAAAGTTTCTCTACTCAGGCTATGAGTGATCCTGTAAGTTCTTTCTCACATTTGTGGTAACATCCTTGTAAATCTTCTCTGTATTATCTCTGTACCCTCATAGCCTTTTGATAACATGTTGACCAGAACTGCACAAATTTCTCTTAAGTGTGGTCTAACCACGGTTCATAATAACTTACCCATTCTATATCTCCAGAAAAAAAAACTTGGTGCTTGAGGTGCTTCTGTTTACTAACATGTGGTGCAACCTTTTGTGACTGGTGAATTGATACTTCCATATCCCTGTTTTCCTCCCCCATTTCTGCACAAAGTGTACTCCTTCCATGCATCATGTTGCAATTTATTTGCTAATCAATTGCCCATTCAAGCTTACTAATGTTCTTGGTGTTCTTTCAGTACCAACAAGTTCCCAATTTGTTATTACCTACCAACGTAGGAACACGCTGCAGGGGGTGTGGTAGAGACACATAGGGATATTTGAGAGACTCAGATGAGGCACATGGATGACAGAAAATGAAGGACTACATGAAAGGGAAGGGCAAGATTGATCTTGGAGCAGGTTGAACAGTTGGCACAATATAGTGGGCCAAAGGGCCTGTACTGTTCTATGTCACATGGCAGTTTCAGGTCATTCCTAATGATAACAATTCAATTCCAAAGTAAACCCCAAGTGAACAATAGAGTTCTTACCTGGAAAATGCCGCCTGTGAGAGACTCGCCAATCAGTTGGTGAATGAAAACAGTGATAATCTCCAGGAGCCAAATAAATGACACAGTGATAGAGATCATTGCCTTCCTTTGTAACCAAGTGGTCCTGGAACGTTGTCTCTGTGTTATCTGCAGGATTACATAAATTATACAACAAAGAAAGGATTTAAACAGGATTCTAAGAACCACTGTACCCTGGACTTTAGAATCAGAATCACATTTAATATCACTGACACGTCATGAAATTTGTTTTGCAACAGCTGTGCAGTACATCATTTAAAAACTAATTCAGATATATAAAGTAGTGCAAAATAACTCTAAACATCTAGTGTCAGCCAGCCAGAACTTTGACAGACAATGTTAGCAACTGTGCAGTGAAGTTCTGTTCAACTGAAGAATGGTTTAGATTGCAGTTTGGAGGAACTTGTGTTGTGTGACATCAGGTTCATTGAGTGACAAGACACTTGCTACCAGTAAGGAGGTTAACTATTTATTTACAAGACAAAGTAAACATTTAGTAAACCCTCCAAGTCACACTCAATTACAAATACTTATCTAAAGTGTTCAAACTGTATATATGTTTAGTGTTTGTCTTGACCCGCCCAAAGTGGCGTACACTTTAAGTATCTGTAATTGAGTGTGACTCGGAGGGTTTAAAGTGTCAACCCAGGCCCTTTATTGCAGCACACCCCCACTGCTTTCCATTTCTGTGACACCCTTGACTGCTGGCTTTTGAAGAGCAGGTAAGTTAAGACACTGAAACAACTCAGCTGGGTTTGCATCATACTCATTATCTGTATTCTAGAAGCACACTCATCATAGATTGTGCAATTTACTTCTCTTGATCATCCCCATGCTGCCTCTCAGAAACATAGAACTACACAAACGGGTCAACTTCCAAATATACATAACAAGAACTCAACACCTCTAGCACCCTCAACCACTTCTGTATTATCATTACAGGGTAACATAATTGGAGGAAATGTACATAATTCACAGCTAGCCACACTGAATTGGGGTTTCACTTTAAGAGGCTGATCTGACCTGACTTTTATCGTAGTTTTGCATTTAGGTTTGGAGTTCAATAAAATGTTACAGATTTCATTAAACATAAAACATTACACTTTTGTTTTATTTGTGAAACACTACATGGGTGACCCAGATGTTCTAGGATGATTCCAGAATTATTGAACGCAGTCAACACAGCCAACACCCAAGTTTTGGAAACAAAGTGCCGTCACTTGGTTTAAAGAACTCTTCTTGCAGAAAATGCCTGATCCAGTTCACATAGTCCTCACTAATGACCCATAAAGGACAAAAGGGAGCTTGCTAAAATAGCTGATAGTCTATATTCAGCCAAGTAGATATGCATAATTCCTCTTTTCCCTGCCTCAATAAGCCCAGTCAGCAAGG
Source organism: Hypanus sabinus (assembly GCF_030144855.1). Taxonomy (NCBI): domain Eukaryota; kingdom Metazoa; phylum Chordata; class Chondrichthyes; order Myliobatiformes; family Dasyatidae; genus Hypanus; species Hypanus sabinus. The sequence continues at coordinate 152,013,465 of NC_082715.1, read as the reverse complement.
CCCCTAACATAAGGATGTCTGTGGCTGTGAAACAGACTACGCAGGGCCTGTGGTATTGCCACACTCGCTTTGGTACCAACACTAGGAAGTGCCAACTGCCTTGCCGCTTTGACAGTACCTGAATTGGGACATCAGAGGTCTGTGAACACCATGGGTTCCAGCTGCAAGTGTCATCTACTGTTCATTATGGACACCCTTTCAGGGCGACGTTTCCTGTGTGACATGGGTCTCAAGAGTGTGCTGCCAGCATTGTCTATTTATGAAAAAGCAAGAGCAATAAAACCTCGCTGATGGCAGCAGAATCCAGACCTACAGGACACTGGGTAACATTGTGCTTCAGTGTGCGACGTTACACACGAGACATCACACAGGCCAAAGTGGTTAGACCTCTGCTCGGTGTAGATTTCATAAATGCCCAAAGACTGTCAGTCGATCTTAAGAACTGCCGGCCTATGGATATCAAGGATTTTGACTTGATACCCTGCTCCGCCAGTAAGATCCCCGGAACAACTCTGTCAAATGCATGCACCACTGCATGTGAATTTACTTAACTGCTAGGTGAATCCCCAAACTTCACCAAATCCACATTCTCCACTACAGTCACAAAACATGGGGTCGAGCACCACATTCCTACAACAGGCCTGCTAGTCCATGTCACACATGTAACCTGGACCCAGAAAAGCTGGCAACTGCAAAGGCTGAGTTTGCCAACATGGAAAGACTTAGCATTGTACGCTGGTCAAATAGTCCCTGGGTTTCACCCCTCCACATGGTCGCTTGCCTACGTGCTGATTACCAACACCCCTTAATCATTACCAGGTCCCACATATTCAAGATGTTTCAGCACCAAAAAGTTAATTTTTTCCATGGTCAATTAGCTTAGGGGCTACCATCAGGTGCTTGTGTGCTTGAAGGACATTCTCAAAACAGCTGTGATAACCCTGTTTGGCCTTTTTGAGTTTCTGTGCATGACGTTTCAGCTGAAAAATGTAGCACAGACTTTCCAACAGCTGACAAACTCTATTAAAATAAAGACTTACAATTTCTTTTTGTTTACCTGGATGACATTCTTTTTGCCAGTGCGAACACATATCTCATCTCTGCTCATTTTGAACGTTTAAGCCAACACAGACTGATCACCAACCCTGCTAAATGTCAGTTTGGATTGTCAACCATTGACTTTCTCAGCCATCACATCTCCACAGTAGGTGAGAAACCTCTCCCATCAAAAGCGTCACTATTATGGATTTCCTACTGGCCCCACACTACTAAACTACTACAGGAGTGTTTAGGTATAGTAAATTTCCATCACCGCATCATTCTGCAAGCTGCTGAACTTATGTTCCCCCTATACTGTATAGTGCATTTACAGGCTACAACCCTAATCAAGTGCTTGACTGGACAGTGGACATGACAAGGGCATTTGCTGACACCAAACAAGCTCTTTCTAATGTGGCCCTACTGGCGCACACCCTCCCCAACGCACCCAAAGCCATTACTACTGATGCTTCAGACTATGGTGTGGGTGCTGTGCATGAACAGTTGGTTGAATACATCTGGCAGCCTTCTCCAGTCACCAGCTCTGTCCCCCAAAAGGAAGTACAGCATGTTTGACTGTAAGCATCTATCTGACGGTCCGCCATTTTTGTTTTTGTCTGGATGGCCACCATTTCTCAGTATTTGTTGAACAAACACCTTGTGCCAAAATGGCAGACCCTTGATCTGCAGCAACACTATCTGCCTACATATTGAAATTCACAACTAATATACAACAGATCAAGGGGAAAAATAATGCCGTGGCTAACTGCCTCTTACAGCCAAACATAGAGGCCGTACAGACTGGGGTTAACTATGCCAGTATGCAGCCAACCAAGTTGCTGACTCAGAGGTCCACCTTACCAAAGAGCAATCACAGGTCTGTGGTTGACTGGCATTAAGTTCAGGGAAGGTGGCATTTCTCTCCTGTGCAATGTCTCAACAGCATTCCACCCTCCTCAGTAAATTCAATTCCTTGTCACCTATTCCTACCTCCCATATATCACTCTTGGGATTCTATTGATCTACATTTCGCCTAATTTGTTTTCATCCACCATGATGCACACCAATACCCCTTAGGCCTCTTTAAGACAGCCCATTCTGTTTTGGAACCGGGAGAAAAAGACTTATCATAGTAAGAGGGGTAAACTTTAATGTATTTTGATAGATCATCTTAAACGGGCCCAATAAGATTTGGACTGTTCTGCTGCCATGACAATGGTGCCACAACATGACCAAGAGCATGTCAACGCACCTCTGCACAAACCAGAGGCACTTGTTGTTCCTCCACCTGAACACAGGACCCAAGCTGGGTAACTCACCCGAGCTCCAGGCAAGCTCAAAATGCCAATTTTAGTGAATTCTGGAGGGGAATCTGTGGAGGGTAATGCAATTGGTGGAAATGTACATAGTTAACAACCACTGACATTGAGTTGAAGTTTCACTTCAAGAGGCTGGTCTGACGTGATGATGTTATTATGCAGAGTTCTCAGTCCGCTTTTGTGTGTAGGTTTTGGAGTCCAATAAAATGTGTTATGGGTTTCATTAAACATAAAAGCCTCTATGTTTCATTTGCAAAAATCTATATCATTAATGTACTATGATTTTAGAGCATATAACAGAGAAATCTACAACACATTACAGGCCCTTCAGCCCACAAAGTTTGTACTGACCATGTAACCTACTCCAGAGACTGCCTAGAATTTCCATACCACAAAGCGCTCTACTTTTCTAAGTTCCATGTACCGATCTAAGAGTCTCTTAAAAGACCCTATTATATCCTCCTCCCCCACCTTTGCTGACAGTGCATTCCATGCACCCACCATTCTCTGTGTAACATTAACTCGAACCTACTTCCAAGCACTGAAAACTATGCCCCCTCATGTTAGCCATTTCAGCCCTAGGAAAAAGCCTCTGGCTATCCACACAACCAATGCCTCTCATTATCTTGTACACCTCTATCAGGTCACCTCTCATCTTCTATCGCTCCAAGGAGAAAAGGCTGAGTTCACTCAACCTATTCTCATAAGGCATGCTCTCCAATCCTTTCACTATCCTTGTAAGTACATCTGTACTCTCTCTCTAGTTTCCACATCCTTCCTGTAGCAAGGTGACCAGAACTGAACACAGTACTCCAAGTGGGGTCTGACCAAGGTCTTACATAATTGTAACATTATCTCATGGCTCTTGAACTCAGTCCCACTGTCAACCTATGCAGCAGCTTTGAGTGTCCTATGAACACAGACCCCACAGTTCTCTCTGATCCTTTCCACTACTAAGAATCTTACCATTAATATTATATTTTATCTTCAAATTTCACCTACCAAAATGAACCACTTCACACTAATCTGGGTTGAACAAATGCCGCTTCTCTCCCCAGTTTGCATCCTATCGACATCCTGCTGTAACCTGACAACCCTCCACACTATCCACAACACCCCTAACCGTTATGTCATCAGCAAACTTACTAACCAACCCTCCTACTTCTTCATCCAGGTCATTTATAAAAATCACAAAGTGGAGGGGTCCCAGAACAGATCCCTGTGGAAAACCACTGGTCACTGACCTCCACGCAGAATACGAACCACCCACAACCATCCCCCTTTGCCTTTTGTTGGCAAGCCAATTCTGAATCCCATGCCTCCTTGCTTTCTGAATGAGCCTTCCATGGAGAACCTTATCAAATGTCTGACTGAAATTCATATACACTACATCCGCTGTTCAACTTCAATGTGCTTTGTTGCATCCTCAAAGAATTCAATCAAGCTTGTAAGGCACAACCTGCCCTTGACAAAACCATGCTGACTATCCCTAATCAGATTATGTCTCTCCAAAATGTTCATAAATCCACCTCACAGGATCTTCTCCAACAACTTGTCCACCACTGAAATAACTCACTGGTCTATAATTTCCTGGGCTCTCTCTCTCTCCAACCCACCAGTACTTCTTCCATCCCTATTGATGACACAAAGATCACCAGAGGTTCAGCAATCTCCACCCTCACTTCCCAAAGAACTGTCTGGGGTATATCTCGTCCAGTCACAGTGACTTAACTTAAAGCTTTTCAAAAACTCCAGCACATCCTCTATAAAAGGGAAGTTCAAGGGGGATATTAGAGGAAGGTTTTTCACTCAGAGTGGTTGGTGCGTGAAATGCACTGCCTGAGTCAGTGGTGGAGGCAGATACACTAGTGAAGTTTAAGAGACTACTAGACAGGTATATGGAAGAAATTAAGGTGAGGGGGTTATATGGGAGGCAGGGTTTGAGGGTCGGCACAACATTGTGGGCCAAAGAGCCTGTAATGTGCTGTACTATTCTATGTTCTAGATGCTCAAGCATTTCAGTCTGCTGTAAATCATCCCCACAATTGCCAACGTCCTTTCCCTTGTGAATACTGAAACAAAGTATTCATTAAGCACCTCCACCACCTCCTTAAACTCCATGCACACTTTTTCACTACTGCACCTGATTTGTCCTATTCTCATACAGCTCACCCTCTTGCTCTTCATGTACTTGTAGAATGCCTTGGGGTTTTCCTTAACCCTGCTCACCAAGGCCTTCTCACGGTCCCTTCTAGCTCTCCTAATTCCATTTTAAGCTCTATCCTGGCAACCTTGTAATTTTCTAGAACTGTTTCTTGAACCTCTTGTAAGCTTTTCTTCTTAACTGGATTTTCCACATCCTTGCATATACTGTGGTTCTTTTACTCTGCCATCCTTTCCCTGCCTTAATGGAACATACCTATGCAGAACTCTATGCAAATATTCTGTGAACATTTGCCATATTTCTGCCTGAGAACATCTGCTCCCAAGTTCCTGCCTAATAGCATCATATTTCCCCCACCTCAATTAAAAGTTCTCACGAATTGTCTGCTCCTATCCCTCTCCAGTGCTATGGTAAAAGAGAGAGTTGTGATCACTACCTCTAAAATGCTCTCCCACTGAGAGATCTGACATTTGACCAGGTTCATTTCCCAATACCAAATCAAGTACAGCCTCTCCTCTAGTTGGCTTATTTACATATTGCGTTAGGAAACCTTCCTAAGTACACCTAACAAACTCCATCTAAACCCCTTGCTGTAATGAGATGCCAGTCAGGAAAGTTAAAATTTCCCATCACAACAACCCTATTATTATTGCACCATTCTGGAACCTGCCTCCCTATCTGCTCTCGATGTATATTACTAATGGGGGTGGGGGGGGGGAGGGGGGTCTATAAAAAATACCCAGTAGTTATTGACCGCTTCCTGTTCCTGACTTTCAGCCACACAGACTCAGTAGATTATCCCTCCATGACTTCCTCTTTTTCTGCAACCATGACACTATAACTGATTAGCAGTGCCACTCCCCCAGCTCTTTTGCCTCCCTTCTTGTCCTTTTTGAAACATCTAAAAGCCTGGTACACTCAGCAGCCATTCCCGCCCCGAGACATCCAAGTCTCTATAATGGCCACAACGTCATAATTCCACGTATTGATCCACACTCTAACTTCATCCACCCTGTTTATGATACCCCTTGCATTAAAATAGACACATCTCAAACCATCAGGCTGAGTGCATCTTTGCTCTATCATCTGCCCATCCTTCCTCACAAACTCTCTACAAGCTGTCCCAACTTGTGCACCAACCACCCCGTCCTCTGCCTCTTCACTTCCGTTTCCACCCCCTGCATATCTAGTTTAAACCCTCCCCAACAGCATTAGCAAACCTCCCTCCCAGGATATTGGTCCTCCTCGGATTCAAGTGTAACCCGTCCTTTTTGTATAGGTCACACCTGCTCCAGAAGAGGTCCCAATGATTCAGAAATCTGAAACCCTGCCCCCTGCTCCAATCTTTCAGCAACGCATTTATCTGTCACCTCATTCTATTCCTATACTCACTGTCACGTGGTACAGGCAGCAATCCCGAGATTATAACCCTTGATGTCCTGCTTCTCAGTTTCCTTCCTAACTCCCTGTATTCTGCTTTCAGGACCTCCTCCCTACTTCTGCCTGTGCCATTGGTACCAATATGTATGATGACCTTTGGCTGCTCAACCGCCCATTTCAGGATATAGTGGACACGTTCAGAAACATCATGAATTCTGGCACCTGGGAGGCAAGCTACCATTTGTGTTTCTTTTTCACACCCACAGAATCCCCTATCTGTCCCCCTAACTATACAGTCCCTTATTATGCTGCCATTCTGAACCCTTCTGAGCCACAGGGACAGACTCACTGCCAGCGGCACAGTCACTGTTGCTTTCCCCAGGTAGGTCGTCTCCCCCATCCACCCCAACAGTACTCAAAATGGAGTACTTGCTGTTAAGAGGGATGGCCACCAGTGTTGCTGTCCACTCCCTGATGGCTCTCCCTACTGCCTCCTGACAGTCACCAACAATTCTCTACCATCATTAATCCTTGGATGAGCTAACTTAATATTGGGAAGATCAAAGCCATCACTTTTGATGGCCTTACAAGCTGTGCTTAGTACTTTCTAACTGCCCCTGGGGTAGGGTCTCTTACCTAATCAGCGTTCAGAATATAAACAATTGAACGCTTCAGTCTTACACCCCCCCTGGCCTGATCACAGTACAATCTCACATCACCATACGTACCCATTCCTACCCGATTATTGTTTCTGTGTTATTGTTTCACTTTCTCTACTGCACCATCAGTGGCAGAGCCTTCAGCCTCTGTCTCTTGCACTCTGGTGGATCTCCCTTAATCCCTTTAACTCATTAGGATTAGGTAGAAAAAATTCGTTACTTTGATTTATATTTTAATGACCTGTGCAAAACATCTTCTACAGATTTCAGAATCAGTATCAGGTTGAGGCTGCCTTAATAACTATTGCCCGGTAGCACTCACATCTACAGTGATGAAATGCAATGAGAGGTTGGTCATGACTAGACTGTCTCAGCAAGGACCTGAACCCACTGCAATTTGCCTATTGCCACAATAGGTCAACTGCAGATAAAATCTCCATATGACCATAACAACCCGAACAACACAAACACCTATGTCAGGATGCTGTTCATTGACTATAGCTCAGCATTTAAGAAGGAAATTAGCAGAGCCAGAAGTGGCCATGAGAAGGCCTTGGTGGGCAGGATTAAGGGAAACCCCAAGGCATTCTACAAGTATGTGATGAGCAAGAGGATAAGACATCAAAGAATAGGACCTATCAAATGTGACAGTGGGAAAGTGTGTACGGAACCGGAGGAAATAGCAGAGGTACTTAATGAATACTTGACTTCAGTATTCACAATGGAAAAGGATCTTGGTGATTGTAGTGATGACTTGCAGCAAACTGAAAAGCTCAAGCATGTAGATATTAAAAAAAGAGAAGGTGCTGGAAAGCATCAAGTTGGATAAGTCTCCAAGATTGGATGAGATGCACCGCAGGCTACTGCGGGAGGCGAGGGAGGAGATTGCTAAACCTCTGCCATTGTCAGTGAAGATGGGAGAGGTTCCTGAGGATTGGAGGGTTGTGGATGTTGTTTCTTTATTCAAGAAAGGGAGTAGAGATAGCCCAGGAAATTAGAGACCAGTGAGTTTTACTTCAGTGAGAGGCAGGATTTATGAACATTTGGAGAGGTATAATATGATTAGTAGTCAGCAAGGCTTTGTCAAGGGCAGGTCGTGCCTTACGAGCCTGATTGAATTTTTTGAGGATGTGACTAAACACGTTGATGAAGGTAGAGTAGTAGAAGAAGTGTACACGGAATTCAGCAAGGCATTTGATAAGGTACCCTATGCCAGGCTTATTGAGAAAGCAAGGAGGCATGGGATCCAAAGGGACATTGCTTTGCAGATCCAAAACTGGCTTGCCCACAGAAGGCAAAGAATGGTTGTAGATGGGTCAACCCATCGGTCACCAGTGAAGTGCCTCAGGGATCTGTTCTGGGACCCTTACTCTTTGTGATTTTTATAAATGACCTGGATGAGGAAATGGAAGGATGGGTTAGTCAGTTTGCTGATGACACAAAGGTTGGAGGTGTTGTGGATAGTGTGGTGGTCTGTCAGAGTTTACAGAGAGAGGGACATTGATAAGATACAAAACTGGGCTGAGAAGTGGCAGATGGAGTTCAACCCAGATAATAGTGAAGTGGTTCATTTTGGGTCAAATATGATGGCAGAATATAGCATTAATGGTAAGACTATCAGCAGTGTGGAGGATCAGAGGGATCTTGGGAGTCCAAGTCTGTAGGACACTCAAAGCAGCTACACAGGTTGACTCCATGGTTAAGAAGGCGTATGGTGTATTGCCCTTCATCAATCGTGGAACTGGATTTAGGAGCCGAGAGGTAATGATGCAGCTAGATAGGATACTGGTCAGACCCCACGGTGTACTGTGCTCAGTTCTGGTCGCCTGTGGAAGCCATAGAAAGGGTGCAGAAGAGATTTACAAGGATGTTGCCTGGATTGGGGAGCATGCCTAATGAGAATAGGTCGAGTGAACTCGGCCTTTTCTCCTTGGAGCAACGGAGGATTAGAGGTGACCTGATAGAGGTGTATAAGATGATGAGAGGCATGGATCATGTGGATAGTCAGAGACATCTTCCCATGTATGAAATGGTTGCCAGAAGAGGACACAGGTTTAACATGCTGGGGAGTAGGTACAGAGGAGATTTGTGAGCTGAAGCGCCTGTATTTTGCTGTAGGTTTTCTATAATCCTGATTTAGAAGTTGCAGAACCTGGGTCTCTGTACCTCACTCTGCAATCTCAACTTCCTAACTGAGAGACCACAATCTGTGCAGATTGGTGATGATATCATCTCCTCCTTGACGACCAACACTGGTGCACCTCAGGAGTGTGTGCTTAGCCCACTGCTCTACTCCCTATACCTTTACCGTGTGGCTCGGAATAGCTCAAATACCATCTATAAATTTACTGATGATACAATTGCTGGTAGAATCTCAGATGGTGACGAGAGGATGTACAGGAGCGACATATGCCAATAAGTGGAGTGGTGTCACAGCAACAACCTGGCACTCAATGTCAGTAAGATGAAAGCTGACTGTGGACTTCAGAAAGGGCAAGATGAAGGAACACGTACCAATCCTCAGAGGGGGATCAGAAGTGGAGAGAGTAAGCAGTTTCAAGTTCCTGGGTGTCAAGATCTCTGAGGATTTAACGTGGTCCCAACACATTTATGTAGTTATAAATAAGACAAGATGCAACTATACTTCATTAGGAGTTTGAAGAGATTTGGTATGTCAACAAGTAACTCAAAAACATCTATAGATGTACCGTGGAGAGCATTCTGACAGGCTGCATCACTGGTACGGGGGTGGGGGGGCTCTGCATAGATCCAAAAGAAGCTGCAGAGGGTTGTAAATTTAGTTGGCTCCATCTTGGGTACTAGTACCCAGGACACCTTCAAGCAGTGGTATCTCAGAAAGGCAGTGTCCATTATTAAGGACCTCCAGAAGCCTGAAGACACATACTCAGCGATTCAGGAATGGCTTCTTCCCTCTACCATCCAATTCCTAAAAGGACATTGAACCCTTGAACGCTATCTCATTTTAAAAATTATATATATTTTCTGTTTTTTGCACTATTTTTAACCTATTCAATATACGTATGCTGTAATCGATTTATTTATTTATTTATGTACCGCGGGCTACTGTGGGAGGCAAGGGGGGAAGATTGCTGAGCCCCTATTGATGATCTTTGCCTCATCAATGAGGACGGGTGAGGTTCCGGAGAATTGGAGGGTTGTGGATGTTGTAGGTCGTACCTTATGAGCCTGATTGAATTTTTTGAAGATGTGACTAAACACATTGATGAAGAACGAGCAGAAGATGTAGTGTAAACATCAGGAAATCTGCAGATGCTGGAAATTCAAACAACACACACAAAATGCAGGTGGCACACAGCAGGGCAGGTAACATTTATAGGAAGAAGCACTGACGACGTTTCGGGCTGAGACCCTTCATCAGGACTAACTGAAAGGAAAGATACTGAGAGATTTGAAGGTAGGAGGGGGAGGGGGAAATGATAGGAAAAGACTGGAGGGGGTGGGATGGAGCTAAGAGCTGGAAAGGTGATTGGCGAAAGTGATACAGAGCTGGAGAAGGGAAAGGATCATGGGATGGGAGGCCTAGGGAGAAAGAAAGAGGGAGGGGGGGAACACCAGAGGAAGATGGAGAACAGGCAGAGTGATGGGCAGAGAGAGAGAAAAAAACTAAATATGTCAAAGTAAGAGAAGTCAATGTTCATGTCATCAGGTTGGTGGCTACCCAGCTGGTATATAAGGTGTTGTTCCTCCAACCTGAGTGTGGCTTCATCTTGACAGTAGAGGAGGCCATTGATAGACATATCAGAATGGGAATGGGATGTGGAATTAAAATGTGTGGCCACTGGGAGATCCTGCTTTCTCTGGCGGACAGAGCATAGGTGTTCAGCGAAACGGTCTCCCAGTCTACGTTTGGTCTCACCAATATATAAAAGGCCACACCAGGAGCACCGGATGCAGTATACCACACCAGCCGACTCACAGGTGAAGTGTGGCCTCACCTGGAAGGGCTGTCTGGGGCCCTGAAAGGTGGTGAGGGAAGAAGTGTAAGGGCAGGTGTAGCACTTGTTCCATTTACAAAGATAAGTGCCAGGAGGGAGATCCGTGGGAAGGGATGGGGGGGGAGGGGGAATGAGTGGACAAGGGAGTCGTGTAGGGAGATATCCCTGCGGAAAGCAGAAAGGTGGGGGGGGGGGGGAAGAGGGAAAGATGTGCTTAGTAGTGGGATCCCGTTGGAGATGGCGGAAGTTACAGAGAGTTACCTCCGGTCTTCTCCTATCATTTTGCATTTCCCCCTCCCCTTCCTACTTTCAAATCTCTTAGTATCTTTCCTTTCAGTTAGTCCTGATGAAGGGTCTCGGCCCGAAACGTCGACAGTGCTTCTCCCTATAGATGCTGCCTGGCCTGCTACGTTCTACCAGCATTTTGAGTAGATGTAGTGTATATGGATTTCAGCAAGGCTCTTGATAAGACACCCCATGCAAGGCTTATTGAGAAAGTAAGGAGGTATGGGATCCAAGGGGACATTGCTTATGGCGGATACGATTGGGCCTTTTAAGACTTTTAGATATGTACATGGAGCTTAGTAAGATACAGACCCAGTAACTTCTAAGGTAGGGACATGTTCGGCATAACTTTGTGCACTGAAGGGCCTGTAGAATGCTGCAGGTTTTCTATGTTCTATACTTTTTTCTTCTATATTATGTACTGCATTGAACTGCTGCTGCCAAGTTATTGAATTTCACAACACATGCCAGTGATGGTGATAATAAACCTGATTCTGATTTTGACACTTTACAACTGTTACAAACTGCAATGTTTTAGAAACAAATCAGCAGCAAGAGATTTCACACTGAGTCCGGGTGTAATATAGGTCCACAATCCCTTATCCGAAATACTGAAATCCAAAAAGCTCCAAAAACCGATGTTTTTTCCCGCTAACAACTGACATCACTAAGGTGTGACGTGGCAACATTAGCAGAGACTGCTAGACGTCAGTTGTGGCTCAGCGATCATACTGGTTACATGTGCATTTGCTGATATCTTGTGTTCACTGTTGACTCAGTGTTTAATTTCACTGAAAATGTCAAGAAGAGTTGCAGATACCCCTATGGGTAACAATTAGAAAAAGAGAAGGAAGCATCTATCATTATCAGTAATGCAGAAAGTGGAGTTATTGCAGAAGCTCGATTGTGGCGTGTCTGTGCGGCATCTTACTGAAGAATATGGTGTCAGACCTACCACTGTATATGATTTAAAGAAACAGAAAGACAAGTTACTTAAGTTTTATAGTGACACTGACGTTCTACATATATTCCAGTAAGTCAACTTACCATGTGTTTGATTTGGTTTGTTTGAGGCTGTATATTTTAATGTTTTATTGGATGTTTTTGTTGGAAATAAATTTTGTTTCTTGTCATTATTCCCTAACTAATACAGTATAACAACTACTTACATACCATTTACATTGTATTAGGTATTATAAGTAATCTAGAGATGATTTAAAGTATATGGGAGGATGGGCGTATGTCCGGAGATCCGCCGGGTCCTAAAGTCCACCTGCACTGAGACAGGTTAAATAAGGGAGTTGAGCATATGTTTTTTGGTATCCATGGGGGGTCCTGTAACCAATAAGGAGGGATTCTGAAATCTGAAAAATTCTAAATTCCGAAATGCAACCAGCCCCAAGGATTTTGGATAAGGGATTGTGGACCTGTATTAAAACCACTACCTTTATTAGTATCTACTTATAATATAGTAACTTAACCAAGATAAACAAACATTAACAGTGTTATGTGTATATATGTGTGTAAATATAGCTCCCAAACTATCGAGCCTGGGTGAATAAGGCTTAGAGTCTTGAGATGGAAAGTAGGAAAGTTCAGTCATCCACATAATAAATGATGGGAGAGAGATATTTGTAATCCACGTTGCAATGGAGAGAAAAGGTAAGTACGAAGTATTCCACAGGTTCCACGTCAGGTAGATAAAGTAATAGTAGCCATAGATATTGTCCGTCAAGTTGCGCCAAATCCATGTACAAATTACCAAAAAGCGACCTGTCACAGGAATATCATCTTTGAGTGGTTACCACACAACATACCCAGGCAAGGGTTACACAAGTGGTCCCACAGTTGATTCCAAAATCCACTCCTATGGATAATACCAAGTGACAGTCACTTATCCGTTATGCACTTCGTGCCAATGGATCAACCCACCCTTGTGGGCATAGGAGAGTTCCAAGCCTCAGCTGAAACAAGCTGAAACTACCAACTTCCCCGGTCTCTCTCTCTCTCTCTCTGTCCAGTCAGCAGTGTCAGCCTGTGACTGACGTCATAGTCCCGCCTCACTCAGGCACTCTTAAAGAAATACTCACAGTACAACTGCTGGCTCGTAACAACTCAGATTCTGAAAAACCTTCCCCAATTACAGTTAAACCCGGTCAATTGGGCTATTGGTTAATCACGGTAGCCGCTTATTTGGGACAACTCTTAAAGAACAAAACTACTCAAGAAAATTGCTCGGATTCCCTTCATTTATTTGGGACATTATGCCACTTAATTAGGACAGGAGACTGCTGTAGAACAGCTTCTTAATTAGTGTCAGACGTGCATCTGGGTGACTATTTGTCACTGCATCATGCTTAGAGCCATCAGTTTTTAAATAGCATGAGCTTTGTGTGCTTGGTATCAAAAGACAGTTGCTTTTGCCACTGATAGTGAAAAATAATCAGTAAGAGAACTTGGAGTTGTTTTGCTGGATTGGTTTCAAGCATTCAGGCTTACCGATACCAGAAACAGCCAGGAGTAAAAATAGATTATTTCACTACTTCAACAAATTAGGAATTATGAAGAATCTGAAGGTGTCGACAATCGTCTTAAATGTTACAACAAAAATGAAGATTTGGAAGATGCAATCATCTAAAGCTTTATATGAAGGCAGTTCATTATCTGCACTAGGTGACTGCACTGATTTTGCTCATTTGCAGTCAATCAAAAGAACAGGGCAGCATAGACTGAATGAATTCCTCTTGATAATTATTAGGAACTGAGGTTTTCAAAGTACTGAGGTTTTCAAAGTACTGAGGTAGTATTGGTAAAATTCTAATTTGTTCTGCTTTTCATTTATGTACATAATTTGTTATTTGCTAAATGGTAGTTTGTCTTTTTTATATATCTTTTTAAACATTTCCATGAAACTTTAGCTAACTTGGGGAGCTGTTTAAATAGGTCAAAATGTACTGGTGCCAATATATCTGAGAATCCACTGTATTCTAAGTTCTACGACCAATCAATTACCCTGCATCCTGCCATTGGTGATGACCAATTCTTTCACCTCTGCCCCACTGAATAAGAAAGAGAGAGAAACAGAAACAGGTCTTTTGGTCCAATATTACACTGACCATCTACCACCTATTAACACCAATCCCAAGCTCATCCCAATTTTTTTTGCATCACAGCCTAACATACACGTACACTTCACAGAGTCCTCTGTTGACCCTGTGGAAAAAGAAACCCTCCTCTCACCTTCTAACTGATGGCTTCATAACAGTCAATTCAAGATGGTGAACTGCCTGAAAATATATTCAAACCAATATTGAGAAATGAACTTACTGTTGCTAATCTCCAGGTTATCTGACCAGGTCTGAGGGCCCAGGAAAGTCTTCAGTGAATAAGTCACACCCTTCACTTGCTCCACCTCACAATTCTTTACCCTCCCAAAGTGCAGGATTTTTCCATCAGAGGGACTGATCTAGGAAACAACAATAAGGAGAGGCATTGTTGGGTCAATTACAAATCAAGAAACGAATGTCAAACTGCCCACAGCATGGGACAAAATATATGCAGGTGCTCACATTAAGGAATTGATAGTGATTTTAAAGAAAAAGACTAGATATGGAATATGTTCTGGCTGCATCTAATAAACCCGCATTGATATGTCAATGCAACAAATTTTCTCTTACACGCTAAAGACATTTGGGTTAGGGTTAATAAGTTGTGGACATGCTATATTAATGCAGTAAGCATGGTGACACTTGGGGACTGCTCACAGCATACCCTCGGGCTGCGTTGGTCATTGACGCAAATGATGGATTTCACTGTATGTGACAAATAAAGCTAGTCTCATCTTAATTTTAATTTTCCACCAATTCCTCTGCTTTCTCCTTTGATGAAGAAAAGAGCTTCTTTATCACCTTTCTTTATGCTTCATCTTGTACTTTTTAATGTTTGTGTTTCCTTATAACACGACTATATTGCCAGATAGGAATAGAATGAGGTGGTGGATAAATGCTTGACTTAAGAGTTGGAGCAAGGGGCAGGGATTCAGATTTCTGGATTATTGGTGCAAACACCAGAGGGCATATGTACAAAATTAAGGGAGGGAAGTTTAGGGAAAACATTAGGGGTAACTTTTTTTTTAAAAACACAGAGGGTTGTGAGTGCCTGGAATGACTTGCCAGGGATAGTGGTGGAGGCGAAAACATTAGGGGTATTTAACAGCCTCTTGGACAGGCACATGGATGAAAGAAAAATGAAGGGTTATGGGGCAGTGTGGGTTTAGTACTGTTTTTAAGGATTATATGGGTCAGCACAACATGGAGGGCTGAAGGGCTTGTACTGTGCTGTGCTGTTCTACGGTTGGGACCACTCCTGAGGCAGATGGGATCTGTACAAAAGGGATGGGTTGCACTTGAATCCGAGGGGGACCAATATCGTTGCGGGCAGGTTTGCTAGAGCTGTTGGGAGTGGCTTAAGCTAATATGGCAGTGGGACGGGAACCAGTCTGATAGAGTTGAGAATAAGCCAGCAGGTTTACAAGTAGATGATGGGTGTAATATGAATGTAAGGAAGGACAACCCAATGATTGGGTACAAATGCAGACAGCACAAAGAGGTAAGTTGTACCAGAGGTAAAATTTATAAGGGCGAAGAATGCAGAACTGAAGGTGCTGTATTTAAATACACGTAGCATTCGGAATTAGGTGGACGAACTCGTGACGCAATTACAGTATGACGTTGTGGGCATCACTGAGTCATGGCTGAAAGAAAGCCATAGTTGGGAGCTTAACATCAAAGGATATACTTTGTAGCGAAAGTACAGGCAGGAAGACATAGCCCATAGTGTGGCTCTGTTGGTAAGAAATGGAATTACATCTTTAGAAAGAGGCAAATTAGGGTCCAAGGATGTTGAACTTCTGTGAGTGGCTATAAAGAAACTGCAAGGGTTAGTGGAATTGATAGATTTGTGGCAAAATTTGCAGTGATACTAAGATAGGTGGATGGGGTAGGTAGTGCTGAGGAAGCAATGCGACTGCAGCAGGATTTGGACAAATTGGAGGAATGGGCAAAAAAGTAGGTGGAATACAGTGTTGGGAAATGTATGATAATGCATCTTGGTAAAAAGAATAATAGTGCAAATTACCTAAATGGGAAAAAATTCAAATATCAGAGGTGCAAAGGGATCTCATGCAAGACCCCCAGAAGGCTAATTCATAAGTTGAGTATGTGGTAGAGAAGGTAAATATAACAATGGCATTTATTTCAAGGGGAATATTAAGGAGCCTTTATAAGATACTAGCCAGACTGCCCTTGGAGTATCATCAATAATTTTGGGCCCCACATCTCAAAAAGGATGTGCTGCCATTGGAGAGTCCAGTGCAGGTTCAAGAGGATGATTCCGGGAATGAAGGGATTAACATATGAGGAGCATTTGGCAGTTTTGGGCCTGTACTCACTGGAATTTAGAAGAATACGTGGGTCGGAGGGTGAAGCTTAGTCATGATCACTCCTTTGCTTGCATCTTCGGAAACAGCTCTATTTCTATCTTATTATCTCTGTTTTTCCCTTTCAGGGTTCTTCTGAAGACCCTGCCCTGGAGTTACATGCTGATTTCGGTTCTTGCAGGAATGGGACCTGCTCTCAGGGTTTCAAGTCTGACTGTTATTCAAACTTGCCAAGGACGCAGCCTGATACCTCAGCCTGCCTTCAGAGGGCCGAGATCTTGTGGCTCCAGAGCCGGGCGGATCAAAGGTCGGTGTCCCAGCAGGAGATTGGTGTGTCGTGGGAGTCAGAAGATGTATGGCCGTGTGCCCAAAGTCCTGAGACCTTTGGGCACAGAGCTCAGACAAAGAGACACAACGGACTTTCAAATTGTTTGTTATGTCTCCCATCTCGCTGTGAAACAGAGACACCTCTTTCTTCCTTATCTGGGGGGGATGAAAGGGGGAGGGGGAGAGGGGTAGGGAGAGGAGGTGGGAGGGGGAGAGAGAGGGGAACACTATGGTATGTCGAATACCGGGTGAACTAGTAGTCTTTGGGGTACTGCAAGTCTGTGTCTTTGCTGTTGCTTTGCTCACTCTTCAGTGCTCAGTGATGTGTGCTGATGCTTTTTTTATTGCTGGTGGGAGAGGGGGTTTTGTTGCTTGCTGCTATTTACATGCGGTAGGGAAGGGGGTCTTTGGGATTCTAACATTTAACTGTCATTCATTCTTTGGGGGCACTCCCCTTTTCATGGATGGCTGTGAAGAAAAAGCATTTCAGGATATATACTGTATATATTTCTCAGACATTAAATGTACCTTTGATACTTTTTGATCTCACTGAAACGTACCGAATGTTGAAAGGACCAGATAAGGTGGATGTGGAGAGGATGCTTCCTATGGTGGAGGTATTCAGAACTAGAAGGCACAGCCTTAAAACTGCTTTTAGAACAGAAGTAAAGGCATTTTTTTTTAGCCAAAGAGTGGTGAACCCACAGACTGCAGTGGAGGCAGAGTCCGTGGGTATATTCAAAGCAGAAGTTGATAGATTCCTGATTGGTCGGAGTATCAAGGGATATTGTGAGAAGGCAGGTGAATGGAGTTGAATGGGATCCTGGGTTAGCCATGATGGTGGAGCGGTCTCGATGGGCTGAATGGCCTAATTCTGTTCCTATGTCTTAATGTCTTAAATTCTTCACAGGCTGTTTAACACATTGGGATAGCTAAGGTCAGGAATGAAACTATACAAATTATATTCATAGATAACAGAAAGACCATTATTGTATTATCTCTGAATATTACAGTGAATCAACTAATACAGAAATTAACAAATCGATGTGATAAGACATACTACCCATCGTTGAGAAACTGAGGTATTGCACAATTTGATTGGCTCCTGTTGTGAGGAGATTAATAACACAATGCATACCCCCTATATGTGTGACAGGGAAAAAAATGGCAAAAATAAAACCAGATTTCCATGAAACACAAATCCATACTCTTTACATTGTGACTAAGGTGTCAGATATTAACATGAAATCATTCAAGCCTGCTGCAAGACCTGGATGTAGTCTGGATATTCTGTGCTGCATTCTGGCAGCTCACCCTCATCTGGTTGCCTCCAGTAGCCACGACTATGGGGAGTAGGGGAGGGAAGTCATCACCCAAAACAACAATTGGGAACAGGGACTCTCACTTTCTTGCCACCCACCCCCTCCAGCATGAATTATCAACCAGCTATAACCAGCTCAAGAACCAGAGGCAAAGAAATCCGAAGGAGTATCAGAGAGAGAGGCTGGCAAACTCCCCTTTTCAGGAAAGACCTACGTTAGTACCTGTTTTTGCTAACCAAAGAGTATTTTCGCTTTTATGAAAAAAAGACGTCTGCTTTATACGTGTGTTTACCCCAAAAAAGACTAACATGATCGTGAAACCTTGTGCGGGCAGTTGTGTGTGCATGCGTGCACGTGCATTGGCGTGTATGTGCACATACGCATACGTGCCTTTTTTTTTCTCCAAATCGATTTTGGTTCGTCTTCCCGATTTTGATAAGTGAAACTACATAGAGTGGTGAATCTGTGGAATTTTCTGCCACAGGAAACAGTTGAGGCCAGTTCATTGGCTATATTTAAGAGGGAGTTACATATGGCTCTTGTGGCTAAAGGGATCAGGGGGTATGGAGAGAAAGCAGGTACAGGATTCTGAGTTGGATGATCAGCCATGATCATACTGAATGACGGTGCAGGCTCGAATGGCCTACTCTTGCACCTATTTTCTATGTTTCTATGTTACCGTACATACAATATTTCTACTTTATATAGCTGTGTCTTTATCATATCATTCCTGCTTTTACTATATGTTTGTGTTATTTTAGGTTTTATGTGTTACTTGGTATGATTTGGTAGGTTATTTTTGGGCCTGGGAACATACAAAAATGTTTCCCATATAAATTAATGGTAATTGCTTCTTCGCTTTACAACATTTCGGCTTACAAACTGTTTCATAGGAACGCTCTACCTTCCTATGGGGAATACAGGGGAAACCTGTATTTCTCTTTTGATAGATTCTTCTAAATTTCATTTAGCACCAATGAACACAACTTACCACACAGTGAGAGTCACAAACAGGACGTGCCTGTGGTTTTAGCTTTCTGCGGAAGAATTCACTGAGGTTTCGATAGTGCTGCAAATCTTCAACTGCTGCTTCCTTCATATTGACCCCAAATGTCCATATGTACAAATTATAGACTGGCTTCCGCATCCAGCTGGGTAACTCCACCTGATTGAGCCGACCCCATGCACGAGACAGCAACCGGGTGGGAATTGTTTTATATAGGCCAACCTGCAAGATTCAGACAAGCATTGTTAAACACTTGATACCAGCAGTGCTCCTGATTTGGGGGAGCGAGTGCAAAGGTTGAAGGGTCATTCAGTAAAACCAGTCTTGCATGGAAAAACAATAACTACTCCTTCAAATACCAACAAGTGCCACTATATACAATTAGGAGAATGGTTTATATAGGAAAATGCTTCACAGAGGAAGTTTACATCAGTACATTACCTATAGATCACATCCACTGGGAAGGATTCTCAAAAGCATAATTTCAAATGAGTGCAAGTTATTACTGAAGCAGTGGTACTTTGCTTTTGAAAATTAAATTAATGCAAACACCAAACATACAATAATGTTACAAAGCTGCCCCCAATAGCTCATACTAAATGATTTTCTCAGGGAGCTCGAAGTGGCAGTCAGCAAAGCATCCCTGCTTCAACACTGTAACTCCTCAACACCAGCTTGTGAGGTCTATGAATCTCAAAGCGGTCCAAGGGGAACAGGCAATATCAATGGAAAATCCAATTATGTCAATCACAGGGAAATGTAAAATATCTGCCATGGGGACAGGGAAGAGCTACTCTAAGCCACCCAACCCTGTCTGCTTGCTTCACCTTCGACAGAGCAGAGCCTCAAATAATAACTGTTTGATGATCAAACACCATTCTTGTTAATTCTAAACATCAGTACCTACAGAATTAACATTCCAACTATAAAAGTTATACACAAGTATAGAATTACCTTATCAAATCTGAAATTAAACAGTGACTGACCTCCTGAGCAGTCACTGTATTTTTCTTTTGTTCAATTACAGGCAAAAATAATATCCCATATATTTACATGTGAGAGAGAGCAAGAGCAAGCAAAATAAAACTCTATATACTTTTAGGTCAAAGAAGAAAAGCAGAGTTGTTAATTCTGTCTCCACAGATGTTACCTGATCCATCCAACACTTAAAGCATTGTTGTACAAACTTACATCAGTTGCCCTATTTTGCTTTGTATTTCCATTTATAGAGTTTCCTTTAAAATAGAAATTGGTCCAAATTGCTTCACAGGAATATTACTAAACAAGATTTGTTTCTCTTAAAATAATAAAGAAAGGTATGGACAAATCGATGGGTCTCAAGGAATGTCTCAAAGGAAGACAAGCTTAAGAGAATTAGAGCTAGACCCCAAAGTGCAAAATTCTTAAGGGCAAAGAATGCAGGACTGAAGGTGCTGTATTTAAATGTGTGTAGCATTCGGATTAAGATGGACAAACTCGTGACGCAATTACAGATTAACTGGAATGACAGTATGGGCATCACTGAGTCATGGCTGAAAGGAGGCCACAGCTGGGAACTTAACATCAAAGGACAGTTGTCCATCGAAATCCGATGACAACGTCCACTCCTTTAACAGTGAGATCCTTGATGACTATACAGTCCTATCCTGGACCCAAACGCTCTATTGCAGGTGGGATATGTATATGTGGTAGTGGTGGTAGTGATGGTGTGACTCTGTTGGTAAGGGTTGGAATTACCTCTTTAGAAAGAAGTGACATGAGGTCAGAGAATGTCGAATCTTTGTGGGTGGAGTTAAGAAACTGCATGGCTGAAGAAAGCATAATGGGAATCACATATAGGCCTTCAAAGAGTAGCCAAACTCTGGGGTTGACATTGCAAAGGCAACTGGAAAAGGTATGTAATAAGGGCATGTCAAAATTGTAGGGGACTTCAATATGTAAGATGATTGGGAAACTCAGGTTGGTGTCAGATTGCAAGAGAGGGCATTTGTTGAATGCCTATGATATAGCTTTTTAGAGCAGTTCGTGCTCAAGCCTACCAGGGGAAAGATGATCTTAGATTGGGTTTTGAGTAACGACTCCAATTTTGTTAGTCAACTTAATGTAAAGGAACCTTTAGGAAGAAGATATCATAATATGATTGAAGTCATACTGCAATCTGAAAGGGAGAAGCACAAGTCACATGTATCAGTATCACAATGGCATAAAGGGAATTACAGAAGCATGAAAGAGAAACTTACCTAGGTGGATTTTTGGGGGATACTGGCCCACTTGGATTGGAGGGGGATAATGGTGTGGATGATGGCAGAACAGAGGTGGTCGAAGTTTCTCGGAATAGTTCACAAGGTGCAAGATAGATATGTCCCACAGAAGTTCTCAAATGGCAGGGCTAGGCAACCATGGCTGACAAGGGAATTTAAGGACTGAATAGGAAAGGGCATACAAGGTAGCAAAAGTGAGTGGGAAGTTGGGATGATTGGGAAGCTTTTAAAATCCAAAAAAAAAATCAACTAAAAAAGTTGAGGGAAAAGTTTAAATATGAGGGCAAAGTTTAAATATAAGGGCAAACTAGCCAATAAAGCAGGCTACTAAAAGTTTTTTCAGTTATATAAAGAATAAAAGGGAGGTGAGAGTTGATATTGGACCACTGGAAAATGATGCTGGCCTAGTAGTAATGGAGATAAGTTTGCGGACAATACTACATTGATTGGCCTTATCTCAAATAATAACGAGGTAGCCTACAGAGAAGAAGTCATCACCCTGACACAGTGGTGTCAAGAAAACAATCTCTCCCTCAATGTTGCAAAAACAGAGGAGCTGGTTGTGGACTAGAGGAGGAATGGAGACAGGCTAACCCCTATAAGCATCAATGGATCTGGGGTTGAGAGGTTGAACAGCTTTAAGTTCCTCGACATACACATCACCGAGGATCTCACGTGGTCTGTACATACCGGCTGTGTGGTGATAAAAAGCACACAGCCTCTTTCACCTCAGATGGTTGAACAAGTCTAGCATGAGTCCCCAAATCCTAGAGACTTTCCACAGGGACACAATTGAGAGCTTCTTGACTGGCTGAATCACTGACTGGAAAGAGAACTGTACTTCCCTCAACCGCAGGACTCTGCAGAGTGGTGCGGACAGCCTAGCACATCTGTGGATGGGAACTTCCCACTATTCAGGACACTTCCAGAGACAGGTGCGTAAAAAGGGCCCAAAGGATCATTGGGGACCCAAGTCACTCCAACCACAAACTGTTCTAGCTACAACCATCTGGGGAACAGTACCTCAGCATTAAAGCTAGGACCAACAGGCTCCGGCACAGCTTCTTCCACCAGGACATTAGACTGATTAATTCACACTGATATAACTGTATTTTATGCTATATTGACTGTTCTGTTGTACATACTATTTATTAGAAATTGCTATAAATGTCACATTGCAGATTTAGATGGAGACATAACGTAAAGATTTTTACTCCTCATGTATGTGAAGGATGTAAGAAATAAAGTCAATTCAAAGAAATGGCAGATGAACTTAATAAGTACTTTGCTTCAGTCTTTACCGTGGAAGACACTAGCAGTGTGCCATTGGTCTGTGAGTGTCAGGGAGCAGCAGTGAGAGCACTGCTATTACAAAGAAAAACGTGCTAGACAAACTCAGGATGTCTTAAGGTGGATAAATCACCTGGACCAGATGGACTATGCCCCAGAGTCCTGAGAGAGGTTGCTGAAGAGATAATAGATGCATTGGCTATGATCTTTCAAGTATCACTTGATTCTGGCATGGTCCTGGAGGACTGGAAAATAGCAAATATCACTCCACTCTTTAAAAAGGAAGGAAGACAAAAAAGAGGATGTTTGACCTGAGCGGTTAGGAAAATGTTGGAATCCATTAAGGATGAGGTTTTGGGGTACTTGGAGACTAATGAAGTCAAAGTTAGCATGGTGTATGTAAAGGGAAATCTTGCCTGACAAATCTGTTAGAATTCTTCAAGGAAGTAACAAGCCGGGTGGACAGTGGAAGCCATTTACTTGAATTTTCAGAGCAGTGATCCAGAAGTGTGCCAGGCTGCAGGGCATTGCAGGTTGAAAGTGGGGAAGTCACAGGATTTAAAACAATGATAAGAATTTTGAATGGACTCCAAAGCAGAAGACAGTGTTAGTCAATGAGCCAGGTTGACAGGCCAACACCTCATCCAAGGTATGCAATCTACAGATGTGATGGCAGGATATACATTGCCTGGTTCAGTTGGGGAAATGATGAGCAACACACACAAATTGCTGGAGGAACTCAGCGAAAGAGCAAAGGTAGAAGCAGGCAATTATAGAGATGGAGAAAACGTGGGACCATCAATTTGATTCAGTCTCAGGCAGTTTCCAGAAAGAACTGTAGATATTTCAGTGGAACTTAGGGCTTCACTTTCAAAAAAAACAGCACGAGGAGACTTCATGCCAGAGTGAGGGGAGAGGTAGCATTAATTGCTGGGTAAGGGGGAGAGAGTCTCTATGTACAACTAAACTGTATATACTTGTAATGTCCTGATTCATATTTTTTCTGGTTATGCTGTATGTATTTCATTTTGTGCAGTTCTGTAAGAGCTATTTGTTCTGCTTTCAGCCTATTGGGTTATTGTTGAACATAAGGGATGATGAGGAATGTGGGAGGTTTTTCTTGGTGAAGGACAATAAGGTTGGTCTTTGGCTTTTGTTCGGTGGGAGATGGAGAGAGAAGACACTGGGGAGAACCAGTCGTAGCATACAATCCGGTGGGAGACCGTTTGTTTGAGATGGGTTGCGACATTTGGAAGATGGTGTATGCTTTCATGTTGTGTTTTCACGGCATGAGTGACAGAGAAGTTCAAGATGAGCTCCAACTTCTGCACATTTGACTGTTTAATTAAAAGGGGCCCATTTCTTGCTGTTATTTACTAATCCTTCAGTTAAGATTCATAAATATAATTCTTTTAATAGTATGCAGTTAACCGTCTGTTATTTCCTGGCATTAATTTATACAGGATAGCAAATTACAGAGAATAGCAAACCGAGGTTTGGGGTGGGATCCAGTGTGCCTCAATCTCTATAGCAGGGCCAGATGTTGCCTTCCCTAGACTTACGCAGCAAGGAAAAGGGGGTATCTCATTTTGAATATGTATTCACACACATACACATAGACACACAACCAAACCAAGCAACGTTCCTCTGGACCATGGTGCACCCACAGAGCATAAATCACACACAGCACATACACCAAAATATTATACTCAAAATTCATGTAGTAAAGGACAGCACAGGTAAACAGTAAACAGCTTGCTGTCCTGGTGACAAGACCTCGTGGTGGCAGGGTATTCAGTCATCTCACAGCCTGAGGGAAGAAGTCTTGCAGCCCCAGTCCTGATGCTCCTGTACCTCCTGTAGTGGGTCAAAGAGATTGTGGGGTGTGTGGTAGGGCTCTTCAATGATGCTTTGGGCCCTTCACCTTCATCTGCAATGCTCCTGGTAAATGTCACAAATGGGGGAGGGAGATACCGGTGATCCTTCTGGTGAATGGTCCTCCTGATAAGGTTAAGAGTGGAAGAAATGCTGGAGAATTGAATGCTTAGATAATCTCATCCATGGCAAAAGGAGAAACAGAGGAATATGCTGTGTCCACTTGTGACAAATAGTTCAGCTCAGAAAGTTTGGAGTGTGGATAGTTGTTTCATTGCTCTAGCAAGGTCTCAACAATGAAAGGAATAATAGCAAGTCATAACACTCCCTCAACCTGCTCCATCATTCCATAAAATCCTTGCTAATCTAATGCTGGTCTTAACTATCTTTTTCCCTGAAAGCCTTATCAAACCTTGCTTCCTTTTATCTATAAACTATTTCATCCATGAATATATGCAATCATCCTCTCTCTGCAATTCCCCTGGGACTAGATAATCGAAAACATTCACCACCTAGCCAAAAGAAATTTTCACCATCATAAATGATTGACCCTTTATCTAGAGGCAATGCTCCTTAGTTGAGTTAAGTGAACTCAGCCTTTACTCCTTGGAGCGACGGAGGATGAGAGGTGACTTGTTAGGGGTGTACAAGATAATGAGAGGCATTAATCATGTGGATAGTCAGAGGCTTTTACCCAGGGCTGGAGTGGCTATCACGAGAGGGCATAGTTTTTAAGGTGTTTGGAAGTAGGTACAGTGGAGATGTCAGGGGTAAGTTTTTCTTTACACAGAGAGTGGTGAGTGTGTGGAATGGGCTGCCAGCGGTAGTGGTCGAGGAGGAAAAGTTAGGGTCTTTTAAGAGACTCCTGGATGGCTAACCATATAACCAGATAACAATTACAGCATGGAAACAGGCCATCTCGACCCTACTAGTGCGTGCCGAATGCTTATTCTCACCTAGTCCCACCATCCTGCACTCAGCCCATACCCTCCATTCCTTTCCTGTCCATATTCCTATCCAATTTTTTTTTTTAAAAAATGACAATATTGAACCTGCCTCTACCACTTCTACTGGAAGCTCGTTCCACACAGCTACCACTCTCTGAGTAAAGAAGTTCCCCCTCATTTTACCCCTAAACTTTTCCCCCTTAACTCTCAGCTCATGTCCTCTTGTTTGAATCTCCCCTACTCTCATTGGAAAAAGCCTATCGACGTCAACTCTATCTATCCCCCTCATAATTTTAAATACCTCTATCAAGTCCCCCCTCAACCTTCTATGCTCCAAAGAATAAAGACCCAACTTGTTCAACCTTTCTCTATAACTTAGGTGCTGAAACCCAGGTAACATTCTAGTAAATCTCCTCTGTACTCTCTCTAAATTGTTGACATCTTTCCGATAATTCGGTGACCAGAACTGTATACAATACTCCACATTTGGCCTTACCAATGCCTTGTACAATTTTAACATTACATCCCAACTCCTATACTCAATGCTCTGATTTATAAAGGCCAGCATACCAAAAGATTTCTTCACCACCCTATCCACATGAGATTCCACCTTCAGGGAACTATGCACCATTATTCCTAGATCACTCTGTTCTACTGCATTCCTCAAAGTCCTACCATTTTCCATGTTTGTCCTATTTTGATTAGTCCTACCAAAATGTAGCACATACCACTTATCAGCATTAAACTCCATCTGCCATCTTTCAGCCCACTCTTCTAACTGACCTAAATCTCTCTGCAAGCTTTGAAAACCTACTTCATTATCCACAATGCCACCTATCTTAGTATCATCTGAATACTTACTAATCCAATTTACCACCCCACCATCCAGATCATTAATGTATATGACAAACAACATTGGACCCAGTACAGATCCCTGAGGCACACCACTAGTCACCGGCCTCCAACCTGACAAACAGTTATCCACCACTACTCTGACATCTCCCATCCAGCCACTGTTGAATCCATTTTAATACTTCAATATTAATACCTAATGATTGAACCATCCTAACTAACCTTCCATGTGGAACTTTGTCAAAGGCCTTACTGAAGTCCATATAGACAACATCCACTGCTTTACCCTCGTCAACTTTCCTAGTAACCTCTTCAAAAAATTCAGTAAGATTTGTCAAACATGACCTTCCACGAACAAATCCATGTCGACTGTTCCTAATCAGACCCTGTCTATCCAAATAATTATATATACCATCTATAAGAATACTTTCCATTAATTTACCCACCACTGATGTCAAACTTACAGGCCAATAATTGCTAGGTTTACTCTTAGAAACCTTTTTAAACAATGGAACCACGTGAGCAATATGCCAATCCTCCGGCAACATCCCGTTTCTAATGACATTTGAAATATTTCTGTCAGAGTCCCTGCTATTTCTACACTAACTTCCCTCAAGGTCCTAGGGAATATCCTATCAGAATCTGGAGATTTATCCACTTTTATATCCTTTAAAAGCAGCAGTACTTCCTCTTCATTAATCATTATAGTTTCTATAACTTCCCTACTTGTTTCCCTTACCTTACTCAATTCAATATCCTTCTCCTTGGTGAATACTGAAGAAAAGAAATTGTTCAAAATCTCCCCCATCTCTTTTGGCTCCACACATAGGTGTTCACTCTGATTCTCTAAGAAACCAATTTTATCCCTCACTATCCTTTTGCTATTAATAAGTGTAGAAACCCTTTGGATTTATTTTCACCTTTCTTGCCAAAGCAACCTCATATCTTCTTTTAGCTTTACTAATTTCTTTGTTAAGATTCTTTTTACATTCTTTATATTCCTCGAGCACCTCATTTATTCCATGCTGCCTATATTTATTGTAGATATTTCTCTTTTTCCGAACCAAGTTTCCAATATCCCTTGAAAACCATGGCTCTCTCAAACTTTTAACCTTTCCTTTCAACCTAACAGGAACATAAAGCTTCTGTACCCTGAAAATTTCACTTTTAAATGACCTCCATTTCTCTATTACATCCTTTCCATAAAACAAATTGTCCCAGCCCACTCCTAAATCCTTTCGCATCTCCTCAAAGTTAGCCTTTCTCCAATCAAAAATCCAGACCTATCCTTCTCCATAATTATATTGAAACTAATGGCATTGTGATCACTGGACCTGAAGTGCTCCCCAACACATACCTCTGTCACCTGACCTATCTCATTCCCTAACAGGAGATCCAACACTGCCCCTTCTCTAGTTGGTACCTCTATGTATTGCTGCAAAAAACTATCCTGCACACATTTTACAAACTCCAAACCATCCAGCCCTTTTTACAGAATCAGCTTCCCAGTCTGTGTGGAAAATTAAAATCTCCCACAATCACAACCTTGTGCTTACTACAAATATCTGCTATCTCTTTGCAAATTTGCTCTTCCAAATCTCGCTCCCCATTAGGTGGTCTATAATACACTCCTGTAAGTGTTACTGCACCTTTTCCATTCCTCAATTCCACCCAAATAACCTCCGTCTAATCTATCCTGCCAAAGCACAGCTGTAAAATTTTCTCTGACAAGCAATGCAACACCTCCCCCTCTTGCCCCTCTGATTCTATCACACCTGAAGCAACGAAATCCAGGAATATTTAGTTGCCAGTCACACCCCTCCTGCAACCATGTTTCACTAATAGCTACAACATCTTATTTCCAGGTATCAATCCATGCTCTAAGCTCATCCACCTTTCTTACAATATTCCTAGCATTCTAAGCTTAGAAAAATAGAGAACGATTGGTAAAGCCTAGGTAAGGATATGTTCAGCACAGCTGTGCTGTATATTTTCTATGGTTCTAGTTCTATTTCTCCAACGGAAACATCCTCTTAGCATTCGCTCTATATTGTATCCGCTTCCCCTCACAGACCTTCTGAGCTAGTATATCAGTATTTCTCATTCTAACTTGAGAGCACACCTGCTAAATCTTTCAAGATTATCCCTTTATACTTGGAATCAACTGATTGAACCTTGTTCTGCACTACTTCCAAAGCAAGTCTTTCTCCCCTTAAGCAGTAAGGCGAAACGAATAGTTCTGCAGGCGAGGTCTCACTAGTGTCGTGTACATTTGTAACAAGCCTTTACTACTTTTATATTTAATCAGCCCTAGAATTATGTTGATAACCAATTTGTCTCCCAATTTACATGCTTTACCTCCAATTTAATTTTGTGTTACTTCTAAAGGAACAACAGGATTTCACTGAACATCAGCATTAAACAGTCTCATTGCATTTAAATAGCTTGCATTTCTGTTTCTTCCAGTAGATAACTGTAATGCTCCACATTACTTGCCCACTCCATCTACTTACATCCCTTTGCAGTCTGTGTTTTCCCCACTTTACACCTATTCATAAATCAGTGAAGTTCTGACGCCCAGTGCCTTTGCCGAAGTCTTTAATTTAGACTGTAATTAGCAATTCCTGTTGTATCCTACTAATTAAGGTTCACCAACCTGAAATGATCCATTTTTTAAATCTGAAAATATAATTTATTCATTAAGAGTACTAAAATATACATATAAATACAAACCATCAAGTAATCATTTTCATAACAGAAGTTATTCCATTATTTAGTATTAACACGTCATCAAGCAAAGTTAAATAGTTCATGGTGTTTTAACGCAGATTTTAACTAATATATGTGCAATAATAGGGCCCTAAGTTGCGGTCTTTCCAAAAAATGATTACCCCAACATTTGGCTTTCTGTCAACATACCTAATCTATCTCTGCAAACAAAGATTTTTGAAATAGGGATTTGTTCAGGTATAAATCTAGTCTGAGTCTCAAAACTGTCTTAGTTGTTCAGTTGTAAGGATCTGTACATTACTGTCTGAGCCAGCAGTAACGTGGTATGCCAGAGTTGTACAGTATTGAAACATCCCATCATATCCACACTGACCTGTCTGCCATCTACACTAATCCCATTTGCACACATTAGGATCTTTCCATGCCTTGCGTACAAGTGCCTGTCTGAATGAATCATAAGTGCAGTAATTGTACTTGATTCCATCACCTGGTAGCATTCAAGATATAAGCATTCTATGTAAACTTCATTCTTAAATTTCCTTTAAAACCTCTACAACTCACAATAAACCCGCGCCCTTTCATTTTTGACACCCCTACCATGGAACTAGCTGCACCCCTTGAGTGCTCCTACAACAGGGTTTCCTAACCTTTTTTATGCCATGGACCCCTACCATTAACCAAGCAGTTTGTGGACCTCAGGTTGGGAACCCTTGTCCTACAAGATTATCCTTCAGTCTTGTTCACTCCAAGGAAAATAAGCCAAGCCCATGCAATCTTTCCCCATAACTAAAATCTTCCAGTCCAGGAAATGTCCTGGTGATTCTCCTCTGCACTCTCAGCAGCGCAACTATATTTTTCCTAATGTGTGGCAATGAGAATTGTACGCAGTGCTTCAATATCATCCTTCAACCATTACAGTCCTCCTGGTTAAGGTTTCTCCCTCAGTGCTCTGGGCAGCAATTTGAAGGATTTAGGTTTGGTAACCTAAATTACCTGTTTGGTAATGGTTACTGATATTCAATGTGCTTACAGAGTAGCCTGGGAGAATAACTACAATACACGTTATAGGTCTTATGACCACCCCACCTCCCCAAGATCTTGATGATGGGAAACTTGGTGATGCAAAACCACTCAAAATGGAGATGGTTAGATTCTCTTGCTGGAGGTAATAATCATTACCCATATATTAGCGGCACAAATCCTTCTTGCCACTTCCTAGCCCATGCCCAAATCATGTTTAGCTCCTACAAGTATAGACTGCTCCAGCTACTGAGGTCACTTATGGAATTGACCATTGTGCTCTTTGATGAACACCTGACCATATAATGGAAGGAAGGAAGGAAGATATAACAGTTGAAGATGGTTAGGCCTAGGATGCTTCCTGGAGTGAATTTGTGGACTGGGATGGCTCCAAACAGTAGGCTCCCCCCGTTGCCCAGTTTTTCCAAGGGCTTTTTGTTGTCAGAGACAAATGCTACCTTGATATCAAGTGTGGTCACACTTACCTCACTTCATGAAGTGAGCTCTTAGGTCCATGTTTGGAGCAAGGCTGTAATGGGGTCTGGAGACAAGTGGTCCTCTCAAAACCCATAACCAGGTACCAACGAGCAGTTTATTGATTAAGTAATACTTGGTAAACTGTTGATGATACCTTCCAAAACTTTGCCAATAATTGAGCATAGCAATGATCCCATCTAGATTTGTCCTAATTTTAATGAAGAGGCAATAACATATTGTTAGGTAGATCTCAGTGAAGTACAGTTGAAGTCAGAAGTTTACATACACCTTAGCCAAATACATTTAAACTCAGTTTCTCACAATTCCAAAACTGCCATAAAAAAGCCAGACTACAGTTTGCAACTGCACATGGAGACAAAGATCTTACGTTTTAGAGAAATGTCCTCTGGTCCAATGAAACAAAAATTGAACTGTTTGGCTATAATGACCATTGTTATATTTTGAGGAAAAAGGGTAAGGCTTGCAAGCTGAAGAACACCATCCCAACTGTGAAGCATAGAGGTGGCAGCATCATGTTGTGGGGGTGCTTTGCTGCAGGAGGGATTGGTGCACTTCACAAAATAGATGGCATAATGAGGAAGGAAAATTATGTGGATATATTGAAGCAACATCTCAAGACACCAGCCAGGAAGTTACAGCTCGGTCGCGAATGGGTCTTCCAAATGAGCATACCTCCAAAGTTGTGGCAAAATTGCTTAAGGACAACAAATTCAAGGTATTGGAGTGGCCATCACAAAGCCCTGACCTCAATCCGATAGAAGATTTGTAGGCAGAACTGAAAAAGCGTGTGCGAGCAAGGAGGCCTACAAACCTGATGACTCAGTTACACCAGTTCTGTCTGGAGGAATGGAACAAAATTCCAGCAACTTACTGTAGAAGCTTGTGGAAGGCTTCCCAAAACGTTTGACCCAAATTAAACAATTTAAAGGAAATGCTACCAAATACTAACAAAGTGTATGTAAACTTCTGACCCACTGGAAAAGTGATTAAAGAAATAAAAGCTGAAATAAATCATTCTCTATACTATTATTCGGACATTTCACATTCTTAAAATAAAGTGGTGATCCTAACTGATCTAAGATGGGAATTTTTTCTAGGATTAAATGTCAGGAATTGCAAAAAACTGAGTTTAAATGTATGTAAACTTCTGACTTCAACTGTAACTGTACTGACCAGAGGTGCAGTTAGTTCTGAAGCAGAGGTCTTCAGTAACATGGCCAGATTGCTGTCTGGTCCTGTGGCCCTTGTTTATCCAATGCTCTCTACTGTTTCTTCGTATCACGTGGAGAAGAGAAGTGGCTGAGGACAGGCTTCTAATGGCATCGTTCTCAGGAGGATACTTGGAACCAGTACCAACTTCTGGATGAATGGAGGCTTCAGATTTCTCTAGCACTCCTGTGCTTACCCCTGCTACTGAGAATGAGGATGCTCCTGCAAACTCCTCATCCTGTTATGCCAGAAGTAACCTTTTGATGCCCCGCACAACCACAAAGTTAGGCTTCATGAATCATCCAGCTTCTATGTTGAAAATCTAAACGAGCTGCATCCACTCATTCCCATCATCCGCAATTCCAATTACATCCTCAAAAACACCAAGTTTTTCAAACATTGTCTCCCTTAAACCATTGAGTTTGCCGTATTATCTTATGATTTTCTAACTCTTCTCTCACTACTTCTTAAAAAAAAAACTGATTGGAGAGATTCAGACATGGATTTTTGGGAACAGCAGCAATTGAAGAGTCCAGAAATTGGAAAATTGGCTGACTGTTACCAGTACCTAGGTTCAGTGAACAATATCTTGCATACCATTCATTGATCAATTCTTTACAAAAGTGCATGGAGTTTAACAAGGAAAAACCATAAACATAATGCAGAATATAGTATTCAGTTACAGAGAAAGTGCAGTGCAAGTAGGCAATAAGGTACAAGGTCATAATGACATAGATCGAGAGCTCAGGAGTCCACTTTCTATCATTATTAATGCTCCAAAACTGGTAGCTTCCATACTGAAGTCTGTGGGTTATCACTATACTCCAAGCCCCGTCAGTGCATTGTGGTCCTCTCTATGTTAAACCCAAGTGGATTTGAGTACTGTTTTCTTTAACAATATGGACTTAACAAAAGGGGAATTAGGCTTTGTTTTAAAAATTGTCAATAAATAGCACTATTACTCTCAGGTAAAATATTGTACAAGTTTCCATCTTACATCCAAATTGAAAACAAAAGCTTGGTGGGTGTGTAATTTAATGGTGGAAAAAGATCTCACTGCTTCAATGCTTAAACCTGAGTCAATGGAAGCCCACAGCAAGCCAGAAAAGATTCTGGAGCTTGGTTAATGAGATTAAGTTCTGAAATTGAGGGTTTTTTGCCCCAAAGTTTCATTCCAAGATGACTCAACTAAAAATTGAGGACATTGTACATGACCCAATCAGTTGATTTGCACTGAATTCTCAGCCTATCTTGTTTCATCAAATGAAAAGGAGGACCACAAATTAGATTTATCAATCAACTTTTCCAATGTCAAAAACCATCATACATATACAAGCCCAAATCCTGGTGTTCGAGATGAAAAAAATCATCATAGGCCATGTTTTGAATCAGACACAGAACTCCAGCAGCAAAACTGATGGAACCGAACAAACTGTGATATTTTAGTCCAGCACAGTAGTAAAGTGGAGCTGAGCCAAGAACATTACAATGCTGGCATCATATTGTCTGCAAATTGCAACAGTCTGCTCATACTTCACATTTCTATGAAAAGAGAAAGTGATCTGATCACCACTCATTGCACTGACTGATGGGTTAGGTTCTATGCTTTGACTCAGAGTCTATACACAACTTCAACTTCAGAAACAATACTACCAAAGGAGTGGCCACACACAGATGAACAGCTGTGTGGCAGTTTCTAATTAACATAATTCCGTGGATACAATTCAAATCCTTTCAACAAAGCAGGCAGAGGAGTGAATGCAAATCAACGACAGACTTAATGAAACAGAAAACATTGGAAACACTCAGCAGGCCAGGCTGCAACTGTGGTAAGAGGAAGAGTTAACATTTTGAGTGAAAGACTTCTCATCCAAACTGTTTCTCCTTCTTGGATGCTACCCAACTTCTTGAATGTTTCCAACTTACTCTGTTTTCATTTCAGATTTCTGTTATATGCAGTTGTTGATTTGAATCATAATGACTTGATTTGATATAGCACCTTCAACATGGCAAAAGGCCCCAACCTGCTTCTCAGCAGTGTAGTCAGATAAAAATTAAATAGGACTGTATCTGAAGTGATCAATGCAGAGGTATTAATGATAAGGACAATTTTACTGTTTGACTCAGACAGCACACAGGCACCAGCATTGAGCCAGTATTGGGGCATGAATAAGTATGATAAAAGCAGAATACACAAGCACAGTCAAAATCCAGACACCTGCTCCCTTCATCAAAACAGTCATTAACATTATTACTCCCTACAAGTCACTGCTAGGTTCAGAAACAGATCGGTGGGCATACCATAAATCACAGCATATAATTATTCATCAGAAGTATATTGTACTGTAAACAGTAGGCAAGATGTGGATGCCAGGATTAACCCTTGCCTCACCTTAACCCCCATACCCCCACCCCCCGACAAACCTAGAAATAACACACACTTACCCTGCTTGTTGGTCGCCATCCTACTTTTGCAAGAGGCTTAAGGACACTAAATGGCAGGAAGAAATAGAGAAAAGACAGAGGCCAGGTACGGAGCTTGAGTGCAGGCTTGGACATACAGCTTAGCTGGCCTAACCTGCGTCGCAAAGCCAGCTGGGGGAAATGCAACCTGTGGAATTATACATATACAGCTGATCAGGCAATGGGATATCCCAAACATAATGTGACAGATTAAAACACAAAATAACTCTGCTATAGGGTTTGAAGTTCAATTGCCTGAAGGGTGAGACACACCCTACTAGGCTTTTGAAAGTTTCTCACCATTTAGCTCAACTAAAGTTAACACATGTACAACTCATTGAACTTAAGATGAAGTAAAGGTGAAGAATCACAACAGTTCCTCCCTTCTTTTCAGATAGTGAGCTCTTACAAATAGTACTAACTCAAATGAGTGTATGCACATTGCTTTCAAAAACACAGAGCTAAAACAAAAGTGCTCAACAGTAATGCCTTTACATTGGGGGTGGGGTGGAGGGGGGGAAGCATAGGTTTTAATTTTGCTGCCTTAAAATTCACTTCATTGAAAGTGTCCAACCTTTCTGGAGCACGTGATCGATCAGTCAAGCCTGCTCCACCATTCATCAATATCTCGCTGATATCCCATTTTCCAGCATTACAACCCGTGATTCCACCCATCTGCCATTCACATCTACAAATATGTTTCTTTTAATCAGAGGAGATAGCTCCAAATTCTGAGCAACCCGTTAATTTTTTTTTACAAATCTGCCCTAAACTCCCAGTAAGAAAACATCTCTGTATCTTAATCTCAAATGATCAACCTCCATTCTGAAACTGTCTACCCAGTCCTAGGCCTTTAAGAATTTTATTAGCATCAGTGAGACCTCCTTTAACTTATCTAAACTACAGAACAAACAGGATGAGTTTGCAGAACAGCTCTTCTCACTGCATGTATTTCTGTATGAGCTTGCGCACCATGCTGCATGCCAGTTTTGTGAATCATGATCTCAAAAGAATTTATTCAACAATAGCACCAGAAAAAATCCAGAGCAGGATTCCAGAGATTTTGTAGATATTCCATTCCACAATTTTACATCTATTCTCTAAAAACAGCACAGCTGGACAATTAGGCAAAAGTTAAGTTTCTCTTTGGTTGAACAGATCATCACATAATTGGGAAGGGAAGATCAAGCAAAATGCCCAAAAAAGAACCAAAAAGTTAGACCTATTGTGTGGGACCTAAATTGTAGGAATGGATTGGGGTGATGAGCATACTCGGTGCTACACTGGAATTACTGGATCGGGGTAAAGAGCTCAGTGCTACATTAGGAGTTGCAGGAATGTATTGGGGTAAAGAGCTCAGTGCTGTGTTGGGAGTTATAGGAATTGATCGCGGTAAAGGGTTCAGTGCTGTGTTGGGAGTAGCAGGAATTCATCGGTAAAGAGCTCAGTGTTGTAGGAATGGATCGGGGTAAAGAGCTCAGTGCTGCGTTGGGAGTTGGAGGAATGGATCGGGGTAAAGAGCTCAGTGTTGTATTGGGAGTTGTAGGAATGGATCGGGGTAAAGAGATCAGTGCTGTGTTGGGAGTTGTAGGAATGGATCGGGGTAAAGAGCTCAGTGTTGTGTTGGGAGTTGGAGGAATGGATCGGGGTAAAGAGCTCAGTGTTGTATTGGGAGTTGTAGGAATGGATCGGGGTAAAGAGATCAGTGCTGTGTTGGGAGTTGTAGGAATGGATCGGGGTAAAAAGCTCAGTGTTGTGTTGGGAGTTGTACGAATGGATCCGGGTAAGGAGCTCAGTGTTGTGTTGGGAGTTGTAGGAATGGATCGGGATAAACAGATCAGTGTTGTGTTGGGAGTTGTAGGAATGGATCGGGGTAAAGAGCTCAGTGTTGTGCGGGGAGTTGAAGGAATGCATCGGGGTAAAGAGCTCAGTGTTGTGTTGAAAGTTGTAGGAATGGATCGGGATAAAGAGATCAGTGCTGTGTTGGGAGTTGCAGGAATGCATCGGTAAAGAGTTCAGTGTTGTGTTGGGACTCGTAGGAATGGATCGGGGTAAAGATTTCAGTGTTGTGTTGGGAGTTGTAGGAATGGATCGGGGTAAAGAGATCACTGTTGTGTTAGGAGTTGTCGGAATGCATCGGTAAAGAGCTCAGCGATGTGCGGGGAGTTGTAGGAATGGATCGGGGTAAAGAGCTCAGTGCTGTGTTGGGAGTTGTAGGAATGGATCGGGGTAAAGACATCAGTGTTGTGTTGGGAGTTGTAGGAATGCATCGGTAGAGCTCAGTGTTGTGCGGGGAGTTGGAGGAATGGATCGGGGAAAAGAGCTCAGTACTGTGTTGGGAGTTGTAAGAATTGATCGGGGTAAAGAGTGTGCTGAGTTGGGAGTTGTAGGAATGGATCGGTAAAGAGCTCAGTGCTGTGTTGGGAGTTGTAGGAATTGATCGGGGTAAAGAGTTCAGTGTTGTGTTGGGAGTTGTAGGAATGGATCGGGGTAAAGAACTCAGTGCTGTGTTGGGAGTTGTAGGAATGGATCGGGGTAAAGAGATCAGTGCTGTGTTGGGAGTTGTAGGAATGGATCGGGTTAAAGAGTGTGCTGAGTTGGGAGTTGTAGGAATTGATCGGTAAAGAGCTCAGTGCAGTGTTGGGTGTTGTAGGAATTGATCGGGGTATTCAGTTCAGTGTTGTATTGGGAGTTGTAGGAATCGATCGGGGTCAAGAGGTCAGTGCTGTGTTGGGAGTTGTAGGAATTGATCGGGGTAAAGAGTTCAGTGCTGTGTTGGGAGTTGTAGGAATGGATCGGGGTAAAGAGCTCAGTGCTGTGTTGGGAGTTGTACGAATGGATCGGGGTAAAGAGCTCAGTGCTGTGTTGGGAGTTGTAGGAATGGATCGGGATAAAGAGATCAGTGTTGTGTTGGGAGTTGTAGGAATGCATCGGTAAAGAGCTCAGTGTTGTGCGGGGAGTTGGAGGAATGGATCGGGGTAAAGAGTGTGCTGAGGAGAGTTGTAGGAATGGATCGGGGTAAAGAGCTCAGTGCTGTGTTGGGTGTTGTAGGAATGGATGGGGGTAAAGAGCTCAGTGTTGTGTTGGGAGTTGTAGGAATGAATCGGGGTAAAGAGCTCAGTGTTGTGTGGGGAGTAGTAGGAATGGATCGGGTTAAAGAGTGTGCTGAGTTGGGAGTTGTAGGAATGGATCGGTAAAGAGCTCAGTGCTGAGTTGGGAGTTGTAGGAATTGATCGGGGTATTCAGTTCAGTGTTGTATTGGGAGTTGTAGGAATGGATCGGGGTCAAGAGCTCAGTGCTGTGTTGGGAGTTGTAGGAATGGATCGGGGTAAAGAGCTCAGTGCTGTGTTGGGAGTTGTAGGAATGGATCGGCGTAAAGAACTCACGGTTGTGTGGGGAGTTGTAGGAATGGATTGGGTTAAAGAGTGTGCTGTGTTGGGAGTTGTAGGAATTGATCGGGGTATTCAGTTCAGTGTTGTGTTGGGAGTTGTAGGAATGGATGGGGGTAAAGTGCTCAGTGTTGTGTTGGGAGTTGTAGGAATGGATCGGGGTAAAGAGCTCAGTGCAGTGTTGGGAGTTGCAGGAATGCATCGGTAAAGAGTTCAGTGTTGTGTTGGGACTTGTAGGAATGGATCGGGG
Source organism: Hypanus sabinus (assembly GCF_030144855.1). NCBI lineage: Eukaryota > Metazoa > Chordata > Chondrichthyes > Myliobatiformes > Dasyatidae > Hypanus > Hypanus sabinus. The sequence goes on along the minus strand of NC_082715.1, from coordinate 151,975,767 downwards.
TAAAGAGTTCAGTGCTGTGTTGGGAGTTGTACGAATGGATCGGGGTAAAGAGATCACTGTTGTGTGAGGAGTTGTCGGAATGCATCGGTAAAGAGCTCAGCGATGTGCGGGGAGTTGTAGGAATGGATCGGGGTAAAGAGCTCAGTGCTGTGTTGGGAGTTGTAGGAATGGATCGGGGTAAAGACATCAGTGTTGTGTTGGGAGTTGTAGGAATGCATCGGTAGAGCTCAGTGTTGTACGGGGAGTTGGAGGAATGGATCGGGGTAAAGAGCTCAGTACTGTGTTGGGAGTTGTAGGAATTGATCGGGGTAAAGAGCTCAGTGTTGTGTGGGGAGTTGTAGGAATGGATTGGGTTAAAGAGTGTGCTGAGTTGGGAGTTGTAGGAATGGATCGGGGTAAAGAGCTCAGTGCAGTGTTGGGTGTTGTAGGAATGGATGGGGGTAAAGAGCTCAGTGTTGTGTGGGGAGTTGTAGGGATGGATCGGGGTAAAGAACTCACTGTTGTGTGGGGAGTTGTAGGGATGGATCGGGGTAAAGAACTCACTGTTGTGTGGGGAGTTGTAGGAATGGATCGGGTTAAAGAGTGTGCTGTGTTGGGAGTTTTAGGAATTGATCGGGGTAAAGAGTTCAGTGTTGTGTTGGGAGTTGTAGGAATGGATCGGGGTAAAGAGTTCAGTGCTGTGTTGGGAGTTGTAGGAATGGATCGGGGTAAAGAACTCACTGTTGTGTTGGGAGTTGTAGGAATGGATCGGGGTAAAGAGCTCAGTGTTGTGTTGGGAGTTGTACGAATGGATCGGGGTAAAGAGCTCAGTGCTGTGTTGGGAGTTGTAGGAATGGATCGGGGTAAAGAGATCAGTGTTCTGTTGGGAGTTGTAGGAATGGATCGGGATAAAGAGATCAGTGTTGTGTTGGGAGTTGTAGGAATGCATCGGTAAAGAGCTCAGTGTTGTGCGGGGAGTTGGAGGAATGGATCGGGGTAAAGAGCTCAGTGCTGTGTTGGGAGTTGTAGGAATTGATCGGGGTAAAGAGCTCAGTGCTGTGTTGGGAGTTGTAGGAATGGATCGGGGTAAAGAGTGTGCTGAGGAGAGTTGTAGGAATGGATCGGGGTAAAGAGCTCAGTGCTGTGTTGGGTGTTGTAGGAATGGATCGGGGTAAAGAGTGTGCTAAGGAGAGTTGTACGAATGGATCGGGGTAAAGAGCTCAGTGCTGTGTTGGGAGTTGTAGGAATGGATCGGGGTAAAGAGATCAGTGTTGTGTTGGGAGTTGTAGGAATGGATCGGGGTAAAGAGATCAGTTTTGTATTGGGAGTTGTAGGAATGGATTCGGGTAAAGAGCTCAGTGTTGTGTTGGGAGTTGTAGGAATAGATCGGGGTAAAGAGCTCAGTGCTGTGTTGGGAGTTGTAGGAATGGATCGGGATAAAGAGATCAGTGTTGTGTTGGGAGTTGTAGGAATTGATCGGGGTAAAGAGTTCAGTGTTGTGTTGGGAGTTGCAGTAATGGATCGGAGTAAAGAGATTAGTGCTGTGTCGGGGGTTGTAGGAATTGATCGGGGAAAAGAGCTCAGTGTTGTGTTGGGAGTTGTAGGAATGGATCGGTAAAGAGCACAGTGCTGTGTTGGCAGTTGTAGGAATTGATCGGGGTAAAGAGCTCAGTGTTGTGTTGGGAGTTGTAGGAATGCATCGGGGTAAAGAGATCAGTGTTGTGTTGGGGGTTGTAGGAATGCATCGGTAAAGAGCTCAGTGTTGTGCAGGGAGTTGGAGGAATGGATCGGGGTAAAGAGATCAGTGTTGTGTTGGGAGTTGTACGAATGGATTGGGGTAAAGAGCTCAGTGTTGTGTTGGGAGTTGTAGGAATGGATCGGGGTAAAGAGTGTGCTAAGGAGAGTTGTAGGAATGGATCGGGGTAAAGCGCTCAGTGCTGTGTTGGGTGTTCTCGGAATGGATCGGAGTAAAGAGATTAGTGCTGTGTCGGGGGTTGTAGGAATTGATCGGGGAAAAGAGCTCAGTGTTGTGTTGGGAGTTGTAGGAATGGATCGGGGTAAAGAGCTCAGTATTGTGTCGGGGGTTGTAGGAATAGATCGGGGTAAAGAGATCAGTGCTGTGTTGGGTGTTCTCGGAATGGATCGGAGTAAAGAGATTAGTGCTGTGTCGGGGGTTGTAGGAATTGATCGGGGAAAAGAGCTCAGTGTTGTGTTGGGAGTTGTACGAATGGATCGGGGTAAAGAGCTCAGTGTTGTGTTGGGAGTTGTACGAATGGATCGCGGTAAAGAGCTCAGTGTTGTGTTGGGAGTTGTAGGAATGGATGGGGGTAAAGAGCTCAGTGTTGTGTGGGGAGTAGTAGGAATGGATCGGGTTAAAGCGTGTGCTGAGTTGGGAGTTGTAGGAATGGATCGGTAAAGAGCTCAGTGTTGTGTGGGGAGTTGTAGGAATGGATGGGGGTAAAGAGCTCAGTGTTGTGTGGGGAGTTGTAGGGATGGATCGGGGTAAAGAACTCACTGTTGTGTGGGGAGTTGTAGGGATGGATCGGGGTAAAGAACTCACTGTTGTGTGGGGAGTTGTAGGAATGGATCGGGTTAAAGAGTGTGCTGTGTTGGGAGTTGTAGGAATTGATCGGGGTATTCAGTTCAGTGTTGTATTGGGAGTTGTAGGAATTGATCGGGTTAAAGAGTTCAGTGTTGTGTTGGGAGTTGTAGGAATGGATCGGGGTAAAGAGTTCAGTGCTGTGTTGGGAGTTGTAGGAATGGATCGGGGTAAAGAACTCACTGTTGTGTTGGGAGTTGTAGGAATGGATCGGGGTAAAGAGCTCAGTGTTGTGTTGGGAGTTGTACGAATGGATCGGGGTAAAGAGCTCAGTGCTGTGTTGGGAGTTGTAGGAATGGATCGGGGTAAAGAGATCAGTGTTCTGTTGGGAGTTGTAGGAATGGATCGGGATAAAGAGATCAGTGTTGTGTTGGGAGTTGTAGGAATGCATCGGTAAAGAGCTCAGTGTTGTGCGGGGAGTTGGAGGAATGGATCGGGGTAAAGAGCTCAGTGCTGTGTTGGGAGTTGTAGGAATTGATCGGGGTAAAGAGCTCAGTGCTGTGTTGGGAGTTGTAGGAATGGATCGGGGTAAAGAGTGTGCTGAGGAGAGTTGTAGGAATGGATCGGGGTAAAGAGCTCAGTGCTGTGTTGGGTGTTGTAGGAATGGATCGGGGTAAAGAGTGTGCTAAGGAGAGTTGTACGAATGGATCGGGGTAAAGAGCTTAGTACTGTGTTGGGAGTTGTAGGAATGGATCGGGGTAAAGAGATCAGTGTTGTGTTGGGAGTTGTAGGAATGGATCGGGGTAAAGAGATCAGTTTTGTATTGGGAGTTGTAGGAATGGATTCGGGTAAAGAGCTCAGTGTTGTGTTGGGAGTTGTAGGAATAGATCGGGGTAAAGAGCTCAGTGCTGTGTTGGGAGTTGTAGGAATGGATCGGGATAAAGAGATCAGTGTTGTGTTGGGAGTTGTAGGAATTGATCGGGGTAAAGAGTTCAGTGTTGTGTTGGGAGTTGCAGTAATGGATCGGAGTAAAGAGATTAGTGCTGTGTCGGGGGTTGTAGGAATTGATCGGGGAAAAGAGCTCAGTGTTGTGTTGGGAGTTGTAGGAATGGATCGGTAAAGAGCACAGTGCTGTGTTGGGAGTTGTAGGAATGGATCGGGGTAAAGAGCTCAGTGTTGTGTTGGGAGTTGTAGGAATTGATCGGGGTAAAGAGCTCAGTGTTGTGTTGGGAGTTGTAGGAATGGATCGGGGTAAAGAGTGTGCTAAGGAGAGTTGTAGGAATGGATCGGGGTAAAGCGCTCAGTGCTGTGTTGGGTGTTCTCGGAATGGATCGGAGTAAAGAGATTAGTGCTGTGTCGGGGGTTGTAGGAATTGATCGGGGAAAAGAGCTCAGTGTTGTGTTGGGAGTTGTAGGAATGGATCGGGGTAAAGAGCTCAGTGTTGTGTCGGGGGTTGTAGGAATAGATCGGGGTAAAGAGATCAGTGCTGTGTTGGGAGTTGTACGAATGGATCGGGGTAAAGAGCTCAGTGTTGTGTTGGGAGTTGTACGAATGGATCGCGGTAAAGAGCTCAGTGTTGTGTTGGGAGTTGTACAAATGGATCGGGGTAAAGAGCTCAGTGTTGTGTTGGGAGTTGTAGGAATGGATGGGGGTAAAGAGCTCAGTGTTGTGTGGGGAGTAGTAGGAATGGATCGGGTTAAAGAGTGTGCTGAGTTGGGAGTTGTAGGAATGGATCGGTAAAGAGCTCAGTGTTGTATTGGGAGTTGGAGGAATGGATCGGGGTATTCAGTTCAGTGTTGTATTGGGAGTTGGAGGAATGGATCGGGGTCAAGAGCTCAATGCTGTGTTGGGAGTTGTATGAATTGATCGGGGTAAAGAGCTCAGTGTTGTGTTCTGAGTTGTACGAATGGATCGGGGTAAAGAGATCAGTGCTGTGTTGGGACTTGAAGGAATGGATCGGGGTAAAGAACTCAGTGTAGTGTTGGGAGTTGTAGGAATGGATCGGGGTAAAGAGATCAGTGCTGAGTTGGGAGTTGTAGGAATGGATCGGTAAAGAGCTCAGTGCTGTGTTGGGAGTTGTAGGAATCGATCGGGGTCAAGAGGTCAGTGCTGTGTTGGGAGTTGTAGGAATGGATCGGGGTAAAGAGCTCAGTGCTGTGTTGGGAGTTGTAGGAATGGATCGGGATAAAGAGATCAGTGTTGTGTTGGGAGTTGTAGGAATGCATCGGTAAAGAGCTCAGTGTTGTGCGGGGAGTTGGAGGAATGGATCGGGGTAAAGAGTGTGCTGAGGAGAGTTGTAGGAATGGATCGGGGTAAAGAGCTCAGTGCTGTGTTGGGTGTTGTAGGAATGGATGGGGGTAAAGAGCTCAGTGTTGTGTGGGGAGTTGTAGGGATGGATCGGGTTAAAGAGTGTGCTGAGTTGGGAGTTGTAGGAATGGATCGGTAAAGAGCTCAGTGCTGAGTTGGGAGTTGTAGGAATTGATCGGGGTATTCAGTTCAGTGTTGTATTGGGAGTTGTAGGAATGGATCGGGGTCAAGAGCTCAGTGCTGTGTTGGGAGTTGTAGGAATGGATCGGGGTAAAGAGCTCAGTGCTGTGTTGGGAGTTGTAGGAATGGATCGGGGTAAAGAACTCACGGTTGTGTGGGGAGTTGTAGGAATGGATCGGGTTAAAGAGTGTGCTGTGTTGGGAGTTGTAGGAATTGATCGGGGTATTCAGTTCAGTGTTGTGTTGGGAGTTGTAGGAATGGATGGGGGTAAAGTGCTCAGTGTTGTGTTGGGAGTTGTAGGAATGGATCGGGGTAAAGAGCTCAGTGCAGTGTTGGGAGTTGCAGGAATGGATCGGGATAAAGAGATCAGTGCTGTGTTGGGAGTTGCAGGAATGCATCGGTAAAGAGTTCAGTGTTGTGTTGGGACTTGTAGGAATGGATCGGGGTAAAGAGTTCAGTGCTGTGTTGGGAGTTGTACGAATGGATCGGGGTAAAGAGATCACTGTTGTGTGAGGAGTTGTCGGAATGCATCGGTAAAGAGCTCAGCGATGTGCGGGGAGTTGTAGGAATGGATCGGGGTAAAGAGCTCAGTGCTGTGTTGGGAGTTGTAGGAATGGATCGGGGTAAAGACATCAGTGTTGTGTTGGGAGTTGTAGGAATGCATCGGTAGAGCTCAGTGTTGTGCGGGGAGTTGGAGGAATGGATCGGGGTAAAGAGCTCAGTACTGTGTTGGGAGTTGTAGGAATTGATCGGGGTAAAGAGCTCAGTGTTGTGTGGGGAGTTGTAGGAATGGATTGGGTTAAAGAGTGTGCTGAGTTGGGAGTTGTAGGAATGGATCGGGGTAAAGAGCTCAGTGCAGTGTTGGGTGTTGTAGGAATGGATGGGGGTAAAGAGCTCAGTGTTGTGTGGGGAGTTGTAGGGACGGATCGGGGTAAAGAACTCACTGTTGTGTGGGGAGTTGTAGGGATGGATCGGGGTAAAGAACTCACTGTTGTGTGGGGAGTTGTAGGAATGGATCGGGTTAAAGAGTGTGCTGTGTTGGGAGTTGTAGGAATTGATCGGGGTATTCAGTTCAGTGTTGTATTGGGAGTTGTAGGAATTGATCAGGGTAAAGAGTTCAGTGTTGTGTTGGGAGTTGTAGGAATGGATCGGGGTAAAGAGTTCAGTGCTGTGTTGGGAGTTGTAGGAATGGATCAGGATAAAGAGCTCAGTGTTGTGTTGGGAGTTGTAGGAATGCATCGGTAAAGAGCTCAGTGTTGTGCGGGGAGTTGGAGGAATGGATTGGGGTAAAGAGCTCAGTGCTGTGTTGGGAGTTGTAGGAATTGATCGGGGTAAAGAGCTCAGTGCTGTGTTGGGAGTTGTAGGAATGGATCGGGGTAAAGAGTGTGCTGAGGAGAGTTGTAGGAATGGATCGGGGTAAAGAGCTCAGTGCTGTGTTGGGAGTTGTAGGAATGGATTCGGGTAAAGAGCTCAGTGTTGTGTTGGGAGTTGTAGGAATAGATCGGGGTAAAGAGTGTGCTGAGGAGAGTTGTAGGAATGGAACCGGGTAAAGAGCTCAGTGTTGTGTGGGGAGTTGTAGGAATGGATCGGGGTAAAGAGATCAGTTTTGTATTGGGAGTTGTAGGAATGGATTCGGGTAAAGAGCTCAGTGTTGTGTTGGGAGTTGTAGGAATAGATCGGGGTAAAGAGATCAGTGTTGTGTTGGGAGTTGTAGGAATGGATCGGGGTAAAGAGCTCAGTGCTGTGTTGGGAGTTGTAGGAATGGATCGGGGTAAAGAGCTCAGTGCTGTGTTGGGAGTTGTAGGAATGGATCGGGGTAAAGAGCTCAGTGCTGTGTTGGGTGTTGTAGGAATGGATCGGGGTAAAGAGTTCAGTGCTGTGTTGGGAGTTGTAGGAATGGATCGGGGTAAAGAGCTCAGTGCTGTGTTGGGTGTTGTAGGAATGGATCGGGGTAAAGAGCTCAGTGCTGTGTTGGGAGTTGTAGGAATAGATCGGGGTAAAGAGATCAGTGTTGTGTTGGGAGTTGTAGGAATGGATCGGGGTAAAGAGCTCAGTGCTGTGTTGGGAGTTGTAGGAATGGATCGGGGTAAAGAGCTCAGTGCTGTGTTGGGAGTTGTAGGAATTGATCGGGGTAAAGAGCTCAGTGCTGTGTTGGGAGTTGTAGGAATGCATCGGTAGAGCTCAGTGTTGTGCGGGGAGTTGGAGGAATGGATCGGGGTAAAGAGCTCAGTACTGTGTTGGGAGTTGTAGGAATTGATCGGGGTAAAGAGCTCAGTGTTGTGTGGGGAGTTGTAGGAATGGATTGGGTTAAAGAGTGTGCTGAGTTGGGAGTTGTAGGAATGGATCGGGGTAAAGAGCTCAGTGCAGTGTTGGGTGTTGTAGGAATGGATGGGGGTAAAGAGCTCAGTGTTGTGTGGGGAGTTGTAGGGATGGATCGGGGTAAAGAACTCACTGTTGTGTGGGGAGTTGTAGGGATGGATCGGGGTAAAGAACTCACTGTTGTGTGGGGAGTTGTAGGAATGGATCGGGTTAAAGAGTGTGCTGTGTTGGGAGTTGTAGGAATTGATCGGGGTATTCAGTTCAGTGTTGTATTGGGAGTTGTAGGAATTGATCAGGGTAAAGAGTTCAGTGTTGTGTTGGGAGTTGTAGGAATGGATCGGGGTAAAGAGCTCAGTGCTGTGTTGGGAGTTGTAGGAATGGATCGGGGTAAAGAACTCACTGTTGTGTTGGGAGTTGTAGGAATGGATCGGGGTAAAGAGCTCAGTGTTGTGTTGGGAGTTGTAGGAATGCATCGGTAAAGAGCTCAGTGTTGTGCGGGGAGTTGGAGGAATGGATTGGGGTAAAGAGCTCAGTGCTGTGTTGGGAGTTGTAGGAATGGATCGGGGTAAAGAGATCAGTTTTGTATTGGGAGTTGTAGGAATGGATTCGGGTAAAGAGCTCAGTGTTGTGTTGGGAGTTGTAGGAATAGATCGGGGTAAAGAGTGTGCTGAGGAGAGTTGTAGGAATGGAACCGGGTAAAGAGCTCAGTGTTGTGTGGGGAGTTGTAGGAATGGATCGGGGTAAAGAGATCAGTTTTGTATTGGGAGTTGTAGGAATGGATTCGGGTAAAGAGCTCAGTGTTGTGTTGGGAGTTGTAGGAATAGATCGGGGTAAAGAGATCAGTGTTGTGTTGGGAGTTGTAGGAATGGATCGGGGTAAAGAGCTCAGTGCTGTGTTGGGAGTTGTAGGAATGGATCGGGGTAAAGAGCTCAGTGCTGTGTTGGGAGTTGTAGGAATGGATCGGGGTAAAGAGCTCAGTGCTGTGTTGGGTGTTGTAGGAATGGATCGGGGTAAAGAGCTCAGTGCTGTGTTGGGAGTTGTAGGAATAGATCGGGGTAAAGAGATCAGTGTTGTGTTGGGAGTTGTAGGAATGGATCGGGGTAAAGAGCTCAGTGCTGTGTTGGGAGTTGTAGGAATGGATCGGGGTAAAGAGCTCAGTGCTGTGTTGGGAGTTGTAGGAATTGATCGGGGTAAAGAGCTCAGTGCTGTGTTGGGAGTTGTAGGAATGGATCGGGGTAAAGAGCTCAGTGCTGTGTTGGGAGTTGTAGGAATGGATCGGGGTAAAGAACTCACGGTTGTGTGGGGAGTTGTAGGAATGGATCGGGTTAAAGAGTGTGCTGTGTTGGGAGTTGTAGGAATTGATCGGGGTATTCAGTTCAGTGTTGTGTTGGGAGTTGTAGGAATGGATGGGGGTAAAGTGCTCAGTGTTGTGTTGGGAGTTGTAGGAATGGATCGGGGTAAAGAGCTCAGTGCAGTGTTGGGAGTTGCAGGAATGGATCGGGATAAAGAGATCAGTGCTGTGTTGGGAGTTGCAGGAATGCATCGGTAAAGAGTTCAGTGTTGTGTTGGGACTTGTAGGAATGGATCGGGGTAAAGAGTTCAGTGCTGTGTTGGGAGTTGTACGAATGGATCGGGGTAAAGAGATCACTGTTGTGTGAGGAGTTGTCGGAATGCATCGGTAAAGAGCTCAGCGATGTGCGGGGAGTTGTAGGAATGGATCGGGGTAAAGAGCTCAGTGCTGTGTTGGGAGTTGTAGGAATGGATCGGGGTAAAGACATCAGTGTTGTGTTGGGAGTTGTAGGAATGCATCGGTAGAGCTCAGTGTTGTGCGGGGAGTTGGAGGAATGGATCGGGGTAAAGAGCTCAGTACTGTGTTGGGAGTTGTAGGAATTGATCGGGGTAAAGAGCTCAGTGTTGTGTGGGGAGTTGTAGGAATGGATTGGGTTAAAGAGTGTGCTGAGTTGGGAGTTGTAGGAATGGATCGGGGTAAAGAGCTCAGTGCAGTGTTGGGTGTTGTAGGAATGGATGGGGGTAAAGAGCTCAGTGTTGTGTGGGGAGTTGTAGGGATGGATCGGGGTAAAGAACTCACTGTTGTGTGGGGAGTTGTAGGGATGGATCGGGGTAAAGAACTCACTGTTGTGTGGGGAGTTGTAGGAATGGATCGGGTTAAAGAGTGTGCTGTGTTGGGAGTTGTAGGAATTGATCGGGGTATTCAGTTCAGTGTTGTATTGGGAGTTGTAGGAATTGATCGGGGTAAAGAGTTCAGTGTTGTGTTGGGAGTTGTAGGAATGGATCGGGGTAAAGAGTTCAGTGCTGTGTTGGGAGTTGTAGGAATGGATCGGGGTAAAGAGCTCAGTGTTGTGTTGGGAGTTGTAGGAATGGATCGGGATAAAGAGATCAGTGTTGTGTTGGGAGTTGTAGGAATGCATCGGTAAAGAGCTCAGTGTTGTGCGGGGAGTTGGAGGAATGGATTGGGGTAAAGAGCTCAGTGCTGTGTTGGGAGTTGTAGGAATTGATCGGGGTAAAGAGCTCAGTGCTGTGTTGGGAGTTGTAGGAATGGATCGGGGTAAAGAGTGTGCTGAGGAGAGTTGTAGGAATGGATCGGGGTAAAGAGCTCAGTGCTGTGTTGGGAGTTGTAGGAATGGATCGGGGTAAAGAGATCAGTTTTGTATTGGGAGTTGTAGGAATGGATTCGGGTAAAGAGCTCAGTGTTGTGTTGGGAGTTGTAGGAATAGATCGGGGTAAAGAGTGTGCTGAGGAGAGTTGTAGGAATGGAACCGGGTAAAGAGCTCAGTGTTGTGTGGGGAGTTGTAGGAATGGATCGGGGTAAAGAGATCAGTTTTGTATTGGGAGTTGTAGGAATGGATTCGGGTAAAGAGCTCAGTGTTGTGTTGGGACTTGTAGGAATGGATCGGGGTAAAGAGTTCAGTGCTGTGTTGGGAGTTGTACGAATGGATCGGGGTAAAGAGATCACTGTTGTGTGAGGAGTTGTCGGAATGCATCGGTAAAGAGCTCAGCGATGTGCGGGGAGTTGTAGGAATGGATCGGGGTAAAGAGCTCAGTGCTGTGTTGGGAGTTGTAGGAATGGATCGGGGTAAAGACATCAGTGTTGTGTTGGGAGTTGTAGGAATGCATCGGTAGAGCTCAGTGTTGTGCGGGGAGTTGGAGGAATGGATCGGGGTAAAGAGCTCAGTACTGTGTTGGGAGTTGTAGGAATTGATCGGGGTAAAGAGCTCAGTGTTGTGTGGGGAGTTGTAGGAATGGATTGGGTTAAAGAGTGTGCTGAGTTGGGAGTTGTAGGAATGGATCGGGGTAAAGAGCTCAGTGCAGTGTTGGGTGTTGTAGGAATGGATGGGGGTAAAGAGCTCAGTGTTGTGTGGGGAGTTGTAGGGATGGATCGGGGTAAAGAACTCACTGTTGTGTGGGGAGTTGTAGGAATGGATCGGGTTAAAGAGTGTGCTGTGTTGGGAGTTGTAGGAATTGATCGGGGTATTCAGTTCAGTGTTGTATTGGGAGTTGTAGGAATTGATCAGGGTAAAGAGTTCAGTGTTGTGTTGGGAGTTGTAGGAATGGATCGGGGTAAAGAGTTCAGTGCTGTGTTGGGAGTTGTAGGAATGGATCGGGGTAAAGAACTCACTGTTGTGTTGGGAGTTGTAGGAATGGATCGGGGTAAAGAGCTCAGTGTTGTGTTGGGAGTTGTAGGAATGGATCAGGATAAAGAGCTCAGTGTTGTGTTGGGAGTTGTAGGAATGCATCGGTAAAGAGCTCAGTGTTGTGCGGGGAGTTGGAGGAATGGATTGGGGTAAAGAGCTCAGTGCTGTGTTGGGAGTTGTAGGAATGGATCGGGGTAAAGAGTGTGCTGAGGAGAGTTGTAGGAATGGATCGGGGTAAAGAGCTCAGTGCTGTGTTGGGAGTTGTAGGAATGGATCGGGGTAAAGAGATCAGTTTTGTATTGGGAGTTGTAGGAATGGATTCGGGTAAAGAGCTCAGTGTTGTGTTGGGAGTTGTAGGAATAGATCGGGGTAAAGAGTGTGCTGAGGAGAGTTGTAGGAATGGAACCGGGTAAAGAGCTCAGTGTTGTGTGGGGAGTTGTAGGAATGGATCGGGGTAAAGAGATCAGTTTTGTATTGGGAGTTGTAGGAATGGATTCGGGTAAAGAGCTCAGTGTTGTGTTGGGAGTTGTAGGAATAGATCGGGGTAAAGAGATCAGTGTTGTGTTGGGAGTTGTAGGAATGGATCGGGGTAAAGAGCTCAGTGCTGTGTTGGGAGTTGTAGGAATGGATCGGGGTAAAGAGCTCAGTGCTGTGTTGGGAGTTGTAGGAATGGATCGGGGTAAAGAGCTCAGTGCTGTGTTGGGTGTTGTAGGAATGGATCGGGGTAAAGAGTTCAGTGCTGTGTTGGGAGTTGTAGGAATGGATCGGGGTAAAGAGCTCAGTGCTGTGTTGGGTGTTGTAGGAATGGATCGGGGTAAAGAGCTCAGTGCTGTGTTGGGAGTTGTAGGAATAGATCGGGGTAAAGAGATCAGTGTTGTGTTGGGAGTTGTAGGAATGGATCGGGGTAAAGAGCTCAGTGCTGTGTTGGGAGTTGTAGGAATGGATCGGGGTAAAGAGCTCAGTGCTGTGTTGGGAGTTGTAGGAATTGATCGGGGTAAAGAGCTCAGTGCTGTGTTGGGAGTTGTAGGAATGGATCGGGGTAAAGAGCTCAGTGCTGTGTTGGGAGTTGTAGGAATGGATCGGGGTAAAGAACTCACGGTTGTGTGGGGAGTTGTAGGAATGGATCGGGTTAAAGAGTGTGCTGTGTTGGGAGTTGTAGGAATTGATCGGGGTATTCAGTTCAGTGTTGTGTTGGGAGTTGTAGGAATGGATGGGGGTAAAGTGCTCAGTGTTGTGTTGGGAGTTGTAGGAATGGATCGGGGTAAAGAGCTCAGTGCAGTGTTGGGAGTTGCAGGAATGGATCGGGATAAAGAGATCAGTGCTGTGTTGGGAGTTGCAGGAATGCATCGGTAAAGAGTTCAGTGTTGTGTTGGGACTTGTAGGAATGGATCGGGGTAAAGAGTTCAGTGCTGTGTTGGGAGTTGTACGAATGGATCGGGGTAAAGAGATCACTGTTGTGTGAGGAGTTGTCGGATTGCATCGGTAAAGAGCTCAGCGATGTGCGGGGAGTTGTAGGAATGGATCGGGGTAAAGAGCTCAGTGCTGTGTTGGGAGTTGTAGGAATGGATCGGGGTAAAGACATCAGTGTTGTGTTGGGAGTTGTAGGAATGCATCGGTAGAGCTCAGTGTTGTGCGGGGAGTTGGAGGAATGGATCGGGGTAAAGAGCTCAGTACTGTGTTGGGAGTTGTAGGAATTGATCGGGGTAAAGAGCTCAGTGTTGTGTGGGGAGTTGTAGGAATGGATTGGGTTAAAGAGTGTGCTGAGTTGGGAGTTGTAGGAATGGATCGGGGTAAAGAGCTCAGTGCAGTGTTGGGTGTTGTAGGAATGGATGGGGGTAAAGAGCTCAGTGTTGTGTGGGGAGTTGTAGGGATGGATCGGGGTAAAGAACTCACTGTTGTGTGGGGAGTTGTAGGGATGGATCGGGGTAAAGAACTCACTGTTGTGTGGGGAGTTGTAGGAATGGATCGGGTTAAAGAGTGTGCTGTATTGGGAGTTGTAGGAATTGATCGGGGTAAAGAGTTCAGTGTTGTGTTGGGAGTTGTAGGAATGGATCGGGGTAAAGAGTTCAGTGCTGTGTTGGGAGTTGTAGGAATGGATCGGGGTAAAGAACTCACTGTTGTGTTGGGAGTTGTAGGAATGGATCGGGGTAAAGAGCTCAGTGTTGTGTTGGGAGTTGTAGGAATGCATCGGTAAAGAGCTCAGTGTTGTGCGGGGAGTTGGAGGAATGGATTGGGGTAAAGAGCTCAGTGCTGTGTTGGGAGTTGTAGGAATTGATCGGGGTAAAGAGCTCAGTGCTGTGTTGGGAGTTGTAGGAATGGATCGGGGTAAAGAGTGTGCTGAGGAGAGTTGTAGGAATGGATCGGGGTAAAGAGCTCAGTGCTGTGTTGGGAGTTGTAGGAATGGATCGGGGTAAAGAGATCAGTTTTGTATTGGGAGTTGTAGGAATGGATTCGGGTAAAGAGCTCAGTGTTGTGTTGGGAGTTGTAGGAATAGATCGGGGTAAAGAGTGTGCTGAGGAGAGTTGTAGGAATGGAACCGGGTAAAGAGCTCAGTGTTGTGTGGGGAGTTGTAGGAATGGATCGGGGTAAAGAGATCAGTTTTGTATTGGGAGTTGTAGGAATGGATTCGGGTAAAGAGCTCAGTGTTGTGTTGGGAGTTGTAGGAATAGATCGGGGTAAAGAGATCAGTGTTGTGTTGGGAGTTGTAGGAATGGATCGGGGTAAAGAGCTCAGTGCTGTGTTGGGAGTTGTAGGAATGGATCGGGGTAAAGAGCTCAGTGCTGTGTTGGGAGTTGTAGGAATGGATCGGGGTAAAGAGCTCAGTGCTGTGTTGGGTGTTGTAGGAATGGATCGGGGTAAAGAGTTCAGTGCTGTGTTGGGAGTTGTAGGAATGGATCGGGGTAAAGAGCTCAGTGCTGTGTTGGGTGTTGTAGGAATGGATCGGGGTAAAGAGCTCAGTGCTGTGTTGGGAGTTGTAGGAATGGATCGGGGTAAAGAGCTCAGTGCTGTGTTGGGAGTTGTAGGAATTGATCGGGGTAAAGAGTTCAGTGTTGTGTTGGGAGTTGCAGTAATGGATCGGAGTAAAGAGATTAGTGCTGTGTCGGGGGTTGTAGGAATTGATCGGGGAAAAGAGCTCAGTGTTGTGTTGGGAGTTGTAGGAATGGATCGGGGTAAAGAGCTCAGTGCTGTGTTGGGAGTTGTAGGAATGGATCGGGGTAAAGAGATCACTGCTGTGTTGGGAGTTGTAGGAATGGATCGGGGTAAAGAGCTCAGTGTTGTGTTGGGAGTTGTACGAATGGATCGGGGTAAAGAGTTCAGTGTTGTGTTGGGAGTTGTAGGAATGGATCGGGGTAAAGAGTGTGCTAAGGAGAGTTGTAGGAATGGATCGGGGTAAAGAGCTCAGTGCTGTGTTGGGAGTTGTAGGAATGGATCGGGATAAAGAGATCAGTGTTGTGTTGGGAGTTGTAGGAATGCATCGGTAAAGAGCTCAGTGTTGTGCAGGGAGTTGGAGGAATGGATCGGGGTAAAGAGCTCAGTGCTGTGTTGGGAGTTGTAGGAATTGATCGGGGTAAAGAGCTCAGTGCTGTGTTGGGAGTTGTAGGAATGGATCGGGGTAAAGAGTGTGCTGTGTTGTGTGTTGTAGGAATGGATGGGGGTAAAGAGCTCAGTGTTGTGTGGGGAGTCGTAGGAATGGATCGGGTTAAAGAGTGTGCTGAGTTGGGAGTTGTAGAAATGCATCGGTAAAGAGCTCAGTGTTGTGCGGGGAGTTGGAGGAATGGATTGGGGTAAAGAGCTCAGTGCTGTGTTGGGAGTTGTAGGAATTCATCGGGGCAAAGAGCTCAGTGCTGTGTTGGGAGTTGTAGGAATGGATCGGGGTAAAGAGATCAGTGATGTGTTGGGAGTTGTAGGAATGCATCGGTAAAGAGCTCAGTGTTGTGCAGGGAGTTGGAGGAATGGATCGGGGTAAAGAGCTCAGTGTTGTGTTGGGAGTTGTAGGAATGGATCGGGGTAAAGAGATCAGTGCTGAGTTGGGAGTTGTAGGAATGGATCGGTAAAGAGCTCAGTGCTGTGTTGGGAGTTGTAGGAATCGATCGGGGTCAAGAGGTTAGTGCTGTGTTGGGAGTTGTAGGAATGGATCGGGGTAAAGAGCTCAGTGCTGTGTTGGGAGTTGTAGGAATGGATCGGGATAAAGAGATCAGTGTTGTGTTGGGAGTTGTAGGAATGCATCGGTAAAGAGCTCAGTGTTGTGCGGGGAGTTGGAGGAATGGATCGGGGTAAAGAGTGTGCTGAGGAGAGTTGTAGGAATGGATCGGGGTAAAGAGCTCAGTGCTGTGTTGGGTGTTGTAGGAATGGATGGGGGTAAAGAGCTCAGTGTTGTGTGGGGAGTTGTAGGGATGGATCGGGTTAAAGAGTGTGCTGAGTTGGGAGTTGTAGGAATGGATCGGTAAAGAGCTCAGTGCTGAGTTGGGAGTTGTAGGAATTGATCGGGGTATTAAGTTCAGTGTTGTATTGGGAGTTGTAGGAATGGATCGGGGTCAAGAGCTCAGTGCTGTGTTGGGAGTTGTAGGAATGGATCGGGGTAAAGAGCTCAGTGCTGTGTTGGGAGTTGTAGGAATGGATCGGGGTAAAGAGCTCAGTGCTGTGTGGGGAGTTGTAGGAATGGATCGGGTTAAAGAGTTTGCTGAGTTGGGAGTTGTAGGAATTGATCGGTAAACAGCTCAGTGCTGTGTTGGGAGTTGCAGGAATTGATCGGGGTATCCAGTTCAGTGTTGTATTGGGAGTTGTAGGAATGGATCGGGGTAAAGAGTGTGCTGAGGAGAGTTGTAGGAATGGATCGGGGTAAAGAGCTCAGTGCTGTGTTGGGTGTTGTAGGAATGGATGGGGGTAAAGAGTTCAGTGTTGTGTTGGGAGTTGCAGTAATGGATCGTGGTAAAGAGATTAGTGCTGTGTCGGGGGTTGTAGGAATTGATCGGGGTAAAGAGCTCAGTGTTGTGTTGGGAGTTGTACGAATGGATCGGGGTAAAGAGTTCAGTGTTGTGTTGGGAGTTGCAGTAATGGATCGGAGTAAAGAGATTAGTGCTGTGTCGGGGGTTGTAGGAATTGATCGGGGAAAAGAGCTCAGTGTTGTGTTGGGAGTTGTAGGAATGGATCGGGGTAAAGAGCTCAGTGTTGTGTTGGGAGTTGTAGGAATTCATCGGGGTAAAGAGCTCAGTGCTGTGTTGGGAGTTGTAGGAATGGATCGGGGTAAAGAGATCACTGCTGTGTTGGGAGTTGTAGGAATGGATCGGGGTAAAGAGCTCAGTGTTGTGTTGGGAGTTGTACGAATGGATCGGGGTAAAGAGTTCAGTGTTGTGTTGGGAGTTGTAGGAATGGATCGGGGTAAAGAGTGTGCTAAGGAGAGTTGTAGGAATGGATCGGGGTAAAGCGCTCAGTGCTGTGTTGGGTGTTCTCGGAATGGATCGGAGTAAAGAGATTAGTGCTGTGTCGGGGGTTGTAGGAATTGATCGGGGAAAAGAGCTCAGTGTTGTGTTGGGAGTTGTAGGAATGCATCGGTAAAGAGCTCAGTGTTGTGCGGGGAGTTGGAGGAATGGATCGGGGTAAAGAGCTCAGTGCTGTGTTGGGAGTTGTAGGAATGGATCCGGGTAAAGAGCTCAGTGTTGTGTTGGGAGTTGTAGGAATGGATCGGGGTAAAGAGTTCAGTGTTGTGTTGGGAGTTGCAGTAATGGATCGGAGTAAAGAGATTAGTGCTGTGTCGGGGGTTGTAGGAATTGATCGGGGAAAAGAGCTCAGTGTTGTGTTGGGAGTTGTAGGAATGGATCGGGGTAAAGAGCTCAGTGCTGTGTTGGGAGTTGTAGGAATGGATCGGGGTAAAGAGATCACTGCTGTGTTGGGAGTTGTAGGAATGGATCGGGGTAAAGAGTTCAGTGTTGTGTTGGGAGTTGTACGAATGGATCGGGGTAAAGAGCTCAGTGCTGTGTTGGGAGTTGTAGGAATGGATCGGGATAAAGAGATCAGTGTTGTGTTGGGAGTTGTAGGAATGCATCGGTAAAGAGCTCAGTGTTGTGCGGGGAGTTGGAGGAATGGATCGGGGTAAAGAGCTCAGTGCTGTGTTGGGAGTTGTAGGAATTGATCGGGGTAAAGAGCTCAGTGCAGTGTTGGGAGTTGTAGGAATGGATCGGGGTAAAGAGCTCAGTGCTGTGTTGTGTGTTGTAGGAATGGATGGGGGTAAAGAGCTCAGTGTTGTGTGGGGAGTCGTAGGAATGGATCGGGTTAAAGAGTGTGCTGAGTTGGGAGTTGTAGAAATGCATCGGTAAAGAGCTCAGTGTTGTGCGGGGAGTTGGAGGAATGGATTGGGGTAAAGAGCTCAGTGCTGTGTTGGGAGTTGTAGGAATTCATCGGGGTAAAGAGATCACTGCTGTGTTGGGAGTTGTAGGAATGGATCGGGGTAAAGAGCTCAGTGTTGTGTTGGGAGTTGTACGAATGGATCGGGGTAAAGAGCTCAGTGTTGTGTTGGGAGTTGTAGGAATGGATCGGGGTAAAGAGTGTGCTAAGGAGAGTTGTAGGAATGGATCGGAGTAAAGAGATTAGTGCTGTGTCGGGGGTTGTAGGAATTGATCGGGGAAAAGAGCTCAGTGTTGTGTTGGGAGTTGTAGGAATGGATCGGGGTAAAGAGCTCAGTGTTGTGTTGGGAGTTGTAGGAATGGATCGGGGTAAAGAGCTCAGTGTTGTGTCGGGGGTTGTAGGAATAGATCGGGGTAAAGAGATCAGTGCTGTGTTGGGAGTTGTACGAATGGATCGGGGTAAAGAGCTCAGTGTTGTGTTGGGAGTTGTACGAATGGATCGCGGTAAAGAGCTCAGTGTTGTGTTGGGAGTTGTAGGAATGGATCGGGGTAAAGAGCTCAGTGTTGTATTGTGAGTTGTACAAATGGATCGGGGTAAAGAGCTCAGTGTTGTGTTGGGAGTTGTAGGAATGGATCGGGGTCAAGAGCTCAGTGCTGTGTTGGGAGTTGTAGGAATTGATCGGGGTAAAGAGCTCAGTGTTGTGTTCTGAGTTGTAGGAATGGATCGGGGTAAAGAGATCAGTGCTGTGTTGGGACTTGTAGGAATGGATCGGGATAAAGAGATCAGTGTTTTGTTGGGAGTTATAGGAATGCATCGGTAAAGAGTGTGCTGAGGAGAGTTGTAGGAATGGATCGGGGTAAAGAGCTCAGTGCTGTGTTGGGTGTTGTAGGAATGGATGGGGGTAAAGAGCTCAGTGTTGTGTGGGGAGTTGTAGGAATGGATCGGGTTAAAGAGTGTGCTGAGTTGGGAGTTGTACGAATTGATCGGTAAACAGCTCAGTGCTGTGTTGGGAGTTGCAGGAATTGATCGGGGTATCCAGTTCAGTGTTGTATTGGGAGTTTTAGGAATGGATCGGGGTCAAGAGTTCAGTGTTGTGTTGGGAGTTGTAGGAATGGATCGGGGTAAAGAGATCAGTGCTGTGTTGGGAGTTGTAGGAATGGATCGGGGTAAAGAGATAAGTGCTGTGTTGGGAGTTGTTGGAATGAATCGGGGTAAAGAGCTCAGTGTTATGTTGGGAGTTGTACGAATGGATCGGGGTAAAGAGCTCAGTGTTGTGTTGGGAGTTGTACGAATGGATCGGGGTAAAGAGCTCAGTGCTGTGTCGGGGGTTGTAGGAATGGATCGGGGTAAAGAGATTAGAGCTGTGTCGGGGGTTGTAGGAATGGATCGGGGTAAAGAGATCAGTGCTGTGTTGGGAGTTGTAGGAATGGATCGGGGTAAAGAGTGTGCTAAGGAGAGTTGTAGGAATGGATCGGGGTAAAGAGCTCAGTGCTGTGTTGGGGGTTGTAGGATTGGATCGGGGTAAAGAACTCACTGTTGTGTGGGGAGTTGTAGGAAGGGATCGGGGTATTCAGTTCAGTGTTGTATTGGGAGTTGTAGGAATGGATCGGGGTCAAGAGGTCAGTGCTGTGTTGGGAGTTGTAGGAATTGATCGGGGTAAAGAGTTCAGTGTTGTGTTGGGAGTTGTAGGAATGGATCGGGGTAAAGAACTCAGTGTTGTGTTGGGAGTTGTGGGAATGGATCGGGGTAAAGAGATCAGTGCTGTGTTGGGAGTTGTAGGAATGGATCGGCGTAAAGAGATCAGTGTTGTGTTGGGAGTTGTAGGAATGGATCGGGTTAAAGAGCTCAGTGCTGTGTTGGGAGTTGTAGGAATTGATCGGGGTAAAGAGATCAGTGTTGTGTTGGGAGTTGTACGAATGGATCGGGGCAAGGAGCTCAGAGTTGTGTTGGGAGTTCTACGAATGGATCGGGGTAAAGAGCTCAGTGCAGTGTCGGGGGTTGTAGATAAGGATCGGGGTAAAGAGATCAGTGCTGTGTTGGGAGTTGTAGGAATGGATCGGGGTAAAGAGTTCAGTGTTGTGTTGGGAGTTGTAGGAATGGATCGGGGTAAAGAACTCAGTGTTGTGTTGGGAGTTGTAGGAATGGATCGGGGTAAAGAGATCAGTGCTGTGTTGGGAGTTGTAGGAATGCATCGGTAAAGAGCTCAGTGTTGTGTTGGGAGTTCTACGAATGGATCGGGTTAAAGAACTCAGTGTTGTGTTGGGAGTTGTAGGAATGGATCGGGGTAAAGAGATCAGTGCTGTGTTGGGAGTTGTAGGAATGCATCGGTAAAGAGCTCAGTGTTGTGTTGGGAGTTGTACGAATGGATCGGGGTAAAGAGCTCAGTGTTGTGTTGTGAGTTGTAGGAATGGATCGGGGTAAAGAGCTCAGTGCTGTATTGGGAGTTGTAGGAATGGATCGGGGTAAAGAGTGTGCTAAGGAGAGTTGTACGAGTGGATCTGGGTAAAGAGCTCAGTGCTGTGTTGGGTGTTGTAGGAATGGATCGGGGAAAAGAGCTCAGTGTTGTGTTGGGAGTTGTAGGAATGGATCGGGGTAAAGAGCTCAGTGCTGTGCTGGGAGTTGTAGGAATGGATCGGGATAAAGAGATCAGTGTTGTGTTGGGAGTTGTAGGAATGCATCGGTAAAGAGTGTGCTGAGGAGAGTTGTAGGAATGGATCGGGGTAAAGAGCTCAGTGCTGTGTTGGGTGTTGTAGGAATGGATGGGGGTAAAGAGTTCAGTGTTGTGTTGGGAGTTGCAGTAATGGATCGGGGTAAAGAGATTAGTGCAGTGTCGGGGGTTGCAGGAATTGATCGGGGTAAAGAGCTCAGTGTTGTGTTGGGAGTTGTACGAATGGATCGGGGTAAAGAGTTCAGTGTTGTGTTGGGAGTTGCAGTAATGGATCGGAGTAAAGAGATTAGTGCTGTGTCGGGGGTTGTAGGAATTGATCGGGGAAAAGAGCTCAGTGTTGTGTTGGGAGTTGTAGGAATGGATCGGGGTAAAGAGCTCAGTGTTGTGTTGGGAGTTGTAGGAATTCATCGGGGTAAAGAGCTCAGTGCTGTGTTGGGAGTTGTAGGAATGGATCGGGGTAAAGAGATCACTGCTGTGTTGGGAGTTGTAGGAATGGATCGGGGTAAAGAGCTCAGTGTTGTGTTGGGAGTTGTACGAATGGATCGGGGTAAAGAGTTCAGTGTTGTGTTGGGAGTTGTAGGAATGGATCGGGGTAAAGAGTGTGCTAAGGAGAGTTGTAGGAATGGATCGGGGTAAAGCACTCAGTGCTGTGTTGGGTGTTCTCGGAATGGATCGGAGTAAAGAGATTAGTGCTGTGTCGGGGGTTGTAGGAATTCATCAGGGAAAAGAGCTCAGTGTTGTGTTGGGAGTTGTAGGAATGCATCGGTAAAGAGCTCAGTGTTGTGCGGGGAGTTGGAGGAATGGATCTGGGTAAAGAGCTCAGTGCTGTGTTGGGACTTGAAGGAATGGATCGGGGTAAAGAACTCAGTGTAGTGTTGGGAGTTGTAGGAATGGATCGGGGTAAAGAGATCAGTGCTGAGTTGGGAGTTGTAGGAATGGATCGGTAAAGAGCTCAGTGCTGTGTTGGGAGTTGTAGGAATCGATCGGGGTCAAGAGGTCAGTGCTGTGTTGGGAGTTGTAGGAATGGATCGGGGTAAAGAGCTCAGTGTTGTGTTGGGAGTTGTAGGAATTCATCGGGGTAAAGAGCTCAGTGCTGTGTTGGGAGTTGTAGGAATGGATCGGGGTAAAGAGATCACTGCTGTGTTGGGAGTTGTAGGAATGGATCGGGGTAAAGAGCTCAGTGTTGTGTTGGGAGTTGTACGAATGGATCGGGGTAAAGAGTTCAGTGTTGTGTTGGGAGTTGTAGGAATGGATCGGGGTAAAGAGTGTGCTAAGGAGAGTTGTAGGAATGGATCGGGGTAAAGCACTCAGTGCTGTGTTGGGTGTTCTCGGAATGGATCGGAGTAAAGAGATTAGTGCTGTGTCGGGGGTTGTAGGAATTCATCAGGGAAAAGAGCTCAGTGTTGTGTTGGGAGTTGTAGGAATGCATCGGTAAAGAGCTCAGTGTTGTGCGGGGAGTTGGAGGAATGGATCTGGGTAAAGAGCTCAGTGCTGTGTTGGGACTTGAAGGAATGGATCGGGGTAAAGAACTCAGTGTAGTGTTGGGAGTTGTAGGAATGGATCGGGGTAAAGAGATCAGTGCTGAGTTGGGAGTTGTAGGAATGGATCGGTAAAGAGCTCAGTGCTGTGTTGGGAGTTGTAGGAATCGATCGGGGTCAAGAGGTCAGTGCTGTGTTGGGAGTTGTAGGAATTGATCGGGGTAAAGAGTTCAGTGTTGTGTTGGGAGTTGTAGGAATGGATCGGGGTAAAGAACTCAGTGTTGTGTTGGGAGTTGTGGGAATGGATCGGGGTAAAGAGATCAGTGCTGTGTTGGGAGTTGTAGGAATGGATCGGCGTAAAGAGATCAGTGTTGTGTTGGGAGTTGTAGGAATGGATCGGGTTAAAGAGCTCAGTGCTGTGTTGGGAGTTGTAGGAATTGATCGGGGTAAAGAGATCAGTGTTGTGTTGGGAGTTGTACGAATGGATCGGGGCAAGGAGCTCAGAGTTGTGTTGGGAGTTCTACGAATGGATCGGGGTAAAGAGCTCAGTGCAGTGTCGGGGGTTGTAGATAAGGATCGGGGTAAAGAGATCAGTGCTGTGTTGGGAGTTGTAGGAATGGATCGGGGTAAAGAGTTCAGTGTTGTGTTGGGAGTTGTAGGAATGGATCGGGGTAAAGAACTCAGTGTTGTGTTGGGAGTTGTAGGAATGGATCGGGGTAAAGAGATCAGTGCTGTGTTGGGAGTTGTAGGAATGCATCGGTAAAGAGCTCAGTGTTGTGTTGGGAGTTCTACGAATGGATCGGGTTAAAGAACTCAGTGTTGTGTTGGGAGTTGTAGGAATGGATCGGGGTAAAGAGATCAGTGCTGTGTTGGGAGTTGTAGGAATGCATCGGTAAAGAGCTCAGTGTTGTGTTGGGAGTTGTACGAATGGATCGGGGTAAAGAGCTCAGTGTTGTGTTGTGAGTTGTAGGAATGGATCGGGGTAAAGAGCTCAGTGCTGTATTGGGAGTTGTAGGAATGGATCGGGGTAAAGAGTGTGCTAAGGAGAGTTGTACGAGTGGATCTGGGTAAAGAGCTCAGTGCTGTGTTGGGTGTTGTAGGAATGGATCGGGGAAAAGAGCTCAGTGTTGTGTTGGGAGTTGTAGGAATGGATCGGGGTAAAGAGCTCAGTGCTGTGCTGGGAGTTGTAGGAATGGATCGGGATAAAGAGATCAGTGTTGTGTTGGGAGTTGTAGGAATGCATCGGTAAAGAGTGTGCTGAGGAGAGTTGTAGGAATGGATCGGGGTAAAGAGCTCAGTGCTGTGTTGGGTGTTGTAGGAATGGATGGGGGTAAAGAGTTCAGTGTTGTGTTGGGAGTTGCAGTAATGGATCGGGGTAAAGAGATTAGTGCAGTGTCGGGGGTTGCAGGAATTGATCGGGGTAAAGAGCTCAGTGTTGTGTTGGGAGTTGTACGAATGGATCGGGGTAAAGAGTTCAGTGTTGTGTTGGGAGTTGCAGTAATGGATCGGAGTAAAGAGATTAGTGCTGTGTCGGGGGTTGTAGGAATTGATCGGGGAAAAGAGCTCAGTGTTGTGTTGGGAGTTGTAGGAATGGATCGGGGTAAAGAGCTCAGTGTTGTGTTGGGAGTTGTAGGAATTCATCGGGGTAAAGAGCTCAGTGCTGTGTTGGGAGTTGTAGGAATGGATCGGGGTAAAGAGATCACTGCTGTGTTGGGAGTTGTAGGAATGGATCGGGGTAAAGAGCTCAGTGTTGTGTTGGGAGTTGTACGAATGGATCGGGGTAAAGAGTTCAGTGTTGTGTTGGGAGTTGTAGGAATGGATCGGGGTAAAGAGTGTGCTAAGGAGAGTTGTAGGAATGGATCGGGGTAAAGCACTCAGTGCTGTGTTGGGTGTTCTCGGAATGGATCGGAGTAAAGAGATTAGTGCTGTGTCGGGGGTTGTAGGAATTCATCAGGGAAAAGAGCTCAGTGTTGTGTTGGGAGTTGTAGGAATGCATCGGTAAAGAGCTCAGTGTTGTGCGGGGAGTTGGAGGAATGGATCTGGGTAAAGAGCTCAGTGCTGTGTTGGGACTTGAAGGAATGGATCGGGGTAAAGAACTCAGTGTAGTGTTGGGAGTTGTAGGAATGGATCGGGGTAAAGAGATCAGTGCTGAGTTGGGAGTTGTAGGAATGGATCGGTAAAGAGCTCAGTGCTGTGTTGGGAGTTGTAGGAATCGATCGGGGTCAAGAGGTCAGTGCTGTGTTGGGAGTTGTAGGAATGGATCGGGGTAAAGAGCTCAGTGTTGTGTTGGGAGTTGTAGGAATTCATCGGGGTAAAGAGCTCAGTGCTGTGTTGGGAGTTGTAGGAATGGATCGGGGTAAAGAGATCACTGCTGTGTTGGGAGTTGTAGGAATGGATCGGGGTAAAGAGCTCAGTGTTGTGTTGGGAGTTGTACGAATGGATCGGGGTAAAGAGTTCAGTGTTGTGTTGGGAGTTGTAGGAATGGATCGGGGTAAAGAGTGTGCTAAGGAGAGTTGTAGGAATGGATCGGGGTAAAGCACTCAGTGCTGTGTTGGGTGTTCTCGGAATGGATCGGAGTAAAGAGATTAGTGCTGTGTCGGGGGTTGTAGGAATTCATCAGGGAAAAGAGCTCAGTGTTGTGTTGGGAGTTGTAGGAATGCATCGGTAAAGAGCTCAGTGTTGTGCGGGGAGTTGGAGGAATGGATCTGGGTAAAGAGCTCAGTGCTGTGTTGGGACTTGAAGGAATGGATCGGGGTAAAGAACTCAGTGTAGTGTTGGGAGTTGTAGGAATGGATCGGGGTAAAGAGATCAGTGCTGAGTTGGGAGTTGTAGGAATGGATCGGTAAAGAGCTCAGTGCTGTGTTGGGAGTTGTAGGAATCGATCGGGGTCAAGAGGTCAGTGCTGTGTTGGGAGTTGTAGGAATGGATCGGGGTAAAGAGCTCAGTGCTGTGTTGGGAGTTGTAGGAATGGATCGGGATAAAGAGATCAGTGTTGTGTTGGGAGTTGTAGGAATGCATCGGTAAAGAGCTCAGTGTTGTGCGGGGAGTTGGAGGAATGGATCGGGGTAAAGAGTGTGCTGAGGAGAGTTGTAGGAATGG
The DNA here is from genome assembly GCF_030144855.1 of Hypanus sabinus. NCBI lineage: Eukaryota > Metazoa > Chordata > Chondrichthyes > Myliobatiformes > Dasyatidae > Hypanus > Hypanus sabinus. Next base: position 151,951,203 of record NC_082715.1, on the reverse strand, counting down.
ATCGGGGTAAAGAGCTCAGTGCTGTGTTGGGTGTTGTAGGAATGGATGGGGGTAAAGAGCTCAGTGTTGTGTGGGGAGTTGTAGGGATGGATCGGGTTAAAGAGTGTGCTGAGTTGGGAGTTGTAGGAATGGATCGGTAAAGAGCTCAGTGCTGAGTTGGGAGTTGTAGGAATTGATCGGGGTATTCAGTTCAGTGTTGTATTGGGAGTTGTAGGAATGGATCGGGGTCAAGAGCTCAGTGCTGTGTTGGGAGTTGTAGGAATGGATCGGGGTAAAGAGCTCAGTGCTGTGTTGGGAGTTGTAGGAATGGATCGGTAAACAGCTCAGTGCTGTGTTGGGAGTTGCAGGAATTGATCGGGGTATCCAGTTCAGTGTTGTATTGGGAGTTGTAGGAATGGATCGGGGTAAAGAGTGTGCTGAGGAGAGTTGTAGGAATGGATCGGGGTAAAGAGCTCAGTGCTGTGTTGGGTGTTGTAGGAATGGATGGGGGTAAAGAGTTCAGTGTTGTGTTGGGAGTTGCAGTAATGGATCGTGGTAAAGAGATTAGTGCTGTGTCGGGGGTTGTAGGAATTGATCGGGGTAAAGAGCTCAGTGTTGTGTTGGGAGTTGTACGAATGGATCGGGGTAAAGAGTTCAGTGTTGTGTTGGGAGTTGCAGTAATGGATCGGAGTAAAGAGATTAGTGCTGTGTCGGGGGTTGTAGGAATTGATCGGGGAAAAGAGCTCAGTGTTGTGTTGGGAGTTGTAGGAATGGATCGGGGTAAAGAGCTCAGTGTTGTGTTGGGAGTTGTAGGAATTCATCGGGGTAAAGAGCTCAGTGCTGTGTTGGGAGTTGTAGGAATGGATCGGGGTAAAGAGCTCAGTGTTGTGTTGGGAGTTGTACGAATGGATCGGGGTAAAGAGTTCAGTGTTGTGTTGGGAGTTGTAGGAATGGATCGGGGTAAAGAGTGTGCTAAGGAGAGTTGTAGGAATGGATCGGGGTAAAGCGCTCAGTGCTGTGTTGGGTGTTCTCGGAATGGATCGGAGTAAAGAGATTAGTGCTGTGTCGGGGGTTGTAGGAATTGATCGGGGAAAAGAGCTCAGTGTTGTGTTGGGAGTTGTAGGAATGCATCGGTAAAGAGCTCAGTGTTGTGCGGGGAGTTGGAGGAATGGATCGGGGTAAAGAGCTCAGTGCTGTGTTGGGAGTTGTAGGAATGGATCCGGGTAAAGAGCTCAGTGTTGTGTTGGGAGTTGTAGGAATGGATCGGGGTAAAGAGTTCAGTGTTGTGTTGGGAGTTGCAGTAATGGATCGGAGTAAAGAGATTAGTGCTGTGTCGGGGGTTGTAGGAATTGATCGGGGAAAAGAGCTCAGTGTTGTGTTGGGAGTTGTAGGAATGGATCGGGGTAAAGAGCTCAGTGCTGTGTTGGGAGTTGTAGGAATGCATCGGTAAAGAGTGTGCTGAGGAGAGTTGTAGGAATGGATCGGGGTAAAGAGCTCAGTGCTGTGTTGGGTGTTGTAGGAATGGATGGGGGTAAAGAGTTCAGTGTTGTGTTGGGAGTTGCAGTAATGGATCGGGGTAAAGAGATTAGTGCAGTGTCGGGGGTTGCAGGAATTGATCGGGGTAAAGAGCTCAGTGTTGTGTTGGGAGTTGTACGAATGGATCGGGGTAAAGAGTTCAGTGTTGTGTTGGGAGTTGCAGTAATGGATCGGAGTAAAGAGATTAGTGCTGTGTCGGGGGTTGTAGGAATTGATCGGGGAAAAGAGCTCAGTGTTGTGTTGGGAGTTGTAGGAATGGATCGGGGTAAAGAGCTCAGTGTTGTGTTGGGAGTTGTAGGAATTCATCGGGGTAAAGAGCTCAGTGCTGTGTTGGGAGTTGTAGGAATGGATCGGGGTAAAGAGATCACTGCTGTGTTGGGAGTTGTAGGAATGGATCGGGGTAAAGAGCTCAGTGTTGTGTTGGGAGTTGTACGAATGGATCGGGGTAAAGAGTTCAGTGTTGTGTTGGGAGTTGTAGGAATGGATCGGGGTAAAGAGTGTGCTAAGGAGAGTTGTAGGAATGGATCGGGGTAAAGCACTCAGTGCTGTGTTGGGTGTTCTCGGAATGGATCGGAGTAAAGAGATTAGTGCTGTGTCGGGGGTTGTAGGAATTCATCAGGGAAAAGAGCTCAGTGTTGTGTTGGGAGTTGTAGGAATGCATCGGTAAAGAGCTCAGTGTTGTGCGGGGAGTTGGAGGAATGGATCTGGGTAAAGAGCTCAGTGCTGTGTTGGGACTTGAAGGAATGGATCGGGGTAAAGAACTCAGTGTAGTGTTGGGAGTTGTAGGAATGGATCGGGGTAAAGAGATCAGTGCTGAGTTGGGAGTTGTAGGAATGGATCGGTAAAGAGCTCAGTGCTGTGTTGGGAGTTGTAGGAATCGATCGGGGTCAAGAGGTCAGTGCTGTGTTGGGAGTTGTAGGAATGGATCGGGGTAAAGAGCTCAGTGTTGTGTTGGGAGTTGTAGGAATTCATCGGGGTAAAGAGCTCAGTGCTGTGTTGGGAGTTGTAGGAATGGATCGGGGTAAAGAGATCACTGCTGTGTTGGGAGTTGTAGGAATGGATCGGGGTAAAGAGCTCAGTGTTGTGTTGGGAGTTGTACGAATGGATCGGGGTAAAGAGTTCAGTGTTGTGTTGGGAGTTGTAGGAATGGATCGGGGTAAAGAGTGTGCTAAGGAGAGTTGTAGGAATGGATCGGGGTAAAGCACTCAGTGCTGTGTTGGGTGTTCTCGGAATGGATCGGAGTAAAGAGATTAGTGCTGTGTCGGGGGTTGTAGGAATTCATCAGGGAAAAGAGCTCAGTGTTGTGTTGGGAGTTGTAGGAATGCATCGGTAAAGAGCTCAGTGTTGTGCGGGGAGTTGGAGGAATGGATCTGGGTAAAGAGCTCAGTGCTGTGTTGGGACTTGAAGGAATGGATCGGGGTAAAGAACTCAGTGTAGTGTTGGGAGTTGTAGGAATGGATCGGGGTAAAGAGATCAGTGCTGAGTTGGGAGTTGTAGGAATGGATCGGTAAAGAGCTCAGTGCTGTGTTGGGAGTTGTAGGAATCGATCGGGGTCAAGAGGTCAGTGCTGTGTTGGGAGTTGTAGGAATGGATCGGGGTAAAGAGCTCAGTGCTGTGTTGGGAGTTGTAGGAATGGATCGGGATAAAGAGATCAGTGTTGTGTTGGGAGTTGTAGGAATGCATCGGTAAAGAGCTCAGTGTTGTGCGGGGAGTTGGAGGAATGGATCGGGGTAAAGAGTGTGCTGAGGAGAGTTGTAGGAATGGATCGGGGTAAAGAGCTCAGTGCTGTGTTGGGTGTTGTAGGAATGGATGGGGGTAAAGAGCTCAGTGTTGTGTGGGGAGTTGTAGGGATGGATCGGGTTAAAGAGTGTGCTGAGTTGGGAGTTGTAGGAATGGATCGGTAAAGAGCTCAGTGCTGAGTTGGGAGTTGTAGGAATTGATCGGGGTATTCAGTTCAGTGTTGTATTGGGAGTTGTAGGAATGGATCGGGGTCAAGAGCTCAGTGCTGTGTTGGGAGTTGTAGGAATGGATCGGGGTAAAGAGCTCAGTGCTGTGTTGGGAGTTGTAGGAATGGATCGGGGTAAAGAGCTCAGTGCTGTGTTGGGTGTTGTAGGGATGGATCGGGGTAAAGAGCTCAGTGTTGTGTGGGGAGTTGTAGGAATGGATCGGGTTAAAGAGTTTGCTGAGTTGGGAGTTGTAGGAATTGATCGGTAAACAGCTCAGTGCTGTGTTGGGAGTTGCAGGAATTGATCGGGGTATCCAGTTCAGTGTTGTATTGGGAGTTGTAGGAATGGATCGGGGTAAAGAGTGTGCTGAGGAGAGTTGTAGGAATGGATCGGGGTAAAGAGCTCAGTGCTGTGTTGGGTGTTGTAGGAATGGATGGGGGTAAAGAGTTCAGTGTTGTGTTGGGAGTTGCAGTAATGGATCGTGGTAAAGAGATTAGTGCTGTGTCGGGGGTTGTAGGAATTGATCGGGGTAAAGAGCTCAGTGTTGTGTTGGGAGTTGTACGAATGGATCGGGGTAAAGAGTTCAGTGTTGTGTTGGGAGTTGCAGTAATGGATCGGAGTAAAGAGATTAGTGCTGTGTCGGGGGTTGTAGGAATTGATCGGGGAAAAGAGCTCAGTGTTGTGTTGGGAGTTGTAGGAATGGATCGGGGTAAAGAGCTCAGTGTTGTGTTGGGAGTTGTAGGAATTCATCGGGGTAAAGAGCTCAGTGCTGTGTTGGGAGTTGTAGGAATGGATCGGGGTAAAGAGCTCAGTGTTGTGTTGGGAGTTGTACGAATGGATCGGGGTAAAGAGTTCAGTGTTGTGTTGGGAGTTGTAGGAATGGATCGGGGTAAAGAGTGTGCTAAGGAGAGTTGTAGGAATGGATCGGGGTAAAGCGCTCAGTGCTGTGTTGGGTGTTCTCGGAATGGATCGGAGTAAAGAGATTAGTGCTGTGTCGGGGGTTGTAGGAATTGATCGGGGAAAAGAGCTCAGTGTTGTGTTGGGAGTTGTAGGAATGCATCGGTAAAGAGCTCAGTGTTGTGCGGGGAGTTGGAGGAATGGATCGGGGTAAAGAGCTCAGTGCTGTGTTGGGAGTTGTAGGAATGGATCCGGGTAAAGAGCTCAGTGTTGTGTTGGGAGTTGTAGGAATGGATCGGGGTAAAGAGTTCAGTGTTGTGTTGGGAGTTGCAGTAATGGATCGGAGTAAAGAGATTAGTGCTGTGTCGGGGGTTGTAGGAATTGATCGGGGAAAAGAGCTCAGTGTTGTGTTGGGAGTTGTAGGAATGGATCGGGGTAAAGAGCTCAGTGCTGTGTTGGGAGTTGTAGGAATGGATCGGGGTAAAGAGATCACTGCTGTGTTGGGAGTTGTAGGAATGGATCGGGGTAAAGAGTTCAGTGTTGTGTTGGGAGTTGTACGAATGGATCGGGGTAAAGAGCTCAGTGCTGTGTTGGGAGTTGTAGGAATGGATCGGGATAAAGAGATCAGTGTTGTGTTGGGAGTTGTAGGAATGCATCGGTAAAGAGCTCAGTGTTGTGCGGGGAGTTGGAGGAATGGATCGGGGTAAAGAGCTCAGTGCTGTGTTGGGAGTTGTAGGAATTGATCGGGGTAAAGAGCTCAGTGCTGTGTTGGGAGTTGTAGGAATGGATCGGGGTAAAGAGTGTGCTGAGGAGAGTTGTAGGAATGGATCGGGGTAAAGAGCTCAGTGCTGTGTTGTGTGTTGTAGGAATGGATGGGGGTAAAGAGCTCAGTGTTGTGTGGGGAGTCGTAGGAATGGATCGGGTTAAAGAGTGTGCTGAGTTGGGAGTTGTAGAAATGCATCGGTAAAGAGCTCAGTGTTGTGCGGGGAGTTGGAGGAATGGATTGGGGTAAAGAGCTCAGTGCTGTGTTGGGAGTTGTAGGAATTCATCGGGGTAAAGAGCTCAGTGCTGTGTTGGGAGTTGTAGGAATGGATCGGGGTAAAGAGATCACTGCTGTGTTGGGAGTTGTAGGAATGGATCGGGGTAAAGAGCTCAGTGTTGTGTTGGGAGTTGTACGAATGGATCGGGGTAAAGAGCTCAGTGTTGTGTTGGGAGTTGTAGGAATGGATCGGGGTAAAGAGTGTGCTAAGGAGAGTTGTAGGAATGGATCGGGGTAAAGCGCTCAGTGCTGTGTTGGGTGTTCTCGGAATGGATCGGAGTAAAGAGATTAGTGCTGTGTCGGGGGTTCTAGGAATTGATCGGGGAAAAGAGCTCAGTGTTGTGTTGGGAGTTGTAGGAATGGATCGGGGTAAAGAGCTCAGTGTTGTGTCGGGGGTTGTAGGAATAGATCGGGGTAAAGAGATCAGTGCTGTGTTGGGAGTTGTACGAATGGATCGGGGTAAAGAGCTCAGTGTTGTGTTGGGAGTTGTACGAATGGATCGGGGTAAAGAGCTCAGTGTTGTATTGTGAGTTGTACAAATGGATCGGGGTAAAGAGCTCAGTGTTGTGTTGGGAGTTGTAGGAATGGATGGGGGTAAAGAGCTCAGTGTTGTGTGTGGAGTCGTAGGAATGGATCGGGTTAAAGAATGTGCTGAGTTGGGAGTTGTAGGAATGGATCGGTAAAGAGCTCAGTGCTGTGTTGGGAGTTGTAGGAATTGATCGGGGTATTCAGTTCAGTGTTGTATTGGGAGTTGGAGGAATGGATCGGGGTCAAGAGCTCAGTGCTGTGTTGGGAGTTGTAGGAATTGATCGGGGTATTCAGTTCAGTGTTGTATTGGGAGTTGGAGGAATGGATCGGGGTCAAGAGCTCAGTGCTGTGTTGGGAGTTGTAGGAATTGATCGGGGTAAAGAGCTCAGTGTTGTGTTCTGAGTTGTAGGAATGGATCGGGGTAAAGAGATCAGTGCTGTGTTGGGACTTGTAGGAATGGATCGGGATAAAGAGATCAGTGTTTTGTTGGGAGTTGTAGGAATGCATCGGTAAAGCGTGTGCTGAGGAGAGTTGTAGGAATGGATCAGGGTAAAGAGCTCAGTGCTGTGTTGGGAGTTGTAGGAATTGATCGGGGTATTCAGTTCAGTGTTGTATTGGGAGTTGGAGGAATGGATCGGGGTCAAGAGCTCAGTGCTGTGTTGGGAGTTGTAGGAATTGATCGGGGTAAAGAGCTCAGTGTTGTGTTCTGAGTTGTAGGAATGGATCGGGGTAAAGAGATCAGTGCTGTGTTGGGACTTGTAGGAATGGATCGGGATAAAGAGATCAGTGTTTTGTTGGGAGTTGTAGGAATGCATCGGTAAAGAGTGTGCTGAGGAGAGTTGTAGGAATGGATCAGGGTAAAGAGCTCAGTGCTGTGTTGGGAGTTGTAGGAATTGATCGGTAAACAGCTCAGTGCTGTGTTGGGAGTTGCAGGAATTGATCGGTAAACAGCTCAGTGCTGTGTTGGGAGTTGCAGGAATTGATCGGGGTAAAGAGCTCAGTGCTGTGTTGGGTGTTGTAGGAATGGATGGGGGTAAAGAGCTCAGTGTTGTGTGGGGAGTTGTAGGAATGGATCGGGTTAAAGAGTTTGCTGAGTTGGGAGTTGTAGGAATTGATCGGTAAACAGCTCAGTGCTGTGTTGGGAGTTGCAGGAATTGATCGGGGTATCCAGTTCAGTGTTGTATTGGGAGTTGTAGGAATGGATCGGGGTCAAGAGTTCAGTGTTGTGTTGGGAGTTGTAGGAATGGATCGGGGTAAAGAGATCAGTGCTGTGTTGGGAATTGTAGGAATGGATCGGGGTAAAGAGATCAGTGCTGTGTTGGGAGTTGTAGGAATGGATCGGGGTAAAGAGATCAGTGCTGTGTTGGGAGTTGTTGGAATGAATCGGGGTAAAGAGCTCAGTGTTGTGTTGGGAGTTGTAGGAATTGATCGGGGTAAAGAGATTAGTGCTGTGTCGGGGGTTGTAGGAATGGATCGGGGTAAAGGGATCAGTGCTGTGTTGGGAGTTGTAGGAATGGATCGGGGTAAAGAGTTCAGTGTAGTGTTGGGAGTTGTAGGAATGGATCGGGGTAAAGAGATCAGTGCTGTGTTGGGAGTTGTAGGAATGGATCGGGGTAAAGAGCTCAGTGCTGTGTTGGGGGTTGTAGGATTGGATCGGGGTAAAGAACTCACTGTTGTGTGGGGAGTTGTAGGAATGGATCGGGGTATTCAGTTCAGTGTTGTATTGCGAGTTGTAGGAATGGATCGGGGTCAAGAGGTCAGTGCTGTGTTGGGAGTTGTAGGAATTGATCGGGGTAAAGAGTTCAGTGTTGTGTTGGGAGTTGTAGGAATGGATCGGGGTAAAGAACTCAGTGTTGTGTTGGGAGTTGTGGGAATGGATCGGGGTAAAGAGATCAGTGCTGTGTTGGGAGTTGTAGGAATGGATCGGGGTAAAGAGATCAGTGCTGTGTTGGGAGTTGTAGGAATGGATCGGGTTAAAGAGCTCAGTGCTGTGTTGGGAGTTGTAGGAATTGATCGGGGTAAAGAGTTCAGTGTTGTGTTGGGAGTTGTAGGAATGGATCGGGGTAAAGAGATCAGTGCTGTGTTGGGAGTTGTAGGAATGGATCGGGGTAAAGAGTTCAGTGTTGTGTTGGGAGTTGTAGGAATGGATCGGGGTAAAGAACTCAGTGTTGTGTTGGGAGTTGTAGGAATGGATCGGGGTAAAGAGATCAGTGCTGTGTTGGGAGTTGTAGGAATGCATCGGTAAAGAGCTCAGTGTTGTGTTGGGAGTTGTACGAATGGATCGGGGTAAAGAGCTCAGTGTTGTGTTGGGAGTTGTACGAATGGATCGGGGTAAAGAGCTCAGTGTTGTGTTGGGAGTTGTACGAATGGATCGCGGTAAAGAGCTCAGTGTTGTGTTGGGAGTTGTAGGAATGGATCGGGGTAAAGAGCTCAGTGTTGTATTGTGAGTTGTACAAATGGATCGGGGTAAAGAGCTCAGTGTTGTGTGGGGAGTCGTAGGAATGGATCGGGTTAAAGAGTGTGCTGAGTTGGGAGTTGTAGGAATGGATCGGTAAAGAGCTCAGTGCTGTGTTGGGAGTTGTAGGAATTGATCGGGGTATTCAGTTCAGTGTTGTATTGGGAGTTGGAGGAATGGATCGGGGTCAAGAGCTCAGTGCTGTGTTGGGAGTTGTAGGAATTGATCGGGGTATTCAGTTCAGTGTTGTATTGGGAGTTGGAGGAATGGATCGGGGTCAAGAGCTCAGTGCTGTGTTGGGAGTTGTAGGAATTGATCGGGGTAAAGAGCTCAGTGTTGTGTTCTGAGTTGTAGGAATGGATCGGGGTAAAGAGATCAGTGCTGTGTTGGGACTTGTAGGAATGGATCGGGATAAAGAGATCAGTGTTTTGTTGGGAGTTGTAGGAATGCATCGGTAAAGAGTGTGCTGAGGAGAGTTGTAGGAATGGATCAGGGTAAAGAGCTCAGTGCTGTGTTGGGAGTTGTAGGAATTGATCGGGGTATTCAGTTCAGTGTTGTATTGGGAGTTGGAGGAATGGATCGGGGTCAAGAGCTCAGTGCTGTGTTGGGAGTTGTAGGAATTGATCGGGGTAAAGAGCTCAGTGTTGTGTTCTGAGTTGTAGGAATGGATCGGGGTAAAGAGATCAGTGCTGTGTTGGGACTTGTAGGAATGGATCGGGATAAAGAGATCAGTGTTTTGTTGGGAGTTGTAGGAATGCATCGGTAAAGAGTGTGCTGAGGAGAGTTGTAGGAATGGATCAGGGTAAAGAGCTCAGTGCTGTGTTGGGAGTTGTAGGAATTGATCGGTAAACAGCTCAGTGCTGTGTTGGGAGTTGCAGGAATTGATCGGGGTAAAGAGCTCAGTGCTGTGTTGGGTGTTGTAGGAATGGATGGGGGTAAAGAGCTCAGTGTTGTGTGGGGAGTTGTAGGAATGGATCGGGTTAAAGAGTTTGCTGAGTTGGGAGTTGTAGGAATTGATCGGTAAACAGCTCAGTGCTGTGTTGGGAGTTGCAGGAATTGATCGGGGTAAAGAGCTCAGTGCAGTGTTGGGAGTTGTAGGAATGGATCGGGGTAAAGAGCTCAGTGCTGTGTTGTGTGTTGTAGGAATGGATGGGGGTAAAGAGCTCAGTGTTGTGTGGGGAGTCGTAGGAATGGATCGGGTTAAAGAGTGTGCTGAGTTGGGAGTTGTAGAAATGCATCGGTAAAGAGCTCAGTGTTGTGCGGGGAGTTGGAGGAATGGATTGGGGTAAAGAGCTCAGTGCTGTGTTGGGAGTTGTAGGAATTCATCGGGGTAAAGAGCTCAGTGCTGTGTTGGGAGTTGTAGGAATGGATCGGGGTAAAGAGATCAGTGCTGTGTTGGGAATTGTAGGAATGGATCGGGGTAAAGAGATCAGTGCTGTGTTGGGAGTTGTAGGAATGGATCGGGGTAAAGAGATCAGTGCTGTGTTGGGAGTTGTTGGAATGAATCGGGGTAAAGAGCTCAGTGTTATGTTGGGAGTTGTACGAATGGATCGGGGTAAAGAGCTCAGTGTTGTGTTGGGAGTTGTACGAATGGATCGGGGTAAAGAGCTCAGTGCTGTGTCGGGGGTTGTAGGAATGGATCGGGGTAAAGAGATTAGTGCTGTGTCGGGGGTTGTAGGAATGGATCGGGGTAAAGAGATCAGTGCTGTGTTGGGAGTTGTAGGAATGGATCGGGGTAAAGAGTTCAGTGTAGTGTTGGGAGTTGTAGGAATGGATCGGGGTAAAGAGATCAGTGCTGTGTTGGGAGTTGTAGGAATGGATCGGGGTAAAGAGCTCAGTGCTGTGTTGGGGGTTGTAGGATTGGATCGGGGTAAAGAACTCACTGTTGTGTGGGGAGTTGTAGGAATGGATCGGGGTATTCAGTTCAGTGTTGTATTGCGAGTTGTAGGAATGGATCGGGGTCAAGAGGTCAGTGCTGTGTTGGGAGTTGTAGGAATTGATCGGGGTAAAGAGTTCAGTGTTGTGTTGGGAGTTGTAGGAATGGATCGGGGTAAAGAACTCAGTGTTGTGTTGGGAGTTGTGGGAATGGATCGGGGTAAAGAGATCAGTGCTGTGTTGGGAGTTGTAGGAATGGATCGGGGTAAAGAGATCAGTGCTGTGTTGGGAGTTGTAGGAATGGATCGGGTTAAAGAGCTCAGTGCTGTGTTGGGAGTTGTAGGAATTGATCGGGGTAAAGAGTTCAGTGTTGTGTTGGGAGTTGTAGGAATGGATCGGGGTAAACAGATCAGTGCTGTGTTGGGAGTTGTAGGAATGGATCGGGATAAAGAGATCAGTGCTGTGTTGGGAGTTGTAGGAATGAATCGGGGTAAAGAGCTCAGTGTTGTGTTGGGAGTTGTACGAATGGATCGGGGTAAGGAGCTCAGTGTTGTGTTGGGAGTTCTACGAATGGATCGGGGTAAAGAGCTCAGTGCAGTGTCGGGGGTTGTAGATAAGGATCGGGGTAAAGAGATCAGTGCTGTGTTGGGAGTTGTAGGAATGGATCGGGGTAAAGAGTTCAGTGTTGTGTTGGGAGTTGTAGGAATGGATCGGGGTAAAGAACTCAGTGTTGTGTTGGGAGTTGTAGGAATGGATCGGGGTAAAGAGATCAGTGCTGTGTTGGGAGTTGTAGGAATGCATCGGTAAAGAGCTCAGTGTTGTGTTGGGAGTTGTACGAATGGATCGGGGTAAAGAGCTCAGTGTTGTGTTGGGAGTTGTACGAATGGATCGGGGTAAAGAACTCAGTGTTGTGTTGGGAGTTGTAGGAATGGATCGGGGTAAAGAGATCAGTGTTGTGTTGGGAGTTGTAGGAATGCATCGGTAAAGAGCTCAGTGTTGTGTTGGGAGTTGTACGAATGGATCGGGGTAAAGAGCTCAGTGTTGTGTTGGGTGTTGTACGAATGGATCGGGGTAAAGAGCTCAGTGCTGTGTCGGGGGTTGTAGGAATGGATCGGAATAAGAGATCAGTGCTCTGTTGGGAGTTGTAGGAATGGATCGGGGTAAAGAGTTCAGTGTTGTGTTGGGAGTTGTAGGAATGGATCGGGGTAAAGAACTCAGTGTTGTGTTGGGAGTTGTAGGAATGGATCGGGGTAAAGAGATCAGTGCTGTGTTGGGAGTTGTAGGAATGGATCGGGTTACAGAGATCAGTGCTGTGTTGGGAGTTGTAGGAATGAATCGGGGTAAAGAGCTCAGTGTTGTGTTGGGAGTTGTACGAATGGATCGGGGTAAAGAGCTCAGTGCTGTGTTGGGAGTTGTACAAATGGATCGGGGTAAAGAGCTCAGTGCTGTGTTGTGAGTTGTAGGAATGGATCGGGGTAAAGAGCTCAGTGTTGTGTTGGGAGTTGTACGAATGGATCGGGGTAAAGAGCTCAGTGCTGTGTTGGGAGTTGTACGAATGGATCGGGGTAAAGAGCTCAGTGCTGTATTGGGAGTTGTAGGAATGGATCGGGGTAAAGAGCTCAGTGTTGTGTTGGGAGTTGTACGAATGGATCGGGGTAAAGAGCTCAGTGTTGTGTTGGGAGTTGTACGAATGGATCGGGGTAAAGAGCTCAGTGTTGTGTTGGGAGTTGTACGAATGGATCGGGGTAAAGAACTCAGTGTTGTGTTGGGAGTTGTAGGAATGGATCGGGGTAAAGAGATCAGTGTTGTGTTGGGAGTTGTAGGAATGCATCGGTAAAGAGCTCAGTGTTGTGTTGGGAGTTGTACGAATGGATCGGGGTAAAGAGCTCAGTGTTGTGTTGGGTGTTGTACGAATGGATCGGGGTAAAGAGCTCAGTGCTGTGTCGGGGGTTGTAGGAATGGATCGGAATAAGAGATCAGTGCTCTGTTGGGAGTTGTAGGAATGGATCGGGGTAAAGAGTTCAGTGTTGTGTTGGGAGTTGTAGGAATGGATCGGGGTAAAGAACTCAGTGTTGTGTTGGGAGTTGTAGGAATGGATCGGGGTAAAGAGATCAGTGCTGTGTTGGGAGTTGTAGGAATGGATCGGGTTACAGAGATCAGTGCTGTGTTGGGAGTTGTAGGAATGAATCGGGGTAAAGAGCTCAGTGTTGTGTTGGGAGTTGTACGAATGGATCGGGGTAAAGAGCTCAGTGCTGTGTTGGGAGTTGTACGAATGGATCGGGGTAAAGAGCTCAGTGCTGTGTTGGGAGTTGTACGAATGGATCGGGGTAAAGAGCTCAGTGCTGTATTGGGAGTTGTAGGAATGGATCGGGGTAAAGAGCTCAGTGTTGTGTTGGGAGTTGTACGAATGGATCGGGGTAAAGAGCTCAGTGCTGTGTTGGGAGTTGTACGAATGGATCGGGGTAAAGAGCTCAGTGCTGTATTGGGAGTTGTAGGAATGGATCGGGGTAAAGAGCTCAGTGTTGTGTTGGGAGTTGTACGAATGGATCGGGGTAAAGAGCTCAGTGCTGTGTTGGGAGTTGTACGAATGGATCGGGGTAAAGAGCTCAGTGCTGTGTTGTGAGTTGTAGGAATGGATCGGGGTAAAGAGCTCAGTGTTGTGTTGGGAGTTGTACGAATGGATCGGGGTAAAGAGCTCAGTGCTGTGTTGGGAGTTGTACGAATGGATCGGGGTAAAGAGCTCAGTGCTGTATTGGGAGTTGTAGGAATGGATCGGGGTAAAGAGTGTGCTAAGGAGAGTTGTACGAGTGGATCTGGGTAAAGAGCTCAGTGCTGTGTTGGGTGTTGTAGGAATGGATCGGAGTAAAGAGATTAGTGCTGTATCGGGGGTTGTAGGAATTGATCGGGGAAAAGAGCTCAGTGTTGTGTTGGGAGTTGTAGGAATAGATCGGGGTAAAGAGCTCAGTGCTGTGCTGGGAGTTGTAGGAATGGATCGGTAAAGAGTGTGCTGAGGAGAGTTGTAGGAATGGATCTGGGTAAAGAGTTCAGTGTTGTGTTGGGAGTTGCAGTAATGGATCGGAGTAAAGAGATTAGTGCTGTGTCGGGGGTTGTAGGAATTGATCGGGGAAAAGAGCTCAGTGTTGTGTTGGGAGTTGTAGGAATGGATCGGAGTAAAGAACTCAGTGTTGTGTTGGGAGTTGTAGGAATGGATCGGGGTAAAGAGATCAGTGCTGTGTTGGGAGTTGTACGAATGGATCGGGGTAAAGAGCTCAGTGCTGTGTTGTGAGTTGTAGGAATGGATGGGGGTAAAGAGCTCAGTGTTGTGCGGGGAGTTGTAGGAATGGATCGGGGTAAAGAGCTCAGTGTTGTGTTGGGAGTTGTACGAATGGATCGGGGTAAAGAGCTCAGTGCTGTGTTGGGAGTTGTACGAATGGATCGGGGTAAAGAGCTCAGTGCTGTATTGGGAGTTGTAGGAATGGATCGGAGTAAAGAGATTAGTGCTGTATCGGGGGTTGTAGGAATTGATCGGGGAAAAGAGCTCAGTGTTGTGTTGGGAGTTGTAGGAATAGATCGGGGTAAAGAGCTCAGTGCTGTGCTGGGAGTTGTAGGAATGGATCGGTAAAGAGTGTGCTGAGGAGAGTTGTAGGAATGGATCGGGGTAAAGAGGTCAGTGCTGTGTTGGGAGTTGTAGGAATGGATGGGGTTAAAGAGATTAGTGCTGTGTCGGGGTTTGTAGGAATTGATCGGGGTAAAGAGTTCAGTGTTGTGTTGGGAGTTGCAGTAATGGATCGGAGTAAAGAGATTAGTGCTGTGTCGGGGGTTGTAGGAATTGATCGGGGAAAAGAGCTCAGTGTTGTGTTGGGAGTTGTAGGAATGGATTGGGGTTAAAGAACTCAGTGCTGTGTTGGGAGTTGTAGGAATGGATCGGGTTACAGAGATCAGTGTTGTGTTGGGAGTTGTACGAATGGATCGGGGTAAAGAGCTCAGTGCTGTGTTGGGAGTTGTACGAATGGATCGGGGTAAAGAGCTCAGTGCTGTGTTGTGAGTTGTAGGAATGGATCGGGGTAAAGAGCTCAGTGTTGTGTTGGGAGTTGTACGAATGGATCGGGGTAAAGAGCTCAGTGCTGTGTTGGGAGTTGTACGAATGGATCGGGGTAAAGAGCTCAGTGCTGTATTGGGAGTTGTAGGAATGGATCGGGGTAAAGAGTGTGCTAAGGAGAGTTGTACGAGTGGATCTGGGTAAAGAGCTCAGTGCTGTGTTGGGTGTTGTAGGAATGGATCGGAGTAAAGAGATTAGTGCTGTATCGGGGGTTGTAGGAATTGATCGGGGAAAAGAGCTCAGTGTGTGTTGGGAGTTGTAGGAATAGATCGGGGTAAAGAGCTCAGTGCTGTGCTGGGAGTTGTAGGAATGGATCGGTAAAGAGTGTGCTGAGGAGAGTTGTAGGAATGGATCGGGGTAAAGAGGTCAGTGCTGTGTTGGGAGTTGTAGGAATGGATGGGGTTAAAGAGATTAGTGCTGTGTCGGGGGTTGTAGGAATTGATCGGGGTAAAGAGTTCAGTGTTGTGTTGGGAGTTGCAGTAATGGATCGGAGTAAAGAGATTAGTGCTGTGTCGGGGGTAGTAGGAATTGATCGGGGAAAAGAGCTCAGTGTTGTGTTGGGAGTTGTAGGAATGGATCGGGGTAAAGAGCTCAGTGTTGTGTTGGGAGTTGTAGGAATTCATCGGGGTAAAGAGCTCAGTGCTGTGTTGGGAGTTGTAGGAATGGATCGGGGTAAAGAGATCACTGCTGTGTTGGGAGTTGTAGGAATGGATCGGGGTAAAGAGCTCAGTGTTGTGTTGGGAGTTGTACGAATGGATCGGGGTAAAGAGTTCAGTGTTGTGTTGGGAGTTGTAGGAATGGATCGGGGTAAAGAACTCAGTGCTGTGTTGGGAGTTGTAGGAATGGATCGGGGTAAAGAGATCAGTGCTGTGTTGGGAGTTGTAGGAATGGATCGGGTTAAAGAGTGTGCTGAGTTGGGAGTTGTAGGAATGGATCGGTAAAGAGCTCAGTGCTGAGTTGGGAGTTGTAGGAATTGATCGGGGTATTCAGTTCAGTGTTGTATTGGGAGTTGTAGGAATCGATCGGGGTCAAGAGGTCAGTGCTGTGTTGGGAGTTGTAGGAATTGATCGGGGTAAAGAGTTCAGTGCTGTGTTGGGAGTTGTAGGAATGGATCGGGGTAAAGAGCTCAGTGCTGTGTTGGGAGTTGTACGAATGGATCGGGGTAAAGAGCTCAGTGCTGTGTTGGGAGTTGTAGGAATGGATCGGGATAAAGAGATCAGTGTTGTGTTGGGAGTTGTAGGAATGCATCGGTAAAGAGCTCAGTGTTGTGCGGGGAGTTGGAGGAATGGATCGGGGTAAAGAGTGTGCTGAGCAGAGTTGTAGGAATGGATCGGGGTAAAGAGCTCAGTGCTGTGTTGGGTGTTGTAGGAATGGATGGGGGTAAAGAGTTCAGTGCTGTGTTGGGAGTTGTACGAATGGATCGGGGTAAAGAGCTCAGTGCTGTGTTGGGAGTTGTAGGAATGGATCGGGATAAAGAGATCAGTGTTGTGTTGGGAGTTGTAGGAATGCATCGGTAAAGAGCTCAGTGTTGTGCGGGGAGTTGTAGGAATGGATCGGGGTAAAGAGCTCAGTGCTGTGTTGGGTGTTGTAGGAATGGATGGGGGTAAAGAGCTCAGTGTTGTGTTGGGAGTTGTAGGAATGAATCGGGGTAAAGAGCTCAGTGTTGTGTGGGGAGTTGTAGGAATGGATCGGGTTAAAGAGTGTGCTGAGTTGGGAGTTGTAGGAATGGATCGGTAAAGAGCTCAGTGCTGAGTTGGGAGTTGTAGGAATTGATCGGGGTATTCAGTTCAGTGTTGTATTGGGAGTTGTAGGAATGGATCGGGGTCAAGAGCTCAGTGCTGTGTTGGGAGTTGTAGGAATGGATCGGGGTAAAGAGCTCAGTGCTGTGTTGGGAGTTGTAGGAATGGATCGGGGTAAAGAACTCACGGTTGTGTGGGGAGTTGTAGGAATGGATCGGGTTAAAGAGTGTGCTGTGTTGGGAGTTGTAGGAATTGATCGGGGTATTCAGTTCAGTGTTGTGTTGGGAGTTGTAGGAATGGATCGGGGTAAAGAGCTCAGTGCAGTGTTGGGAGTTGCAGGAATGCATCGGTAAAGAGTTCAGTGTTGTGTTGGGACTTGTAGGAATGGATCGGGGTAAAGAGTTCAGTGCTGTGTTGGGAGTTGTACGAATGGATCGGGGTAAAGAGATCACTGTTGTGTGAGGAGTTGTCGGAATGCATCGGTAAAGAGCTCAGCGATGTGCGGGGAGTTGTAGGAATGGATCGGGGTAAAGAGCTCAGTGCTGTGTTGGGAGTTGTAGGAATGGATCGGGGTAAAGACATCAGTGTTGTGTTGGGAGTTGTAGGAATGCATCGGTAGAGCTCAGTGTTGTGCGGGGAGTTGGAGGAATGGATCGGGGTAAAGAGCTCAGTACTGTGTTGGGAGTTGTAGGAATTGATCGGGGTAAAGAGCTCAGTGTTGTGTGGGGAGCTGTAGGAATGGATTGGGTTAAAGAGTGTGCTGAGTTGGGAGTTGTAGGAATGGATCGGGGTAAAGAGCTCAGTGCAGTGTTGGGTGTTGTAGGAATGGATGGGGGTAAAGAGCTCAGTGTTGTGTGGGGAGTTGTAGGGATGGATCGGGGTAAAGAACTCACTGTTGTGTGGGGAGTTGTAGGGATGGATCGGGGTAAAGAACTCACTGTTGTGTGGGGAGTTGTAGGAATGGATCGGGTTAAAGAGTGTGCTGTGTTGGGAGTTGTAGGAATTGATCGGGGTATTCAGTTCAGTGTTGTATTGGGAGTTGTAGGAATTGATCGGGGTAAAGAGTTCAGTGTTGTGTTGGGAGTTGTAGGAATGGATCGGGGTAAAGAGTTCAGTGCTGTGTTGGGAGTTGTAGGAATGGATCGGGGTAAAGAACTCACTGTTGTGTTGGGAGTTGTAGGAATGGATCAGGGTAAAGAGCTCAGTGTTGTGTTGGGAGTTGTACGAATGGATCGGGGTAAAGAGCTCAGTGCTGTGTTGGGAGTTGTAGGAATGGATCGGGGTAAAGAGATCAGTGTTCTGTTGGGAGTTGTAGGAATGGATCGGGATAAAGAGATCAGTGTTGTGTTGGGAGTTGTAGGAATGCATCGGTAAAGAGCTCAGTGTTGTGCGGGGAGTTGGAGGAATGGATCGGGGTAAAGAGCTCAGTGCTGTGTTGGGAGTTGTAGGAATTGATCGGGGTAAAGAGCTCAGTGCTGAGTTGGGAGTTGTAGGAATGGATCGGGGTAAAGAGTGTGCTGAGGAGAGTTGTAGGAATGGATCGGGGTAAAGAGCTCAGTGCTGTGTTGGGTGTTGTAGGAATGGATCGGGGTAAAGAGTGTGCTAAGGAGAGTTGTACGAATGGATCGGGGTAAAGAGCTTAGTACTGTGTTGGGAGTTGTAGGAATGGATCGGGGTAAAGAGATCAGTGTTGTGTTGGGAGTTGTAGGAATGGATCGGGGTAAAGAGATCAGTTCTGTATTGGGAGTTGTAGGAATGGATTCGGGTAAAGAGCTCAGTGTTGTGTTGGGAGTTGTAGGAATAGATCGGGGTAAAGAGCTCAGTGCTGTGTTGGGAGTTGTAGGAATGGATCGGGATAAAGAGATCAGTGTTGTGTTGGGAGTTGTAGGAATTGATCGGGGTAAAGAGTTCAGTGTTGTGTTGGGAGTTGCAGTAATGGATCGGAGTAAAGAGATTAGTGCTGTGTCGGGGGTTGTAGGAATTGATCGGGGTAAAGAGCTCAGTGTTGTGTTGGGAGTTGTAGGAATCGATGGGGGTAAAGAGCTCAGTGTTGTGTGGGGAGTAGTAGGAATGGATCGGGTTAAAGAGTGTGCTGAGTTGGGAGTTGTAGGAATGGATCGGTAAAGAGCTCAGTGTTGTATTGGGAGTTGGAGGAATGGATCGGGGTATTCAGTTCAGTGTTGTATTGGGAGTTGGAGGAATGGATCGGGGTCAAGAGCTCAGTGCTGTGTTGGGAGTTGTATGAATTAATCGGGGTAAAGAGCTCAGTGTTGTGTTCTGAGTTGTACGAATGGATCGGGGTAAAGAGATCAGTGCTGTGTTGGGACTTGAAGGAATGGATCGGGGTAAAGAACTCAGTGTAGTGTTGGGAGTTGTAGGAATGGATCGGGGTAAAGAGATCAGTGCTGAGTTGGGAGTTGTAGGAATGGATCGGTAAAGAGCTCAGTGCTGTGTTGGGAGTTGTAGGAATCGATCGGGGTCAAGAGGTCAGTGCTGTGTTGGGAGTTGTAGGAATGGATCGGGGTAAAGAGCTCAGTGCTGTGTTGGGAGTTGTCGGAATGGATCGGAGTAAAGAGATTAGTGCTGTGTCGGGGGTTGTAGGAATAGATCGGGGAAAAGAGCTCAGTGTTGTGTTGGGAGTTGTAGGAATGGATGGGGGTAAAGAGCTCAGTGTTGTGTGGGGAGTTGTAGGGATGGATCGGGGTAAAGAACTCACGGTTGTGTGGGGAGTTGTAGGAATGGATCGGGTTAAAGAGTGTGCTGTGTTGGGAGTTGTAGGAATTGATCGGGGTATTCAGTTCAGTGTTGTGTTGGGAGTTGTAGGAATGGATGGGGGTAAAGTGCTCAGTGTTGTGTTGGGAGTTGTAGGAATGGATCGGGGTAAAGAGCTCAGTGCAGTGTTGGGAGTTGCAGGAATGCATCGGTAAAGAGTTCAGTGTTGTGTTGGGACTTGTAGGAATGGATCGGGGTAAAGAGTTCAGTGCTGTGTTGGGAGTTGTACGAATGGATCGGGGTAAAGAGATCACTGTTGTGTGAGGAGTTGTCGGAATGCATCGGTAAAGAGCTCAGCGATGTGCGGGGAGTTGAAGGAATGGATCGGGGTAAAGAGCTCAGTGCTGTGTTGGGAGTTGTAGGAATGGATCGGGGTAAAGACATCAGTGTTGTGTTGGGAGTTGTAGGAATGCATCGGTAGAGCTCAGTGTTGTGCGGGGAGTTGGAGGAATGGATCGGGGTAAAGAGCTCAGTACTGTGTTGGGAGTTGTAGGAATTGATCGGGGTAAAGAGCTCAGTGTTGTGTGGGGAGTTGTAGGAATGGATTGGGTTAAAGAGTGTGCTGAGTTGGGAGTTGTAGGAATGGATCGGGGTAAAGAGCTCAGTGCAGTGTTGGGTGTTGTAGGAATGGATGGGGGTAAAGAGCTCAGTGTTGTGTGGGGAGTTGTAGGGATGGATCGGGGTAAAGAACTCACTGTTGTGTGGGGAGTTGTAGGGATGGATCGGGGTAAAGAACTCACTGTTGTGTGGGGAGTTGTAGGAATGGATCGGGTTAAAGAGTGTGCTGTGTTGGGAGTTGTAGGAATTGATCGGGGTATTCAGTTCAGTGTTGTATTGGGAGTTGTAGGAATTGATCGGGGTAAAGAGTTCAGTGTTGTGTTGGGAGTTGTAGGAATGGATCGGGGTAAAGAGTTCAGTGTTGTGTTGGGAGTTGTAGGAATGGATCGGGGTAAAGAGTTCAGTGCTGTGTTGGGAGTTGTAGGAATGGATCGGGGTAAAGAACTCACTGTTGTGTTGGGAGTTGTAGGAATGGATCGGGGTAAAGAGCTCAGTACTGTGTTGGGAGTTGTAGGAATGGATCGGGGTAAAGAGATCAGTGTTCTGTTGGGAGTTGTAGGAATGGATCGGGATAAAGAGATCAGTGTTGTGTTGGGAGTTGTAGGAATGCATCGGTAAACAGCTCAGTGTTGTGCGGGGAGTTGGAGGAATGGATCGGGGTAAAGAGCTCAGTGCTATGTTGGGAGTTGTAGGAATTGATCGGGGTAAAGAGCTCAGTGCTGTGTTGGGAGTTGTAGGAATGGATCGGGGTAAAGAGTGTGCTGAGGAGAGTTGTAGGAATGGATCGGGGTAAAGAGCTCAGTGCTGTGTTGGGAGTTGTAGGAATAGATCGGGGTAAAGAGATCAGTGTTGTGTTGGGAGTTGTAGGAATGGATCGGGGTAAAGAGATCAGTTTTGTATTGGGAGTTGTAGGAATGGATTCGGGTAAAGAGCTCAGTGTTGTGTTGGGAGTTGTAGGAATAGATCGGGGTAAAGAGCTCAGTGCTGTGTTGGGAATTGTAGGAATGGATCGGGATAAAGAGATCAGTGTTGTGTTGGGAGTTGTAGGAATTGATCGGGGTAAAGAGTTCAGTGTTGTGTTGGGAGTTGCAGTAATGGATCGGAGTAAAGAGATTAGTGCTGTGTCGGGGGTTGTAGGAATTGATCGGGGAAAAGAGCTCAGTGTTGTGTTGGGAGTTGTAGGAATGGATCGGTAAAGAGCACAGTGCTGTGTTGGGAGTTGTAGGAATGGATCGGGGTAAAGAGCTCAGTGTTGTGTTGGGAGTTGTAGGAATTGATCGGGGTAAAGAGATCAGTGTTGTGTGGGGAGTTGTAGGAATGGATTGGGTTAAAGAGTGTGCTGAGTTGGGAGTTGTAGGAATGGATCGGGGTAAAGAGCTCAGTGCAGTGTTGGGTGTTGTAGGAATGGATGGGGCTAAAGAGCTCAGTGTTGTGTGGGGAGTTGTAGGGATGGATCGGGGTAAAGAACTCACTGTTGTGTGGGGAGTTGTAGGGACGGATCGGGGTAAAGAACTCACTGTTGTGTGGGGAGTTGTAGGAATGGATCGGGTTAAAGAGTGTGCTGTGTTGGGAGTTGTAGGAATTGATCGGGGTATTCAGTTCAGTGTTGTATTGGGAGTTGTAGGAATTGATCGGGGTAAAGAGTTCAGTGTTGTGTTGGGAGTTGTAGGAATGGATCGGGGTAAAGAGTTCAGTGCTGTGTTGGGAGTTGTAGGAATGGATCGGGGTAAAGAACTCACTGTTGTGTTGGGAGTTGTAGGAATGGATCGGGGTAAAGAGCTCAGTGTTGTGTTGGGAGTTGTACGAATGGATCGGGGTAAAGAGCTCAGTGCTGTGTTGGGAGTTGTAGGAATGGATCGGGGTAAAGAGATCAGTGTTCTGTTGGGAGTTGTAGGAATGGATCGGGATAAAGAGATCAGTGTTGTGTTGGGAGTTGTAGGAATGCATCGGTAAAGAGCTCAGTGTTGTGCGGGGAGTTGGAGGAATGGATCGGGGTAAAGAGCTCAGTGCTGTGTTGGGAGTTGTAGGAATTGATCGGGGTAAAGAGCTCAGTGCTGTGTTGGGAGTTGTAGGAATGGATCGGGGTAAAGAGTGTGCTAAGGAGAGTTGTACGAATGGATCGGGGTAAAGAGCTTAGTACTGTGTTGGGAGTTGTAGGAATGGATCGGGGTAAAGAGATCAGTGTTGTGTTGGGAGTTGTAGGAATGGATCGGGGTAAAGAGATCAGTTTTGTATTGGGAGTTGTAGGAATGGAATCGGGTAAAGAGCTCAGTGTTGTGTTGGGAGTTGTAGGAATAGATCGGGGTAAAGAGCTCAGTGCTGTGTTGGGAATTGTAGGAATGGATCGGGATAAAGAGATCAGTGTTGTGTTGGGAGTTGTAGGAATTGATCGGGGTAAAGAGTTCAGTGTTGTGTTGGGAGTTGCAGTAATGGATCGGAGTAAAGAGATTAGTGCTGTGTCGGGGGTTGTAGGAATTGATCGGGGAAAAGAGCTCAGTGTTGTGTTGGGAGTTGTAGGAATGGATCGGTAAAGAGCACAGTGCTGTGTTGGGAGTTGTAGGAATGGATCGGGGTAAAGAGCTCAGTGTTGTGTTGGGAGTTGTAGGAATTGATCGGGGTAAAGAGCTCAGTGTTGTGTTGGGAGTTGTAGGAATGCATCGGGGTAAAGAGATCAGTGTTGTGTTGGGAGTTGTAGGAATGCATCGGTAAAGAGCTCAGTGTTGTGCAGGGAGTTGGAGGAATGGATCGGGGTAAAGCGCTCAGTGCTGTGTTGGGTGTTCTCGGAATGGATCGGAGTAAAGAGATTAGTGCTGTGTCGGGGGTTGTAGGAATTGATCGGGGAAAAGAGCTCAGTGTTGTGTTGGGAGTTGTAGGAATGGATCGGGGTAAAGAGCTCAGAGTTGTGTCGGGGGTTGTAGGAATAGATCGGGGTAAAGAGATCAGTGCTGTGTTGGGAGTTGTACGAATGGATCGGGGTAAAGAGCTCAGTGTTGTGTTGGGAGTTGTACGAATGGATCGCGGTAAAGAGCTCAGTGTTGTGTTGGGAGTTGTACAAATGGATCGGGGTAAAGAGCTCAGTGTTGTGTTGGGAGTTGTAGGAATGGATCGGGTTAAAGAGTGTGCTGAGTTGGGAGTTGTAGGAATGGATCGGTAAAGAGCTCAGTGTTGTATTGGGAGTTGGAGGAATGGATCGTGGTATTCAGTTCAGTGTTGTATTGGGAGTTGGAGGAATGGATCGGGGTCAAGAGCTCAGTGCTGTTTTGGGAGTTGTATGAATTGATCGGGGTAAAGAGCTCAGTGTTGTGTTCTGAGTTGTACGAATGGATCGGGGTAAAGAGATCAGTGCTGTGTTGGGACTTGAAGGAATGGATCGGGGTAAAGAACTCAGTGTAGTGTTGGGAGTTGTAGGAATGGATCGGGGTAAAGAGATCAGTGCTGAGTTGGGAGTTGTAGGAATGGATCGGTAAAGAGCTCAGTGCTGTGTTGGGAGTTGTAGGAATCGATCGGGGTCAAGAGGTCAGTGCTGTGTTGGGAGTTGTAGGAATGGATCGGGGTAAAGAGCTCAGTGCTGTGTTGGGAGTTGTAGGAATGGATCGGGATAAAGAGATCAGTGTTGTGTTGGGAGTTGTAGGAATGCATCGGTAAAGAGCTCAGTGTTGTGCGGGGAGTTGGAGGAATGGATCGGGGTAAAGAGTGTGCTGAGGAGAGTTGTAGGAATGGATCGGGGTAAAGAGCTCAGTGCTGTGTTGGGTGTTGTAGGAATGGATGGGGGTAAAGAGCTCAGTGTTGTGTGGGGAGTTGTAGGGATGGATCGGGTTAAAGAGTGTGCTGAGTTGGGAGTTGTAGGAATGGATCGGTAAAGAGCTCAGTGCTGAGTTGGGAGTTGTAGGAATTGATCGGGGTATTCAGTTCAGTGTTGTATTGGGAGTTGTAGGAATGGATCGGGGTCAAGAGCTCAGTGCTGTGTTGGGAGTTGTAGGAATGGATCGGGGTAAAGAGCTCAGTGCTGTGTTGGGAGTTGTAGGAATGGATCGGGGTAAAGAACTCACGGTTGTGTGGGGAGTTGTAGGAATGGATCGGGTTAAAGAGTGTGCTGTGTTGGGAGTTGTAGGAATTGATCGGGGTATTCAGTTCAGTGTTGTGTTGGGAGTTGTAGGAATGGATGGGGGTAAAGTGCTCAGTGTTGTGTGGGGAGTTGTAGGAATGGATTGGGTTAAAGAGTGTGCTGAGTTGGGAGTTGTAGGAATGGATCGGGGTAAAGAGCTCAGTGCAGTGTTGGGTGTTGTAGGAATGGATGGGGGTAAAGAGCTCAGTGTTGTGTGGGGAGTTGTAGGGATGGATCGGGGTAAAGAACTCACTGTTGTGTGGGGAGTTGTAGGGATGGATCGGGGTAAAGAACTCACTGTTGTGTGGGGAGTTGTAGGAATGGATCGGGTTAAAGAGTGTGCTGTGTTGGGAGTTGTAGGAATTGATCGGGGTATTCAGTTCAGTGTTGTATTGGGAGTTGTAGGAATTGATCGGGGTAAAGAGTTCAGTGTTGTGTTGGGAGTTGTAGGAATGGATCGGGGTAAAGAGTTCAGTGTTGTGTTGGGAGTTGTAGGAATGGATCGGGGTAAAGAGTTCAGTGCTGTGTTGGGAGTTGTAGGAATGGATCGGGGTAAAGAACTCACTGTTGTGTTGGGAGTTGTAGGAATGGATCGGGGTAAAGAGCTCAGTGTTGTGTTGGGAGTTGTACGAATGGATCGGGGTAAAGAGCTCAGTGCTGTGTTGGGAGTTGTAGGAATGGATCGGGGTAAAGAGATCAGTGTCCTGTTGGGAGTTGTAGGAATGGATCGGGATAAAGAGATCAGTGTTGTGTTGGGAGTTGTAGGAATGCATCGGTAAAGAGCTCAGTGTTGTGCGGGGAGTTGGAGGAATGGATCGGGGTAAAGAGCTCAGTGCTATGTTGGGAGTTGTAGGAATTGATCGGGGTAAAGAGCTCAGTGCTGTGTTGGGAGTTGTAGGAATGGATCGGGGTAAAGAGTGTGCTGAGGAGAGTTGTAGGAATGGATCGGGGTAAAGAGCTCAGTGCTGTGTTGGGTGTTGTAGGAATGGATCGGGGTAAAGAGTGTGCTAAGGAGAGTTGTACGAATGGATCGGGGTAAAGAGCTTAGTACTGTGTTGGGAGTTGTAGGAATGGATCGGGATAAAGAGATCAGTGTTGTGTTGGGAGTTGTAGGAATTGATCGGGGTAAAGAGTTCAGTGTTGTGTTGGGAGTTGCAGTAATGGATCGGAGTAAAGAGATTAGTGCTGTGTCGGGGGTTGTAGGAATTGATCGGGGAAAAGAGCTCAGTGTTGTGTTGGGAGTTGTAGGAATGGATCGGTAAAGAGCACAGTGCTGTGTTGGGAGTTGTAGGAATGGATCGGGGTAAAGAGCTCAGTGTTGTGTTGGGAGTTGTAGGAATTGATCGGGGTAAAGAGCTCAGTGTTGTGTTGGGAGTTGTAGGAATGCATCGGGGTAAAGAGATCACTGCTGTGTTGGGAGTTGTAGGAATTGATCGGGGTAAAGAGCTCAGTGCTGTGTTGGGAGTTGTAGGAATTGATCGGGGTAAAGAGATCAGTGTTGTGTGGGGAGTTGTAGGAATGGATTGGGTTAAAGAGTGTGCTGAGTTGGGAGTTGTAGGAATGGATCGGGGTAAAGAGCTCAGTGCAGTGTTGGGTGTTGTAGGAATGGATGGGGCTAAAGAGCTCAGTGTTGTGTGGGGAGTTGTAGGGATGGATCGGGGTAAAGAACTCACTGTTGTGTGGGGAGTTGTAGGGATGGATCGGGGTAAAGAACTCACTGTTGTGTGGGGAGTTGTAGGAATGGATCGGGTTAAAGAGTGTGCTGTGTTGGGAGTTGTAGGAATTGATCGGGGTATTCAGTTCAGTGTTGTATTGGGAGTTGTAGGAATTGATCGGGGTAAAGAGTTCAGTGATGTGTTGGGAGTTGTAGGAATGGATCGGGGTAAAGAGTTCAGTGCTGTGTTGGGAGTTGTAGGAATGGATCGGGGTAAAGAACTCACTGTTGTGTTGGGAGTTGTAGGAATGGATCGGGGTAAAGAGCTCAGTGTTGTGTTGGGAGTTGTACGAATGGATCGGGGTAAAGAGCTCAGTGCTGTATTGGGAGTTGTAGGAATGGATCGGGGTAAAGAGATCAGTGTTCTGTTGGGAGTTGTAGGAATGGATCGGGATAAAGAGATCAGTGTTGTGTTGGGAGTTGTAGGAATGCATCGGTAAAGAGCTCAGTGTTGTGCGGGGAGTTGGAGGAATGGATCGGGGTAAAGAGCTCAGTGCTGTGTTGGGAGTTGTAGGAATTGATCGGGGTAAAGAGCTCAGTGCTGTGTTGGGAGTTGTAGGAATGGATCGGGGTAAAGAGTGTGCTGAGGAGAGTTGTAGGAATGGATCGGGGTAAAGAGCTTAGTACTGTGTTGGGAGTTGTAGGAATGGATCGGGGTAAAGAGATCAGTGTTGTGTTGGGAGTTGTAGGAATGGATCGGGGTAAAGAGATCAGTTTTGTATTGGGAGTTGTAGGAATGGATTCGGGTAAAGAGCTCAGTGTTGTGTTGGGAATTGTAGGAATAGATCGGGGTAAAGAGATCAGTGCTGTGTTGGGAATTGTAGGAATGGATCGGGATAAAGAGATCAGTGTTGTGTTGGGAGTTGTAGGAATTGATCGGGGTAAAGAGTTCAGTGTTGTGTTGGGAGTTGCAGTAATGGATCGGAGTAAAGAGATTAGTGCTGTGTCGGGGGTTGTAGGAATTGATCGGGGAAAAGAGCTCAGTGTTGTGTTGGGAGTTGTAGGAATGGATCGGTAAAGAGCACAGTGCTGTGTTGGGAGTTGTAGGAATGGATCGGGGTAAAGAGCTCAGTGTTGTGTTGGGAGTTGTAGGAATTGATCGGGGTAAAGAGCTCAGTGTTGTGTTGGGAGTTGTAGGAATGCATCGGGGTAAAGAGATCAGTGTTGTGTTGGGAGTTGTAGGAATGCATCGGTAAAGAGCTCAGTGTTGTGCAGGGAGTTGGAGGAATGGATCGGGGTAAAGAGATCAGTGTTGTGTTGGGAGTTGTACGAATGGATCGGGGTAAAGAGCTCAGTGTTGTGTTGGGAGTTGTAGGAATGGATCGGGGTAAAGAGTGTGCTAAGGAGAGTTGTAGGAATGGATCGGGGTAAAGCGCTCAGTGCTGTGTTGGGTGTTCTCGGAATGGATCGGAGTAAAGAGATTAGTGCTGTGTCGGGGGTTGTAGGAATTGATCGGGGAAAAGAGCTCAGTGTTGTGTTGGGAGTTGTAGGAATGGATCGGGGTAAAGAGCTCAGAGTTGTGTCGGGGGTTGTAGGAATAGATCGGGGTAAAGAGATCAGTGCTGTGTTGGGAGTTGTACGAATGGATCGGGGTAAAGAGCTCAGTGTTGTGTTGGGAGTTGTACGAATGGATCGCGGTAAAGAGCTCAGTGTTGTGTTGGGAGTTGTAGGAATGGATGGGGGTAAAGAGCTCAGTGTTGTGTGGGGAGTAGTAGGAATGGATCGGGTTAAAGAGTGTGCTGAGTTGGGAGTTGTAGGAATGGATCGGTAAAGAGCTCAGTGTTGTATTGGGAGTTGGAGGAATGGATCGGGGTATTCAGTTCAGTGTTGTATTGGGAGTTGGAGGAATGGATCGGGGTCAAGAGCTCAGTGCTGTTTTGGGAGTTGTATGAATTGATCGGGGTAAAGAGCTCAGTGTTGTGTTCTGAGTTGTACGAATGGATCGGGGTAAAGAGATCAGTGCTGTGTTGGGACTTGAAGGAATGGATCGGGGTAAAGAACTCAGTGTAGTGTTGGGAGTTGTAGGAATGGATCGGGGTAAAGAGGTCAGTGCTGTGTTGGGAGTTGTAGGAATGGATCGGGGTAAAGAGATCAGTGCTGAGTTGGGAGTTGTAGGAATGGATCGGTAAAGAGCTCAGTGCTGTGTTGGGAGTTGTAGGAATCGATCGGGGTCAAGAGGTCAGTGCTGTGTTGGGAGTTGTAGGAATGGATCGGGGTAAAGAGCTCAGTGTTGTGTTGGGAGTTGTAGGAATGCATCGGTAAAGAGCTCAGTGTTGTGCGGGGAGTTGCAGGAATGGATCGGGGTAAAGAGTGTGCTGAGGAGAGTTGTAGGAATGGATCGGGGTAAAGAGCTCAGTGCTGTGTTGGGTGTTGTAGGAATGGATGGGGGTAAAGAGCTCAGTGTTGTGTGGGGAGTTGTAGGGATGGATCGGGTTAAAGAGTGTGCTGAGTTGGGAGTTGTAGGAATGGATCGGTAAAGAGCTCAGTGCTGAGTTGGGAGTTGTAGGAATTGATCGGGGTATTCAGTTCAGTGTTGTATTGGGAGTTGTAGGAATGGATCGGGGTCAAGAGCTCAGTGCTGTGTTGGGAGTTGTAGGAATGGATCGGGGTAAAGAGCTCAGTGCTGTGTTGGGAGTTGTAGGAATGGATCGGGGTAAAGAACTCACGGTTGTGTGGGGAGTTGTAGGAATGGATCGGGTTAAAGAGTGTGCTGTGTTGGGAGTTGTAGGAATTGATCGGGGTATTCAGTTCAGTGTTGTGTTGGGAGTTGTAGGAATGGATGGGGGTAAAGTGCTCAGTGTTGTGTTGGGAGTTGTAGGAATGGATCGGGGTAAAGAGCTCAGTGCAGTGTTGGGAGTTGCAGGAATGGATCGGGATAAAGAGATCAGTGCTGTGTTGGGAGTTGCAGGAATGCATCGGTAAAGAGTTCAGTGTTGTGTTGGGACTTGTAGGAATGGATCGGGGTAAAGAGTTCAGTGCTGTGTTGGGAGTTGTACGAATGGATCGGGGGAAAGAGATCACTGTTGTGTGAGGAGTTGTCGGAATGCATCGGTAAAGAGCTCAGCGATGTGCGGGGAGTTGTAGGAATGGATCGGGGTAAAGAGCTCAGTGTTGTGTTGGGAGTTGTACGAATGGATCGGGGTAAAGAGTTCAGTGTTGTGTTGGGAGTTGTAGGAATTGATCGGGGTAAAGAGCTCAGTGTTGTGTGGGGAGTTGTAGGAATGGATTGGGTTAAAGAGTGTGCTGAGTTGGGAGTTGTAGGAATGGATCGGGGTAAAGAGCTCAGTGCAGTGTTGGGTGTTGTAGGAATGGATGGGGGTAAAGAGCTCAGTGTTGTGTGGGGAGTTGTAGGGATGGATCGGGGTAAAGAACTCACTGTTGTGTGGGGAGTTGTCGGGATGGATCGGGGTAAAGAACTCACTGTTGTGTGGGGAGTTGTAGGAATGGATCGGGTGAAAGAGTGTGCTGTGTTGGGAGTTGCAGGAATTGATCGGGGTATTCAGTTCAGTGTTGTATTGGGAGTTGTAGGAATTGATCGGGGTAAAGAGTTCAGTGTTGTGTTGGGAGTTGTAGGAATGGATCGGGGTAAAGAGTTCAGTGCTGTGTTGGGAGTTGTAGGAATGGATCGGGGTAAAGAACTCACTGTTGTGTTGGGAGTTGTAGGAATGGATCGGGGTAAAGAGCTCAGTGTTGTGTTGGGAGTTGTAGGAATGGATCGGGATAAAGAGATCAGTGTTGTGTTGGGAGTTGTAGGAATGCATCGGTAAAGAGCTCAGTGTTGTGCGGGGAGTTGGAGGAATGGATTGGGGTAAAGAGCTCAGTGCTGTGTTGGGAGTTGTAGGAATTGATCGGGGTAAAGAGCTCAGTGCTGTGTTGGGAGTTGTAGGAATGGATCGGGGTAAAGAGTGTGCTGAGGAGAGTTGTAGGAATGGATCGGGGTAAAGAGCTCAGTGCTGTGTTGGGAGTTGTAGGAATGGATCGGGGTAAAAAGATCAGTTTTGTATTGGGAGTTGTAGGAATGGATTCGGGTAAAGAGCTCAGTGTTGTGTTGGGAGTTGCAGGAATAGATCGGGGTAAAGAGTGTGCTGAGGAGAGTTGTAGGAATGGATCGGGGTAAAGAGCTCAGTGTTGTGTGGGGAGTTGTAGGAATGGATCGGGGTAAAGAGATCAGTTTTGTATTGGGAGTTGTAGGAATGGATTCGGGTAAAGAGCTCAGTGTTGTGTTGGGAGTTGTAGGAATAGATCGGGGTAAAGAGATCAGTGTTGTGTTGGGAGTTGTAGGAATGGATCGGGGTAAAGAGCTCAGTGCTGTGTTGGGAGTTGTAGGAATGGATCGGGGTAAAGAGCTCAGTGCTGTGTTGGGAGTTGTAGGAATGGATCGGGGTAAAGAACTCACTGTTGTGTTGGGAGTTGTAGGAATGGATCGGGGTAAAGAGCTCAGTGCTGTGTTGGGAGTTGTAGGAATGGATCGGGGTAAAGAGCTCAGTGCTGTGTTGGGTGTTGTAGGAATGGATCGGGGTAAAGAGCTCAGTGCTGTGTTGGGAGTTGTAGGAATGGATCGGGGTAAAGAGCTCAGTGCTGTGTTGGGAGTTGTAGGAATTGATCGGGGTAAAGAGTTCAGTGTTGTGTTGGGAGTTGCAGTAATGGATCGGAGTAAAGAGATTAGTGCTGTGTCGGGGGTTGTAGGAATTGATCGGGGAAAAGAGCTCAGTGTTGTGTTGGGAGTTGTAGGAATGGATCGGGGTAAAGAGCTCAGTGCTGTGTTGGGAGTTGTAGGAATGGATCGGGGTAAAGAGATCACTGCTGTGTTGGGAGTTGTAGGAATGGATCGGGGTAAAGAGCTCAGTGTTGTGTTGGGAGTTGTACGAATGGATCGGGGTAAAGAGTTCAGTGTTGTGTTGGGAGTTGTAGGAATGGATCGGGGTAAAGAGTGTGCTAAGGAGAGTTGTAGGAATGGATCGGGGTAAAGAGCTCAGTGCTGTGTTGGGAGTTGTAGGAATGGATCGGGATAAAGAGATCATTGTTGTGTTGGGAGTTGTAGGAATGCATCGGTAAAGAGCTCAGTGTTGTGCAGGGAGTTGGAGGAATGGATCGGGGTAAAGAGCTCAGTGCTGTGTTGGGAGTTGTAGGAATTGATCGGGGTAAAGAGCTCAGTGCTGTGTTGGGAGTTGTAGGAATGGATCGGGGTAAAGAGTGTGCTGTGTTGTGTGTTGTAGGAATGGATGGGGGTAAAGAGCTCAGTGTTGTGTGGGGAGTCGTAGGAATGGATCGGGTTAAAGAGTGTGCTGAGTTGGGAGTTGTAGAAATGCATCGGTAAAGAGCTCAGTGTTGTGCGGGGAGTTGGAGGAATGGATTGGGGTAAAGAGCTCAGTGCTGTGTTGGGAGTTGTAGGAATTCATCGGGGTAAAGAGCTCAGTGCTGTGTTGGGAGTTGTAGGAATGGATCGGGGTAAAGAGATCAGTGTTGTGTTGGGAGTTGTAGGAATGCATCGGTAAAGAGCTCAGTGTTGTGCAGGGAGTTGGAGGAATGGATCGGGGTAAAGAGCTCAGTGTTGTGTTGGGAGTTGTAGGAATGGATCGGGGTAAAGAGCTCAGTGCTGTGTTGGGAGTTGTAGGAATGGATCGGGGTAAAGAGATCACTGCTGTGTTGGGAGTTGTAGGAATGGATCGGGGTAAAGAGCTCAGTGTTGTGTTGGGAGTTGTACGAATGGATCGGGGTAAAGAGTTCAGTGTTGTGTTGGGAGTTGTAGGAATGGATCGGGGTAAAGAGTGTGCTAAGGAGAGTTGTAGGAATGGATCGGGGTAAAGAGCTCAGTGCTGTGTTGGGAGTTGTAGGAATGGATCGGGATAAAGAGATCAGTGTTGTGTTGGGAGTTGTAGGAATGCATCGGTAAAGAGCTCAGTGTTGTGCAGGGAGTTGGAGGAATGGATCGGGGTAAAGAGCTCAGTGCTGTGTTGGGAGTTGTAGGAATGGATCGGGGTAAAGAGCTCAGTGCTGTGTTGGGAGTTGTAGGAATGGATCGGGGTAAAGAGTGTGCTAAGGAGAGTTGTACGAATGGATCGGGGTAAAGAGCTTAGTACTGTGTTGGGAGTTGTAGGAATGGATCGGGGTAAAGAGATCAGTGTTGTGTTGGGAGTTGTAGGAATGGATCGGGGTAAAGAGATCAGTTTTGTATTGGGAGTTGTAGGAATGGATTCGGGTAAAGAGCTCAGTGTTGTGTTGGCAGTTGTAGGAATAGATCGGGGTAAAGAGATCAGTGCTGAGTTGGGAGTTGTAGGAATGGATCGGTAAAGAGCTCAGTGCTGTGTTGGGAGTTGTAGGAATCGATCGGGGTCAAGAGGTCAGTGCTGTGTTGGGAGTTGTAGGAATGGATCGGGGTAAAGAGCTCAGTGCTGTGTTGGGAGTTGTAGGAATGGATCGGGATAAAGAGATCAGTGTTGTGTTGGGAGTTGTAGGAATGCATCGGTAAAGAGCTCAGTGTTGTGCGGGGAGTTGGAGGAATGGATCGGGGTAAAGAGTGTGCTGAGGAGAGTTGTAGGAATGGATCGGGGTAAAGAGCTCAGTGCTGTGTTGGGTGTTGTAGGAATGGATGGGGGTAAAGAGCTCAGTGTTGTGTGGGGAGTTGTAGGGATGGATCGGGTTAAAGAGTGTGCTGAGTTGGGAGTTGTAGGAATGGATCGGTAAAGAGCTCAGTGCTGAGTTGGGAGTTGTAGGAATTGATCGGGGTATTCAGTTCAGTGTTGTATTGGGAGTTGTAGGAATGGATCGGGGTCAAGAGCTCAGTGCTGTGTTGGGAGTTGTAGGAATGGATCGGGGTAAAGAGCTCAGTGCTGTGTTGGGAGTTGTAGGAATGGATCGGGGTAAAGAACTCACGGTTGTGTGGGGAGTTGTAGGAATGGATCGGGTTAAAGAGTGTGCTGTGTTGGGAGTTGTAGGAATTGATCGGGGTATTCAGTTCAGTGTTGTGTTGGGAGTTGTAGGAATGGATGGGGGTAAAGTGCTCAGTGTTGTGTTGGGAGTTGTAGGAATGGATCGGGGTAAAGAGCTCAGTGCAGTGTTGGGAGTTGCAGGAATGGATCGGTAAAGAGTTCAGTGTTGTGTTGGGACTTGTAGGAATGGATCGGGGTAAAGAGTTCAGTGCTGTGTTGGGAGTTGTACGAATGGATCGGGGTAAAGAGATCACTGTTGTGTGAGGAGTTGTCGGAATGCATCGGTAAAGAGCTCAGCGATGTGCGGGGAGTTGTAGGAATGGATCGGGGTAAAGAGCTCAGTGCTGTGTTGGGAGTTGTAGGAATGGATCGGGGTAAAGACATCAGTGTTGTGTTGGGAGTTGTAGGAATGCATCGGTAGAGCTCAGTGTTGTGCGGGGAGTTGGAGGAATGGATCGGGGTAAAGAGCTCAGTACTGTGTTGGGAGTTGTAGGAATTGATCGGGGTAAAGAGATCAGTGTTGTGTGGGGAGTTGTAGGAATGGATTGGGTTAAAGAGTGTGCTGAGTTGGGAGTTGTAGGAATGGATCGGGGTAAAGAGCTCAGTGCAGTGTTGGGTGTTGTAGGAATGGATGGGGGTAAAGAGCTCAGTGTTGTGTGGGGAGTTGTAGGGATGGATCGGGGTAAAGAACTCACTGTTGTGTGGGGAGTTGTCGGGATGGATCGGGGTAAAGAACTCACTGTTGTGTGGGGAGTTGTAGGAATGGATCGGGTGAAAGAGTGTGCTGTGTTGGGAGTTGCAGGAATTGATCGGGGTATTCAGTTCAGTGTTGTATTGGGAGTTGTAGGAATTGATCGGGGTAAAGAGTTCAGTGTTGTGTTGGGAGTTGTAGGAATTGATCGGGGTAAAGAGTTCAGTGCTGTGTTGGGAGTTGTAGGAATGGATCGGGGTAAAGAACTCACTGTTGTGTTGGGAGTTGTAGGAATGGATCGGGATAAAGAGATCAGTGTTGTGTTGGGAGTTGTAGGAATGCATCGGTAAAGAGCTCAGTGTTGTGCGGGGAGTTGGAGGAATGGATTGGGGTAAAGAGCTCAGTGCTGTGTTGGGAGTTGTAGGAATTGATCGGGGTAAAGAGCTCAGTGCTGTGTTGGGAGTTGTAGGAATGGATCGGGGTAAAGAGTGTGCTGAGGAGAGTTGTAGGAATGGATCGGGGTAAAGAGCTCAGTGCTGTGTTGGGAGTTGTAGGAATGGATCGGGGTAAAAAGATCAGTTTTGTATTGGGAGTTGTAGGAATGGATTCGGGTAAAGAGCTCAGTGTTGTGTTGGGAGTTGCAGGAATAGATCGGGGTAAAGAGTGTGCTGAGGAGAGTTGTAGGAATGGATCGGGGTAAAGAGCTCAGTGTTGTGTGGGGAGTTGTAGGAATGGATCGGGGTAAAGAGATCAGTTTTGTATTGGGAGTTGTAGGAATGGATTCGGGTAAAGAGCTCAGTGTTGTGTTGGGAGTTGTAGGAATAGATCGGGGTAAAGAGATCAGTGTTGTGTTGGGAGTTGTAGGAATGGATCGGGGTAAAGAGCTCAGTGCTGTGTTGGGAGTTGTAGGAATGGATCGGGGTAAAGAGCTCAGTGCTGTGTTGGGA
Organism: Hypanus sabinus; assembly: GCF_030144855.1. Classification (NCBI taxonomy): domain Eukaryota; kingdom Metazoa; phylum Chordata; class Chondrichthyes; order Myliobatiformes; family Dasyatidae; genus Hypanus; species Hypanus sabinus. Next base: position 151,917,394 of record NC_082715.1, on the reverse strand, counting down.
GTTGTAGGAATGGATCGGGGTAAAGAGCTCAGTGCTGTGTTGGGTGTTGTAGGAATGGATCCGGGTAAAGAGTTCAGTGCTGTGTTGGGAGTTGTAGGAATGGATCGGGGTAAAGAGCTCAGTGCTGTGTTGGGTGTTGTAGGAATGGATCGGGGTAAAGAGCTCAGTGCTGTGTTGGGAGTTGTAGGAATGGATCGGGGTAAAGAGCTCAGTGCTGTGTTGGGAGTTGTAGGAATTGATCGGGGTAAAGAGTTCAGTGTTGTGTTGGGAGTTGCAGTAATGGATCGGAGTAAAGAGATTAGTGCTGTGTCGGGGGTTGTAGGAATTGATCGGGGAAAAGAGCTCAGTGTTGTGTTGGGAGTTTTAGGAATGGATCGGGGTAAAGAGCTCAGTGCTGTGTTGGGAGTTGTAGGAATGGATCGGGGTAAAGAGATCACTGCTGTGTTGGGAGTTGTAGGAATGGATCGGGGTAAAGAGTGTGCTGTGTTGTGTGTTGTAGGAATGGATGGGGGTAAAGAGCTCAGTGTTGTGTGGGGAGTCGTAGGAATGGATCGGGTTAAAGAGTGTGCTGAGTTGGGAGTTGTAGAAATGCATCGGTAAAGAGCTCAGTGTTGCGCGGGGAGTTGGAGGAATGGATTGGGGTAAAGAGCTCAGTGCTGTGTTGGGAGTTGTAGGAATGCATCGGTAAAGAGCTCAGTGTTGTGCAGGGAGTTGGAGGAATGGATCGGGGTAAAGAGCTCAGTGTTGTGTTGGGAGTTGTAGGAATGGATCGGGGTAAAGAGCTCAGTGCTGTGTTGGGAGTTGTAGGAATGGATCGGGGTAAAGAGATCACTGCTGTGTTGGGAGTTGTAGGAATGGATCGGGGTAAAGAGCTCAGTGTTGTGTTGGGAGTTGTACGAATGGATCGGGGTAAAGAGTTCAGTGTTGTGTTGGGAGTTGTAGGAATGGATCGGGGTAAAGAGTGTGCTAAGGAGAGTTGTAGGAATGGATCGGGGTAAAGAGCTCAGTGCTGTGTTGGGAGTTGTAGGAATGGATCGGGATAAAGAGATCAGTGTTGTGTTGGGAGTTGTAGGAATGCATCGGTAAAGAGCTCAGTGTTGTGCAGGGAGTTGGAGGAATGGATCGGGGTAAAGAGCTCAGTGCTGTGTTGGGAGTTGTAGGAATGGATCGGGGTAAAGAGCTCAGTGCTGTGTTGGGAGTTGTAGGAATGGATCGGGGTAAAGAGTGTGCTAAGGAGAGTTGTACGAATGGATCGGGGTAAAGAGCTTAGTACTGTGTTGGGAGTTGTAGGAATGGATCGGGGTAAAGAGATCAGTGTTGTGTTGGGAGTTGTAGGAATGGATCGGGGTAAAGAGATCAGTTTTGTATTGGGAGTTGTAGGAATGGATTCGGGTAAAGAGCTCAGTGTTGTGTTGGCAGTTGTAGGAATAGATCGGGGTAAAGAGCTCAGTGCTGTGCTGGGAGTTGTAGGAATGGATCGGGATAAAGAGATCAGTGTTGTGTTGGGAGTTGTAGGAATGGATCGGGGTAAAGAGCTCAGTGTTGTGTTGGGAGTTGTAGGAATGGATCGGGGTAAAGAGCTCAGTGTTGTGTTGGGAGTTGTAGGAATGGATCGGGGTAAAGAGTGTGCGAAGGAGAGTTGTAGGAATGGATCGGGGTAAAGCGCTCAGTGCTGTGTTGGGTGTTCTCGGAATGGATCGGAGTAAAGAGATTACTGCTGTGTCGGGGGTTGTAGGAATTGATCGGGGAAAAGAGCTCAGTGTTGTGTTGGGAGTTGTAGGAATGGATCGGGGTAAAGAGCTCAGTGTTGTGTCGGGGGTTGTAGGAATAGATCGGGGTAAAGAGATCAGTGCTGTGTTGGGAGTTGTACGAATGGATCGGGGTAAAGAGCTCAGTGTTGTGTTGGGACTTGAAGGAATGGATCGGGGTAAAGAACTCAGTGTTGTGTTGGGAGTTGTAGGAATGGATCGGGGTAAAGAGATCAGTGCTGTGTTGGGAGTTGTAGGAATGGATCGGGGTAAAGAGATCAGTGCTGTGTTGGGACTTGAAGGAATGGATCGGGGTAAAGAACTCAGTGTTGTGTTGGGAGTTGTAGGAATGGATCGGGGTAAAGAGATCAGTGCTGTGTTGGGAGTTGTAGGAATGGATCGGGGTAAAGAGATCAGTGCTGTGTTGGGAGTTGTAGGAATGGATCAGGATAAAGAGATCAGTGCTGTGTTGGGAGTTGTAGGAATGAATCGGGGTAAAGAGCTCAGTGTTGTGTTGGGAGTTGTACGAATGGATCGGGGTAAAGAGCTCAGTGTTGTGTTGGGAGTTGTAGGAATGGATCGGGGTAAAGAGCTCAGTGCTGTGTTGGGAGTTGTAGTAATGGATCGGGGTAAAGAGCTCAGTGCTGTGTTGGGTGTTGTAGGAATGGATCGGGGTAAAGAGCTCAGTGCTGTGTTGGGAGTTGTAGGAATGGATCGGGGTAAAGAGCTCAGTGCTGTGTTGGGAGTTGTAGGAATTGATCGGGGTAAAGAGTTCAGTGTTGTGTTGGGAGTTGCAGTAATGGATCGGAGTAAAGAGATTAGTGCTGTGTCGGGGGTTGTAGGAATTGATCGGGGAAAAGAGCTCAGTGTTGTGTTGGGAGTTGTAGGAATGGATCGGGGTAAAGAGCTCAGTGCTGTGTTGGGAGTTGTAGGAATGGATCGGGGTAAAGAGATCACTGCTGTGTTGGGAGTTGTAGGAATGGATCGGGGTAAAGAGTGTGCTGTGTTGTGTGTTGTAGGAATGGATGGGGGTAAAGAGCTCAGTGTTGTGTAGGGAGTCGTAGGAATGGATCGGGTTAAAGAGTGTGCTGAGTTGGGAGTTGTAGAAATGCATCGGTAAAGAGCTCAGTGTTGCGCGGGGAGTTGGAGGAATGGATTGGGGTAAAGAGCTCAGTGCTGTGTTGGGAGTTGTAGGAATGCATCGGTAAAGAGCTCAGTGTTGTGCAGGGAGTTGGAGGAATGGATCGGGGTAAAGAGATCACTGCTGTGTTGGGAGTTGTAGGAATGGATCGGGGTAAAGAGCTCAGTGTTGTGTTGGGAGTTGTACGAATGGATCGGGGTAAAGAGTTCAGTGTTGTGTTGGGAGTTGTAGGAATGGATCGGGGTAAAGAGTGTGCTAAGGAGAGTTGTAGGAATGGATCGGGGTAAAGAGCTCAGTGCTGTGTTGGGAGTTGTAGGAATGGATCGGGATAAAGAGATCAGTGTTGTGTTGGGAGTTGTAGGAATGCATCGGTAAAGAGCTCAGTGCTGTGTTGGGAGTTGTAGGAATGGATCGGGGTAAAGAGCTTAGTACTGTGTTGGGAGTTGTAGGAATGGATCGGGGTAAAGAGATCAGTGTTGTGTTGGGAGTTGTAGGAATGGATCGGGGTAAAGAGATCAGTTTTGTATTGGGAGTTGTAGGAATGGATTCGGGTAAAGAGCTCAGTGTTGTGTTGGCAGTTGTAGGAATAGATCGGGGTAAAGAGCTCAGTGCTGTGCTGGGAGTTGTAGGAATGGATCGGGATAAAGAGATCAGTGTTGTGTTGGGAGTTGTAGGAATGGATCGGGGTAAAGAGCTCAGTGCTGTGTTGGGTGTTGTAGGAATGGATGGGGGTAAAGAGCTCAGTGTTGTGTTGGGAGTTGTAGGAATGGATCGGGGTAAAGAGCTCAGTGTTGTGTTGGGAGTTGTAGGAATGGATCGGGGTAAAGAGTGTGCTAAGGAGAGTTGTAGGAATGGATCGGGGTAAAGCGCTCAGTGCTGTGTTGGGTGTTCTCGGAATGGATCGGAGTAAAGAGATTACTGCTGTGTCGGGGGTTGTAGGAATTGATCGGGGAAAAGAGCTCAGTGTTGTGTTGGGAGTTGTAGGAATGGATCGGGGTAAAGAGCTCAGTGCTGTGTTGGGAGTTGTAGGAATGGATCGGGGTAAAGAGTGTGCTAAGGAGAGTTGTACGAATGGATCGGGGTAAAGAGCTTAGTACTGTGTTGGGAGTTGTAGGAATGGATCGGGGTAAAGAGATCAGTGTTGTGTTGGGAGTTGTAGGAATGGATCGGGGTAAAGAGATCAGTTTTGTATTGGGAGTTGTAGGAATGGATTCGGGTAAAGAGCTCAGTGTTGTGTTGGGAGTTGTAGGAATAGATCGGGGTAAAGAGCTCAGTGCTGTGCTGGGAGTTGTAGGAATGGATCGGGATAAAGAGATCAGTGTTGTGTTGGGAGTTGTAGGAATGGATCGGGGTAAAGAGCTCAGTGCTGTGTTGGGTGTTGTAGGAATGGATGGGGGTAAAGAGCTCAGTGTTGTGTTGGGAGTTGTAGGAATGGATCGGGGTAAAGAGCTCAGTGTTGTGTTGGGAGTTGTAGGAATTGATCGGGGTAAAGAGTTCCGTGTTGTGTTGGGAGTTGCAGTAATGGATCGGAGTAAAGAGATTAGTGCTGTGTCGGGGGTTGTAGGAATTGATCGGGGAAAAGAGCTCAGTGTTGTGTTTGGAGTTGTAGGAAAGGATCGGGGTAAAGAGCTCAGTGCTGTGTTGGGAGTTGTAGGAATGGATCGGGGTAAAGAGATCAGTGCTGTGTTGGGGGTTGTAGGAATAGATCGGGGTAAAGAGATCAGTGCTGTGTTGGGAGTTGTACGAATGGATCGGGGTAAAGAGCTCAGTGTTGTGTTCTGAGTTGTACGAATGGATCGGGGTAAAGAGATCAGTGCTGTGTTGGGACTTGAAGGAATGGATCGGGGTAAAGAACTCAGTGTTGTGTTGGGAGTTGTAGGAATGGATCGGGGTAAAGAGATCAGTGCTGTGTTGGGAGTTGTAGGAATGGATCGGGGTAAAGAGATCAGTGCTGTGTTGGGAGTTGTAGGAATGGATCAGGATAAAGAGATCAGTGCTGTGTTGGGAGTTGTAGGAATGAATCGGGGTAAAGAGCTCAGTGTTGTGTTGGGAGTTGTACGAATGGATCGGGGTAAAGAGCTCAGTGTTGTGTTGGGAGTTGTAGGAATGGATCGGGGTAAAGAGCTCAGTGCTGTGTTGGGAGTTGTAGGAATGGATCGGGGTAAAGAGTGTGCTAAGGAGAGTTGTACGAATGGATCTGGGTAAAGAGCTCAGTGCTGTGTTGGGTGTTGTAGGAGTGGATCGGGGTAAAGAGTGTGCTAAGGAGAGTTGTACGAATGGATCTGGGTAAAGAGCTCAGTGCTGTGTTGGGAGTTGCAGTAATGGATCGGAGTAAAGAGATTAGTGCTGTGTCGGGGGTTGTAGGAATTGATCGGGGAAAAGAGCTCAGTGTTGTGTTGGGAGTTGTAGGAAAGGATCGGGGTAAAGAGCTCAGTGCTGTGTTGGGAGTTGTAGGAATGGATCGGGGTAAAGAGATCACTGCTGTGTTGGGAGTTGTAGGAATGGATCGGGGTAAAGAGCTCAGTGTTGTGTTGGGAGTTGTACGAATGGATCGGGGTAAAGAGTTCAGTGTTGTGTTGGGAGTTGTAGGAATGGATCGGGGTAAAGAGTGTGCTAAGGAGAGTTGTAGGAATGGATCGGGGTAAAGAGCTCAGTGCTGTGTTGGGAGTTGTAGGAATGGATCGGGATAAAGAGATCAGTGTTGTGTTGGGAGTTGTAGGAATGCATCGGTAAAGAGCTCAGTGTTGTGCGGGGAGTTGGAGGAATGGATCGGGGTAAAGAGCTCAGTGCTGTGTTGGGAGTTGTAGGAATTGATCGGGGTAAAGAACTCAGTGCTGTGTTGGGAGTTGTAGGAATGGATCGGGGTAAAGAGTGTGCTGAGGAGAGTTGTAGGAATGGATCGGGGTAAAGAGCTCAGTGCTGTGTTGTGTGTTGTAGGAATGGATGGGGGTAAAGAGCTCAGTGTTCTGTGGGGAGTCGTAGGAATGGATCGGGTTAAAGAGTGTGCTGAGTTGGGAGTTGTAGAAATGCATCGGTAAAGAGCTCAGTGTTGTGCGGGGAGTTGGAGGAATGGATTGGGGTAAAGAGCTCAGTGCTGTGTTGGGAGTTGTAGGAATTCATCGGGGTAAAGAGCTCAGTGCTGTGTTGGGAGTTGTAGGAATGGATCGGGGTAAAGAGATCACTGCTGTGTTGGGAGTTGTAGGAATGGATCGGGGTAAAGAGCTCAGTGTTGTGTTGGGAGTTGTACGAATGGATCGGGGTAAAGAGCTCAGTGTTGTGTTGGGAGTTGTAGGAATGGATCGGGGTAAAGAGTGTGCTAAGGAGAGTTGTAGGAATGGATCGGGGTAAAGCGCTCAGTGCTGTGTTGGGTGTTCTCGGAATGGAACGGAGTAAAGAGATTAGTGCTGTGTCGGGTGTTGTAGGAATTGATCGGGGAAAAGAGCTCAGTGTTGTGTTGGGAGTTGTAGGAATGGATCGGGGTAAAGAGCTCAGTGTTGTGTCGGGGGTTGTAGGAATAGATCGGGGTAAAGAGATCAGTGCTGTGTTGGGAGTTGTACGAATGGATCGGGGTAAAGAGCTCAGTGTTGTGTTGGGAGTTGTACGAATGGATCGCGGTAAAGAGCTCAGTGTTGTGTTGGGAGTTGTAGGAATGGATGGGGGTAAAGAGCTCAGTGTTGTGTGGGGAGTCGTAGGAATGGATCGGGTTAAAGAGTGTGCTGAGTTGGGAGTTGTAGGAATGGATCGGTAAAGAGCTCAGTGCTGTGTTGGGAGTTGTAGGAATTGATCGGGGTATTCAGTTCAGTGTTGTATTGGGAGTTGGAGGAATGGATCGGGGTCAAGAGCTCAGTGCTGTGTTGGGAGTTGTAGGAATTGATCGGGGTATTCAGTTCAGTGTTGTATTGGGAGTTGGAGGAATGGATCGGGGTCAAGAGCTCAGTGCTGTGTTGGGAGTTGTAGGAATTGATCGGGGTAAAGAACTCAGTGCTGTGTTGGGAGTTGTAGGAATGGATCGGGGTAAAGAGATCAGTGCTGTGTTGGGACTTGTAGGAATGGATCGGGATAAAGAGATCAGTGTTTTGTTGGGAGTTGTAGGAATGCATCGGTAAAGAGTGTGCTGAGGAGAGTTGTAGGAATGGATCGGGGTAAAGAGCTCAGTGCTGTGTTGGGTGTTGTAGGAATGGATGGGGGTAAAGAGCTCAGTGTTGTGTGGGGAGTTGTAGGAATGGATCGGTAAACAGCTCAGTGCTGTGTTGGGAGTTGCAGGAATTGATCGGGGTATCCAGTTCAGTGTTGTATTGGGAGTTGAAGGAATGGATCGGGGTCAAGAGTTCAGTTTTGTGTTGGGAGTTGTAGGAATGGATCGGGGTAAAGAGATCAGTGCTGTGTTGGGAGTTGTAGGAATGGATCGGGGTAAAGAGATCAGTGCTGTGTTGGGAGTTGTTGGAATGAATCGGGGTAAAGAGCTCAGTGTTATGTTGGGAGTTGTACGAATGGATCGGGGTAAAGAGCTCAGTGTTGTGTTGGGAGTTGTACGAATGGATCGGGGTAAAGAGCTCAGTGCTGTGTCGGGGGTTGTAGGAATGGATCGGGGTAAAGAGATTAGTGCTGTGTCGGGGGTTGTAGGAATGGATCGGGGTAAAGAGATCAGTGCTGTGTTGGGAGTTGTAGGAATGGATCGGGGTAAAGAGTTCAGTGTAGTGTTGGGAGTTGTAGGAATGGATCGGGGTAAAGAGATCAGTGCTGTGTTGGGAGTTGTAGGAATGGATCGGGGTAAAGAGTTCAGTGTTGTGTTGGCAGTTGTAGGAATGGATCGGGGTAAAGAGCTCAGTGCTGTGTTGTGGGTTGTAGGATTGGATCGGGGTAAAGAACTCACTGTTGTGTGGGGAGTTGTAGGAATGGATCGGGGTATTCAGTTCAGTGTTGTATTGGGAGTTGTAGGCATGGATCGGGGTCAAGAGGTCAGTGCTGTGTTGGGAGTTGTAGGAATTGATCGGGGTAAAGAGTTCAGTGTTGTGTTGGGAGTTGTAGGAATGGATCGGGGTAAAGAACTCAGTGTTGTGTTGGGAGTTGTGGGAATGGATCGGGGTAAAGAGATCAGTGCTGTGTTGGGAGTTGTAGGAATGGATCGGGGTAAAGAGATCAGTGTTGTGTTGGGAGTTGTAGGAATGGATCGGGTTAAAGAGCTCAGTGCTGTGTTGGGAGTTGTAGGAATTGATCGGGGTAAAGAGATCAGTGTTGTGTTGGGAGTTGTACGAATGGATCGGGGCAAGGAGCTCAGTGTTGTGTTGGGAGTTCTACGAATGGATCGGGGTAAAGAGCTCAGTGCAGTGTCGGGGGTTGTAGATAAGGATCGGGGTAAAGAGTTCAGTGCTGTGTTGGGAGTTGTAGGAATGGATCGGGGTAAAGAGTTCAGTGTTGTGTTGGGAGTTGTAGGAATGGATCGGGGTAAAGAACTCAGTGTTGTGTTGGGAGTTGTAGGAATGGATCGGGGTAAAGAGATCAGTGCTGTGTTGGGAGTTGTAGGAATGCATCGGTAAAGAGCTCAGTGTTGTGTTGGGAGTTGTACGAATGGATCGGGGTAAAGAGCTCAGTGTTGTGTTGGGAGTTGTACGAATGGATCGGGGTAAAGAACTCAGTGTTGTGTTGGGAGTTGTAGGAATGGATCGGGGTAAAGAGATCAGTGCTGTGTTGGGAGTTGTAGGAATGCATCGGTAAAGAGCTCAGTGTTGTGTTGGGAGTTGTACGAATGGATCGGGGTAAAGAGCTCAGTGTTGTGTTGGGTGTTGTACGAATGGATCGGGGTAAAGAGCTCAGTGCTGTGTCGGGGGTTGTAGGAATGGATCGGGGTAAAGAGATTAGTGCTGTGTCGGGGGTTGTAGGAATGGATCGGGGTAAAGAGATCAGTGCTCTGTTGGGAGTTGTAGGAATGGATCGGGGTAAAGAGTTCAGTGTTGTGTTGGGAGTTGTAGGAATGGATCGGGGTAAAGAACTCAGTGTTGTGTTGGGAGTTGTAGGAATGGATCGGGGTAAAGAGATCAGTGCTGTGTTGGGAGTTGTAGGAATGGATCGGGGTACAGAGATCAGTGCTGTGTTGGGAGTTGTAGGAATGAATCGGGGTAAAGAGCTCAGTGTTGTGTTGGGAGTTGTACGAATGGATCGGGGTAAAGAGCTCAGTGCTGTGTTGGGAGTTGTACGAATGGATCGGGGTAAAGAGCTCAGTGCTGTGTTGTGAGTTGTAGGAATGGATCGGGGTAAAGAGCTCAGTGCTGTATTGGGAGTTGTAGGAATGGATCGGGGTAAAGAGTGTGCTAAGGAGAGTTGTACGAATGGATCGGGGTAAAGAGCTCAGTGCTGTGTTGTGAGTTGTAGGAATGGATCGGGGTAAAGAGCTCAGTGCTGTGCTGGGAGTTGTAGGAATGGATCGGGATAAAGAGATCAGTGTTGTGTTGGGAGTTGTAGGAATGCATCGGTAAAGAGTGTGCTGAGGAGAGTTGTAGGAATGGATCGGGGTAAAGAGCTCAGTGCTGTGTTGGGTGTTGTAGGAATGGATGGGGGTAAAGAGTTCAGTGTTGTGTTGGGAGTTGCAGTAATGGATCGGGGTAAAGAGATTAGTGCTGTGTCGGGGGTTGTAGGAATTGATCGGGGTAAAGAGCTCAGTGTTGTGTTGGGAGTTGTACGAATGGATCGGGGTAAAGAGTTCAGTGTTGTGTTGGGAGTTGCAGTAATGGATCGGAGTAAAGAGATTAGTGCTGTGTCGGGGGTTGTAGGAATTGATCGGGGAAAAGAGCTCAGTGTTGTGTTGGGAGTTGTAGGAATGGATCGGGGTAAAGAGCTCAGTGTTGTGTTGGGAGTTGTAGGAATTCATCGGGGTAAAGAGCTCAGTGCTGTGTTGGGAGTTGTAGGAATGGATCGGGGTAAAGAGATCACTGCTGTGTTGGGAGTTGTAGGAATGGATCGGGGTAAAGAGCTCAGTGTTGTGTTGGGAGTTGTACGAATGGATTGGGGTAAAGAGTTCAGTGTTGTGTTGGGAGTTGTAGGAATGGATCGGGGTAAAGAGTGTGCTAAGGAGAGTTGTAGGAATGGATCGGGGTAAAGCGCTCAGTGCTGTGTTGGGTGTTCTCGGAATGGATCGGAGTAAAGAGATTAGTGCTGTGTCGGGGGTTGTAGGAATTGATCAGGGAAAAGAGGTCAGTGTTGTGTTGGGAGTTGTAGGAATGCATCGGTAAAGAGCTCAGTGTTGTGCGGGGAGTTGGAGGAATGGATCGGGGTAAAGAGCTCAGTGTTGTGTTGGGAGTTGTAGGAATGGATCGGGGTAAAGAGCTCAGTGCTGTGTTGGGAGTTGTAGGAATGGATCGGGGTAAAGAGTTCAGTGTTGTGTTGGGAGTTGCAGTAATGGATCGGAGTAAAGAGATTAGTGCTGTGTCGGGGGTTGTAGGAATTGATCGGGGTAAAGAGATCAGTGCTGTGTTGGGAGTTGTAGGAATGGATCGGGGTAAAGAGCTCAGTGTTGTGTTGGGAGTTGTAGGAATGGATCGGGGTAAAGAGTTCAGTGTTGTGTTGGGAGTTGCAGTAATGGATCGGAGTAAAGAGATTAGTGCTGTGTCGGGGGTTGTAGGAATTGATCGGGGAAAAGAGCTCAGTGTTGTGTTGTGAGTTGTAGGAATGGATCGGGGTAAAGAGCTCAGTGCTGTGTTGGGAGTTGTAGGAATGGATCGGGGTAAAGAGCTCAGTGCTGTGTTGGGAGTTGTAGGAATGGATCGGGGTAAAGAGCTCAGTGCTGTGTTGGGAGTTGTAGGAATGGATCGGGATAAAGAGATCAGTGTTGTGTTGGGAGTTGTAGGAATGCATCGGTAAAGAGCTCAGTGTTGTGCGGGGAGTTGGAGGAATGGATTGGGGTAAAGAGCTCAGTGCTGTGTTGGGAGTTTTAGGAATTCATCGGGGTAAAGAGCTCAGTGCTGTGTTGGGAGTTGTAGGAATGGATCGGGGTAAAGAGATCACTGCTGTGTTGGGAGTTGTAGGAATGGATCGGGGTAAAGAGCTCAGTGTTGTGTTGGGAGTTGTACGAATGGATCGGGGTAAAGAGCTCAGTGTTGTGTTGGGAGTTGTAGGAATGGATCGGGGTAAAGAGTGTGCTAAGGAGAGTTGTAGGAATGGATCGGGGTAAAGCGCTCAGTGCTGTGTTGGGTGTTCTCGGAATGGATCGGAGTAAAGAGATTAGTGCTGTGTCGGGGGTTGTAGGAATTGATCGGGGAAAAGAGCTCAGTGTTGTGTTGGGAGTTGTAGGAATGCATCGGTAAAGAGTGTGCTGAGGAGAGTTGTAGGAATGGATCGGGGTAAAGAGCTCAGTGCTGTGTTGGGTGTTGTAGGAATGGATGGGGGTAAAGAGTTCAGTGTTGTGTTGGGAGTTGCAGTAATGGATCGGGGTAAAGAGATTAGTGCTGTGTCGGGGGTTGTAGGAATTGATCGGGGTAAAGAGCTCAGTGTTGTGTTGGGAGTTGTACGAATGGATCGGGGTAAAGAGTTCAGTGTTGTGTTGGGAGTTGCAGTAATGGATCGGAGTAAAGAGATTAGTGCTGTGTCGGGGGTTGTAGGAATTGATCGGGGAAAAGAGCTCAGTGTTGTGTTGGGAGTTGTAGGAATGGATCGGGGTAAAGAGCTCAGTGTTGTGTTGGGAGTTGTAGGAATTCATCGGGGTAAAGAGCTCAGTGCTGTGTTGGGAGTTGTAGGAATGGATCGGGGTAAAGAGATCACTGCTGTGTTGGGAGTTGTAGGAATGGATCGGGGTAAAGAGCTCAGTGTTGTGTTGGGAGTTGTACGAATGGATTGGGGTAAAGAGTTCAGTGTTGTGTTGGGAGTTGTAGGAATGGATCGGGGTAAAGAGTGTGCTAAGGAGAGTTGTAGGAATGGATCGGGGTAAAGCGCTCAGTGCTGTGTTGGGTGTTCTCGGAATGGATCGGAGTAAAGAGATTAGTGCTGTGTCGGGGGTTGTAGGAATTGATCAGGGAAAAGAGGTCAGTGTTGTGTTGGGAGTTGTAGGAATGCATCGGTAAAGAGCTCAGTGTTGTGCGGGGAGTTGGAGGAATGGATCGGGGTAAAGAGCTCAGTGTTGTGTTGGGAGTTGTAGGAATGGATCGGGGTAAAGAGCTCAGTGCTGTGTTGGGAGTTGTAGGAATGGATCGGGGTAAAGAGTTCAGTGTTGTGTTGGGAGTTGCAGTAATGGATCGGAGTAAAGAGATTAGTGCTGTGTCGGGGGTTGTAGGAATTGATCGGGGTAAAGAGATCAGTGCTGTGTTGGGAGTTGTAGGAATGGATCGGGGTAAAGAGCTCAGTGTTGTGTTGGGAGTTGTAGGAATGGATCGGGGTAAAGAGTTCAGTGTTGTGTTGGGAGTTGCAGTAATGGATCGGAGTAAAGAGATTAGTGCTGTGTCGGGGGTTGTAGGAATTGATCGGGGAAAAGAGCTCAGTGTTGTGTTGTGAGTTGTAGGAATGGATCGGGGTAAAGAGCTCAGTGCTGTGTTGGGAGTTGTAGGAATGGATCGGGGTAAAGAGCTCAGTGCTGTGTTGGGAGTTGTAGGAATGGATCGGGGTAAAGAGCTCAGTGCTGTGTTGGGAGTTGTAGGAATGGATCGGGATAAAGAGATCAGTGTTGTGTTGGGAGTTGTAGGAATGCATCGGTAAAGAGCTCAGTGTTGTGCGGGGAGTTGGAGGAATGGATTGGGGTAAAGAGCTCAGTGCTGTGTTGGGAGTTTTAGGAATTCATCGGGGTAAAGAGCTCAGTGCTGTGTTGGGAGTTGTAGGAATGGATCGGGGTAAAGAGATCACTGCTGTGTTGGGAGTTGTAGGAATGGATCGGGGTAAAGAGCTCAGTGTTGTGTTGGGAGTTGTACGAATGGATCGGGGTAAAGAGCTCAGTGTTGTGTTGGGAGTTGTAGGAATGGATCGGGGTAAAGAGTGTGCTAAGGAGAGTTGTAGGAATGGATCGGGGTAAAGCGCTCAGTGCTGTGTTGGGTGTTCTCGGAATGGATCGGAGTAAAGAGATTAGTGCTGTGTCGGGGGTTGTAGGAATTGATCGGGGAAAAGAGCTCAGTGTTGTGTTGGGAGTTGTAGGAATGGATCGGGGTAAAGAGCTCAGTGTTGTGTCGGGGGTTGTAGGAATAGATCGGGGTAAAGAGATCAGTGCTGTGTTGGGAGTTGTACGAATGGATCGGGGTAAAGAGCTCAGTGTTGTGTTGGGAGTTGTACGAATGGATCGCGGTAAAGAGCTCAGTGTTGTGTTGGGAGTTGTAGGAATGGATCGGGGTAAAGAGCTCAGTGTTGTATTGTGAGTTGTACAAATGGATCGGGGTAAAGAGCTCAGTGTTGTGTTGGGAGTTGTAGGAATGGATGGGGGTAAAGAGCTCAGTGTTGTGTGGGGAGTCGTAGGAATGGATCGGGTTAAAGAGTGTGCTGAGTTGGGAGTTGTAGGAATGGATCGGTAAAGAGCTCAGTGCTGTGTTGGGAGTTGTAGGAATTGATCGGGGTATTCAGTTCAGTGTTGTATTGGGAGTTGGAGGAATGGATCGGGGTCAAGAGCTCAGTGCTGTGTTGGGAGTTGTAGGAATTGATCGGGGTATTCAGTTCAGTGTTGTATTGGGAGTTGGAGGAATGGATCGGGGTCAAGAGCTCAGTGCTGTGTTGGGAGTTGTAGGAATTGATCGGGGTAAAGAGCTCAGTGTTGTGTTCTGAGTTGTAGGAATGGATCGGGGTAAAGAGATCAGTGCTGTGTTGGGACTTGTAGGAATGGATCGGGATAAAGAGATCAGTGTTTTGTTGGGAGTTGTAGGAATGCATCGGTAAAGAGTGTGCTGAGGAGAGTTGTAGGAATGGATCGGGGTAAAGAGCTCAGTGCTGTGTTGGGAGTTGCAGGAATTGATCGGGGTAAAGAGCTCAGTGCTGTGTTGGGAGTTGTAGGAATGGATCGGGTTAAAGAGTTTGCTGAGTTGGGAGTTGTAGGAATTGATCGGTAAACAGCTCAGTGCTGTGTTGGGAGTTGCAGGAATTGATCGGGGTATCCAGTTCAGTGTTGTATTGGGAGTTGTAGGAATGGATCGGGGTAAAGAGTGTGCTGAGGAGAGTTGTAGGAATGGATCGGGGTAAAGAGCTCAGTGCTGTGTTGGGTGTTGTAGGAATGGATGGGGGTAAAGAGTTCAGTGTTGTGTTGGGAGTTGCAGTAATGGATCGGGGTAAAGAGATTAGTGCTGTGTCGGGGGTTGTAGGAATTGATCGGGGTAAAGAGCTCAGTGTTGTGTTGGGAGTTGTACGAATGGATCGGGGTAAAGAGTTCAGTGTTGTGTTGGGAGTTGCAGTAATGGATCGGAGTAAAGAGATTAGTGCTGTGTCGGGGGTTGTAGGAATTGATCGGGGAAAAGAGCTCAGTGTTGTGTTGGGAGTTGTAGGAATGGATCGGGGTAAAGAGCTCAGTGTTGTGTTGGGAGTTGTAGGAATTCATCGGGGTAAAGAGCTCTGCTGTGTTGGGAGTTGTAGGAATGGATCGGGGTAAAGAGATCACTGCTGTGTTGGGAGTTGTAGGAATGGATCGGGGTAAAGAGCTCAGTGTTGTGTTGGGAGTTGTACGAATGGATCGGGGTAAAGAGTTCAGTGTTGTGTTGGGAGTTGTAGGAATGGATCGGGGTAAAGAGTGTGCTAAGGAGAGTTGTAGGAATGGATCGGGGTAAAGCGCTCAGTGCTGTGTTGGGTGTTCTCGGAATGGATCGGAGTAAAGAGATTAGTGCTGTGTCGGGGGTTGTAGGAATTGATCGGGGAAAAGAGCTCAGTGTTGTGTTGGGAGTTGTAGGAATGCATCGGTAAAGAGCTCAGTGTTGTGCGGGGAGTTGGAGGAATGGATCGGGGTAAAGAGCTCAGTGCTGTGTTGGGAGTTGTAGGAATGGATCGGGGTAAAGAGCTCAGTGTTGTGTTGGGAGTTGTAGGAATGGATCGGGGTAAAGAGTTCAGTGTTGTGTTGGGAGTTGCAGTAATGGATCGGAGTAAAGAGATTAGTGCTGTGTCGGGGGTTGTAGGAATTGATCGGGGAAAAGAGCTCAGTGTTGTGTTGGGAGTTGTAGGAATGGATCGGGGTAAAGAGATCAGTGCTGTGTTGGGAGTTGTAGGAATGGATCGGGGTAAAGAGATCACTGCTGTGTTGGGAGTTGTAGGAATGGATCGGGGTAAAGAGCTCAGTGCTGTGTTGGGAGTTGTAGGAATGGATCGGGATAAAGAGATCAGTGTTGTGTTGGGAGTTGTAGGAATGCATCGGTAAAGAGCTCAGTGTTGTGCGGGGAGTTGGAGGAATGGATCGGGGTAAAGAGCTCAGTGCTGTGTTGGGAGTTGTAGGAATTGATCGGGGTAAAGAGCTCAGTGCTGTGTTGGGAGTTGTAGGAATGGATCGGGGTAAAGAGTGTGCTGAGGAGAGTTGTAGGAATGGATCGGGGTAAAGAGCTCAGTGCTGTGTTGTGTGTTGTAGGAATGGATGGGGGTAAAGAGCTCAGTGTTGTGTGGGGAGTCGTAGGAATGGATCGGGTTAAAGAGTGTGCTGAGTTGGGAGTTGTAGAAATGCATCGGTAAAGAGCTCAGTGTTGTGCGGGGAGTTGGAGGAATGGATTGGGGTAAAGAGCTCAGTGCTGTGTTGGGAGTTGTAGGAATTCATCGGGGTAAAGAGCTCAGTGCTGTGTTGGGAGTTGTAGGAATGGATCGGGGTAAAGAGCTCAGTGTTGTGTTGGGAGTTGTACGAATGGATCGGGGTAAAGAGCTCAGTGTTGTGTTGGGAGTTGTAGGAATGGATCGGGGTAAAGAGTGTGCTAAGGAGAGTTGTAGGAATGGATCGGGGTAAAGCGCTCAGTGCTGTGTTGGGTGTTCTCGGAATGGATCGGAGTAAAGAGATTAGTGCTGTGTCGGGGGTTGTAGGAATTGATCGGGGAAAAGAGCTCAGTGTTGTGTTGGGAGTTGTAGGAATGGATCGGGGTAAAGAGCTCAGTGTTGTGTCGGGGGTTGTAGGAATAGATCGGGGTAAAGAGATCAGTGCTGTGTTGGGAGTTGCACGAATGGATCGGGGTAAAGAGCTCAGTGTTGTGTTGGGAGTTGTACGAATGGATCGCGGTAAAGAGCTCAGTGTTGTGTTGGGAGTTGTAGGAATGCATCGGGGTAAAGAGCTCAGTGTTGTATTGTGAGTTGTACAAATGGATCGGGGTAAAGAGCTCAGTGCTGTGTTGGGTGTTGTAGGAATGGATGGGGGTAAAGAGCTCAGTGCTGTGTGGGGAGTCGTAGGAATGGATCGGGTTAAAGAGTGTGCTGAGTTGGGAGTTGTAGGAATGGATCGGTAAAGAGCTCAGTGCTGTGTTGGGAGTTGTAGGAATTGATCGGGGTATTCAGTTCAGTGTTGTATTGGGAGTTGGAGGAATGGATCGGGGTCAAGAGCACAGTGCTGTGTTGGGAGTTGTAGGAATTGATCGGGGTATTCAGTTCAGTGTTGTATTGGGAGTTGGAGGAATGGATCGGGGTCAAGAGCTCAGTGCTGTGTTGGGAGTTGTAGGAATTGATCGGGGTAAAGAGCTCAGTGTTGTGTTCTGAGTTGTAGGAATGGATCGGGGTAAAGAGATCAGTGTTGTGTTGGGAGTTGTAGGAATTCATCGGGGTAAAGAGCTCAGTGCTGTGTTGGGAGTTGTAGGAATGGATCGGGGTAAAGAGATCACTGCTGTGTTGGGAGTTGTAGGAATGGATCGGGGTAAAGAGCTCAGTGTTGTGTTGGGAGTTGTACGAATGGATCGGGGTAAAGAGCTCAGTGTTGTGTTGGGAGTTGTAGGAATGGATCGGGGTAAAGAGTGTGCTAAGGAGAGTTGTAGGAATGGATCGGGGTAAAGCGCTCAGTGCTGTGTTGGGTGTTCTCGGAATGGATCGGAGTAAAGAGATTAGTGCTGTGTCGGGGGTTGTAGGAATTGATCGGGGAAAAGAGCTCAGTGTTGTGTTGGGAGTTGTAGGAATGGATCGGGGTAAAGAGCTCAGTGTTGTGTCGGGGGTTGTAGGAATAGATCGGGGTAAAGAGATCAGTGCTGTGTTGGGAGTTGCACGAATGGATCGGGGTAAAGAGCTCAGTGTTGTGTTGGGAGTTGTACGAATGGATCGCGGTAAAGAGCTCAGTGTTGTGTTGGGAGTTGTAGGAATGGATCGGGGTAAAGAGCTCAGTGTTGTATTGTGAGTTGTACAAATGGATCGGGGTAAAGAGCTCAGTGTTGTGTTGGGAGTTGTAGGAATGGATGGGGGTAAAGAGCTCAGTGTTGTGTGGGGAGTCGTAGGAATGGATCGGGGTATTCAGTTCAGTGTTGTATTGGGAGTTGGAGGAATGGATCGGGGTCAAGAGCTCAGTGCTGTGTTGGGAGTTGTAGGAATTGATCGGGGTATTCAGTTCAGTGTTGTATTGGGAGTTGGAGGAATGGATCGGGGTCAAGAGCTCAGTGCTGTGTTGGGAGTTGTAGGAATTGATCGGGGTAAAGAGCTCAGTGTTGTGTTCTGAGTTGTAGGAATGGATCGGGGTAAAGAGATCAGTGCTGTGTTGGGACTTGTAGGAATGGATCGGGATAAAGAGATCAGTGTTTTGTTGGGAGTTGTAGGAATGCATCGGTAAAGAGTGTGCTGAGGAGAGTTGTAGGAATGGATCAGGGTAAAGAGCTCAGTGCTGTGTTGGGAGTTGTAGGAATTGATCGGGGTATTCAGTTCAGTGTTGTATTGGGAGTTGGAGGAATGGATCGGGGTCAAGAGCTCAGTGCTGTGTTGGGAGTTGTAGGAGTTGATCGGGGTAAAGAGCTCAGTGTTGTGTTCTGAGTTGTAGGAATGGATCGGGGTAAAGAGATCAGTGTTGTGTTGGGAGTTGTAGGAATTGATCGGGGTAAAGAGTTCAGTGTTGTGTTGGGAGTTGTAGGAATGGATCGGGGTAAAGAGATCAGTGCTGTGTTGGGAGTTGTAGGAATGGATCGGGGTAAAGAGATCACTGCTGTGTTGGGAGTTGTAGGAATGGATCGGGGTAAAGAGCTCAGTGTTGTGTTGGGAGTTGTACGAATGGATCGGGGTAAAGAGCTCAGTGTTGTGTTGGGAGTTGTAGGAATGGATCGGGGTAAAGAGTGTGCTAAGGAGAGTTGTAGGAATGGATCGGGGTAAAGCGCTCAGTGCTGTGTTGGGTGTTCTCGGAATGGATCGGAGTAAAGAGATTAGTGCTGTGTCGGGGGTTGTAGGAATTGATCGGGGAAAAGAGCTCAGTGTTGTGTTGGGAGTTGTAGGAATGGATCGGGGTAAAGAGCTCAGTGTTGTGTCGGGGGTTGTAGGAATAGATCGGGGTAAAGAGATCAGTGCTGTGTTGGGAGTTGCACGAATGGATCGGGGTAAAGAGCTCAGTGTTGTGTTGGGAGTTGTACGAATGGATCGCGGTAAAGAGCTCAGTGTTGTGTTGGGAGTTGTAGGAATGGATCGGGGTAAAGAGCTCAGTGTTGTATTGTGAGTTGTACAAATGGATCGGGGTAAAGAGCTCAGTGTTGTGTTGGGAGTTGTAGGAATGGATGGGGGTAAAGAGCTCAGTGTTGTGTGGGGAGTCGTAGGAATGGATCGGGTTAAAGAGTGTGCTGAGTTGGGAGTTGTAGGAATGGATCGGTAAAGAGCTCAGTGCTGTGTTGGGAGTTGTAGGAATTGATCGGGGTATTCAGTTCAGTGTTGTATTGGGAGTTGGAGGAATGGATCGGGGTCAAGAGCTCAGTGCTGTGTTGGGAGTTGTAGGAATTGATCGGGGTATTCAGTTCAGTGTTGTATTGGGAGTTGGAGGAATGGATCGGGGTCAAGAGCTCAGTGCTGTGTTGGGAGTTGTAGGAATTGATCGGGGTAAAGAGCTCAGTGTTGTGTTCTGAGTTGTAGGAATGGATCGGGGTAAAGAGATCAGTGCTGTGTTGGGACTTGTAGGAATGGATCGGGATAAAGAGATCAGTGTTTTGTTGGGAGTTGTAGGAATGCATCGGTAAAGAGTGTGCTGAGGAGAGTTGTAGGAATGGATCAGGGTAAAGAGCTCAGTGCTGTGTTGGGAGTTGTAGGAATTGATCGGTAAACAGCTCAGTGCTGTGTTGGGAGTAGCAGGAATTGATCGGGGTAAAGAGCTCAGTGCTGTGTTGGGTGTTGTAGGAATGGATGGGGGTAAAGAGCTCAGTGTTGTGTGGGGAGTTGTAGGAATGGATCGGGTTAAAGAGTTTGCTGAGTTGGGAGTTGTAGGAATTGATCGGTAAACAGCTCAGTGCTGTGTTGGGAGTTGTAGGAATGGATCGGGGTAAAGAGATCAGTGCTGTGTTGGGAATTGCAGGAATGGATCGGGGTAAAGAGATCAGTGCTGTGTTGGGAGTTGTAGGAATGGATCGGGGTAAAGAGATCAGTGCTGTGTTGGGAATTGCAGGAATGGATCGGGGTAAAGAGATCAGTGCTGTGTTGGGAGTTGTAGGAATGGATCGGGGTAAAGAGATCAGTGCTGTGTTGGGAGTTGTAGGAATGGATCGGGGTAAAGAGATCAGTGCTGTGTTGGGAGTTGTTGGAATGAATCGGGGTAAAGAGCTCAGTGTTATGTTGGGAGTTGTACGAATGGATCGGGGTAAAGAGCTCAGTGTTGTGTTGGGAGTTGTACGAATGGATCGGGGTAAAGAGCTCAGTGCTGTGTCGGGGGTTGTAGGAATGGATCGGGGTAAAGAGATTAGTGCAGTGTCGGGGGTTGTAGGAATGGATCGGGGTAAAGAGATCAGTGCTGTGTTGGGAGTTGTAGGAATGGATCGGGGTAAAGAGTTCAGTGTAGTGTTGGGAGTTGTAGGAATGGATCGGGGTAAAGAGATCAGTGCTGTGTTGGGAGTTGTAGGAATGGATCGGGGTAAAGAGCTCAGTGCTGTGTTGGGGGTTGTAGGATTGGATCGGGGTAAAGAACTCACTGTTGTGTGGGGAGTTGTAGGAATGGATCGGGGTATTCAGTTCAGTGTTGTATTGGGAGTTGTAGGAATGGATCGGGGTCAAGAGGTCAGTGCTGTGTTGGGAGTTGTAGGAATTGATCGGGGTAAAGAGTTCAGTGTTGTGTTGGGAGTTGTAGGAATGGATCGGGGTAAAGAACTCAGTGTTGTGTTGGGAGTTGTGGGAATGGATCGGGGTAAAGAGATCAGTGCTGTGTTGGGAGTTGTAGGAATGGATCGGGGTAAAGAGATCAGTGCTGTGTTGGGAGTTGTAGGAATGGATCGGGTTAAAGAGCTCAGTGCTGTGTTGGGAGTTGTAGGAATTGATCGGGGTAAAGAGTTCAGTGTTGTGTTGGGAGTTGTAGGAATGGATCGGGGTAAAGAGATCAGTGCTGTGTTGGGAGTTGTAGGAATGGATCGGGGTAAAGAGATCAGTGCTGTGTTGGGAGTTGTAGGAATGAATCGGGGTAAAGAGCTCAGTGTTGTGTTGGGAGTTGTACGAATGGATCGGGGTAAGGAGCTCAGTGTTGTGTTGGGAGTTCTACGAATGGATCGGGGTAAAGAGCTCAGTGCAGTGTCGGGGGTTGTAGATAAGGATCGGGGTAAAGAGATCAGTGCTGTGTTGGGAGTTGTAGGAATGGATCGGGGTAAAGAGTTCAGTGTTGTGTTGGGAGTTGTAGGAATGGATCGGGGTAAAGAACTCAGTGTTGTGTTGGGAGTTGTAGGAATGGATCGGGGTAAAGAGATCAGTGCTGTGTTGGGAGTTGTAGGAATGCATCGGTAAAGAGCTCAGTGTTGTGTTGGGAGTTGTACGAATGGATCGGGGTAAAGAGCTCAGTGTTGTGTTGGGAGTTGTACGAATGGATCGGGGTAAAGAACTCAGTGTTGTGTTGGGAGTTGTAGGAATGGATCGGGGTAAAGAGATCAGTGTTGTGTTGGGAGTTGTAGGAATGCATCGGTAAAGAGCTCAGTGTTGTGTTGGGAGTTGTACGAATGGATCGGGGTAAAGAGCTCAGTGTTGTGTTGGGTGTTGTACGAATGGATCGGGGTAAAGAGCTCAGTGCTGTGTCGGGGGTTGTAGGAATGGATCGGGGTAAAGAGATCAGTGCTCTGTTGGGAGTTGTAGGAATGGATCGGGGTAAAGAGTTCAGTGTTGTGTTGGGAGTTGTAGGAATGGATCGGGGTAAAGAACTCAGTGTTGTGTTGGGAGTTGTAGGAATGGATCGGGGTAAAGAGATCAGTGCTGTGTTGGGAGTTGTAGGAATGGATCGGGTTACAGAGATCAGTGCTGTGTTGGGAGTTGTAGGAATGAATCGGGGTAAAGAGCTCAGTGTTGTGTTGGGAGTTGTACGAATGGATCGGGGTAAAGAGCTCAGTGCTGTGTTGGGGGTTGTAGGATTGGATCGGGGTAAAGAACTCAGTGTTGTGTTGGGAGTTGTGGGAATGGATCGGGGTAAAGAGATCAGTGCTGTGTTGGGAGTTGTAGGAATGGATCGGGGTAAAGAGATCAGTGCTGTGTTGGGAGTTGTAGGAATGGATCGGGTTAAAGAGCTCAGTGCTGTGTTGGGAGTTGTAGGAATGGATCGGGGTAAAGAACTCAGTGTTGTGTTGGGAGTTGTAGGAATGGATCGGGGTAAAGAGATCAGTGCTGAGTTGGGAGTTGTAGGAATGGATCGGTAAAGAGCTCAGTGCTGTGCTGGGAGTTGTAGGAATGGATCGGGATAAAGAGATCAGTGTTGTGTTGGGATTTGTAGGAATGCATCAGTAAAGAGCTTAGTGTTGTGCGGGGAGTTGTAGGAATGGATCGGGGTAAAGAGATCAGTGCTGTGTTGGGAGTTGTAGGAATGGATCGGGGTAAAGAGATCAGTGCTGTGTTGGGAGTTGTAGGAATGGATCGGGGTAAAGAGATCAGTGCTGTGTTGGGAGTTGCAGGAATGAATCGGGGTAAAGAGCTCAGTGTTGTGTTGGGAGTTGTACGAATGGATCGGGGTAAAGAGCTCAGTGTTGTGTTGGGAGTTGTACGAATGGATCGGAGTAAAGAGCTCAGTGTTGTGTTGGGAGTTGTAGGAATGGATCGGGGTAAAGAGCTCAGTGCTGTGTTGGGAGTTGTAGGAATGGATCGGGGTAAAGTGTGTGCTAAGGAGAGTTGTACGAATGGATCGGGGTAAAGAGCTCAGTGTTGTGTTGGGATTTGTAGGAATGCATCAGTAAAGAGCTTAGTGTTGTGCGGGGAGTTGTAGGAATGGATCGGGGTAAAGAGATCAGTGCTGTGTTGGGTGTTGTAGGAATGGATCGGGGTAAAGAGCTCAGTGCTGTGTTGGGAGTTGTAGGAATGGATCGGGGTAAAGAGCTCAGTGCTGTGTTGGGTGTTGTAGGAATGGATCGGGGTAAAGAGATTAGTGCAGTGTCGGGGGTTGAAGGAATTGATCGGGGAAAAGAGCTCGGTGTTGTGTTGGGAGTTGTAGGAATGGATCGGGGTAAAGAGATCAGTGTTCTGTTGGGAGTTGTAGGAATGGATCGGGATAAAGAGATCAGTGTTGTGTTGGGAGTTGTAGGAATGCATCGGTAAAGAGCTCAGTGTTGTGCGGGGAGTTGTAGGAATGGATCGGGGTAAAGAGCTCAGTGTTGTGTTGGGAGTTGTAGGAATTCATCGGGGTAAAGAGCTCAGTGTTGTGTGGGGAGTTGTAGGAATGGATCGGGTTAAAGAGTGTGCTGAGTTGGGAGTTGTAGGAATTGATCGGTAAAGAGCTCAGTGCTGTGTTGGGAGTTGTAGGAATTCATCGGGGTAAAGAGCTCAGTGTTGTGTTGGGAGTTGTAGGAATTGATCGGGGTAAAGAGTTCAGTGTTGTGTTGGGAGTTGTAGGAATGGATCGGGGTAAAGAGATCAGTGCTGTGTTGGGAGTTGTAGGAATGGATCGGGGTAAAGAGATCAGTGCTGTGTTGGGAGTTGTAGGAATGAATCGGGGTAAAGAGCTCAGTGTTGTGTTGGGAGTTGTACGAATGGATCGGGGTAAGGAGCTCAGTGTTGTGTTGGGAGTTCTACGAATGGATCGGGGTAAAGAGCTCAGTGCAGTGTCGGGGGTTGTAGATAAGGATCGGGGTAAAGAGATCAGTGCTGTGTTGGGAGTTGTAGGAATGGATCGGGGTAAAGAGTTCAGTGTTGTGTTGGGAGTTGTAGGAATGGATCGGGGTAAAGAACTCAGTGTTGTGTTGGGAGTTGTAGGAATGGATCGGGGTAAAGAGATCAGTGCTGTGTTGGGAGTTGTAGGAATGCATCGGTAAAGAGCTCAGTGTTGTGTTGGGAGTTGTACGAATGGATCGGGGTAAAGAGCTCAGTGTTGTGTTGGGAGTTGTACGAATGGATCGGGGTAAAGAACTCAGTGTTGTGTTGGGAGTTGTAGGAATGGATCGGGGTAAAGAGATCAGTGTTGTGTTGGGAGTTGTAGGAATGCATCGGTAAAGAGCTCAGTGTTGTGTTGTGAGTTGTAGGAATGGATCGGGGTAAAGAGCTCAGTGTTGTGTTGGGTGTTGTACGAATGGATCGGGGTAAAGAGCTCAGTGCTGTGTCGGGGGTTGTAGGAATGGATCGGGGTAAAGAGATCAGTGCACTGTTGGGAGTTGTAGGAATGGATCGGGGTAAAGAGTTCAGTGTTGTGTTGGGAGTTGTAGGAATGGATCGGGGTAAAGAACTCAGTGTTGTGTTGGGAGTTGTAGGAATGGATCGGGGTAAAGAGATCAGTGCTGTGTTGGGAGTTGTAGGAATGGATCGGGTTACAGAGATCAGTGCTGTGTTGGGAGTTGTAGGAATGAATCGGGGTAAAGAGCTCAGTGTTGTGTTGGGAGTTGTACGAATGGATCGGGTTAAAGAGTGTGCTGAGTTGGGAGTTGTAGGAATGGATCGGGGTCAAGAGGTCAGTGCTGTGTTGGGAGTTGTAGGAATTGATTGGGGTAAAGAGTTCAGTGTTGTGTTGGGAGTTGTAGGAATGGATCGGGGTAAAGAACTCACTGTTGTGTGGGGAGTTGTAGGAATGGATCGGTAAAGAGCACAGTGCTGTGTTGGGAGTTGTAGGAATGGATCGGGATAAAGAGATCAGTGTTGTGTTGGGAGTTGTAGGAATGCATCAATAAAGAGCTTAGTGTTGTGCGGGGAGTTGGAGGAATGGATCGGGGTAAAGAGCTCAGTGCTGTGTTGGGAGTTGTAGGAATTGATTGGGGTAAAGAGCTCAGTGCTGTGTTGGGAGTTGTAGGAATGGATAGGTAAAGAGCTCAGTGCTGTGTTGGGAGTTGTAGGAATTTATCGGGGTATTGAGTTCAGTGTTGTGTTGGGAGTTGTAGGAATGGATCGGGGTAAAGAACTCACTGTTGTGTGGGGAGTTGTAGGAATGGATCGGGGTAAAGAACTCACTGTTGTGTGGGGAGTTGTAGGAATGGATCGGGGTAAAGAACTCACTGTTGTGTGGGGAGTTGTAGGAATGGATCGGGGTAAAGAGCTCAGTGCCGTGTTGGGGGTTGTAGGAATATATCGGTGTAAAGAGTTCAGTGCTCTGTTGGGAGTTGTAGGAATGGATCGGTGTAAAGAGCTCAGTGCTGTGTTGGGAGTTGTAGGAATTGATCGGGGTAAAGAGCTCAGTGTTGTGTTCTGAGTTGTAGGAATGGATCGGGGTAAAGAGATCAGTGCTGTGTTGGGACTTGTAGGAATGGATCGGGATAAAGAGATCAGTGTTTTGTTGGGAGTTGTAGGAATGCATCGGTAAAGAGTGTGCTGAGGAGAGTTGTAGGAATGGATCAGGGTAAAGAGCTCAGTGCTGTGTTGGGAGTTGTAGGAATTGATCGGTAAACAGCTCAGTGCTGTGTTGGGAGTTGCAGGAATTGATCGGGGTAAAGAGCTCAGTGCTGTGTTGGGTGTTGTAGGAATGGATGGGGGTAAAGAGCTCAGTGTTGTGTGGGGAGTTGTAGGAATGGATCGGGTTAAAGAGTTTGCTGAGTTGGGAGTTGTAGGAATTGATCGGTAAACAGCTCAGTGCTGTGTTGGGAGTTGTAGGAATGGATCGGGGTAAAGAGATCAGTGCTGTGTTGGGAATTGCATGAATGGATCGGGGTAAAGAGATCAGTGCTGTGTTGGGAGTTGTAGGAATGGATCGGGGTAAAGAGATCAGTGCTGTGTTGGGAGTTGTAGGAATGGATCGGGGTAAAGAGATCAGTGCTGTGTTGGGAGTTGTTGGAATGAATCGGGGTAAAGAGCTCAGTGTTATGTTGGGAGTTGTACGAATGGATCGGGGTAAAGAGCTCAGTGTTGTGTTGGGAGTTGTACGAATGGATCGGGGTAAAGAGCTCAGTGCTGTGTCGGGGGTTGTAGGAATGGATCGGGGTAAAGAGATTAGTGCTGTGTCGGGGGTTGTAGGAATGGATCGGGGTAAAGAGATCAGTGCTGTGTTGGGAGTTGTAGGAATGGATCGGGGTAAAGAGTTCAGTGTAGTGTTGGGAGTTGTAGGAATGGATCGGGGTAAAGAGATCAGTGCTGTGTTGGGAGTTGTAGGAATGGATCGGGGTAAAGAGCTCAGTGCTGTGTTGGGGGTTGTAGGATTGGATCGGGGTAAAGAACTCACTGTTGTGTGGGGAGTTGTAGGAATGGATCGGGGTATTCAGTTCAGTGTTGTATTGGGAGTTGTAGGAATGGATCGGGGTCAAGAGGTCAGTGCTGTGTTGGGAGTTGTAGGAATTGATCGGGGTAAAGAGTTCAGTGTTGTGTTGGGAGTTGTAGGAATGGATCGGGGTAAAGAACTCAGTGTTGTGTTGGGAGTTGTGGGAATGGATCGGGGTAAAGAGATCAGTGCTGTGTTGGGAGTTGTAGGAATGGATCGGGGTAAAGAGATCAGTGCTGTGTTGGGAGTTGTAGGAATGGATCGGGTTAAAGAGCTCAGTGCTGTGTTGGGAGTTGTAGGAATTGATCGGGGTAAAGAGTTCAGTGTTGTGTTGGGAGTTGTAGGAATGGATCGGGGTAAAGAGATCAGTGCTGTGTTGGGAGTTGTAGGAATGGATCGGGGTAAAGAGATCAGTGCTGTGTTGGGAGTTGTAGGAATGAATCGGGGTAAAGAGCTCAGTGTTGTGTTGGGAGTTGTACGAATGGATCGGGGTAAGGAGCTCAGTGTTGTGTTGGGAGTTCTACGAATGGATCGGGGTAAAGAGCTCAGTGCAGTGTCGGGGGTTGTAGATAAGGATCGGGGTAAAGAGATCAGTGCTGTGTTGGGAGTTGTAGGAATGGATCGGGGTAAAGAGTTCAGTGTTGTGTTGGGAGTTGTAGGAATGGATCGGGGTAAAGAACTCAGTGTTGTGTTGGGAGTTGTAGGAATGGATCGGGGTAAAGAGATCAGTGCTGAGTTGGGAGTTGTAGGAATGGATCGGTAAAGAGCTCAGTGCTGTGTTGGGAGTTGTAGGAATGGATCGGGGTAAAGAACTCAGTGTTGTGTTGGGAGTTGTAGGAATGGATCGGGGTAAAGAGATCAGTGCTGAGTTGGGAGTTGTAGGAATGGATCGGTAAAGAGCTCAGTGCTGTGCTGGGAGTTGTAGGAATGGATCGGGATAAAGAGATCAGTGTTGTGTTGGGATTTGTAGGAATGCATCAGTAAAGAGCTTAGTGTTGTGCGGGGAGTTGTAGGAATGGATCGGGGTAAAGAGATCAGTGCTGTGTTGGGAGTTGTAGGAATGGATCGGGGTAAAGAGATCAGTGCTGTGTTGGGAGTTGTAGGAATGGATCGGGGTAAAGAGATCAGTGCTGTGTTGGGAGTTGCAGGAATGAATCGGGGTAAAGAGCTCAGTGTTGTGTTGGGAGTTGTACGAATGGATCGGGGTAAAGAGCTCAGTGTTGTGTTGGGAGTTGTACGAATGGATCGGAGTAAAGAGCTCAGTGTTGTGTTGGGAGTTGTAGGAATGGATCGGGGTAAAGAGCTCAGTGCTGTGTTGGGAGTTGTAGGAATGGATCGGGGTAAAGTGTGTGCTAAGGAGAGTTGTACGAATGGATCGGGGTAAAGAGCTCAGTGTTGTGTTGGGATTTGTAGGAATACATCAGTAAAGAGCTTAGTGTTGTGCGGGGAGTTGTAGGAATGGATCGGGGTAAAGAGATCAGTGCTGTGTTGGGTGTTGTAGGAATGGATCGGGGTAAAGAGCTCAGTGCTGTGTTGGGAGTTGTAGGAATGGATCGGGGTAAAGAGCTCAGTGCTGTGTTGGGTGTTGTAGGAATGGATCGGGGTAAAGAGATTAGTGCAGTGTCGGGGGTTGAAGGAATTGATCGGGGAAAAGAGCTCGGTGTTGTGTTGGGAGTTGTAGGAATGGATCGGGGTAAAGAGATCAGTGTTCTGTTGGGAGTTGTAGGAATGGATCGGGATAAAGAGATCAGTGTTGTGTTGGGAGTTGTAGGAATGCATCGGTAAAGAGCTCAGTGTTGTGCGGGGAGTTGTAGGAATGGATCGGGGTAAAGAGCTCAGTGTTGTGTTGGGAGTTGTAGGAATTCATCGGGGTAAAGAGCTCAGTGTTGTGTGGGGAGTTGTAGGAATGGATCGGGTTAAAGAGTGTGCTGAGTTGGGAGTTGTAGGAATTGATCGGTAAAGAGCTCAGTGCTGTGTTGGGAGTTGTAGGAATTCATCGGGGTAAAGAGCTCAGTGTTGTGTTGGGAGTTGTAGGAATGGATCGGGGTAAAGAGATCAGTGTTGTGTTGGGAGTTGTACGAATGGATCGGGGTAAAGAGCTCAGTGTTGTGTTGGGAGTTGTACGAATGGATCGGGGTAAAGAGCTCAGTGTTGTGTTGGGAGTTGTCGGAATGGATTGGGGTAAAGAGCTCAGTGTTGTGTTGGGAGTTGTAGGAATGGATCGGGATAAAGAGATCAGTGTTGTGTTGGGAGTTGTAGGAATGCATCGGTAAAGAGCTCAGTGTTGTGCGGGGAGTTGGAGGAATGGATCGGGGTAAAGAGCTCAGGGCTGTGTTGGGAGTTGTAGGAATTCATCGGGATAAAGAGAGTGCTGTGTTGGGAGTTGTAGGAATGGTTCGGGGTAAAGAGCTCAGTGTTGTGTGGGGAGTTGTAGGAATGGATCGGGTTAAAGAGTGTGCTGAGTTGGGAGTTGTAGGAATGGATCGGGGTCAAGAGGTCAGTGCTGTGTTGGGAGTTGTAGGAATTGATCGGGGTAAAGAGTTCAGTGTTGTGTTGGGAGTTGTAGGAATGGATCGGGGTAAAGAACTCACTGTTGTGTGGGGAGTTGTAGGAATGGATCGGTAAAGAGCACAGTGCTGTGTTGGGAGTTGTAGGAATGGATCGGGATAAAGAGATCAGTGTTGTGTTGGGAGTTGTAGGAATGCATCAGTAAAGAGCTTAGTGTTGTGCGGGGAGTTGGAGGAATGGATCGGGGTAAAGAGCTCAGTGCTGTGTTGGGAGTTGTAGGAATTGATTGGGGTAAAGAGCTCAGTGCTGTGTTGGGAGTTGTAGGAATGGATAGGTAAAGAGCTCAGTGCTGTGTTGGGAGTTGTAGGAATTGATCGGGGTATTGAGTTCAGTGTTGTGTTGGGAGTTGTAGGAATGGATCGGGGTAAAGAACTCACTGTTGTGTGGGGAGTTGTAGGAATGGATCGGGGTAAAGAACTCACTGTTGTGTGGGGAGTTGTAGGAATGGATCGGGGTAAAGAACTCACTGTTGTGTGGGGAGTTGTAGGAATGGATCGGGGTAAAGAGCTCAGTGCCGTGTTGGGGGTTGTAGGAATATATCGGTGTAAAGAGTTCAGTGCTCTGTTGGGAGTTGTAGGAATGGATCGGGGTAAAGAGTTCAGTGTTGTGTTGGGAGTTGTAGGAATGGATCGGGGTAAAGAACTCAGTGTTGTGTTGGGAGTTGTAGGAATGGATCGGGGTAAAGAGATCAGTGCTGTGTTGGGAGTTGTAGGAATGGATCGGGTTACAGAGATCAGTGCTGTGTTGTGAGTTGTAGGAATGGATCGGGGTAAAGAGCTCAGTGTTGTGTTGGGAGTTGTAGGAATGGATCGGGGTAAAGAGCTCAGTGCCGTGTTGGGGGTTGTAGGAATATATCGGTGTAAAGAGTTCAGTGCTCTGTTGGGAGTTGTAGGAATGGATCGGGTTACAGAGATCAGTGCTGTGTTGGGAGTTGTAGGAATGAATCGGGGTAAAGAGCTCAGTGTTGTGTTGGGAATTGTACGAATGGATCGGGGTAAAGAGCTCAGTGCTGTGTTGGGGGTTGTAGGATTGGATCGGGGTAAAGAACTCAGTGTTGTGTTGGGAGTTGTGGGAATGGATCGGGGTAAAGAGATCAGTGCTGTGTTGGGAGTTGTAGGAATGGATCGGGGTAAAGAGATCAGTGCTGTGTTGGGAGTTGTAGGAATGGATCGGGTTAAAGAGCTCAGTGCTGTGTTGGGAGTTGTAGGAATGGATCGGGGTAAAGAACTCAGTGTTGTGTTGGGAG
Organism: Hypanus sabinus; assembly: GCF_030144855.1. Lineage (NCBI taxonomy): Eukaryota > Metazoa > Chordata > Chondrichthyes > Myliobatiformes > Dasyatidae > Hypanus > Hypanus sabinus. The sequence goes on along the minus strand of NC_082715.1, from coordinate 151,888,061 downwards.
TTGTAGGAATGGATCGGTAAAGAGCTCAGTGCTGTGCTGGGAGTTGTAGGAATGGATCGGGATAAAGAGATCAGTGTTGTGTTGGGATTTGTAGGAATGCATCAGTAAAGAGCTTAGTGTTGTGCGGGGAGTTGTAGGAATGGATCGGGGTAAAGAGATCAGTGCTGTGTTGGGAGTTGTAGGAATGGATCAGGGTAATGAGATCAGTGCTGTGTTGGGAGTTTGTAGGAATGGATCGGGGTAAAGAGATCAGTGCTGTGTTGGGAGTTGCAGGAATGAATCGGGGTAAAGAGCTCAGTGTTGTGTTGGGAGTTGTACGAATGGATCGGGGTAAAGAGCTCAGTGTTGTGTTGGGAGTTGTAGGAATGGATCGGGGTAAAGAGCTCAGTGCTGTGTTGGGAGTTGTAGGAATGGATCGGGGTAAAGAGCTCAGTGCTGTGTTGGGAGTTGTAGGAATGGATCGGGGTAAAGTGTGTGCTAAGGAGAGTTGTACGAATGGATCGGGGTAAAGAGCTCAGTGTTGTGTTGGGATTTGTAGGAATGCATCAGTAAAGAGCTTAGTGTTGTGCGGGGAGTTGTAGGAATGGATCGGGGTAAAGAGATCAGTGCTGTGTTGGGTGTTGTAGGAATGGATCGGGGTAAAGAGCTCAGTGCTGTGTTGGGAGTTGTAGGAATGGATCGGGGTAAAGAGCTCAGTGCTGTGTTGGGTGTTGTAGGAATGGATCGGGGTAAAGAGATTAGTGCAGTGTCGGGGGTTGAAGGAATTGATCGGGGAAAAGAGCTCGGTGTTGTGTTGGGAGTTGTAGGAATGGATCGGGGTAAAGAGATCAGTGTTCTGTTGGGAGTTGTAGGAATGGATCGGGATAAAGAGATCAGTGTTGTGTTGGGAGTTGTAGGAATGCATCGGTAAAGAGCTCAGTGTTGTGCGGGGAGTTGTAGGAATGGATCGGGGTAAAGAGCTCAGTGTTGTGTTGGGAGTTGTAGGAATTCATCGGGGTAAAGAGCTCAGTGTTGTGTGGGGAGTTGTAGGAATGGATCGGGTTAAAGAGTGTGCTGAGTTGGGAGTTGTAGGAATTGATCGGTAAAGAGCTCAGTGCTGTGTTGGGAGTTGTAGGAATTCATCGGGGTAAAGAGCTCAGTGTTGTGTTGGGAGTTGTAGGAATGGATCGGGGTAAAGAGATCAGTGTTGTGTTGGGAGTTGTACGAATGGATCGGGGTAAAGAGCTCAGTGCTGTGTTGGGAGTTGTAGGAATGGATCGGGGTAAAGAGCTCAGTGTTGTGTTGGGAGTTGTACGAATGGATCGGGGTAAAGAGCTCAGTGCTGTGTTGGGAGTTGTAGGAATGGATCGGGATAAAGAGATCAGTGTTGTGTTGGGAGTTGTAGGAATGCATCAGTAAAGAGCTTAGTGTTGTGCGGGGAGTTGGAGGAATGGATCGGGGTAAAGAGCTCAGTGCTGTGTTGGGAGTTGTAGGAATTGATTGGGGTAAAGAGCTCAGTGCTGTGTTGGGAGTTGTAGGAATGGATAGGTAAAGAGCTCAGTGCTGTGTTGGGAGTTGTAGGAATTGATCGGGGTATTGAGTTCAGTGTTGTGTTGGGAGTTGTAGGAATGGATCGGGGTAAAGAACTCACTGTTGTGTGGGGAGTTGTAGGAATGGATCGGGGTAAAGAACTCACTGTTGTGTGGGGAGTTGTAGGAATGGATCGGGGTAAAGAACTCACTGTTGTGTGGGGAGTTGTAGGAATGGATCGGGGTAAAGAGCTCAGTGCCGTGTTGGGGGTTGTAGGAATATATCGGTGTAAAGAGTTCAGTGTTGTGTTGGGAGTTGTACGAATGGATCGGGGTAAAGAGCTCAGTGCTGTGTTGGGAGTTGTACGAATGGATCGGGGTAAAGAGCTCAGTGCTGTGTTGTGAGTTGAAGGAATGGATCGGGGTAAAGAGCTCAGTGTTGTGTTGGGAGTTGTACGAATGGATCGGGGTAAAGAGCTCAGTGCTGTGTTGGGGGTTGTAGGATTGGATCGGGGTAAAGAACTCAGTGTTGTGTTGGGAGTTGTGGGAATGGATCGGGGTAAAGAGATCAGTGCTGTGTTGGGAGTTGTAGGAATGGATCGGGTTAAAGAGCTCAGTGCTGTGTTGGGAGTTGTAGGAATGGATCGGGGTAAAGAACTCAGTGTTGTGTTGGGAGTTGTAGGAATGGATCGGGGTAAAGAGATCAGTGCTGAGTTGGGAGTTGTAGGAATGGATCGGTAAAGAGCTCAGTGCTGTGCTGGGAGTTGTAGGAATGGATCGGGATAAAGAGATCAGTGTTGTGTTGGGATTTGTAGGAATGCATCAGTAAAGAGCTTAGTGTTGTGCGGGGAGTTGTAGGAATGGATCGGGGTAAAGAGATCAGTGCTGTGTTGGGAGTTGTAGGAATGGATCGGGGTAAAGAGATCAGTGCTGTGTTGGGAGTTGTAGGAATGGATCGGGGTAAAGAGATCAGTGCTGTGTTGGGAGTTGCAGGAATGAATCGGGGTAAAGAGCTCAGTGTTGTGTTGGGAGTTGTACGAATGGATCGGGGTAAAGAGCTCAGTGTTGTGTTGGGAGTTGTACGAATGGATCGGAGTAAAGAGCTCAGTGCTGTGTTGGGAGTTGTAGGAATGGATCGGGGTAAAGAGCTCAGTGCTGTGTTGGGAGTTGTAGGAATGGATCGGGGTAAAGTGTGTGCTAAGGAGAGTTGTACGAATGGATCGGGGTAAAGAGCTCAGTGTTGTGTTGGGATTTGTAGGAATGCATCAGTAAAGAGCTTAGTGTTGTGCGGGGAGTTGTAGGAATGGATCGGGGTAAAGAGATCAGTGCTGTGTTGGGTGTTGTAGGAATGGATCGGGGTAAAGAGCTCAGTGCTGTGTTGGGAGTTGTAGGAATGGATCGGGGTAAAGAGCTCAGTGCTGTGTTGGGTGTTGTAGGAATGGATCGGGGTAAAGAGATTAGTGCAGTGTCGGGGGTTGAAGGAATTGATCGGGGAAAAGAGCTCGGTGTTGTGTTGGGAGTTGTAGGAATGGATCGGGGTAAAGAGATCAGTGTTCTGTTGGGAGTTGTAGGAATGGATCGGGATAAAGAGATCAGTGTTGTGTTGGGAGTTGTAGGAATGCATCGGTAAAGAGCTCAGTGTTGTGCGGGGAGTTGTAGGAATGGATCGGGGTAAAGAGCTCAGTGTTGTGTTGGGAGTTGTAGGAATTCATCGGGGTAAAGAGCTCAGTGTTGTGTGGGGAGTTGTAGGAATGGATCGGGTTAAAGAGTGTGCTGAGTTGGGAGTTGTAGGAATTGATCGGTAAAGAGCTCAGTGCTGTGTTGGGAGTTGTAGGAATTGATTGGGGTAAAGAGCTCAGTGCTGTGTTGGGAGTTGTAGGAATGGATAGGTAAAGAGCTCAGTGCTGTGTTGGGAGTTGTAGGAATTGATCGGGGTATTGAGTTCAGTGTTGTGTTGGGAGTTGTAGGAATGGATCGGGGTAAAGAACTCACTGTTGTGTGGGGAGTTGTAGGAATGGATCGGGGTAAAGAACTCACTGTTGTGTGGGGAGTTGTAGGAATGGATCGGGGTAAAGAACTCACTGTTGTGTTGGGAGTTGTAGGAATGGATCGGGGTAAAGAGCTCAGTGCCGTGTTGGGGGTTGTAGGAATATATCGGTGTAAAGAGTTCAGTGCTCTGTTGGGAGTTGTAGGAATGGATCGGGGTAAAGAGTTCAGTGTTGTGTTGGGAGTTGTAGGAATGGATCGGGGTAAAGAACTCAGTGTTGTGTTGGGAGTTGTAGGAATGGATCGGGGTAAAGAGATCAGTGCTGTGTTGGGAGTTGTAGGAATGGATCGGGTTACAGAGATCAGTGCTGTGTTGGGAGTTGTAGGAATGAATCGGGGTAAAGAGCTCAGTGTTGTGTTGGGAGTTGTACGAATGGATCGGGGTAAAGAGCTCAGTGTTGTGTTGGGAGTTGTACGAATGGATCGGGGTAAAGAGCTCAGTGCTGTGTTGTGAGTTGTAGGAATGGATCGGGGTAAAGAGCTCAGTGTTGTGTTGGGAGTTGTACGAATGGATCGGGGTAAAGAGCTCAGTGCTGTGTTGGGGGTTGTAGGATTGGATCGGGGTAAAGAACTCAGTGTTGTGTTGGGAGTTGTGGGAATGGATCGGGGTAAAGAGATCAGTGCTGTGTTGGGAGTTGTAGGAATGGATCGGGTTAAAGAGCTCAGTGCTGTGTTGGGAGTTGTAGGAATGGATCGGGGTAAAGAGATCAGTGCTGTGTTGGGAGTTGTAGGAATGGATCGGGTTAAAGAGCTCAGTGCTGTGTTGGGAGTTGTAGGAATGGATCGGGGTAAAGAACTCAGTGTTGTGTTGGGAGTTGTAGGAATGGATCGGGGTAAAGAGATCAGTGCTGAGTTGGGAGTTGTAGGAATGGATCGGTAAAGAGCTCAGTGCTGTGCTGGGAGTTGTAGGAATGGATCGGGATAAAGAGATCAGTGTTGTGTTGGGATTTGTAGGAATGCATCAGTAAAGAGCTTAGTGTTGTGCGGGGAGTTGTAGGAATGGATCGGGGTATTCAGTTCAGTGTTGTATTGGGAGTTGTAGGAATGGATCGGGGTAAAGAGATCAGTGCTGTGTTGGGAGTTGTAGGAATGGATCGGGGTAAAGAGATCAGTGCTGTGTTGGGAGTTGCAGGAATGAATCGGGGTAAAGAGCTCAGTGTTGTGTTGGGAGTTGTACGAATGGATCGGGGTAAAGAGCTCAGTGTTGTGTTGGGAGTTGTAGGAATGGATCGGGGTAAAGTGTGTGCTAAGGAGAGTTGTACGAATGGATCGGGGTAAAGAGCTCAGTGTTGTGTTGGGATTTGTAGGAATGCATCAGTAAAGAGCTTAGTGTTGTGCGGGGAGTTGTAGGAATGGATCGGGGTAAAGAGCTCAGTGCTGTGTTGGGAGTTGTAGGAATGGATCGGGGTAAAGTGTGTGCTAAGGAGAGTTGTACGAATGGATCGGGGTAAAGAGCTCAGTGCTGTGTTGGGTGTTGTAGGAATGGATGGGGGTAAAGAGTTCAGTGTTGTGTTGGGAGTTGTAGGAATGGATCTGGGTAAAGAGCTCAGTGTTGTGTTGGGAGTTGTAGGAATGGATGGGGGTAAAGAGTTCAGTGTTGTATTGGGAGTTGTAGGAATGGATCGGTGAAGGGCTCATTGCATGATCAGGAGTTGTAGGAATGGATCGGGGTAAAGAGCTCAGTGTTGTGCAGGGAGTTGTAGGAATTGATCGGGGTAAAGAGCTTAGTGCTGTGTTGCGAGTTGAAGGAATTGTTCAGGGTAACGAGCTCAGTGCTTCACTGGGGAGGATCTGGACATTTGCCAGCATCTGATGCTGCCCAGAGCTGGTCTAAGAATGTATCTAAATTTCATAAAAACCTTGAGTGTGTCAGTATTTGATAGGACCTGGGACAAGTCTGTCTTTAATGACATCATGTGATTACATATTTCAGCAAACACTGCTGAAGAGCATTTGGGACTGCGAACCCCGATAAACATCCAACATTTACCTAAAAAGGATGTGATCAATTTTGAAGGGATGAGGATTTTGACCAGAAGCCAATTTGAATGCAATGCTAAGCTAATGATTTGGTGTGCTATGTGCACTCTGGATAAAGAGAGACCATACTTATGTCAGTGATAAAAACGAATGCAAATAGGACCCCTTCAGGCTCTAATGTCACACTCTGCCCATAATTAAATTTTAAGCAAGTGGTTAATCCTTAACAAAAGGAGTAACAAATTGATACCTAGAAGGCATACTGATGATTAGAATAGGAACAACTACAATTCCCTTCCCGATCATGGAAACGCCCTCTCCTCTGTAGCAAGGTACGTGAGCCAGAAGTAATCAGGATGTCCTAACTGTGCTAGCTTATCAGTGCACAACAGGCAGCTTATGTGTTGGTACTGACAAAAGATGATCTCATTGCAACAAATGATTTTAAGTGGGCTTAATAGGATTGTTGCTATGATCATGTGATCTCCAATGGGAGAAATCTCGAATGAGGGGGCCATAGTTTTAGAATAAAGGATGGAGATGAGGAAGTAATACCTTTCCCCACTTTTGGAGTCCTCTGGATTCTCTATTCCAAGTCAGAGATATTGAAAAAAAAAATCAAGTCTTACTGGGATCAGGCCAGAAAGCAGAGATGAGCCCTAAGTCAGCTCAGCCATGACCTTAGTGAGCAGCTGAACAAGCCTACGAGTGAACCATCTGCCTGACTCCTGCTCCTAGTCCTTATCTTCTCATATCTTAGGCAAGAGCTCAAAGGAATGTATGGCCTGTTGTATGAGAGGGGAGGTAATGAAATAAAACTCGTGTTAATGGCGGTATTTAAAATATCCAGGATCATTCAAAATTCATGTTAACTAGAGACTGCACGATGTGGTACCAATGATCTTGTGATACAGCAATGAGATAGACTGGACAAGCACAGAAGATGCTCCATCGGGCAAAAAGGGGAAACTTGACCGAGTCTATAGACTCTGCAACAATGGAATCTGGAAAATGTTCATTCTCAGAGGAAGAGCAGGATGTCTTGGTCAATGCTGCCCCATTTAATGCACTTCAGTGGGCTGGAGAACAGGAAATGTATGAACAAATTTCACATGAAATCAGAACCTGGATGGGACAGCAGTGAGCTAAGCATGCTGCAAAAGATAGAATTAAATGGTCAAGTCTTTAAGAAATTCAATTTACCAAATGTGCTTCAGTTTTGATGTTATAATTTAACAATTGTTGGCATATTTTGTGTTAATTTCAAGCCTTATTGTAAACAAAATTGGCCCTCCCACTGCACTATTAATCAATAATTACAAATCATTGTGTCAAACATATCAGGCACAATCACACTGATATCCAGTCAAATTTCTCAAAGCTTACAAAGAAAAGTGGTCCAGGAAACTTTTCCAGAAAAAGGAAAAAAAAATAAATCCAGGAAACCCAAATCATTAAAACTCATATTAGTTCTCAGACTTATTCCCAGAACATTTTTGTCTGAGAAGCCCTGTGCACATCTGGTTCTAAAGGGGTTATTTATTACAATGCTTGGAAAGTGAAGTTCGATTAATACAGTTTAATTGAGGACCAAGTTCATGGAGGAACTTCACCAGGAAAACATGTCGAGTCTGATGTTTGAATATTTTAAACTCATACCGAACAATCTATGGGCAGTTGCAAAGCTGCCTCCTCCCTCCAGAGTCAGTTTGACCAGGAGGGTACTGTATTTTCACGAGAAGGAACCACATTTTCAAAAACGAATATAAATACATGCAGTCCTCCCCATTTAACCCACACAATGGCATTCTTCTTTATGACATCCTGCATATTTCCATGACAGATGGACTGGTAATTAACTCTTCCCTGCCTTTCACTGCTTCTGATTATCACTAACAGTAATATTTGCATTTATTGCTTTAAATTATTTATAAAGCATAACAAAAACAAACCTCCCTTAGCTGTTTACTGCCTCCATCCCTATGATACCTTCCTAAACTGCTAAGAGAAAATCCAACACTCACCAGAATCGCACCATCTTCCTGCCTGGCACGTTACACATTCGCTGTACACTGATTTCACCGTGCTTCCCCAGACATGAGCCATCTCCCCCCCTCTCCTCTCCACTGCAGAGAGTAGTCAGCCAATCATCAGCAAGCAGCATCACTGCATAGAAACACCAATCACTCTCTTCTGCATCCTCTCAGATTCAATTCGCAACTTTACAGGCAATGAATCACAGCTCTCCCACCCGCACCATTTCCCCTCCCCCATCAACATGTCTCCATCAAATCAAATGGCATTTTCCTCCTCCTCCATCATTCCAACAAACCTCCTCATTTAGGTAGCTCCTACAGGCATTTTCTTTCTCCTCTCTTGCCATTCCCACAAAACCATTCCCTCTTTGCCTCAGCCCCCTCCCCAGGTAGGAAAGAAGCAAATCTTGTGTATCCCATCTCAAAAATCTCGAGTCTCTGGACTCCAAGCTGACTCCTTTCTCTACCTAACAACTTCCGCACCCCCTCCCAGACATTGTGCCAGTATCCTGACGCCCTTTCATTTGTCACCTCACTAGGACCTTTCCCCGTCCCATCAACCATAACAAAGTGGTCCACCTCGCTCACAAATGTCTCCTGCCTGTACCAGTCTGCACCTCTTCCTTCTCAGCAAACTGGCATCTTCTCCTCCACAGGAAACTCCCACTGTAAATCACAACTCCTGAGAAGATACTTTCCCCCCCCCCCCAACTACAGAAACTGCTGGTTTGCACAATGCTCTTGACCAGATGATGTACACGGGCAGCTTCTGCTCCCAGGCCACCACAACTTTCCAGGTTCCCTATAGACAGCATCTCCCAGACGGGTAACAACAGCCAGCAGCATTTCAATCTATCCGTCACCGGCTCTAATCTACTAGAAACCTCCCTTGAATAGAAGATTCCCCACACCCTACCAATGGTGACCCAGGAGTTCGCCCATCCTCCCTGTGAGCAATGATATAGTGACATCCTATCCCTCAGTACTGTCAGCCTCTTCGGCCAAGTGGGATCTCTCCCTGCCTCCATCTACTGGCGGCACCCTCTGACCCTTCCCCTTCTTCTCCCCCACCCCCACATAGATGGACCCTCGGACCAGAAGCTCCTCCTCCCTATTCCATTAACAGCCTCGCCCGCCAACACTTTCTCCCGGACGACTACACCCTCAAGATTCCTTTGCTAAAGCGCTTCCCGAGCCGGTTACTTTCACTGGGTCGGCTGTCGGATTTAGCCCGTCGGCCCTTTGCAGCAGCGAGGCGGGGATCAGTTCCCATACCTGAAGCGTGCCTGCCTGCTAGAGCCCGCACCAGTGGACGCCAGCGGCCCGACGGCGGGATGCTGCTCTGCTGGGCTTACATCGATGCAGCGGGCCCTCCGAACGCGAGCTTTAACTTTATGCAGGTTGTAACAGGTGGTAATGTGTGGCAAACACTTGCGGCATCTCACCATTTTCCTCCCCTCCGCGCCGCCGGCCGCCCCTGCAGCTGCGGGCTCGATGGACACATGACCGGCTTCACGAGCCCGGCTCCGGCCGCCCGATCCGCTCCGCTCCGTCCCGCCCCGCCCCGTGACGTCAGCGCCCAACGCCGCCGGCGCCGGCCGCCCGGCGTGTCCGTCCCGAAGTCTGAGCGGGGAGGTTTCGCCCCAATTCATTTATCCATTTTATTTAGGGATACGGCCTGGTAACTGGCCCCTCCGGTCCAACAACATTCGCGACCAATTCCAAAGCCGGCTTTAACAACAAATTCCTTTCGATCCAGCTTCGCTGTCTGGCGAGTCCCATTCTAATATGGCCCTAATGGTGTTCTCCAGCGATAAAAATGTTTCCCTCCCAAGCCCTAAGTAATTTGTCAGTTCTATTTGATCACTCTGCGGCTGCTCAGACTTTCCCATCAGCTTTGCTATCCCTTCCCTTCCCACCTTCGTCTGGCATCTTTCCCCTTTTCAGACCTAAAGAAGGGTCTCGGCCCAAAACGTCGACTGTTTAATTCAATTACAAAGATGCTGCCTGACCACTGAACTCCACCATTTTGTATGTATTACGCTGAAACATATTACCTTGTACAACTGTTGTAAAACCTTGCAACTTCTTTGTCACCTGCCTCCATAAAGTTTACATGACTTACAAAACCCTAAAATATTCAAAGCAGTTTAGAGTCAATGAATTGTAGTCACTAATATAAAGATACAAACAAGTGTAATTAATAACATAATGACTTTTTAAGTTGTATGTTGTTAATTTTAGATCTTTTACCATTGTAGTACAGCTGTTAATATGATGCTATTACAGCTCAGGGCATTATTGAATTCTGAATTCAATTCCAATGCTGTCTGTAAGAAGTATGCTCGTCCTTCCGGTGACTGCGTGGGTTTCAAGTCAAGTCACTTTTTGTCATTTCGACCATAACTGCTGGTACAGTACATAGTAAAAATGAGATGATGTTTTTCAGGACCATGGTGTTACATGATACAGTACAATAACTAGACTGAACTACATAAAAAACAACACAGAAAAGAAAGCAAACGTGAGGACATCTGCAGATGCTGGAAATTCAAGCAACACACACAAAATGCTGGTGGAACGCAGCAGGCCAGGCAGCATCTGTAAGGATCTGTAAGAAAGAGAGAGAGAGAGAAAAAAGAGGGGGGAAAACTCTAAATATATCAGGGATGGGGTAAGAAGGGGAGGAGGGTAGCCTCCAACCTGATGGCATGAACATTGACTTCTCTAACTTCCGTTAATGCCCCTCCTCCCCTTCTTACCCCATTTAGTGTTTCCCCCCCCTCTTATTTCTCTCTCTCTTTCTGCCCATCACTCTGCCTGTTCTCCATCTCTCTCTGGTGCTCCCCTCCCCCTTTCTTTCTCCCTAGGCCTCCTGTCCCATGATCCTTTCCCTTCTCCAGCTCTGTATCCCTTTTGCCTATCACCTTTCCGGCTCTCAGCTTCACCACACCCCCTCCAGTTTTCTCCTTTCATTTCACATCTTCCCCTCCCCCTCCTACTTTCAATCTCTTAGTATCTTTCCTTTCAGTTAGTCCTGACGAAGGGTTTCGGCTCGAAACATCGACAGTGCTTCTCCTTACAGATGCTGCCTGGCCTGCTGCGTTCCACCAGCATTTTGTGTGTGTTACAGATAAGAAAACTACACTAGACTACAGACCTACCCAGGACTGCATAAGGTGCACAAAACAGTGCAGGCATTACAATAAATAATACAAAAGACAATGGGGCAGTAAGGTGTCAGTCCAGGCTCTGGGTATTGAGGAGTCCGATAGCTTGGGGGAAGAAACTGTTACAATGTCTGGTCATGAGAGCCCGAATGCTTCGGTGCCTTCTCCCAGATGGCAGGAGGGAGAAGAGTTTGTATGAGGGGTGCGTGGGGTCCTTCAAAATGCTGTTTGCTTTGCAGATGCAGCGTGTAATATAAATGTCCATAATGGCTGGAAGAGATGATCTTCTCAGCTGACCTCACTTTCCGCTGCAGTGTCTTACGATCCCAGATGGTGCAATTTCCAAACCAGGCAGTGATGCATGCAGCTGCTCAGGATGCTCTCAATACAACCCATTTGATGAGGATGGGCAGTGGAAGGCAGACTTTCCTCAGCCTTTGCAGAAAGTAGAGATGCTGCTGGGCTTTCTTTGCTATGGAGCTGGTGTTGAGGTACCGGGTGAGATTCTCCGCCAGGTGAACACCAAGAAATTTGGTGCTCTTAACGTTCTCTACCGAGGAGCCGTCAATGTTCAGCGGGGAGTGGTTGCTCCATGCCCTCCTGAAGTCAACAACCATCTCTTTTATTTTGTTCACATTAAGAGACAGGTTGTTGGCTCTGCTCCAGTCCGTTAGCCGCTGCACCGCCTCTCTGTAAGCTGACTCGTTGTTCTTGCTGATGAGACCCACCACGGTCATGTCATCGGCGAACTTGATAATATGGTTCAAGCTGTGTGTTGCAGCACAGTCGTGGGTCAGCAGAGTGAACAGCAGTGGACTGAGCACGCAACCCCGGGGAACCCCTGTGCTCAGTGTGATGGTGTTGGAGATGCTGCTCCCGATCGGGACTGACTGAGGTCTCCCAGTCATGAAGTCTAGGATCCAGTTGCAGAGGGAGGTGTTCAGGGATGACTGTGTTGAATGCCGAACTGAAGTCTATGAACAGCATTTGAATGTATGTGTCTTTTTTGTCCAGGTGGGTTAGGGTCAGGTGGAGGGTGATAGCAATGGCGTCATCTTTTGAGCAGTTGGGACAGTATGCAAACTGCAGGGGGTCCAGTGAGGGGGGTAGCAAGGTCTTCATATGCCTCATGATGAGCCTCTTGCAACACTTCATGATGATGGTGGTCATTTAGGCAGGACACTGAAGACTTCTTTGGCACAGGGACGATGGTGGCGGCCTTAAAACACGTTGGAACGGTGGCGCTGCTCAGGGAGACGTTGAAGATGTCAGTGAGAACATCTACTAGCTGGTCTGCACATCCTCTGAGCACTCTACCAGGAATGTTGTCTGGTCCAGCAGCCTTACGTGGGTTGACCCTGCACAGGGTTCTCCTCATATCGGCCACAGTGAGAGACAGCACCTGGTCATTTGTAGCACGGGTGGACTTCCTCACCGCCACATCATTTTCCTCCTCAAACGGGCGTAGAAGCTATTCAGTGCATCTGGGAGGGAGGCATCACCCGCACAGTCAGGTGATGTTGTCCTGTAGTTGGTGATGTCCTGAATGCCCTTCAACATGCGCCGTGTGTCGCCGCTGTCCTGTAAGTGGCTGTGGATTAGCTGGGCATGTGCACGCTTTGCCCCTCTGATGGCCTGGGACAGTTTGGCCCTTGCTGTTGTTAGGGCTGCCCTTGTCATCTGCTCTGAAGGCAGAGTCACGGGTCCTCAGCGGTACACGCACCTCCGCGGTCTCCCACAGTCCAACGGCATACCAGTCAGTAGGTTAATTGGTCAGTGTAAATTAGGCCAGGGTTGCTGGGTGATGTGGCTCAGTGGGTTGGAAGGGCCTGTTCTGCACTGTATTTCTAATAAGTTGCATCTCTCCATATCAGCTGAGAGATGGTGCAGGGCTATGATGACCACAGTAGAATTATCTGCTAACTTTCTCTATTAAGGATCTCTTGTACCAGTAATCAACAACCAGCTGTGGGACAGGATCCCAGCAACTATCAGTGCCTTCAAACGACAGGAATGGATTGAGTCAACATCTCCTTTCCCATCTAGTAGAAACATGTCACAACAGTAAATACATTGAGCAGGGTAATCCTGAAACACATAGAACAGGGGTTTAATCATAGTATGTGTGGATTACTCATTTATTTTCACCAAGAGTGGTTAGGGTCATTTTTGTTAGCCTCGATATACTTGAGGCTCTGTTGTTGATCAATGAAATGAAGTAAGTCCCAGTGATGTGTGGGTGCATGTAAGTGATCCATCATTTTTATATGTTACATTTAACATATTTCACTGCTTGATGAAAGATGCTTGATGGGAGCATTTTTAGACCTGGTGACCAAAAACACATCTTAAGAGAACCTTAAAGAAAAAAGTTTAATTAGAGAGACCAGGAGGTTTACAAGGAGATTCCAGAACATTTTAGGGAGCTGAAGGTACAGGAGTCGTAGTGGAGCACATAAGAATCAGGAATGCTCAAGGCCTCATTTAGAGGGCCAAACAACCTAAAGATTGTTGGTCCGAGGAAATAGAAATGTTCATATACGAATTTGGAAATAGAGATGCCACATTTAAAACTGATGTGTTTAATCAAAAGCCAAATGAGCTCCGGTGTATTGGTCGCACAATTTGGATACTCTACAAGCACAGATTCATTACAGATAGTTTGCTTGTGACAGTGTATTGAATAGTTAAATCCAGAGACAGCAAAGTCCTGGATGAGATGAGGTTGTAGTGTAACGTAATTGGGAGAAATGTACATAGTTCACAACCACCGACATTAAGTTGGGGTTTCAGTTTAAGAGGCTGGTCTGTCAGAGATTTGGAAGCAAAATGCCATCACTTGGTTCGTACAAGCAGAGGCTCAATTCACATTTTGAGAAATCCCCGACAATGACACCAAATTCTACTAATGTAAGCACTGCTCAGCTGTTCCATGGCTGTGAGAGTGGTGAGCCTGCTTGAATACCCACCTGAACATGATAAATACCGATCACAAAAAACTCACCTTTGTAGACTTTTGGGCTATTGGAGTCTAAACATACCAAACAATTGCTCTCGTTACCAATCTCGGCCTTCAGAACTAATGTGAAATCACCATCCTTGTTTTATTTTAAAGGAACTACAGGTATGCACCGCTTAATGTCCACTCGAACAACATCCGACCGCATATACATCTGTAGTCCCGATCGGAGAATGTGGCGTAGTAGACGTAACCAATCACGTTTCGTGCATCTCTTGAGTGTAATAGCGTTATCTCTGTTTAATTTTCTTTTGAAAATATTACCGTAAAGTGCATCATAGCTTCCAAACGCAGCAAAACCACTCCTAGTGATAGCAGCAACAAGAGGCAAAGGAAAAGTATTGATTTGGAAGTGAAACATAAGGTTATTAAACAATATGAAGGTGGAAAGTCAGTGAATGCTATTGCTCGAAAATGTGAGAGGGACCTATATTGGATATGGAGAAATTGCTAATGACATGGATTGAGGACCAAACACAAAAGAGAATCCCTCTCAGCACATTGACAATCACTGCTAAGGCATGGAGCTTGTTCGAAATGCTTAAAGAAAAAGCAGGACCAGACTACGATATCGAGTTTAGTGCTACTCCACATAGGTTTGCTAAGTATATAATATGGTGTTTGCACAACGTACAAATCACATGACGTCAGATTTCACAGAACGTATCGTGAACGTTAAGTGACACATACCTGTATAGGGAGCTTGCTAAGATGGCTGATAGTCTACTCAGCTAGGCAGCAGTGCATCATTCCTCCTCCTTTCTCTATCTCAATGAGCAAAGCCCCCAACATAAGGACGCCTGCAGCTGTGAAACAGGCAACGCTGAGTCTGCGCTTTTACCATGCTCACTTTGGTACAAACTCTAAGAAGAGCCAACACTGTACAAATTCGACACTACCAGTGCACTGGGGCATTTGCAGTCTGTCAACACCATGGATTCCTGCTGTCAGGGACGTCTGCTATTCATTACAGACCTTTCAGGGCGACGTTTCTTGCGTGCTACGGGTGCTCAAGTGAGTGTGCTACCAGTATTGCCTATGATGAGACGGTAAAGAGTGATGAAACCTCACTGGAGGCTGCCAACGGCGGCAGCCGCAGTAGAATCCAGACTTTTGGACACAATGGCTGACATTCTGCTTCAGTGGCTAACGCTACATGTCCTGGCTAAAGTGGCTAGACCTCTGGTGCAGATTTTTTGTGTGCCTAAGGACTGTAAATCAATCTCAAGAATTGACATCAAAGACTTTGGGTTGTTAACCAGCTCCCCCAGTAAGCTCAAACACATGCACCATTGCATGAGAGTTTACTTGATGGCTAGGCAAATTCCCAAACCTCACCAAGCCCACATTCTCCACTACAGTCACAAAACATGGGGTTGAGTACCACATTCCCACAATTGGCCAGTCCATGCACACACAAGTACATTGGACCCAGAAAATTCAGAAACCATGAAGGCTGAGTTTGCCATGGAGAGAGTCGGCATTGAACACCAGTGAGGATTACCGATGCCACTGCTCCTGTTCATTACTAGACACTAGAATACCACAGCACAGTACAGGCCCTTCAGCCCTCGATGTTGTGCCAGCCCATATAGTCCTAAAAAAAAGTACTAAACCCACACTACCTCATAACCCTCTATTTTTCTTTCATCCATGTGCCTGTCCAAGAGGCTCTTAAATCCCCAAATGTTTTAGCCTCTACCACCATCCCTGGCAAGTCATTCCAGACATCCACAACCCTCTGTAAAAAAAACTTACTCCTGATGTCTCCCCTAAATTTCCCTTCCTTAACTTTGTACATACGTCCTCTGGTGTTTTCTATTCGTGCCCTGAAAAAACAGGAACTGGCTATCCACTCTATCTATGCCTCTCATAATCTGGTAGACCTCTATCAAGTCCCCTCTCATCCTTCTACACTCCAGAGAAAAGTCCCAGCTCTGCTAACCTTGCCTCATAAGACTTGTTTTCCAATCCAGGCAACATCCTGGTCAATCTCCTCTGCACCCTCTCCATAGCTTCCACATCCTTCCTATAATGAGGTGACCAGAAGTGAACGCAATACTTTTAAGTGTGGTCTCACCAGAGATTTGTAAAGTTGCAACATGACCTCTCTACCCTTGAACTCAATCCCCCTATTAATGAAGCCTAGAATCCCACAGGCCTTCTCAACTATCCTATCAACCTGTGCAGTGACCTTGAGGGATGTATGAATTTGAACCCCAAGGTCCCTCTGTTCATCCACGCTGTTAAGTAACCGCCCATTAATCCTGTACTCAGTCTTCTGGTTTGTCTTTCCAAAATGCATCACCTCACACTTGTCCGGATTGAACTCCATCTGCCATTTTTCTGCCCAACTCTGCATCCTGTCTATGTCCTCTTGTAACCTTCGATAACCTACAGCTCCATCCACAACTCCTCCAATCTTCGTGTCATCTGCAAACTTACTCACCCATCCTTTCGCCTCTTCATCCAGGTCATTGATGAAAATCACAAATAGCAGGAGTCCCAGGACAGATCCTTGCGGCACTCCACTAATTACCGACCTCCAGGCGGAACACTTTCCTTCCACAACTACCCTCTGCTTTCTTCCTGTAAGCCAATTTTTTATCCAAACAGCCAAGGTTCCACTGATCCCATGCCTCATGACTTTCTGGATGAGTCTCTCGTGGGGGACCTTGTCAAATGCCTTGCTAATATCCATGTAAACCACATCTACCACCCTAATCAATTTATTTTGTTACCTCTTGTTACCTCTCAAAAAACTCAATTAGGCTTGTGAGGCACAACCTTCCCTTCACAAAGCCATGTTGACTATACTTGAGTAGAGTGTACTTCTCCAAATGCTTGTAGATCCTATCCTTAAGAATCCTTCCCAATAGTTTGCAGACCACTGACGTAAGACTCACCTGTCTATAGTTCCCAGGATTCTCCCTATTACCTTTTTTAAACAAGGGAACTACATTTGCCATTCTCCAATCCTCCGGCACCTCCCCTGCAGCCAAAGAGGATTCAAAGTTCACAGCTATTGCTCCAGCGATCTCTTCTCTCACTTCCCACAGCAACCTGGGGTATATCACATCCGGCCCTGGGGACTTATCAATCCTTTTAAGAAGATCCAACACTTCTTCCTTAATCTCCACATTGTCCAGCACACAGGCCTATTCCAACCTCACCATGATCAAGGTCCTTTTCACTTGTGAACATTGAAGCAAAGTATTAATTTAGGACCTCCCCAACCTCCTCCGCCTCCAGGCACATGATGCCTTCTTTATCCTTTCGTGGCCCCATCTTCATTCTTGTCATCCTTCTGTTCTTCACATACGCATAGAACGCCTTGGGGTTCTCCTTAATCCTACATGCTAAGGCCTTCTCATGCCCCCTTCGAGCTCTCCTAAGTCCTTTCTTAAGCTCCTTCCTGGCTACCCCATATTTCTCATGAGCCCCTCCTGCTTCTTGCTTCTTATACATAATATATCTATTATATATCTTCTTATATCTATTTCCTGCACCATTCTAAAATCTGCCTGCTTATCTGCTTCTTGGTGTCCCGAGGGCTATTTGGGGGCCTATAGACTGCTCCCAGCACAGTGATTGATCCCTTCCTATTTCTGACTTCCACCCACACCAACTCAGTGGACACTCCCTCTGCAGAGTCCTCCCTTTCTATAGCCATGATACTATCCCTGACCAGTAATGCTACTTACCGCCCCCCCCCCCGCCCCCACTTTCCTACCTCCCATCCTATTCCTTTTAAAACACCAAAACCCCGGTACCCGCATCAGCCAATCCTGCCCTTCCTCCAATCAAGTTTCAGTAACAGCTGCAACATCGTAGTTCCACGTCTTGATCCATGCTCTAAGATCATCCCCTTTATTCATAATACTCCTAGCATTGAAATAGACACATTTGAACCCCTCTAACTGGCTACATTTATGTTTTGTCCCCTGCCTGTCCTCCTTCACCAACTCAGAACACATAGCATCATGCCCTTGTCCTTCTACCCTAATCTCTGCACTCATGTTCTGATTCCCAACCCCTGCCAAACTTGGTCTCAACATTCAAGACTCCTCAGCACATTTAGCCAGAAAGTTAATTTTTCCCAAATTTAATCTAGTTAGGGGCTAACATCAGGTGCCTGAGGGCTCAGAGGACATTCCCAAAAACAGCTGTGATAACCCCTTTCGGCCTTTTCAAGTTTCTGCGCATGCCATTGGAACTGAAATATACAGCAGACTTTCCAAAGGCTGATGGACTGTATTAAAAGACTTAGATTTTCTTTTTGTTTACATGGAAGATATACTTGCCACCAATGTGTCCAAATCCAATCATGCATTTCATCTCCGCACATTTTGAGCACTTAAGCTGACGGGTTGACTATTTTCGACTGCATACCTGGCCTCTTGCATCCAGGCCAAAAGGCCTCACAGGAACTGGTTGCACTAAAGTTTATTTGGCACAGCCTCAGAAAGGAAGTGTGTGATTGGACTGCAGACTGTGTGGAGTGCCAGCAGGCAAAAATTAACCGTCATATTCAGGTGCCACTGAGGTCCCTGAGCGATGGTTTGACCACGTCAGTGTGGACCTTGTTGGTCCTCTTCCCCCCACCTCCCATGGTTTCACACACTTTCTTACCTCGGTGGCCCATACCACCATTTGGCCAGAGGTCATCTGCCTAGCACCAACAATGGCCACGGACATGGCTTTGGCGATCATCAGCATTTGGGTGCTCATTTTGGCACCTCATCTGTTATTTCCTCTGACCGTGTCCCCCAGTTCATATCAGACCTCTGGGCAGCGATGACCCAGAACCTCGGTGATAAGCTACATCACACCATGTTGTCCAATGGTCTATGTGAGCAGTTCCAACACTCCTTAAAGGCTGCTCTGAGAGCTTCCCAGACAGACAAGTAGTGGCTTGATCATCTCCCAAGGGTCCTGCTGGGGCTCAGAACAACCCCAAAAGAGGACCTGCAGTCAGCCATAACTGAGCTGATATACGAACAGCCATTATGAGTGATTTCACTGCTGATGCCACGACTACCTGCTTGGCCTCTCAACAGCATTCCACTCTCTTCAGTAAATTCAATTCCTTTTCACTCATCCCTATCTCACATCAGGGCATAAAGGACTCTTGAGTTCTTGTTGACCTACATTCACCTCATTTGTTTTCATCCGCCATGATGCACACCAACATCCTCTTAGACCCCCTCACGTTCCATGTTTTGGACCATTCTGTTTTGGATATAATAGAGAAGAGGGGTAAACCTGAACTTATTTTGGTAGATCACCTTAAACCAGCCCACCAAGATTTAGGGTATTCTGCTGCCATGCACCTGGTGTCACGACACGACCATAAGCGTAGAAAGGCATCTCAGGATGCGCCAGAAGCACCTGCTGTTCCTTACCCATGTAGCACAGGAGGCTCATCCAAGCTCCAGACAGGGTTACAATGCCCATTTTAGTGAATTCTGGGGAGTCAATGTAGGGTAATGTAATTGGGAGAAACGTACATAATTCACAACCACCAACACTGAAGGGGTTTCACTTTAAGAGGCTGGTCAGATGTGATGATGTTATTATGCAAAGAATTTTTAGTGATTTTTGTCTGTAGGTTTTGAAGTTCAAAAAAATATGTTACAGGTTTCATTAAACATAAAATGCTTCACTTAGTCTTATTTGCAAAAGCCTGCAAGGTTGTCAGCAGTCAGAGCCAAGTCAATTGTATTATGCTTGGTTGTAACAATAGTCTTGGCATGTGGTTTGACACACAATAGTATGTGGTTTAAAAATGACACTAAAATTGCAAATATCATGTTTAGTCTTATAAAGGTGCCAATGGGATTGATGGCTAGGGAACATACATTATGATAAAGGCCAGAAAATATCATTTTTTAAATTCTCTTCACTTTATGGCTCAGATTATTTCGAATGTGTCCCCGATTGCTACAGGATGTAAAAGATCTTGGCATTCTTTTGAGAAACTACATTTGGTGACACTATATTAACTGGCCAGAGTAGAAATACATTTTCTGAGACAAGTTCTGCTAATCTAGTCTGGTCCCGCAAATAAAAAGAACTGACTTTCTGAAAAAAACATATCAATAATTGTAACCTCCATTTACTTTCAGGAGGAATTGCTCTTTTTATTTGAGAAAGTTGTGGTAGTTTGTGTCTCCTGCTTTTCAAGAAGATTTTATTGCTAACTTGACTTTGCTGTACTTTGGCTCTGCTCTAAGTCATAGGTTGCACCCCACAGTGACTGACATGGTGTTAGCATTGAATACTCTTTCAAAGTAGGGATATTCTGTCCATTATCTTGCCCAACACATTTTCATCAATCAACATTTCTAAATCAGTTTACCTAGTCATTATCAAGTTGCTACTTCTGAAATTCTGCTGTGTCCAAATTAACATTTTCACATATTTGTGACATGGACCATTTGGGCAGAGGAGCCAGTTTCTGACTGTAGAACCATGACTATTTCCTACATTATGATGATGACATTGTATTATTGTTATCATTTTAAACTGTTACTTCTCAGAAAATCAAATCACAATTTCCATTGAAAACTGCTGACACATTTGAAATTATAACAGAAAATGTCAGAAATGTTCAGCAGATTATGCTGCGTCTGTGAGACGAATGACAGTGGAAATGTATACATATAACTTGAAGTATTTCAATGATTTTGTGAGGAATATGTAATGTTTTGAAAGGAATGTGAAAGGTGGATACAAGAGTGGAATTTAGTGTGGTCTTCTGCTGCTGTACCCCACCCATGACAAGATTCAGAAATGGTTTTCAGCACACCACTGTTCTAACTCATGGTTATTTCATGTACTGCTGCCTTCTTGCCAGCTTGAACCAGTTTAGCCATTTTCTTTTCACCTCTCCCATTAACAAGGCATTTTCACCCTTAGAACTGCTACTCATTGGATGTTTCTGATTTTCACACCATTCTCTGTTAACTCTAGACCAGAGGTTTCCAACCTGGGGTCCATAGACACCTTGGTTAAAGGTTGGGAACTCCTGCTCGAGAGACTTGAACATGAAAATCCCAGGAGATCTGCAGTTTCTGAGATACTCGAACTCCCCTGTCTGGTACTCAAAATCAGTCCATGGTCAAAGTCATTAAATCACATTTCTTCCCCAATATGATTTTGGTTTGGACAACAATTGAAACTCTTGATCAGGTCTGCATATTTTTAAGCATTGAGTTGCTGCCATATGATTGGCTGATTAGGTATTTTCATTAATGATTGGGTGTACATGTGTACCTAATAAAGTGGCTACTGAGTGTATAAATCTAAGTCACATGTCTCCTAATACTTGGAAGAAATTATTAATTTTGTACATCATTTGGGCAGCCCAACAAATCAGAGATGAATGTTTGAGAGAGTTAATGTTGTACAAAAGATGTGGAAACTGCTGAAGAAAATGAGAATGTGCAAGTTGACATTAAGTCTGATATCACTGAGTCAAAATGGCCTTTTGGCCCTATTTTGTCCATGCCCACCAAGATGCTTTCATGAGCTCATCCCATTTGCCTGGATTTGGCCCATTTCCCTCTAAACGTTTCCTATCCATGTCTTTTAACCATTCTACTTGCACCTCCTTCAAACACTTCCTCAGCCAGCTTGTTCCACACACCCAGCCCCTTCTGTTTGGGGGGGGGGGGCAGGGGAAAGAGAAATCTGACCCACAGATCGCCTTTAAGTCTTTTTCTGTATAGCCTTAAACCTATGCCCTCTAGTTTTAGACTGCCCTACCTTGGAAAAAAAGACTAATAATATCCACCTTTTATGCAACTCATGATTTTATAAACCTTTCTAAAGATGCCTCTCAGTCCAAGCCTATCCAGTTTCCCCTCACAACTCAAGCCCTTCTGTCTCAGAAACATCCTAGTGCATCTTTTCTGAACCCTCTACCTTAGTGGTCACCAACCTTTTTAAACCCAAGATCCCCTACCTCGGCCTTAGTGAAAGGCAAGATTGACCCCAAATCGATTAGTTACACGCATGCACACCGGGGCAGAAAACACCGAAAGTAAAACCCCGCAACCCAGAAGTAGAAATAATGTATGAACACCAGGGGTCCCCACCCTTTTTTTATACTGCAGACCGGTTTAATATTGACAATATTCTTGCGGACCAGCTGATGGGGGGTGGGGGGGGGTGGTGTTAAACACAACGGGAATACAGCGATACTCGAAGCAGGTTCCTTGTGTCCAGTCTATTCCGCAATTTAGTTTTTGTGGCTCTCAGCTGCTGTCCCGCTTGCTCACGTTTTTTTCCGCTGAAAAAACTCAATGGGTTTGTCTTTAAGTGTGGGGTGCTTGGACTCAAGGTACCGAAGCAGTTTTGAGGGCTTCATTGCCTCATTAGACAGCCTCCAGGCCTGAACTCCAGTCTCCTGCCCGCCAGACGCCTTGGCCAGGTGCAGCTGGTCGTGGGTAGGGTGAGAGGACAAGGTCACGGACAGAGGTCCCCGTGCCGTGGTGGTAGCAGTCCGGAGAGAGTGAGCAAGGAGTGCGACAGGGAGCATTTGCAGGATCTATCGGCCAACAAAAGTTTGCTTCAGTAGATTTCAGTGAGGTAGCTGCTCTGCTACTTACAAAACCCTGAGCCTGGATTAGGTCGTCTGTGAATATTTTAGCACCGGGTTCCCCACGAACATACGGTGTGCTAAGCAGGTTTGGAGGCAGCGCCCATCTGTCCACACTCCAGGCCAGTAGCAATGGCACTTTCCACCGGCCGCACAAGGGTGTCACTGCATTTAGGCGACTGAGAACCTCGTGTGTTCATGTTCAGCAGTGGGCGTGACAGGGAATGAGGAAAGGGGCAGCTGACTCATATTGTTTCCTCGTGGCCCGGTGATTGGGGACCACTAAAGTACACTGTGTAGTCAAGTGTGTGGTGGGGGAGATACACGCACGCGCACTGGGCAGAAAGAACGGAACTAAAACCGTGCAACCTGGAAACAATCTCTCAACAGTATTTGTGTATTTATTTTCCTTTTTTTTTTCGGGATCTACTGGGAAAGTCTCAAAGATTGACCAGTCGATCGTGATTGACAGGTTGGCGACCACTATTTTACCTTAATCACATTCATCCTATGGTATGGCAACCAGAAGTACACATTATATTGCAGATGCAATCTCACCAACGTCCTGTACAGCTGTAACATGATGTTCCAATTCTTGTACTTGATGTTTCACCCAACTGAAGGCAAGCATGTCTTTTTCACCGTTTTATCTCCCTGTGTCATCACTTTCAGGGAACTGTGCACTTGTACTCTTGTGATTCTGTGTTCCACAACACCTCCCAGGGCCCTTTCATTTACCATGCAAGTTTAACATCCCAAAACGCATGACCTTGCACTTTTCTAAGTTAAATTCCATTTGCCATTCCATTGCTCACTTTCTGAGTTGATCTAGATATCGTTATAATCTTAGACAACTTTCTACACTACCACCGATTTTGGTGTCAGCTGTAAAGTTACTGGTGACATCACCAACATTCTCATCCAAACTGATAATATGAGAATAGGACACCCAATACAGATCCCTGGGGCACATCACTAGGCCTACAATCAATTTATTTTATCTAGTGGTATAGCACAGTAAAGGCACTTCTGTCCCAGCAAGCCCAATTACTCCCATGTGATCAATTATTCTACTAAACTATATGTCGTGGATAGTCAGAGGCTTTTTCCCAGGGATGAAATAACTAACATGAGAGGGCATGGTTTTAAGGTGCTTGGGAGTAAGTACAGAAGAGATGTCGGAGTAAGTTTTTTTTATGCAGAGCGTGGTGAGTGTGTGGAATTGGCTGCTGGCAATGGTGGTGGAGGCCGATAAGATAGGGTCTTTTAAGAGACTCCTGGATAAGTACATAGAGTTTAGAAAAATAGAGGGCTATGGGTAACCCTAGGTCATTTCTAAAGTAAGGACATGTTTGGTACAACATTGTGGGCCGAAGAGCCTGTACCGTGCTGTAGTCTTTCTATGTTTCTATGGAATGTGAAAGGAAACCAGAGCAAAGGGATGAAATCCATGCAGTCACATGGAGGACATACACACTCCTTACAGACAGTGGTGGAATTCATCTGGGAACTGACACTGTAATAGCATCATGCAAACCGCTATGCTACGTCGCCCCTTAAAAATAAACAACACTCTACTACCACTTTCTGACTCCATCCAGCAAGGCAATTTTATATCCATTTAGCTACCGCACCCTGGATTCCATGTGACCTCATCTTCCAGACCAGTCCAAATGCTGGACCTTTTCAAAAACCTTGCCTTAAATGCTGCCTGTATGAATCCTCATGGTCATGTCTTTAAAAAAAACACAAATTTGCGCAACACAATTTACTATGCACAAAATCCCTAATCAGTCCTGAGCTAACCATATGCTGATAGATCCTCTCTCTCATAATCCCTTCCACTCTTTACCTTCCCACGACTAATGTTAGACTTACTAGCCTGTGAGTTCTTTGGCATGTCCTTACAGCCTTTCTTAAATAAAAGCACATGAGTCACCCTCCAATCCTCCAGTACCTCACCCATGGCTTATGAGGTTTCACTGCCAGGGCTCCAGTAATTTCTCTCCTGGTGTCCCATATTATTCTCTTCCCTGAATTCCCCAACTTCCATGACCTTCTCCATGGTAAATACAGATGATACATTTTAACTTAAATCCTTACCACTATACAAGCAGATGACAAACTTAAGGGACCCTATTTCTCCCTAATTACCCTATTTGCACTTAAGAAGAATCCCTGAGGATTCTATTATATGCCCTTTTTCTCTCCTGATTTCCTCCCGTAAGTTGGACTTCGTTTATTTGTGTTCTAATTATGTCATTTCTTGTAAATATTTTGGGCAACTTCTTGTGAATGCTGCTGTAACTGATGCAACATGCCTGTAATGCTGAAATGCTACCGCAATTAGGGGTTTCTTTGCATTTGTACATGTTGCAATGAAATGGACTTAATTTGGCTTGAAGTTTATGGATTTTTTTTTATCCCAATTGTCGATGCATGGTATGCCTCCTTTTTCCTGACTTGAGCCTCCATATTCCTTGTACTTGGTGCTTCATCTTATTGAAGGCGAGCATGTCGTATTTTATCTCCCTGTATCACCACTTTCAGGGAACTGTGTACTTGTAGTCTTGCGAATCTATGTTCTACAACACTCCAAACACATTCCACAGGGTAGAAACTGCAGTGCAGGTAGAAAATAACATGCAAGGCCATGACAGTATTTTAAGTAAAGGTAAGTAGCAGAGGTACTTAATGAATACTTCAGTATTCACTATGAAAAAGGATCTTAGTGATTGTAGTGATGACTTGCAGCAGACTAGAAAGCTTGAGCATGTGGACATTAAGAGAGAGGATGTGCTGGAGCTTTTGGAAATCATCAAGTTGGGTAAGTCGCTGGGACCAGATGAGATGTACCCCAGGCTACTGTGAGAGGTGAGGGAGGAGATTGCTGAGCCTCTGGCAATGATCTTTGCATTATCAGTGGGGACGAGAGAGGTTCCAGAGGATTGGAGGGTTGCAGATGTTGTTCCTTTATTCAGTGGTGAATATCACAAATGACCCGACATGGTCTAACCAAGCAAAGTCCACTGCCAAGAAGGCCCACCAGTGCCTTTACTTCCTAAGAAAGCTGAAGAAATTTGGCCTGTCCCCTAAAACCCTCACTAATTTTTATAGATGCACCATAGAAAGCATTCTTCTAGGGTGCATCACAACCTGGTATGGAAGTTGTCCTGTCTAAGACCAGAAGAAACTGCAGAAGATCGTGAACATAGCCCAGCACATCACACAAACAAATCTTCCATCCTTGGACTCACTTTACACCGCACGCTATTGGAGCAGTGCTGCCAGGATAATCAAGGACACGACCCACCCAGCCAACACACTTTTTGTCCCTCTTCCCTCCGGGAGAAGGTTCAGGAGCTTGAAGATTCATATGGCCAGATTTGGGAACAGCTTCTTTCCAACTGTGATCCAACGCTGAATGGATCCTGACCCGGATCTGGGCCGTACCTTCCAAATATCCGGACCTGACATGCACTACTTTACTTCCCCTTTTCTATTTTCTAATTATGATTTATAATTTAAATTTATTATATTTACTTTGCCTTGTACTCCAGGCAGCACGAAGCACAGTATCAAATATTGCTGTGATGATTGTACGCTCTAGTATCAATTGTTTGGTGACAATAAAGTAAAGTAAAGATAGGGAGTAGAGATAGCCCAGGAAATTATAGACCAGTGAGTCTTACCTCAGTGGCTGGTAAGTTGATGGAGAAGATCCTGAGTGACAGGATTGATGAACATTTGGAGAGGTATAATATGATTCAGAGTAGTCAGCATGGCTTTGTCAAGGGCAGGTCGTGCCTTATGAGCCTGACTGAATTTTTTGAGGATGTGACTAAACACATTGATGAAGGAAGAGCAGTGGATGTAGTGTATATGGATTTCAGCAAAGCACTTGATAAGGTACCACATGCAAGGCTTATTGGTGTTGTGGATAGTGTGGAGGGCTGTCAGCGGTTACAGCAGGACATTGATAGGATGCAAACATGAGCTGAGAAGTGGCAGATGGAGTTCAACCCAGTTAAGTGTGAAGTGGTTCATTTTGGTAGGTCAAATATGATGGCAGAATATACTGTTAATGGTAAGACTCTTGGCAGTGTGGAGGATCAGAGAGATCTTGGGCTCCGAGTCCATAGGACACTCAAAGCAGCTGCACAAATTGACTCTGTGGTTAAGAACATGTACGGTGTATTGGCCTTCATCAATCATGGAATTGAATTTAGGAGCCAAGAGGTAATGTTGTAGCTATATAGAACCCTGGTCGGACCACACTTGGAGAACTGTGCTCAGTTCAAGTCGCCTCACTACAGGAAGGATGTGGAAACTATAGAAAGGGTGCAGAGGAGATTTAAAAAGATGTTGCCTGGATTGGGGAGCATGCCTTATGAGAATAGGTTCAGTGAACTCAGCCTCATCTCCTTGGAATGATGGAGGATGAGAGGTAACCTGATGAAGGTGTACAAGATGATGAGAGGCATTGATCGTGTGGATAGTCAGAGGCTTTTTCCCAGGGCTGAAATGGTTGCCACAAGAGGACACAGGTTTAAGGTGCTGGGGTGTAGGTACAGAGAAGATATCGGGTGAGTTTTTTTTTTACTCAGCCAGTGGTGAGTGTGTGATACAATCAACAGTGGCAACAGTGGTGGAGGTGGATACAATAGGGTCTTTTAAGAGGCTTTTAGATAAGTACATGGAACTTAGTAATAATAGAGGGCTACAGTAGTAATTTCTAAGTTAGGGATATGTTCAGCACAATTTTGTGGGCCGAAGGGCCTGTATTGTGCTGTAGGTTTTTTTTGTTTCTATGTAAGGAATGTATATTAAATAAAACAACAAGAGAAAGCACAGATTCCATGGAAGGGAAGCTAGGTGATGGGTGAAGCCAGATATGGGGGAAGGTAGGTGGTTGGGGGAGGGAGGATGTAATATCTGTTATGTCTAATATGTTATGCCTAACATACGTAATATATTTTCAGTGATATTGCAGAGGTTAAATTTTAGTTGGAACAGCAGAACTGCCCTGCTCTTTGAATAGTGGAATGGGATCCCAAACCTCTGGCAGTGCAGCACTATTTAACAGTGTTCTTAAACTATCAGATGGGATTATAAGCTCAAGTTAAAGTTGGGTTGACTCTGTAAACTTTTGTCTCAGTTGTAATATGAATAAATTTCAACTTATATTTCTGAGTACAGAAACCAAGACAGACACTTCTTTCCTTAGCCCAGTCTATGAAAGTTAAAATAATCCGCTGCTACTGATCTCCAAGAAATGAAGACACTTTCAAAGAATTGTTAAATAGCCCACGTTGAGTACTTATTCAGGAAAGTTACCATACAGTAATTTTTAAAAATTCTTTTTAATATCAATATTTCTTTTAGAAATTAGCAATGATTAATCAGAAGGACATCATCCTGAGGGTTAAACAGAAAGCAATTAAACACACATTAGAGAGCAACACACACAAAATGCTGGTGGAACACAGCAGGCCAGGCAGCATCTATAAGGAGAAGCACTGTCGACATTTCGGGCCGAGACCCTTCGTCAGGCTGAATTACACATTACAGAGCCCTAGGTATATACTCTGTAATCAAATCTAAGGCGCATCTCCATTAAGTGTCTTAGTATGCGCTGGGCAATTTGTTCCTCCCACTCCCCACCTGATAAAAAAACAAAACGGCTTCCAGGGTATTTTCAGTGGATTCCAGGCAACAGAAAGGTTGACAATAGGCATATCATAAAATTCAAATAACAGTCCCGACTTTACCTCATGTTTCCAGACTGTAAATGGCAGACCCATTGATCCTGAGCTTGTGATTTCTGACTGCCTTTATCTGTACCCTGTAATCAGGGCAAAAGTTATTTGCATGAAGTATATTTAATTGTACTATATTTCCGTTACTGTGTACTTATAAGAGTATGCTTTCTGCAAGAAAATTGACTCTTATTTTTGGTGGTGTCTTCTGTCTTTGCAATGGCTGAAAACTCTGGCTCACTCCCTTCCATTCTAATCACAATGAGACTTAGAAAGAATGATGGAACTGACCAGGAGGTTTGCAGATTCAAGATGCATTTTCTGCTGAAAATTTATTGTAAGTAGTTGTCTTCAGCTCCTCAAATTTGACATAAAAAGCAGAAAACTTCATTTAAATTTTCAGTTTTAAAATAGCTAAGTGCTGTTACCTGACTAAATGGAAGGAAGGCACGTGGACGAGAGGTATAAGGGCAGGGGTGAGGGAAAAAGGGAGGAAGAGACCAGCTCAAAAGTCTAGAAGTATGTGCACAAGGTATTCCTACTAGAAATTTAAAGGATATTTAGTAAAGTAATTGCTTTCTGTTTAACCCTCAGGATGATGTCCTTCTGATTAATCATTGCTAATTCCTAAAAGAAATATTGATATTAAAAAAGAATTTTTAAAAATTACTGTATGGTGACTTTTCTGAATAAGTACTCAACAATTCTTTGAAAGTGTCTTCATTTCTTGGTGATCAGTAGGGGTGCATTATTTTAACTTTCATAGACTGGGCTAAGGAAGGAAATGTTTGTCTTGGTTTCTGCGCTCAGAAATACAAGTTGAAATTTGTTCGTGTTACAACTGAGTCAGAAGTTTACAGAGTCAACCCAACTTTAACTTGAGCCCATCATCTCATCTGGTAATTTAAGAAAAGAATGTTCTTTCTGCTGTAAACTACACTCCTAATGGAGCTTGCACATTTTGCTATGTTATATAGCAGTATTTCTTAAGCAGTCCGTCAGCATAAAGAACAACTTGCTTCCACTCCAGTTCAAAGAAACCCCTACTTAAATTCTGTCATTGCTGGCTATTCATCGCACTCAACTCACAGTTTTGACAGAGCAAGATTCTGCTCCAAAGGCTAGGAGGTTTGACATGACTGGTGACCAGGCTCAGCTGTACAAATGTTGCACACATACATACAGACACACATTACAGAGCACAGGAATGGGATCCTGATCACACCTTTTGGCTCGACACTTGGTGGCCACCGCTCAACCCACCTTGATCCTATCCCTCCTTCAGTTTCCCCATTACTGTTGCCCTTCCTATAAATGTCTCCTTCAACCTTCTCCCTCTTGGCTTCCTCCTCTCTCACTTACCTTCTTCCCTTTCCCTCTTGACTAAGCTGCTCCCCCTCATTGCCGATCACTCTCCCTCTCACAGTAGCCTATGCTAGAACTCTTGGAACTTAGAACTCAATTCAAGCTTTAGAATTTCGCACATTACAGCACAGTACAGTGCAGTACAGGGCTTTTGCTGCACAATGTCTTGCCAAACTCCTAACCCACTGCAAGATCAAACTAACCCTTTCCTCCTACATAGCCCTCTACTTTTCAATCATCCATGTACCATATAAGAGTTTCTTAAATGCCCTTAATGTATCTGCCTCTGTCACCACCCCTGGCAGAATGTTCTAGGCAACCACCACCTGATGTCAATACACTGCAGTCTCCCAGTGCTCTTTGAGCTACATTTTTAGACTAATGGAAACAGATTCACCCCTCACTTGACTACCCACACCACTCAACCAGGCTCTTATCTCCCACACTCCTCATAAATATAGTTGAACAAAAGAGGTCAATGAGATCAGCCTCAGTAGACAAGCTCTCAAGCCTGTTTTGTCTGAGCACTATGGTGATATTTTCCTGCCTAGTAAGGTGACCCCTCTATTATGTCTAAAACAACGGAATTCTGGAACACTGAGATACCTGTCCTGCCCTTCCTGCAACCAAGTCTTACTAATTAGCTACAATATAATAATTTCAAGTGCTGATCCATGCTCTAAGCTCATCTGCCTTACCTACAATACTCCTTGCATTGAAATAGACACAACTCAGAATATTAACTCCACCATGCTTCATGTTTCAGCTGCTGTCATCTGCTTTCTCTACAACCACTCCGCTATCTATTCCGGCACTTGAAAACCTTCTCACAAATACTTCAGATCTAAACCGTTTTGTATATACAGGTCCCACCTTCCCTGAAGAGAT
This sequence comes from Hypanus sabinus, assembly GCF_030144855.1. Taxonomy (NCBI): domain Eukaryota; kingdom Metazoa; phylum Chordata; class Chondrichthyes; order Myliobatiformes; family Dasyatidae; genus Hypanus; species Hypanus sabinus. The sequence continues at coordinate 151,857,685 of NC_082715.1, read as the reverse complement.
CATAATGATCCGAAATTCTGAAGTCCCCCACCCTGCCCCCGGCCAAACCATCCCTTTAGCCACGTGTTAAACAGTATTAGATTCCTAGTTCTAGCCTCACAAGTATGTGACATGGGTACCAATCCTCAGCTCACCACCCTGGAGGTTCATCCTGTAACTTTAACTCCCTGAACTCACTTCACAGGACCTTATCACCCTTCTTTGTACCCAAAGAGTAATTTAACCAAAGTTCCATTTGCTTACCATCATATTCTGTTCCTCCATGATTCAATCACATATTGCCAAGGCATAAATGGTCTCATGGTTCCCACCAATGAAATCACTAGTGTTGTAAATAATGTACAGGGCTGTTGTAGGTTACAATTGACAAGATGCAGAGATGGGCTGAGAAGTGGCAGATGGACTTCAACCTGGAAAACTGTGAACTGATTCACTTTGGATGGTTGAACCTGAAGGCAGAAAACAGTGTTAATGTCAGGGCTTGTAACAGTGTGGAGGAAATAACACAGGGACCTTGGGGTCTATGTCCATAAATCTCTCAAAGTTGCTGCACAGGTTGACAGGGTGATTAAGAAGGTGTGCTGGGGGATTAAGTTGCAGAGTTGTGAGGTAATGTCACAGCTGTACAAAACCACGGTTAGACCACATTTGAAATATTGTGTTCAGTTCTGGCCACCTCATGTTAAGAAGGATGTGGAAATTTTAGAGAGCTGTAGAACAGATTTATCAGGCTACTGCTTAGATTAGACAGTATCTCTTACGAGGATAGGTTGAGCATGCTAGAACCTTTCTCTTTGGAATGGAGTATTGAATTGAATTGACTTCATTACTTACATCCTTCACATGCATGAGAAGTAAAAATCTTTATGTTATGTCTCCGCCTAAATGTGAAATTTATAGTAATTTGTAATAAATAGTATGTACAACAGGAGAGTTAATATAACATTGAAATACAATTGTATCAGCGTAGGAGAGGTGACATGAATAGAGGTGTACAAAATAATAAGAGGCATGGATCAAGTGGATAGCCAGAGATATTTTCCCAGGGTAGAAATGGCTAATACCAGAGGACTTCATTTTTAAGGTGATTGGAGGAAAGTAAAGGCATTGTACAAGGCATTGGTAAGGCCAAATTTGGAATATTGTGTGCAGTTCTGGTCACCGAATTATAGGAAAGATATCAATAAATTAGAGAGAGTGCAGAGACGATTTACTAGGATGTTACCTGGGTTTCAGCACTTAAGTTACAGAGAAAGGTTGAACAAGTTAGGTCTCTATTCATTGGAGCGTAGAAGGTTGAGGGGGGATTTGATCCAGGTATTTAAAATTTTGAGAGGGATAGATAGAGTTGACGTGAATAGGCTGTTTCCATTGAGAGTAGGGGAGATTCAAACGAGAGGACATGATTTGAGAGTTAGGGGGCAGAAGTTTAAGGGAAACACGAGGGGGTATTTCTTTACTCAGAGAGTGATAGCTGTGTGGAATGAGCTTCCTGTAGAAGTAGTAGAGGCCAGTTCATTTAAGGTAAAATTGGATAGGTATATGGACAGGAAAGGAGTGGAGGGTTATGGGCTGAGTGTGGGTAGGTGGGACTAAGTGAGATTAAGAGTTCGGCACGGACTAGGAGGGCCGAGATGGCCTGTTTCCATGCTGTGATTGTTATATGGTTATAAAGCGGGGGATGTCAGAGGTAAGTTTTGAAAAGGCAGTCGTGGGTGCATGGAATGTTCTGCCTGAGGTGGTAGTAGAGGCAGATACATTAGGGACATTTAAGAAATTCTTAGATAGGCACATGGATGACTGAAAAATGAAGAGCTATGTAGGAGGGATGGCTTAAATTGATCTTAGAATAGGTTAAAAGGTCAGCACCACATTGTGGGCCTGTACTGTGCAGTAACGTTCTAATTAAATCTATGTAAATATATTATTCTCTATTATTATTATTCTGATATTTGTGCACATATCCATTCTGCATAATCATGGCTTTATATACAAAAGTACCCTGGACACCATAACCAATCCTCACATCATCATGTACTCACCATCTATCTTCTATACCTACTTACTTAGCACATTCTTATTTAAACACAAAAATCTTTATAGCATGTAATTTACAATGGCTGTTTTTAAACATAATTAAATATTTTCTTGGGGTGTCATTAAAAGTTTATTGGCTGATTACCACTATCAGCCAAATAATCTGCTACTACATCTGGAGCTTACTGCAGACTGAGGGGGAAGGACTTCCCCAACTCTGCATAACTTTTCCAGAAAGCAAACTTAATTTTAACAGGATAAATGGACTCAGGCCTATATCTTCATCATGCTCACCCACAATTAATGTCTCAGAAAAAAAAAATTTACAAAATGTAACGGTGGTACACTACACCGAATACTTGTAGATCTTTTCTTTAATTGAAGGTTGAATCTTGAGGAATTTCCCGAATGGTGCAGTTTCATTTGGGAAGAATAGAGAGATAATTTCAGGTTCAGTCCACATAGCGAATCTCAATTTTCAAGCTCATTTCCAGTTGGGAAAGCCCACTTGAGGATAATAGACCAAAAGCAAATACTGCAGTTAGACTGTTCCAGCAAATTGCACCAGCATTTAATGTATAAATGCTGTGGCACAAGTAGTCATTCAAGCTGAGATATCCAATTTCTTAATTGGAGCTGTCCAAAGGACCCAAATGAAACAAACATTTACAGTTTATGTGGGAATAGATACTCTTACATTGTTTCATGATGTTGTGATGTTTTACAGTTTCACCACCAATGAACTACTTTTAGCCACAGCTGCAGGAAACACACCAACCAATTTGTTCACAAGTACTGGAGACAGCACACAATACATGCTCAGATCCTTCCACTCCAGCTCTTTACTTTTCCTACCCCAATGTCTTTGCCTATCATCTTCTAGCTAGTCCTTCTTTCCTTCCCCCCCCCCAACCTTTTTATTCTGATGTCTTCCCCCTTCTTTTCCAGTCCTAAAGAAGTGTCTCGACCCAAAATGTTGACTATTTGTTCCTTTCCATAGATGCTGCCTAACCTGGGAATTTCTCCAGCATTTTGTGTGTAATGCTCAGATATTTTATTTTACTCACTTCAGGTAACCTGAGGTATGGGCAGGTTTAAAAATGGTATTGATTTATTTACTATTTTTCCCCTCTACATAAATTCCATGAGAACAAATTTTATTCTGTATCCAAATTTTTGGTTATAAATTTGTGAATTCTGTAAGGGTGAATTTCTGTAACCCTTAATGCATGTACAAGGTAAATAATCACCTACATGGACATTAGGGAGAATACTGCTGATTTTCCTTTAAAGGAATACCATTAATTAGAGGGCAAATTGGGCTTCATTTTGATGTCCAAACTAAAAGACAATGTCTAGCAGCATACCCTCAGGACTACAATAGAGAACCGCGCCCCCCCCACCGTATCTGAATATTTGCTAATTTACTTGATATGTACTGAGAAAGCATTTTGACTGGGACTGGGTAACATTACTTGAAGTTAAGAGGGAAGGGGCCTTCAGAAGGTGGAGGTGGGGTGGGGGTAGAGGAGGAACAGGATGGCAAAAGAAGGACTGACTTCTTATGTGGACCAGTGATAATAGAAGAGCAGAGGAGGCGTCTTCAAGAGTGGAGGTGGACAAGATGGGAAATAATTTGCTTCAAGCAACACACACAAAATGCTGGTAGAACACAGCAGGCTAGGCAGCATCTATAGGGAGAAGCACCGATGACATTTCGGGCCGAGACCCTTCATCAAGACTAACTGAAAGGAAAGATAGTAAGAGATTTGAAAGTAGGGGGAGGGGAAAAAGTGAAATGATAGAAGACCGTGATAGAAGGTGGGGTGAAGCTGAGAGCCGGAAAGGATCATGGATGGGAGGCCTAGGGAGAAAGAAAGGGGGGGGGGGAGCACCAGAGGGAGATGGAGAACAGGCAGAGTGATGGGCAGAGAGAAAAAAAGGAGGGGGAAAAAACTAAATAGGGATGGGGTAAGAAGGGGAGGAGGGGCATTAACAGAAGTCAATGTTCAAATAATTTGTTTTGTTACTTCCCTTACCAGTCAACCGTTACAATACTCTCTCAAACTTCGCTTTGACTTTTCATTTCCCTTTTTTTTAAAAGAGGCCTAATCATGTCATCATCCAACTGCTTTCAATACTCTCTCAGTTCATCGATTTTACGAACTCACTGTCTGCTAAGTATTCCCTTTTATTTGTCCAATCTGAAGTGAAGCATCCTATATGACAAGATATTTTCCCACACTTATTCACTCAGTTTCTTTCCTAAACTTTGTAGCTGAAAAATTCTATTTTTGTCAGCAAATTCATAAAATATGGAACTAAGTATCTAGAGAAACTAAGTATCTAAAACAAATAACATCCGGAACAAAATTGTTTAAAAATATTCAAAAAGCACTGCAGTGTCCTTACAAAAACATCTACACAATGAATAACACCACACAGATGGAAATTCCCCTTGCATATACACACACACAAAACACTGAGCAGAAAATATAGAGCAGGGATAAATGTTGCAGGAAGTGTCATGTGAAAATTGGGCAAATACCAGACATCGTAACTCTGGTAAATCAAAGCCATTATGCAAACTAATATGGCAACAAGAAAATGGACGAAGTTATTCTTTGTGACCTGTTAGCAAATGACTATATACAGGCAGTCCCTGGGTTACGAACCAGTTCCGTTCCTGAGTCCATCTTTAAGTCGGATTTGTACGTAAGTCAGAACAAGTATATCCGGTATTATTTAGCGCCAGTTAGTCAAACGTTTGTATTAGTATGTAGTATATATTTTACCTTTCTATGCATATAAAACATAAAGAAACGTATGTATTCCAATAATTAAACCACTGCTGTAATAATTGTAGCTTTCATCAGGGCAGGGCTTTACATATGCTCCATTATTCTCACTTTATCCTTTAAAATTATTCCGATCGTTGACCGACTGTAGGCTAACGCTTTTCCAATGATCGATGACGTTTCACCTCTTTCCAAACGCTTTATTACTTCTACTTTATTTTCAATCGTGATCACTTCCCGTCAATGGAACAGAAACACTGCGGGAGTTCTCGAGCTTTGCCGGGTCCTAAGGACTACCGCACTGAATTCCCCAGGTCCTAAACTCTACCGCACTGAGACAGGTTAAATGGGACAAGTGGGGGCTGTGCTGGGTTTGGGTATTTGATCCTCCAAAATATTCCACGTGGGAATTTAAACTGGAAGTGGCAGTGTTTTTTATATGAGGTCGAGTTGCAAGCTCGACATCAACCTGGCACAGATGGGAGAGCGCACTCGGGAGCAGTCTGTCACTGGATTGAACTTGGGAACCTCCGTTCTTGAGCCCTACACTGATCTCACTGCGCCACCAGCCAACCAGAAAAGGAGGGGCAGGGTCAGGGTGAATCTTGCTAAGAAAAGTTTAAGCCAAATGCAAAGTTACACACTCAGCACAGCGTCAACGGCAATTACTTAAAATGGCGGACGGCGTCGCAATCCAACTTAAAATGGCAGACGGCGTTCTCCTTCCTTGGTTCATAAGTACGAGTTGTTCGTAAGTCGGACATTCGTAACTCAGGAACTACCTGTGTATCAGAAATGTGATGAAAATGGAAGGATATGGACATAGTGTAGCCAGAAGAGATTAGTTCGCCATTTGATTTGTTTCAATGAGACTTCTGCACCCCACCCCCATTCTTCTAAATTTCAGTTAGTACAGGTGCCAAACGCTCCTCATATGTTAACCCCTTCATTCCTGTAATGCAATAGGATTTTATCTTGTTAATTAGCCTCACACCTTCTGAAAATCCAAGTAAATGACATCAACTGCCTCTCTTTTGTTCACCCTGCTTGTTACTTCCTCAAAGAACTCCAACAGATTTGTCAGGCAAGTTTTCCCTTTACAGAAACCACGCTGACTCTGACTTATTTTATCATTATTCTCCAAGTATCTTGTAGCATCGTCCTTAATAATAGACTCCAACATTTTCTCAAACACTGAGGCTAGGCTAACTGGCCTATAATTCCCTTTATTTTGCTTTCTTCCCTTCTTAAAGAGTGGAGTAACATTGGAGCCAAAATGAAGATCAGCAACAAGGTATCAAGGGCCACATGGTTGATTCCCATCAACATGAGCAAAGCACTGTGGCGACCCTTTAATGGAAGGGTTCAGTGGGTCGATGGGAACAGGGCTACTTTTGTGTCCAAGTTAACTGAAACTTACAATGTGATGAGATTGCAAATATGTTACGCATGCCCAGCTTGTAGCGGAAAAATTTAGACTGGCCTTAATCCAAATGCAACCTTCTTAATTAAAGCTAACTTCATTGACTGGCAGAGAAAACATAATATGGTGTGAAGCAAATGGGGGTGGGAGAGAGGAAGTCTGTCAAGATAGAGGGTACAAGATGCAGGGTGTAGGGAGAATTGAGTTAATAGCACTCTGGCCCGAACCAAAACTGTTGGTTCAAGCTACCTTTGCTAACATTCCAGCAATGTACCACATAGAGACTTTGATGCAGTGTTGAAATATTAATCGGGGTTAAGCATTAAACCAAGATGGTACTTAGCCACACAGCTGAAAGCATATTATCTGGGGAAAAAAGCACGGACCTATTCTTGTGCTGTATAATGTTAATTCCTCAAACAAGATCACATAACTTGTCACTTGTCATAATGTTCTTTGTGGAATCTGCAGCACTGTAGCTCGTGATGATGACTACAATTCAGAGTCAGCGCAGGGAACAAGAAGCTAAATACACTGAAATTCATTTGCTCTCACAGGAATTGCAGCTATTCTGCTTGACAGTACAATAAGTTTGCTGAAACCTGAGACTTCAGGGCAATTTAACTAAATTAGCTATCATGGGGGTTTGCTTCACATAAAAGACATCTCATTTTGATGTATTACATTTAGACTGGTGTTCAAAAAGTGGTATGACTTTAACAATTTCATCATAAATGGCTATGGCTTTAACCCCTTAGGCCTCAAACTCTTTACAAAATATTCGATCGCCTGTGAGCAAGTATCATCTACTTGCTCAAATATTACCTATGGTAATGAACTCAATTCGCTGACTAGTGAAGCTCTTCTCCACACCACTAGTGTAACACTTGAAGATTTAAAATCTGGCTGAGTGGTGTCACAACAACCTCTTACTTGTCAGCAAGACCAAGGAGCTGATTATCAACTTCAGGAGGAGGAAACCAGAGGTCCATGAGGCAGTTCTTATCAGGAGATCAGAGGTGGAGTGGGTCAGCAACCTCTCACTTCGGCAGTCTGAGGTACCCACCTGCTTCAAGCAGGTTTTGATTATACCGGTGCCTCAGAACAGTGTGGTAATCTGCCTCAATGACTATCACCCAGTGGCACTTACATCCACAGTGATGAAGTGCTTTGAGAGGTTGGTGATAAAACATATCAACTCTTGCCTAAGTAGCTCCAATTTGCCTACCAGAGCAACAGGTTTACAGCAGTTGTCATCTCATTGGCTCTTCACTCAACCCTGGAACATCTGGCCAGCAAAGGTGCATACATCAGGATGCTCAGCATTCCATATCATTATCCCCTCAAAACTAATCAATAAGCTCCTAGACCTTGGCCTCAATACCTCCTTGTGCAATTGGATCCTCGAATTCCTCAATTACAAAGAAAGCATGGCAGCACCTCTACTTCCTTAGAAGCTTGCGTAAATTTGGCATGTCATCTGGAAATTTGACAGACTTCTCTAGATGCATAGTGGAGAGTATATTGACTGGCTGCATCTCAGCCTGGTATGGAAACACTAATGCCCCTGAATGGAAAATCCTCCAAAAAGTAGTGGATATGGTCTAGTCCATCATGGGTAAAGCCCTCCCCACCATTGAGCACATTGAGATGAAACGCTGTTGCAGGAAAGCTGCATCCAACATTAGCGATCCCCACGCCCAAGGACCTGCTCTCTTCATGCTGCTGCCATCAGGAAGGTGGTACAGGAGCCTCAGGATTCACACTACCAGGTTCATGAACAGTTACGACCCCTCAACCACCAGGCTCTTGAACTAAAGAGTATAACTTTACTCAGTTTCACCTGCCTCAGCATTGAAATGTCCCCACAACAGATGGGCACACTTTTAAAGACTCGTCATCACATGTTCTCAATTATATTTCTTATTTTTTCTTCCTTTTTGTATTTGCTCAGTTTGTTGTCTTTTGCACATTGTTTGTTCCCCCAGCTGGTGCAGACTTTCATGGTTATTGGATTTATTGATTATGTCTGTGTAACCCTTACCCAACAGGCTGGTATATGTCTAGGGGAAAAAGGGGATCCAGCCACTCTCCAACCCACCTCCCGTACACGCAGGTGCTGTGAGAATCGAGTTTACGCCTCGAGCCCGCCAACAGTATCAAATCCACAACAAATACCGTTATGAAATACACTTTAAAGAGTTTACTAAAATTAAAAAGAGTAGTAAGCAATACAATATATATACACAAGGAAAAAAAACAAAAGGCGCCACTTATCAAAGTTCAGTCTGTTTAGTGCACTCGTTGGAGCTCAATCAACGAACCAATCGACCCATCCGGCCGTCGCACCTGGGACCACCCCGGTGGTCTTACGAGCAGTCCAGCACACGTCCACCTTCTTCAGTGTCTTCCTCGGCCTCTCCCCAAAAAACCCACGAAAACCCCTCCCCCAAGTTCCCAGCATCACAAGACACAATGACATTCCCCATTGATTAACAAATGAATACAATTACCATATCAGCCATTCTAAAGTGAAACAACGGCTAGAGAAACACTTATCCGACAAAGAAACATTCCTACTTGTAACAAACCAAAGAGGCCATTTTGAGTAACATACCCAGGACATTGTACATTCTCTCCCCACCAGCAAATGTCATGCCCTCATGGCATTACTAGAGGTCCCCAAAGCTTCTTGCAACACACAAAACCCAACCCAGGTGCAGAAGGCAATGACATAACTACCCAGAGCAGTAGAAATCACACTCGGTTCTCCCGGTACCACATATGTCAACCGCTCCGGGGGGGGCCTAATCCTCTGAGATCTCCATACCCCTTCTGCCCCACTGGGCTCCCTCGTCACCTGCGAACCCACTGTCTCGGACACCCCAGGTCTACCTGACAGACCCGCACCCCCTTCCTCACAGGGGTCCTCCCTCACCCGAGATCTCTCCGGCTCACGCTCAGATTCCACCCTCTCTCCCACCAAGGTAGGCTGCCTCTCCATCTGACCCTCAAGACCTTCCCTCCTCTCACCCAATTCAGTATGGGAAGGGCCAGGAGCCTCCTCTCCTGGTACTGGAGCACCAGCGAATGGGAACAGGACCCACTCATCTGAGTCGTCCTCCTCTGAATCGGTAGCCATTCTCGAGTGAGGGACCCGTCCCCGCTCTTCAGCAGCGGGCTCTTCCCGTTCTCCGCTCCCTCGCAGAGTCCTTGTACTGGGCGTAACCTCCCACTCGGGCTCCTTATCCACCTGCACCGCTTGACCCAGTGGCAGCAGGTGATTCCTATGGAGTACCTTGATAGGCCCTTTTCCATCCTCGGGTTTCACCCGGTAAACTGGCAGGTTCGGCATCTGGCTCTCTATTACATAGGGGCTGGCCGCCCATCGATCTGCCAACTTGTGCTTACCAGGGAGTCCCAAATTCCGTAAAAGGACCCGGTTGCCCGATAATAATTGTACAAACTTCACCTTTCGATCATACCGCATCTTATTCCGCTGATTTTGTTTGGTAGCCGCCGCCTCGGCCAACTCGTACGCCCGCTGTAACTCCCTCTTCATGTCGGACACGTACTTTAGATGGGACTTCCCGGGAAATTCACCCACTCCACCTCCAAAACACACGTCAATGGGCAACCTCGCTTCCCGCCCAAACATCAGATAATAGGGTGAATACCCTGTAGCCTCATTGCGAGTACAATTGTAACAGTGAACCAATTGTCCAATATGACGACTCCACCTGCTTTTCTGCCCAATCTCCAGCGTCCCGAGCATATCCAACAGGGTCCTGTTGAATCTCTCTGGCTGAGGATCTCCCTGTGGGTGGTAAGGGGTAGTCCTGGATTTCTCAACCCCAAGCATAGTCAGTAATTCCTGGATAAGGCGGCTCTCAAAGTCCCGCCCCTGATCACTATGGATTCGCCTGGGAAGGCCGTAATGCACAAAGTACTTCTCCCATAACACTTTCGCCACTGTCGTCGCCTTCTGATCCTTGGTGGGAAATGCCTGAGCATAGCGAGTGTAATGATCGGTGATGACTAATACATTCGCGGTGTTGCTGGTGTCAGGCTCAATCGACAGGAAATCCATACATACCAGGTCCAGAGGTCCCGCACTCTGCAAGTGCGACAGTGGAGCCGCCAACGCTGGCAGGGTCTTCCTCTGGATGCAACGACGGCATCCCCTACAGTATTCTTCGACGTCCCCCCTCATCCGGGGCCAGTAGAACCGGTCTTTGAGTAATCCATATGTCTTTTCCACCCCCAAATGTCCAGAATCATCATGTAAGGCCTGGAGTACAGTCTGGCGATACTCCTCCGGCAGGACCAGTTGCCAACAGCGGGGTTGGTCCGGAGGTGTCGTTACCCGGTACAAGATTTTGTTCTTTAACTTCAACCGAGACCACTCCTTCAACAACAGAGGCACGTATGGGTGTTTCGCCTTCTCAGCCAACGCCCCATCCCCCTTCTCGACTGCTCTCCACACTGTGCCAATGCCCGGGTCATTTTGCTGAGCAGTTGCCACTTCCCCCGGACTCAGTTCCGGCAACTGTTTAGTCCCCAGAGCGGTCAGGTCACAGTAAACTAGGGGTATGGCGTCGTCAAAAACCCCCAAATGGTCCACGGCTCGTTCCAGCCTCCCTCTTCCCTCGGCCTTCACGGTGATAACAAACTGACACATCGCCTTCACTCCAGGGGCAGGGACACTCTCCCACTCCTCGTCCCTCTCCTCCTCCCCCGGCTCCCGACGAGACAATGCATCCGCATCGATATTCTTGCTTCCGGGGCGGTACCTCAGGCTGAAATCATATACCGACAATGCCGCCAGCCACCGATGTCCTGTGGCATCCAGCTTCGCCGAAGTCAAAATATAAGTGAGAGGATTGTTATCCGTTCTCACCTCAAACTTGGCTCAGTAAAGGTAATCGCCCAGCTTGTCCACCACCGCCCACTTCAGCGCCAGGAACTCCAACTTGTGAGTGGGATAGTTTCTCTCCGATGGCGACAAGCTTCGGCTGACAAAGGCTACCGGTCTCAATGCTTTGCCATGCTCCTGGTACAGAACAGCCCCGAGACCCTCTCGGCTGGCATCCGTGTGCAGCACATATGGCTTCTGGGGATCGGCAAAAGCCAACACCGGGGCCTGGGTCAGTGCCCTTTTCAAAGATCGGAACGCCTCTTCACATTGATCATCCCATCTCGAGCCAAAAGGTTCCGCCGGGTTCCAGTATCCTCCAGCATCCTGCCTCTGGTTCCCCGTCCTCTTCTTCCCCACCGGGAGATAGCCACACAACAGCTGAGTTAACGGGTGACACACTTTGGCGTATCCTTTCACAAATCGCCGGTAATACCCACAGAACCCCAAAAATGAGCGCAGAGCACCCACTTTCTGGGGTCTCGGCCAGGTGGTCACAGCCTCTATCTTGGTTGGATCAGTAGCCACTCCCTCTCGCGAAATGATATGGCCAATGTAGTTAACCGACGACTTGCAGAACTGGCATTTGTCCAGGGAAAGCTTCAACCCTTCTTCATTAAGCCGGCCCAACACCTTCAACAGTCTCTCCTCATGTTCCTCCAAAGTCGATCCAAACACTATCAAATCGTCCAGGTACACCAGCACCTCCAACAGATTCATATCCCCCACAGTTCTCTCCATGAGCCTCTGGAAGGTGGCTGGGGCTCCGGATATGCCTTGGGGCATTCGTTCGAACTGAAAGAACCCCAGCGGGCAGATAAAAGCGGTCTTCTCTTTATCGGCCGCACTCATCGGGATCTGGTAATACCCACTTCTTAAATCCAGCACACTGAACCACTTCGCACCGCTCAGGCAGGCCAAAGCATCCTCGACTCTTGGGACAGTATATTGATCAGGGACAGTTCGCCGATTCAACGTCCTGTAGTCAACACACATGCGCACTCGCCCATTCTTCTTCCGTGCCACCACTATTGGGGACGCATAAGGACTTCGAGACTCAGCTATGATTCCGGCCTCCTTCAACTTGCACAAGTGCTGTCGCACGTCCTCAACATCTGCCGGAGCCAGCCGCCGGGATCTCTCTCGGAACGGGGTGTCCTCCGTCACCCAGATGGTGTGGCGAGTGCTTTTGGAGCAGCCAACATCAAACTCGCCCCGAGAAAAAACAGCTTCCATCTTCAGCATCTTCTCCACTAGCCTGCGTTTCCACTCCGGCGACACTGGGGAATCCCCGAAGTTAAAGACTTCAGCGGTCAGCTCCCTTCGATGCTCCGATCCCTCCCCGTTAAGGGTCCGCACTGGTGCGCTGGACATTACCGTCACCGGGAACAGATGTGCCAGCGGCATTCCCCTCTTAAAGGTGATTTCTCTTGCCGTGGTGTTCCTGACACTTATAGCTATACGCCTCGCATGTACCACCCCTGGTCTCCGCACTTCGGGCCTCACCAGCGCCCCCGCCGGAAATCGTGTCTCCCCTTCAAGATCGTCTGGGGCGTCTACTAACAGGGCTTCTCCCGTCGGCACTCCTGGGAATCTGGGGGTCCCCATCACTAGGGCTACCTCCCCGGGTCGGATCACCTTGGGCCTCGCCTGCGTACACCACACCGTCCCTCGTTTACACTCCGGGTCCAGCCCTTGGGAGGCAACCCCTTCTGCGAACACTGCTCGAAACACTGGATGCACCGAGAGGGTCTCCAGAAAGTCTTCCCCCCCTTTCTCCTTACAAGCTCCCAGGAGCCGTCGCACAACTGGGGAGTTAGTCCCCACCAGGAGGGCAGCACCACCGGTTTCCACCGGGTCAGGACACACCAACACCAACGTCTCAATAGCTTCCGACACTCCCACGTCGCCCTCCGAGAACTCCAATCTCACCGATAGGTACCCATCGTACGGGTAGTCACCCTCGCTCACACCCCAAATCTGCAGGGCGTCAAATGGTGATACGGGCAAATGCTTTAGATGTTGATTGTAGAAAGACCGGTACAATAAGGTCACCTGCGATCCCGTATCAAGAACGGCTTTTGCGTAAATTCCCTCTATCCGTAGACCCACACTGGCACGGGGTCCTACCAGCCCATCCGGAACAGAGGCGTGGGCACCCGGTGGTCTTCCGGCTGATCTCTGGGAACGTGTTCTTCCAGAGGCTCCAGTCCGTTCCCTCACTGAGCCTCTCCTAAGTTTCCCGACACCTCTCCCTTTTTAGTCATAGGGGGGCTTGTCCTCCGCGGGAGTCCTTGTCTCTCACAATCCCACCTAAAGTGACCCTCCTCTCCACAGCTATAGCACACCCTCGGCCTTCCACAGTCCCGCCTGAAATGCCCCTCTTTCCCACAGTTAAAGCACACACTGCCGGCCGCCCCTCCTCTCCCAGGACAGCTCCTGCTCCCAATCCACTGCACTGATCGCCCCTGAGAGTAGGTACCTCCCCTGTCCCTCCCCTCCAAAGGGGGTTCCCTACTCCCCGGGGGATTGTCATTCCTCCACTCAGCCACCACTTCCTGTATCGCTGAGGATTGCTCCCGTAGGCCCGTGCCCCTTTTCCGCCCCAACGCTCTCTCTTCCTCTCGCACCTCTCTAATCAGTTGCCCGAAGGATGGAGGGGGACCTTTCCTATAAGCTTGCCGGATAGTCCACGCCACCTTGTCCTCCTCCAGAGACCCACTGAATAGCTGACTCATCCTCACGCTAGCCACGTCAATCGCCTTCACTACCCCTCGGCGCCGCAGCCCCGAGAGCATCCCCTCCATCCTAAATATGTACTCGGAGAGCTTTTCCCCTCTCCATTGTTCCAGGCGTTGAAACTCTGCTAAAAGCAGCCAGGGTTCCCCTGACAACCCAAACGCTCCCTCCAAAACTTCTAGGCAGTCCTCCACTGAGGCCCCAGGCTTCTCAGCTTTCAACTCCCGGACGGTTTTGGCTGCTAAACCCCTCAAACTTCCCAGCAATCGCTGCCTCTTCTCCTTCTCTGAGCCTGGCCACTCCTCTAACATCAAAGACGTATGCTCGATCCAGGTCTCATAGTCCACCTCCCCATCCGGAGTAGGCTTGGCTCCGGAGAACACCCCCAGCTTCAGCCGTGGCCTCTCAGCCACCCCCACCAGGGAGTTAAGTGCGGCTGCCAGCTCCGAGACTTCCACCCTACCTGGGGAGTGGGGCTTAGTCACGACTCCCTCCTCCCACCTCCCTTTACTAGTGCCAGCCACCTCTCTGGGGTCCACCTCTGGCTCTAGCTCCTCCTCCGATGTCTCCTCAGCCTCATCCTTGTAGAAGTGGAGCCCCCACAGCCCCTCCTCCCCCGGTACACTGACCGTCGCCGGCAGTTCCACCGTCCTGACTTCAGCACTCGTACGAACCAACACCCAGCTAAACTCCACCTCTTTACCACACCGTCTAGCTACCAATTCTACCTGCCCAATACCCTTCACCGAACTTAAACCCCGCACTATCGCGTCTCCCGAAACTCGAAAATCCACTCCGCTCACTACGCATGCGTACTGTACTGGTACACCTTCAAACTGACACCAACAAACAAACTTGTCTCTGTCCATCTCCGCTCTGCCGCCTTCGCGATTCCACAGCCCCTGACAATCCAATCCGGGACGAGCCCCCCACAAATGTAACCCTTACCCAACAGGCTGGTATATGTCTAGGGGAAAAAGGGGATCCAGCCATTCTCCAACCCACCTCCCGTACACGCAGGTGCTGTGAGAATCGAGTTTACGCCTCGAGCCCGCCAACAGTATCAAATCCACAACAAATACCGTTATGAAATACACTTTAAAGAGTTTACTAAAATTAAAAAGAGTAGTAAGCAATACAATATATATACACAAGGAAAAAAAACAAAAGGCGCCACTTATCAAAGTTCAGTCTGTTTAGTGCACTCGTTGGAGCTCAATCAACGAACCAATCGACCCATCCGGCCATCGCACCTGGGACCACCCCGGTGGTCTTACGAGCAGTCCAGCACACGTCCACCTTCTTCAGTGTCTTCCTCGGCCTCTCCCCAAAAAACCCGCGAAAACCCCTCCCCCAAGTTCCCAGCATCACAAGACACAATGACATTCCCCATTGATTAACAAATGAATACAATTACCATATCAGCCATTCTAAAGTGAAACAACGGCTAGAGAAACACTTATCCGACAAAGAAACATTCCTACTTGTAACAAACCAAAGAGGCCATTTTGAGTAACATACCCAGGACATTGTACATCTGCAAGAAAAAGAATCTCTAGACTGTATACAGTGACATGTTTGTACTTTGATAATAAATTTACTTTAAACTTTGAATGTGGGTATTTGAGTTACTGTAGCCTTCCTGCCTACTTCACCCAGTCTGGCCATTCTCCTCTGACCTCACTCATTAACAAGGTATTTTTTCCCCACACAACTGCTACTCACAGGATGGTTTTTGTTTCTCACATCATGAAGAATTGAAAGTGGAGTGGCATTTGTATTGAAACCTATCTGATATTGAAAGGCCTAGGTAGGGTGGATTTGGAGAGGATGTTTCCTATAGTGGGTGAGTTCAGAACCAGAGGGCACAACATAAAAATAGAGGGGCATCTGTTTACAATAGAAATGAGGAGGTATTTCTTTAGCCAGAGGGTTGTAAATCAGTGGAATTCATTGCTACAGACACCTTTGGAGGCCAAGTCAATAGTATATTTAAAGCAGAGGTTGATAGGTTCTTGCTTAATCAGGATGTCAAAGGTTACAGGGAAAAGACTGGAGAATAGGACTGAGAGGGATAGTAGATCAGCCATGATGGAATGGTGGCACTGACCAATGGGTCAAATGGCCTAATACTACTTATGGTCTTTTCATCTAACAGCACTATTTATGTAGTCTGTTGTTCAAATAGGGTTAAATATGGAGTATTGTGTACAGTTCTGGTCACTGAATTATAGGAAAGATGTCAACAAAATAGGGAGAGTACAGAGAAGATTTACTAGAATGTTACCTGGGTTTCAGCACCGAAGTTACAGAGAAAGATTAAACAAGTTAGGTCTTTATTCTTTGGAGAGTAGAAGGTTGAGGGGGGGACTTGATAGAGGTATTTAAAATTATGAGGGGGATAGATAGAGTTGATGTGGATAGGCTTTTTCCATTGAGAGTAGGGGAGATTCAAACAAGAGGACATGAGTTGAGAGTTAAGGGGCAAAAGTTTAGGGGTAACACGAGGGGGAATTTCTTTACTCAGAGAGTGGTAGCTGTGTGGAATGAGCTTCCAGTAGCAGTGGTAGAGGCAGGTTCGATATTGTCATTTAAAGTAAAATTGGATAGGTATATGGACAGGAAAGGAATGGAGGGTTATGGGCTGAGTGCAGGTCGGTGGGACTAGGTGAGAATAAGTGTTCGGCACAGAATAGATGGCCTGTTTCCATGCTGTAATAGTTATATGGTTATGAAAAAGAGAATGCAAACAATCTCATTTAGTTTTAGAAATTTACCAGGAAAAGGAATGGAGATGGAACAAGCCAAGATGGTAGGCTTCAGTCTTTCTAGTATTTAATTAAAGGAAATTTCTACGCATGTATTTTTGAGGTATGACAAAAAGCAATTTGACACAGTAACGAGCTAGACCAACAAGGGAGGGAGCATCATCTAATTGTGTCTTTGGTAATGTAGTCAGTCAGGTAGAGAATGTCAATGGGGAAGATTTTGGAAATATTTGACCTTACCTTTACATATGTCAAAGTGATTATGAAAAAAAGATGAGGAGAGACCAGGAATGAAGGTCTTTAATAAGTGGAAGAGACAAATGTCATTAAAAAAAAGACAAGACCTGGCAACGGTAGATTGGGAGCATCTACTTTCAGATACATCTACATAGTGGAAAACATTCAAATGAGAAATAACAATAGTTCAGGGTCACCATGTTTCCTGGTGGGTGAAAGCCAAAAGTAATAGGTACAGAGAACCCCAAATGTCTAGGAACATCGAAGATTGGATAAAGAGAAAATAGGAAGCATCTGGCAGGTATGAAAAATTACATTGGGGTAGGCCTATCAAAAGTATAAAGAAGTATAGGAAGTCAGTTAAAAAGGAATTAGAAAGGCAGGATTAAATAAAGGTTCTTATCAAAGCTTTTGGGGGAAAAGATTCTAACGGACAGGATTAATGAGTGAATGGAAAGGCAGGGACTAATCTGAGATAGCCAGCATGGCTTTATCAAGAGAAGATCTTGTTTGACCAACCTGATTGAATTTTTTGAGGAGGTAACGAAGTGCACAGACATGGGCAGTCAAGTAGATGTGGTTTACATAGATTTCAGTAAGCCCTTTGACAAAGTGACTTGTGCAAAAGGATAGCATTCGTGGAATCCAATGCATTGGCAAATTAGATCCAAAATTAGTTATTAAGAGACACATGGGAGAGGGCTTTTGCGATTGGATGCTTGTTACTACTAATAGCCTGCTGAGTTCCTTCAGCATTTTGTGTGTGTTGCTTCAGATGTACCAATTGCTCTTGCTGTGGTCATCTCAAAGTACTATTTAATTATACAAGGATTCTTAACTCCTACCTACTCTTGGAATAAAGGCTAACATATTACTTATTTTCCAAATAATTAAGCATCTAGTTCTTGGTTATTTGTTAGCCCTACTGCCAATAATTCTACATTCTAATTTTCTTGGTAAGGTAATTTCTATTGATTGCCTCAATCCCAACCATTATTATCAATACCCTCCCATCTCCTTTTCCATTTTCCTACCTTTGCCAAATGACTTATCCACATACATTCATCCTCATTAACTCCAAAATTATATTTGTGTATCAGTAATTATAACAAAGTCTGTTTGCGGCATTCAGGCTCAGTTTGTCCATGGCCTTCGACTGCCACAATGAAACCAGACACAGGTTGGAGGAAAATATTCCGCCTTGATGGATTCCTACCAGAGCATCAACATCAATTTCTCTAACTTCTGGCAATCATCACTTGTTTTCCTTCCTCCTACCCTCTTTGTTTTCCCTCATTAATGTGTCCCACATTCTTTCTCTTCCACCCTCATGGCCATCCATCATCTCCCTCTGATTCTCCTCCTTTCCTTTATTCAAATTCCACTGTCCTCTCCTATAAGATTCTTTCTTCTTCAATCCTTTGCCTCTTCCATATATTGCCTCCCAGCTAGTTACATCATTCCCCTCCCCTCCACCTGAACTCACCCATTAACTTCTAGCTTGTACTCCTCTCCCTACCTTCTTATTCTGGCTTCTGCCCCCTTTCTTTCCGATTGTGAAATGTCACAGCCCAAAAAATCGACTGTTCATTTCCCTCCATAAATGCAGTCTGACCTACTGAATTCCCTCAGCATTTTGTCTGTTCCTGTCATTAATGACCTATTTGTTTTTTTTTAAACAAAGCAGATAACTTCAGAAGAAACAGGAAACTATTCAATCTATGATGACTACTATCCAGAACCAAACTCACATCACCCCATGCAGGAAATGCTTATGTCCTTATGCTCCCAGAAGCTGAGCTCCAAAGGGTCACTGACTCATTTAACAAAGTGTACCAGAGGATGGGTCTTATCCTCATCATTCGCAAGACAAAGGTTCACTACCAACTACTCAGGTCAAGGGACTTCATCAGAACTTGGGGAAGAACATATTTCTTTTTATTATGTCCCTCTCTCTGATTTCCCTTCATCTATCAACCAAGTGGTCTTAGTCTCATCTTTCGCTCTATCCATCTCTCTCCATCCTCTCTATTATTTACTAATTGGTTTCTTACCTTTTAATTTCTGAAGTGCTTTCAACTTGTAATGTTAACCCCGTTGATCTTTCCACAGACAACACCTGACCTGCCGAGCTCTTTCAGCTCTAATTGACATTATATTTAGAGTCAGGAACACTACCTTCATACTCCATTATATCTGTATTTTAGATTTTTCAGTTCTAATACCCTAGGCTGAATTTTGACCTCCAGTACCACATGTTCTCCATGTATTTCTCTTGTGTGCTCCAATCTCTCCTCACCTCAAGATGTGGAGGTTGGGAGGGAATTGGTCACTATGAGTAGTAGAAGATTCAAGAGGAAGGGTATTAATGGGCATGTGAGAGAGAATAGATGGGGGATTGTGAATGATGAGATAACTTTGAGAACCACCATTTACTAGCACAGGCCAAGCGGCCGCCTTCTGTGTCATCAGGAAATATGAGCAATAAGGAATTAGCAGTTTCCACCATTTCTATTTATCACCAGCTTATGTAACACCATAGTTAAGATTTTTTTTACTGCTAATGCTGTAGGATGTTTAATTTAATAGTCTTCTGTCGAAGCAGCGTGCTCTGCTGATTGTGTTTTTGTTTCAGTTAAAGATAAGGGATTGTGATGTTCAATTTAGGAATGCTGGGTCAGCCAATCAGGATGGTGGAATGGAAAAAGGTTCTGGAGAAAGCTGGGTGGAGAGACTTTGTGACGGATACTGGTGGGGGTCGTGGTCTTTTTCGGCAGGAGATGAAGAAAGAAGAAGGTTGAGGGAACCGGCTGTAGGATTCAATCTGACCGGAATGCTTGATTCAATGGAGTTCAAGTTGGAAAGTTCTACTGGTGATCGGTGAATAGGAGTTGGTGCCATAAAATGGACATATCCAGCTTCTGGAAGACATGAGCTTCAACCTTGTGCACATTTGAACGGTTTAATTATATGGGCCCTTTTTCCCCTTTTCTTTCTTCTTTAATAACTGTTTGATTCGTAAATACAACATTTTTATAATTGTATGCAATTATGCACCTTCTTTATAATTGTTATTTCTTCTGACAGATAATTGCATGTGGGCAGTATTTACAAGGTATTCACTCAGATCAGGATTCAGGCTGTCAAAACATCCCAAATTCTGGCGTGGTGGGACCCAAGTCACACTGACCCTAGACGTACGGAGTTCGAGAACGGTGGCTTTCTCACTGCTGAGTCCAGTAGCTGTTGGCGAGTGGCTAATTAGCTGTGCTTCTAGGGATGCCTGGAATAAAGGGGTTACACTTACATTTACTATTCAGTTTAACTCCCAACAATATTAAAGTCTACAGACATTTCCTAATTCAGTATATACCACATCTAAGCATTATCTTAGGTGGGTCTCATTAGGACTGTTTCCCAGGGTAGTAAGCTAATCAAGCCATGAAAAACAGAAGTAACCAGTATTTCTACCTCAATCACCTCAAAAATAAACAAAGCATGGCATCAACTGACAGTTAAGACAAGGGCTCTGCTTCCAGAAAGATATTTAGTCAGCTCCCAATATGGACCAATGTTAAGACCATATAACAAATAACCATATAACAAAATCACAGCATGGAAACAGGCCATCTCGGCCCTTCTAGTCTGTGCTGAACGTTTACTCTCACCTAGTCCCACCTACCTGCACTCAGCCCATAACCCTCCATTCCTGTCCTGTCCATATACTTATCCAATTTTTTTTTAAATGACAAAATTGAACCTGCCTCTACCACTTCTACTGAAAGCTCGTTCCACACAGCTACCGCTCTCTGAGTAAAGAAGTTCCCCCTCGTGTTACCCTTAAACTTTTGCCCCTTAACTCTCAACTCATGTCCTCGTTTGAATATCCCCTACTCTCAATGGAAAAAGCCTATCCATGTCAACTCTATCTATTCCCCTCATAATTTTAAATACCTCTATCAAGTCCCCCCTCAACCTTCTATGCTCCAAAGAATAAAGACCTAACTTGTTCAACCTATCTCTGTAATTTAGGTGCTGAAACCCAGGTAACATTCTAGTAAATCTCCTCTGTACTCTCACTAATTCTCTAATTTGTTGACATCTTTCCTATAATTTGGTGACCAGAACTGTACATAATTCTCCAAATTTGGCCTCACCAATGCTTTGTACAATTTTGACATTACATCCCAACTCCTACACTCGCTCTGATTTATAAAGACTAGCATACCAAAAGCTTTCTTCACCACCCTATCCACATGAGATTCCACCTTCAGGGAACTGTGCACCATTATTCCTACTCTGTTCTACTGCATTCCTCAAAGCCCTACCATTTTCCATGTATGTCCTATTTTGATTAGTCCTACCAAAATGTAGTACCTCACACTTATCAGCATTAAACCCCATCTGCCATCTTTCAGCCCACTCTTTTAACTGGCCTAAATCTCTCTGCAAGCTTTGAAAACCTAATTCATTATCCACAACGCCACTTATCTTAGTATCATCTGCATACAGTCGGCCCTCCTTATCCGCGGATTCTGCATGCCCAAATTCAACCAACCGCAAACCGCGAAAACCCGGAAGTGCTCTTCCAGCACTTGTCATTCAAGCATGTACAGACTTTTTTTTCTTGTCATTATTCCCTAAACAATGCAGTATAACCACCATTTTATATAGCATTGTATTAGGTATTATAAGTAATCTAGAGATGATTTAAAGTATACGGGAGGATGTGCGTGGGTTATCATGTATCGGGATCGAAAAAAATCAGAAGTTCACTTACTAAGTAAGTTGGAACAGGTACATCCGGTATTATTTAGCATCAGTTAGTCAAACATTTGTCTTAGTATATAATATATATTTTACCTTTCTATGCACATAAAACAATTAAGAACATATGTTTCAGCGCTGGGCTCGGGAAGTTCCCAAACTCAACCTAGTGACAGTT
The DNA here is from genome assembly GCF_030144855.1 of Hypanus sabinus. Lineage (NCBI taxonomy): Eukaryota > Metazoa > Chordata > Chondrichthyes > Myliobatiformes > Dasyatidae > Hypanus > Hypanus sabinus. Next base: position 151,835,823 of record NC_082715.1, on the reverse strand, counting down.
TGCTATGGAGCTGTCCACCGTGCCGGGTTGACGTGGAGGATCAAAAACCCAAAACCCAATAATTAAACCACTGTGTTGCTTAGTAATAATTGTAGCTTTCATCAGGGCAGAGCCTTTCTCACTTTATCCTTTAAAATCGTTCCGATCATTGACCAACGTAGCCTAACGCTTTTACAATGACCGATGGCATTTCACCTCTTTCCGATCACTTCATTATTTCCACTTTATTTTCAATTGTGATCGTGATTACTTTCGTGAACAGAAACACTGAGCATTCAGTGCTCTGGCACCGGGTCCTAATGTCCATGGCACTGACACAGGTTAAATAAGGTCTGGGGTTCCGCTGGGTCCTAAGGTCCACCCGATTGAGACAGGTTGAATAAGGGACTTGAGCATCCGCGAACTTTGGTATCCGCAAGGGGTCCCGGAACAAATCCCCCGTGGATAAAGAGGGCTGACTGTACTTACTAATCCAATTTACCACCCCATCATCTAGATCATTAATGTATATGACAACATTGGACCCAATACAGATCCCTGAGGCACACCACTAGTCACCGGCCTCCAATCTGACAAACAGTCATCCACCACTACTCCCAGGCATCTCCTATCCAGCCACTGTTGAATCCATTTCACTACTTCAATATTAATACCTAACGACTGAACCTTCCTAACTAACCTTCCGTGTGGAACCTTGTCAAAGGCCTTACTGAAGTCCATATAGACAACATCCACTGCTTTACCCTCGTCAACTTTCCTAGTAACCTCTTCAAAAAATTCATTAAGATTTGTAAAACATGACCTTCCACACACAAATCCATGTTGACTGCTCCTAATCAGACCCTGTCTAACCAGATAATTATATATCTATCTCTAAGACGGTATATTTAATGGTATAAGACCCCAATGATTACTTTCAATGGGGATGTTTCAGCCAATCCCTACCGCTGATTCCACAGAAAAATCACTTTTTAGGAAGATAACTGTGCTTTAATCATTTCACTTTGATCTATGAAACATTCTGAATGCACAGGAGATCCTAAAGTGCTTTAAAATAAAATACTCCCAAAGTACAATCAATGCAGTAATGTATAGATGGAACCAAACTGCACAGAGCAAGGAACCACAAACAATGACATAATCACAAGATAAGATGTTTCAATTAATTTGGCTTCAGGATAAATATTGGCCAGGACAACTGGGACAGCTCTCTTACTCTTCTGCAATAATATCAGGTTTCTTTTACAATTGAAAACAAGTGGTTTAATGCTTCATCCAAACCCTGACTCCATAATGTACTGCCTTGATTAACGTATAAGGACCATTTGATTGCTGTGGGTCTGTAATCGCTGGAGTTTAGAAGACTGAGGGGAACCTCACTGAAACCTATTGAATATTGAAATACTTAAATAGAGTGGATATGGATAGGATATTTCTTACAGGGGTGGAGTCTAAGACGAGAGGGCACAGCTTCAGAATAAAAGGATGTCCCTTTTAAAACAGGGATGAGATGGAATTTCTTTTGCTAGAAGGTGGTGAATTTCTGGAATTTACTGCCACAGATGGCAGTGGAGGCCAAGTCATTGTATATATATTAAGCGGAGGTTAATAGGTTCTTGATTAGTAAGGGTGTCAAAGGTTACGGGGAATGGGGTTGAGTGGGATAATAAATCAGCCATTATAGAACAGCAGAGCAGATTCAATTCGCCTATGTCGTATGATTTTATGGATTACATGCTTCAGTCTCTGAAATGATGGTACAGGGAAGATTTACGAGGATATTTGACTGGGATGCAACACTTCAGTTACGGATAGGCTGAGTTGTTTCCCCTAGAGCAGGGGAACTGAGAGGGATCTGATTGAGCTGTACAAATTTAAAAGATGTAGACAGAAGGAAGCTTTCCCCACCCAGAGAACAATGGTTGAAGATAAATTTTGGAGATCTAGCGGAAGTTATAGCAAGATAATTTTTACCGATGTGCTTGAAATCCAAAACATAAATAGAAAATATATTTCTTAAAAAATCAGGTCTGGCATCATCTGTGGAGTGAGAAACAGTCCATCTTTTGGAACTGTGTCCCTTTGGCAAAACTGCGAAACCAGATGCAAGTTAGTTTTCAGTTGGAGAGAGGGTGATGGAGGGATGTGTAGAACACAGGGAATGACATGATAAGGAAAGGTCAAAATCACCTAATGGCACCACCACGTTCTTGGTTTTAATTTGCATCTCTTTCTTATCCAGTTCTAATGAAGGATCACTGACGCAAAAGATTAATGTTTCTTTTTCCACAGCTGCTACCTGACCTACTGAGTGTTTCCAGCATTTTGTTTCTGTTTCACTTTCAGCATCCGCAACTCTTTCGTTTTTCATTTGGTTGGAATATAGACAGCACTCCCCATGGGACTGTGGATGAAGAGACATAGAAAGTTACAGGCCAAATGCGGGAATATGGGTTTACTGCATATGATTAGCATGGACACGGTAGACTGGAAGAGGAGGACCTAAGCTATGATTACCAGTGGAACATTGAGTCATGAGAATGTTACTAACTTAACCACAGTCAATGCCTAAACCCATGACCATGTGAAAGCAAATCCTGACATGAAATGATGTAAGTGAACGATCTCTACTTCCCCTTCCCTTTCTATATACATTCCATAAATGGAATAACAAATCAGAATCCTGCAGTTAAAGCCATTTTACAGGAACCTAGATCTTTGCGTTTAGTTGTGAGAAATTCTCAAACATTCTTTTCCTTTGTATTCATAACCTTTTTTAATCAATGTTTGTTTTTAGAAAAGTTCTAAACCTTCATAATTTTACTTCAAGGATTGCTCTTTGCAGAGGCAACATTTACACAGTCCATATCATACAACATGGATGGCAGGGTGGATATACAGCTCTACCAAAGATGGTGTAAAGCACTCCTTCCCACTGCTAGTCTGCAGGCCACCCTTTGGCAAGGTGTAGCACCTGCTTAGCCCCTTGATTAGAGTCATGTGAAACCATGGGAGCAGGTGATAGATAGTTGTATGAGCAGCTGGTGCATATCATAAGATCAATGGCTGCAGGTTTTGATTTTGAAAAACGTATGTTATGTGACCATTCATTTTACTTCTACTGAGATTCCCTATATTCTGTTCTTGGCTACAGTGCAGATAATGATGTAAACATCTGTCATATTTGTTCACTGTCATGGGAAATGGAAGGTGAAAAAAATATGCTGCTTTTAGATTAAATGTGTGGCACGTGGCCAAGTGGTTAAGGTGTTGAACTAGCGATCTGAAGATCGTGAGTTCAAGCCCCAGCCAAGGCAGCGTGTTGTGTCCTTGAGCACACGTTACATAAGTCCACCCAGCTGAAAATGGATACCGACAAATGCTGAGGGTTAACCTCGCAATAGACTGGCATCTTATCCAGGGGGGGTGGGGGAGTCTCGTACTCTCAGTCGCTTCACGCCACAGAAACCGGAATAAACCGGCCTGATGAGCCTATAAGGCTCCGGACAGACTTTAACTTTTTTAGATTAAATAACACAATTTTTACTGCATTAATTCCATATCATGGGGCTGAAATTTTCAACATGACATATTTTATCTTTCTATATCAATTAACTAGTGAGGCATCACAGGCCTCTGTCCCTTTATCCTGATATGGATGACAAGATAGGGTGTACTGTAGCCATATTTGTCGATGATACGAAACAAGTTAGCAAATTGTTAGCAGGACAGAAAGAGCCCACAAAGGACCTTCCAAACACTGAAATCAGGCTGACTGGTCTATAATTTCCTTTAACTGCCTCCAGTGGCATTTGTAATTTTGCAGTTCTCCAGAACCAGTCTAGTCTCCAGTGATTCTTGAAAGATCACTACTAATGCTTCCATAATTTCATCAGATACCTCTTTCAGGTGTAGTGCATCTGGTCCAAGTGACTTATCTACACTTAGACCTTTCAACTTCTCAAGCTTTCCTCTTCTCTCTGTTTTTTTTATATAAAGTTGTCTTCTGTTGGTTTTTAAAAGCTTTCTAATCCTCTAACTCCCCACTATTTTTTTTTTGCTATCTATATTCTATGCTCTCTCTTTTGCTTTTATGCTGTCTTTAACTACCCTGGTCAGCCACAGTTGTGTCATCCTCCATTTAGAATACTTCTTCATCTTTGGGATGTATCTATCCTGCACCTTCCAAATTGCTCCCAGAAATTCCAGCCTTTATTGTTCTGCCATCATCCCTGCTAATGTCCCGTTACAACCAATTTAGGCCAGTTCCTCTCTCATCAAGTTCAAGTTTAATTATCATTCAACTATACATGAATACCGCCAAATGAAACTGCGTTACTCCAGGGCCAAGGTGCAAAACACTGTACCAAAAGTCACACACAGCATAAGACAAATATAGCACATATAACAGTCACAAAAAAATATAATATACCCCAAGTCCCTGAGTGACGTGTCCTGTAAATTAATGGTGCATGGCATTAATGACAAGAATAAGCAGCTCTCAGATGTCCATAGACAAATATACACAATCCAGCTTGTCTTGTACCAAGCAAACACTGAATGGCAGCTCCGACGGGAGGGGCCAGCCCCCAACCCAGCATGAATGCTCCTCTACACCACCTCTGGCACCTCCTCTCCTGGACTGCTACAACAGGCAAGCCTGCAGCTTGAGGCCTAGTCTCACTACAACAAAGGCCACAAAGCTCCCCTGCTGCCTGTCTCTCCAAAAAACACGAAAAGCAGATTTGCAGTACAGTTGGCCCTCCTTATCCGCAGGGGATTGGTTCCGGGACCCACCCGCGGATACCAAAATATGCGGATGCTCAAGTCCCTTATTTAACCTGTCTCAGTGCGGTGGACTTTAGGACCCAGCAGAGCTCAGGACCCGCTGACTGCAGTGTTTCTGTTCCACTGACGGAAAACAATCACAATTGAAAATAAAGTGGAAAGAATAAAGCGATCGGAAAGAGGTGAAACGCCATTGGTCATTGGAAAAGCGTTAGGCTGCAGTCAGTCAACGATTGGAACAATTTTAAAGAATAAAGTGAGAATAATGGAGCATGCGAAAGGCCCTGCCCCAAAGAAAGCTACAATTATTACCAAGCAATGCAGTGGTTTAATTATTGAAATACATATGTTACTGAAGTGTTTTATATACATAGAAAGGTAAAATATATACTATATACTAAGACAAACATTTGACTAACTGACGCTAAATAATACCGGATGTACCTGTTCCAACTTACTTATAATACCTAATACAAAGTAAATGCTACGTAAATAGTTGTTATACTGTATTGTTCAGGGAATAATGACAAGAAAAAAGTCTGTACATGCTCAAACAACAAGTGCTGGAGAGAGAGCTACCGGGTTTTCCCGATCCGTGGTTGGTTGAATCCATGCATGCGGAACCCGCGGATGAGGGCCAACTGTATTTTACATTATCAGTGTGCAATAATTACCCCACCTGCCTGTCTTTTCAAAACAATGCGCATCCTTGGACGTTAAGCACTCAACTATGATTTTCTTTCTGCCACAACTCAGTGCTGTCCATGTCATACCTGCCAATCTAACCTACAAGACCATCTACTGAGTTCTGATTAGTGCATGCATTCAAAACATAATGTCTTCAATCCTGTATACATCACCCTTTTCAATTTTGCTCCTATGTTACACTCCAACTCATCCCACTGGCTACAATTTTGCCCTATCCTTCCAGAGTCTCACTACACACTGCATCTAGTCATATGACAACTGCCCCATCCTCAGCCCCATCACTCCAGTTCTCAACCCCCTGCCAAATTAGTTTAAACTCTCCCCAACAGCTCTCACAAGCCTACCCACAAGGATTTTGGTCCCTCTTGAGTTCAGGTGTAATTCATCCTTTTTGTACAGGTCACATTTTCCACAGAAGAAATCTCAATGATCCAGAAATCTGAAAACATGCCCCCTGCACCAATTTCTCAGCCACACATTCATCTGCCAAATCATCGCATTCTTACCCTCACTGATGTGTGGCACAGGCAGCAATCCAGAAATTACTACCCTTGAGGTCCTGCTTTTCAGCTTTCTACCCGACTCCCTATATGCTCTCTTCAGGACCTCATCCCTTTTCCTACCTATTTCATTGGTTATCAATATGTGCCACGACTTCCAGCTGTTCACCCTCCTCCACAGACTGCTGTAGACCCGATTCAAAGCATGCCTGTCCCTGGCACCTGGGAGTCAACATACATCAGGGTGTCTCATTCACATCCACAAAATCTCAAACTATAGAGTCCCCTATCATTCCTGCACTCCTCCCAGAGAAGGAGTTAAAGGAGGGAATTCCAGGATCTTTAGAGCACAGATAGTGTGATATTGATGGCAATGGATTGAAGTTAACTAAAGACAGACAGGAATTCAGCTTTGAGGAAACAATTAATTAGGATCACAAAACTGTAAAGGTTATTAATTTGGCCACATTATAAAACTTGCAAAACAAACTGGCAATGAAATCTGAACTGTTCTGCTCTCTTCATAGTCAAACAAAATAGGTCAGTCCCATCAGAAACACTGATAGCAGAAAAGAGAACATATACAATACATTGTGATGAACTTTTCTCTCCTTTGGCAGTAACAGTTGTCCTTGAACTAACAGCAAAGCTCATTTATGTAGTTTATGCATTGTTTCTAACACATAAATGCTTCGCCTAGGAACTGAGATTATTAATGTTATCAACAGATTTATAAACATGAGAAACAGAAATTAGCCACCTGAGCACTTCTGACTGCTCTGTCATTCAATATAATAAAAGCTAATCAGTCCTGACAAAATGTCTCGGCCCGAAACGTCGACTGTACTCCTGACGAAGGGTCTCGGCCTGAAATAACAACTGTACTTTTTCCTATAGATGCTGCCTGGCCTGCTGCGTTCCTCCAGCATTTTGTGCGTGTTGCTTTTACTCCAGCATTACTTTCCTGCACCAAAGTCATTACACTTGCCTTCATAAAATTCAAAAACCTATTGAATTGGTATAAAAAAATCAGAGATACCTTTAATGAAAAAATACAAAATTGAAGATCAAGAGCTTAAATATACTCAAAAATTGTGCTTGCAATACCTGGTTGGGTAGAAAATTACGAAGATTCACTATCTTCTGCACGAAGAAAATTGTTCTCTCAGTCACAAACATTTTTTTTATTTTAAGACCATTATCCCAGGTTCTAGATATTATCCCCACAACAAGCTTATTCTTGATGCAAACACTGGAGACACCATCACATATGTCAACTATTCAAGTCCAGCCATATCACTCTTGACAAAAGTTTTTTAAAAAACTAGGCCTCAGAAACAGACAGTATAACAGCTGAAGCTCAAAAACTTGGTTATGAAAAATTCCAGCAACAAATTCACAACCTGATCCCCTTAACCAGATGTGGGTGATGTGATCTAATGAGGTAATTGGGGAGGAGTATTGCTGCAGTTTGCCACAATGAAAATCATCACCAGGATTCTCCTAAACTGTTTCCTCTTTGTGAATGAAGAAATGCTTCTTGAACTGTAGTCTGGCCATCCCATACAACTCATACTCCAAGACAAACTCAGAGAATTGCACTAAACATTATACATGGTCTTTATCAACCTTACTAAAGCCTTTGACTCTCCAATTTGCATTTGGCTCATGCACACTGTGATCTTGACCAACTGATTCACAAGACAGCCAACCTCATCCAAACTTGTAGCAACCAAGCTGCCTCACTTGTTTCTTTCCTAACTTTTTCACCTCAGTGCTGCACACACATTCAACAAGATTTCCTTAAGACTAGAACTAATCTATAAGACTAAAAGAAACTATTCAACCTACATCACAATCATTCAGAACCTAGGTCACCCAAACTCAGTAGATGAGCTCCTTTACGTACACAATGCTGTTTTTACTTGTGATGTTTCAATGCTAAGATCCAAATCACCATCCAGTGTTTCAGCGAAATTCTTTAGTAAATATAAGAGGGTGGGTCTTGAACACAACCTGCACAAAACCGAAATCCTCTAGTAATCTGCCCACACTAAAACCCAATAATAGAGGTTCACAGGGGAAGCTGAAGTAAGACCACTTCCCATATCTTGGGTTCATATCATATCTCAGCCATGCAGACATTGACAATAAAATTTTCTATTACTTTTAGTGCAGCAGGCAGTATAATGCATACCACCAACAATGTCTCCACACAATCCTCCAAACCCCTTTTCTAGATAAGCAAACATGTATTGCTGCTCGATATCTCCAACACTGAAGCCCTAAATTCAGTCAGCGCCAATGAATATGGCATATTGTTTGCATGCTCAACAGCAGACTCATAAAATAGGCACTCAATCCAAGCTGGAAATTACAAGATGGATTTAGGAAAAGCTTTTGTGGACCTTATCAAAACATCACTGGAAAGAGTATATTCTGGGAATGCTTGGTCAAAATGGAGAACCAACACTTGGGATTGCACAGAATATACTGGAGACTACACATTAGGAGAATATGGAGGACCAATTCAAACATCAGTAGGAGTGCGCCACCTCATAATTGATGCGCTGCCCCGCCACGTCCCTGCTGCCCACCAGATGTATATACATCCCTCCCTGGTCTCTACAGGCACCTCAGGATCCATCGACAATAGTGTCCCAAAGTACAGCGCAAAATGTTTCCTTTAGTGGGTATATTCAAGACAGGGATCAATAGATTGATAAATATTGAGGGATTGAAGAGGTTTACAGTTACTGCAGGAAAAATAATGATCATTTTGCAGTGCTATATTGATTTATGTTGGGAAGTTAATTTATCACACAAAGGCTTGCAACTTTACATGTTCTTAATGACCAGTATGGAAACACTGAAGGATTTTGTCCTGTAATATCAACTATTTATTCATTTCAATGGATGCTGCCGCATTCTTGTAGCATATTTTGTGTGTTGCTTGGGGTTTCCAGCATCTGCAGACTTTCTCATGTTCATGGAAACACCAATGCTGAGGAATGGAGAAGTGTATAGAAAGTGGTAGATACAGCCCGGTGTATCTCAGGCAACTGAGTACATTTACATGGAGCGCTGCCACAAGAAAGCAGCACCCATCATTAAGGACTCCCACTATCCAAGCCATGCCCTCTTTTCACTAGTACCAGGAGTGTACAGGAGGTACAAGAGCCTTGGGTCCCACACCACCAAATTCAGGAACAATTATTACCCTACAACCATCAGGCTCCTTCCTGAACTAGAGTGGATAACTTCATGCGCTCTGAACTGATCCCACAACCTACAGACTCACTTTCAAAGACTCTTGAACTCATTTTCTCAGTATTATTTTTTCTTATTTGTACATTTGTCTTTTTTTGCACACTGACTATTGGTCATTCTTTACGTAAATGTTTTTCATAAATCCTCATGTATTTCTTTATTTTCCTGTAAATGCCTGCAAGAAAATGAATCTTAACGTAGTATATAACAGCATACACGTACTTTTTCTAATAATGCAGTCTATCAGGTCAAATGCACATTTTCATAGTCTCCAGTTGACATTCAACTCCACACTACTACGTGAAAATCTTAAAGTTGCAGCTCATTGTTTTTCTCCATCAGCTATCAGAATATTTGATGTATATCCTGGTAGCTTAATTCAAATTCAAGTCACTCAGAGCATCATTCGAAAAATAATCGTTTGCTTATTTCACTCCTGCAAAATAACATCATCTGTCTGACATATATGACAACTACCAGGTCTGTGCTGACAAGAGCAGAACCTGACAGAAGTTTATCAGAATGCAATTATCAGCCTATACATAAAAAAAAATTAAGGAAGATATAACAAGATGGAACCCAATTCTTTTTTTTTAGTTTCAGTTCAAGGATTGAATCTATTAAATGAATATACTGCCAAGACTATTATATCTCTTTCAAACCCTACCAATAAAGATTAATCAAAATCAATTCAATGAATGGAACAAAATGTTATCAAGATATATTTGGTAAGGTAAAAGGCCTAGAGTTCGTCTCAAAACTTTGCAATTAGCCAAGGAAAAGGGGAGATGGGGCCTACCTTCTCTTAGAGATTATTATTTTGCAGCACAGTTGAGAGCTATGATATGTTGGTGCAACCCATCGTATGACGCTCAATGGAAAAACATTGAGGAGTGGGTATTTCCCATCCCCATACAGGCAATTTTGGCTGATAATAACCTACAAAGTTACATAAATACTATTAATAACCCATGGGTGAAATGGACAATTAAAATATGGAAAACTTTTATAAAAGAATATAAACTACAGGGAGATATTGCAATTCTTAGATGGTGTGCAGATGACTCAGATTTTACGTCGAATAAACTGGATGCTAGATTTAAGGACTGGACAGCTGAAGGAATAACAGTTCTTTGCAATATAATGAAAGAAGGAACACTGTCCAGTTTTGAAATGCTTAAAGAGAAACACATTAGAAAAACAAGACTTTTATCGGTATTTACAGATGTGACAATATGTTAATAGGACGGTTAAAAATGTAACCAAGGCAAGCACATGTTTGATAGAGCTATTTAGAAAAGCATATAATTCAGATAACGGTAGTAGAATCATTTCAAGCATGTATAAGGGTTTGTCAAATCTTAAAATATGTTCGACTTCATACATTAAAACAAAATGGGAGGAGGAAGGAGGGATAATTATATCTGAGGGAGAATGGACAATAATATGGAGGTATCAATGGAAGTGTACCAGTTCACAGAAATAGAGGGAGTTCAGATGGAAAAATTTGATGAGATATTTTATTACTCCCTCTCAGAAATCCCATTATGATAGTAACCTCCCTGTTTGCTGCAGAAATTGTGGCAACCAAAATGCAAACCATTATCATATTTTCTGAGAATGCCCTGTTATCAAAGACTATTGGAGTGGGATACACACTGCCCTACAAGACATATTTAAATGTGAAATACCCTTACAGAGTAAGACCATATATTTTGGGTATACACCTCAAGAACGGTTGAAAAGAGATTAATATTTAATGAATATACTGCTGGTGACTGGTAAGAATACTCTTACTAGGAAATGGTTATCACAGGAAAGCCCAACCTTAAATGCATGGATGGAAATTACAATGGACATTTACAAAATAGAAAAGATAACAGCATCTTAATATAATCATAAGTTGAAACAATTTGATTCATACTGGGAAAAATGGTTTAACTACATAACACCTCATAGACCTGATTTTATTCTCACAAATCAATGAATCTGTTGTAAAAAAAAGATTATTCCCTACTTGTAGATAGTTTTTTCCTTTCGCTTGTTCCTTCTTTCCTCTCTTTTCTTAAGTGTATACCTCAGATAAATATTATGTGGAGATTTGTGGCATATATGACTATATGATATATATGTACAATATCTGAAATACATCTTATGGAAATGTTTGATGATAAACTTCAATAAAAAATAAATTACAATAAAAAGAACAGATCTCAGTTAGTTTTAGATCTTACTAAAAATTAGTTAAATAGAAGAGATCTGTGCTACAGATTCAAAACATGTATGATCACAGGAGCTGCTGGATCTCAGAATGTCAAATTCAAGAGTCTCAACCTGTACCCACCTTCTCATATTATGAAAAGTAATTTAAAAACATTCCACTTGTAGTTTATGTTTGCTCATTAACACTGGTAAAAGTTAAGAGTTATTCGAGATGAACTTGGAAGTGAATGAAAGATGGGAAGTGAATTTGAATAAAAAGAGATGATAGAGATAAAATCATTGTCATAGCTCTAGGTGGGCGGTGAGCAGATTTTACTCCCTTATTTAGAGTAACATTGCAGGAAAAGATGCTGTAGGCTTTTACCAAATATTATTTAGGAAGAGTGTTGCACAGGATGAGAAGCTTGCAGGTTATGGACAAAAAGCAGGCATAATGGATTAACAGGAATTGTATATTTCAAAAAGCCGGAGGCATCTTTATTGCGACTTTCTGAACAACATGAAATCAAGGATTAGAATCAATAACCTCACTATCATTAAAGCCTAATAATGCACTGATATATTCAATTGTCTTCACTCTTTAACTGAAGCACAAGCCTCCCACACAGCCACAAACCCATCCTTCACTGTTGTATTGAAACTTTTCAATGTCTTCACTCTTTCAAACTCATCGCTCAGGTTTCATAACTCCCACTTCTAAGGTCCTTACAGAATGAACCCAAATGTTTATATCATCTTCACTTTCAGTCCAAATACTATTGTAGTCAACATCTCTGACCTCTTGTTGCCCAAATGTAACTAATACCTCCTATATTGCAGAGATAAGAGACTGCAGCTGCTGGAATCTGGGGCAAAAAAATAGACCAGATGAAGGGTCTTGATCCAAAGCATTGACTGTCCATTTCCATCCACAGACCTGCTGAGTTTCTCCATCATTTTGGTTTATTTCCTTCAATCTCCTGTACTGCTTTGGTTCATACACAACAGGGTCTAATGTTCATCAAATAAAATTTAATTAAACACTTATTTCCATAAATCTACTCCAATCTACCTTTACCAAACTGTTCATGTTACTCATTCTCTGCCAAAAAGACCACTATCTCTGGCTTTGCACAAACCCAGTCATGTTCTTTATATCTGCAAGAATATTTTCTTTGCTTTAAATCAATTTTGTAAACTGATAGGATGGATGGAAAAGGTAAAATTACATTTGAAAATAAATTCTGTCTTTCCAGTTCACCTAATCTGCTTCAGACCCTAAGATATAGGAGCAGAAGTAGGCCATTCAGCCCATCAAGTCTGCTCTGACATTCAATCATGGGCTGATCCAATTCTTCCAGTCATCCCCACTCCCCAGCCTTCTCCCCATACCCTTTCATTCCCTGGTTAATGAAGAACCTATCTATCTCTGCCTTAATGACTTGGCCTCTCGTGGCAACAAATTCCACAGATTTACCACCCTCGGACTAAAGTAGTTTCTCTGCATCTCAGTTCTAAATGGACATCCTTCAATCCTGAAGTCGTGCCCTCTTGTCCTAGAATCCCCTACCATGGTAAATAACTTTGCCATATCTAATCTGTTCAGGCCTTTTAACATTTGGAAAGTTTCTATGAGATCCTCCCTCATTCTCCCAAACTCCGGGGAATACAGCCCAAGAGCTGCCAGACATTCCTCATACAATAACCGTTTCATTCCTGGAATCATTTTTGTGAATCTTCTCTAAACCCTCTCCAATGTCAGTATATCCTTTCTAAAATAAAAATTTAATGCTTTAGCATTAACACATAGGATGTTGAAGAACTCTTGAGAAATTTTAAAGAAAATTTATTAGGTAACAGCAGATACATAGTGCACAGAAGCAAGCACTTTTACAATGGGACTATATCAAAGTCATCTCAGCAGTATAATGAATTCATGGTGTCCTCATGATTCGTACCTGATTAAATTTGTGCCAAAGTATTGAAACAAATAATATTGCTGATAACATTAATGATGCCTTGTTACCAATGACCTACCTGCCATGCAGCAGCTATGTGCTGTTGTCTCAGCCCTTCTAATCCTTTACGTTCGAGTTCTTGTTGTTTGTACTTGTCGTACTGCCAGTAGCCCACATACCCACTGCCTGTTGCTACTAAAAGGTGCAAAGGACGGATACGAGTGATGGCTCCAAAAGAGATTGTTTGCAGAATCCGGTGATCTGCTTAGACCAAAAACAAAACCAAATCAGAATATTGGTGAGACTAACAGACATTGATACATAAGGCACAGGTCTTTGTGCTAATATATTGAAACAAATTATACTGCTGAAAAATTAAATAACAAATGACACCCAGTTACCTAGCTGCCATTCTACAGCTATGCTTTTGCTTTAGCCCTTCTATCCCACAAAATATATCTGCAAAATAATTATAGTTTATGACCTTGCCAATAAGGGTTACATCTGGGACGAAGAAATTAAACTGCAAAGCTTGTGAAGGGACAGCTGACCATATATTTGTTTCTACTCTTGTAATTTAACTGAGATATAAATACATCATATCAATATTATATTCCAAAATGAATTTCTAGATAAAATATATATTTAGAAATGTGTGTTTTTTTTGTCATGCTTAGATGGGTCAGGTAACTGGATGTACACTGAGCGACCACTTTCTCTTATACATAATCATGGTCTTCTGCAGTTGTTGCCCATCCACTTCAAGGTTCAACAAGTTGCACATTCAGCACATTACAGCTACAACACAATTATTTAATAATTGTCTTCCTGACAGTTTCAACCAGTCTGGCCATTCTCCTCTACCCTCTCTCATTAACAATTCATCTTCATCCACACAACTGCCACTCACACTATTTTGGTCTGAACCACCAAATGGTGGTTTTTCACACCATTCTCTGTAAACCCTAGAAAGTGTTGTACATGAAAATCCAGCTCAGCAGTTTCTGAGATACTCAAGCCACCCCATGATACCAACATTCATTCCACGGTCAAAGTCACTCAGATCACATTTCTTCCCCATTCTGAACAAAATTTAAAGTAAATTTATCAAAGCGCATATACTGTGGCGACCCACTTCCTAAAGGCCAGTCCCAAAAGGGCACCAAGTCTGCTTCACCAGCAAGGGGAAAAGCCCGCGCGCGGGACAGGACTGTGAATATGTGCCCCCTACAGCATCCGCGCCCGGGGAGGGCGGGATCAGGAAGGCTTTAAAGCGAGGCCGCGAAGTTCGAATAAAATCTTTTTGTAACCGCAGTTCATCGACTCCGTGTCGTTATTTCAGCGCTGCATGTAGCACACCGCTACAATTGGTGACCCCGACGTGATGGAGTCGAGGTGTGGGGTTGGCAACTGGGCTTCACCCAGGATGGCCCGCCTGAGAGGACCTAACTGGGTGGACGAGCTTCCCTGGGTCCTGCTTGGAATCTGCAAGGCGCCCAAAGACGATCTGCGCACCTCGTCGGCTGAGTTGGTGTATGGCATACCCCTGGTCGTCCCCGGGGAGTTCATATCAGCCCCAAGGGGGCACGAGGAAGAACCCGCAGCAGTCCTGGGCAGACTACACGAGAGGCTCAGCAACCTGGCCCCCATACCCACTTCACAGCATGGGCAGAACCCGACCTGCGTACCCAAAGACCTGCAGAAATGTAAGTTTGTGTTTGTACGACGGGGCGGGCATCAGGCACCACTACAGCGGCCCTACGAGGGGCCGTTTACGGTGATCAGAAACAACGGGTCCACGTTCGTGCTGGACGTTGGGGGGAGAGAGGAGGTTTTCACAGTAGCATTATAAGTGCATAGATATACAAATATAGAAATATTAGAAGAGACAATGAAGAGACACAACAGGTCCACAGCAGAAGACATTTCAATGGCTCTTCACTCAACACTGGAACATCTGGACAGCAAAGGTGCTCTTTATTAACCACAGCTCTGCATTCAATACCATAATTTCCTCAAAACTAATCAATAATCTAGCCC
The DNA here is from genome assembly GCF_030144855.1 of Hypanus sabinus. Lineage (NCBI taxonomy): Eukaryota > Metazoa > Chordata > Chondrichthyes > Myliobatiformes > Dasyatidae > Hypanus > Hypanus sabinus. The sequence goes on along the minus strand of NC_082715.1, from coordinate 151,820,357 downwards.
CTGGCCAAAATGCCTCCTTGTGCAACTGGATCCTTGATTTCCTCACTTGCAAACCCAAGTCAGTTTGGATTGGCAACAACATCTCTTCCACAATTTCCATCAGCATAGGAGCACACAAGGCTATGTGCTTAGCCCCTTGCTATATTCACTTTATACTCATATTAGACAGTGTGGCTAAGCTCACTAACTTCAATTGCCCCATCACTAAATTGTCTCTCAACTTATGGACTCATTTTCAAGGACTCTTCATCTAATGTTCTCAATATTTATTGCTTTCTTATCTATCTATCTATTTATTTATTATTTCTCTCTCCCACACCCCCCTTTTTTTCTCTTCTTTTTGTATTTGCACTATTTGTTGTCTTTTGCACGCAGGTTGTCTGTCCCGTGGTGCTGTCTTTCACTGATTCTATTATGGATATTGGATTTATTGAGTATGCCCATAAGAAAATGAATCTCAAGGTTGTATATGGTGACATATATTTACTTTGAACTCTGATTTTTACACTGTATAGCATCTACCTTGCTTCTCCATTTAAATTTCCACCCTCACTCTCCCTCTGTGCTAACCTATCAATATGGAGAATTGGAGGAAAGAGGGGTAAACTGCAGCAGCATGAAACAGCAAGAGCCATGAGGGAAAAGGCAATAGTTGAACTGTAAATGAAAAATAATACCCTTACAAATAAGCATGATTGAATAAAGATTCACTCATGTGAAGTCTAAAAGCAGGTGCCAAATGTGGGTATCCTATGTGCAGCATATATGTTTTTGATGAAGATAAATGATGTCCTCTACACATACAATCCATATAATATATATCAGGCCCAAAGACTCTAGCAAATTTTTACAAAGGTACCGTCAAGCGCATTCAAACTGGTTATGTGACTGTCTGGTATGGAGATGCCAATGCCCAGGACCTGAAAAGTCTGCAGGGTTTTGTAAACTCTGCCAGCTCCATCACGGGTACTCACCTTCCCACCAGAGGTAATCTAGAAAAAGAAATACCTCAAAAAGATGGTATCCAGACTTCCAGTCAAGATGGCCATGGACTAGTCGCTAAAAACTTTAGCTCCATTCTGTTTCTTATCTCCGCATTCCTTTTCTCCCCTTTTTTTTAATCCAAACTGTTAAAACTTTTTATTCTCCCTCCCTCCTGTAAACATGCCTGCTCTACAATGGCATCAAAGAGTTCCAAACCTGGGAAAAAAGACATTCCAGTGGGTGGCCCATCAGGTGAAAACATTATCTTGATTCTGAATCAGCACCGTCAGGAGATAATTGCTGAATTTAAGTCCTCTTTCAGTTTGTTGGAATCGAAATGGAATCAAATCAATTCCAAAGTGGAGGATCATGCCCAAAGTTTGTCTCGAGCTTGTTACGCACGATTTGGAACAGCACGTTAACGGGTTGGAAAACGTTTGTTCCAGCTTGAGTGTTAACAATAACAAGGTAACAGCAAAAGTTACCGGCCTGGAAAGCCAAAGCAGACATCAGAACCTACATATCTTGGGACTGCCACAGTCTATCAAATGTGGAAGTTCCACTGAATTTTTATCCACTCCACTATGTGAGATTTTCGGGAAGGATATACAGGTAGCCCTCGAGTTATGAACATTTAACTTACGAACAACTCATACTTACGAACCGAGGAAGCAGAACACTGTCCGCCATTTTAAGTCAGATCACGACGCTGTTCACCATTTTAAGTTGTTGCCGTTGATACTCTGTGTAACTTTGTATTTGGCTTAAATTTTTCTTGGCAAGATTCACCCTGACCCCGCCCCCCCTTTTCTGATCGGCTGGTGGTGCAGTGAGATCAGTGCTGGGCTCGAGAACAGAGGTTTCCGAGTTCGATCCAGTGACAGACTGCTCCCGAACGCACTCTACCATCCATGCCAGGTTGATGTTGAGCTTGCAACTCGACCTTGTGTAAAAAACACTGCCACCTCCAGTTTAAATTCCCATGTGGAATATTGTGGAGGATCAAATACCCAACACAGCCCCCACTTGTCTCATTTAACCTGTCTCAGTGCGGTAGACTTTAGGACCTAGGGAATTCAGTGTGATGGTCCTTAGGACCAGGCAGAGCTCAGGACCCGCCGCCTGCAGTGTTTCTGTTCTGTTGACGGGAAGCGATCACAATTGAAAACAAAGTGGAAATAATAAAACATTTGGAAAGAGGTGAAACATCATCGGTCATTGGAAAAGCATTAGGCTACAGTCGGTCAACGATCAGAACAATTTTAAAGGATAAAGTGAGAATAATGGAGTATTTTTTCTGTTCTGTGAATTTTTTATAACAGTCTTTAGTGGGTGGTTCATTGGTAAAGTCTGCTTACTTGTTTTTATCTTTCTTTTTCTAAATACTAGTTTATGTTCTTTTTTTGGATTATTTGAGTAATGCTTAATAAATTTTGGAGGGATTGCTCTATTTTTCACAGTGTATGATATTAGTCTGGAGTGTTAAAAGTTTTCTGTTTTTTTAAAATTGATAGAAGACGGAGTTGATGATGATGTCACGAGACAGGAAGTTGAATTATGGAGTGACTTTTTTTTGAAGAGCTTGCCGCTGTTTTTCGGTAGTTGTCTTGCTGTGGATTGGGAGGTGGTGGGAGGGAACTCTGTTGCCAATATCTTTATAGAACCTTTAGATATTTTTGTTATTCAGGATGTATTTTTGTCCTGTTTTTCTTTGTTTTATACTTTTGTCCCAGAGCTGCTATTCGAAATCCTGACATCACTTATGCCTATTTTTTTTTTAATTTTGTGAGCAGGGATGTTAAGGGATTGAACCATCCTGTTAAAAGAAGGAAGGTGTTTTTGCATCTTAAACAGCTTAATGCAGCCATTGCTTTTTTCTCAAGAAACACACATTCGTAGTTCTGATAACTCTCGTCTTATGTCAAGATGGACGGGGCAGCACTTCCATTCTATTTTTCAGGCTAAAGCAAGATCTGAATTCTCAGTGTTCCCTTTGAACTCCATAACAAAGTATCAGGTACAAATGGTCGTTTTATCATTGCCTCGGGGAAATTATATAATACATTGGTAGTGTTGGCTAACTTATATGCTCCTAAGTCAGATGATGTGGAGTTTTATGATCATTTCTTCTCTCTATTGCCTGAGTTGAGTTCATACTCTTTCATATTGGGTGGTGACTTTAACTGTTGGTTAGATCCAGATTTGGATCAATTGTCTTCTATTCCCAGACTACCAAGCAAATCTGCTTCACTAATTCAGTCCTTTCTTTTCAATTATGGTATCTCCGATGTATGGCATTTTCTCCACCCAAATGAGAGAGATCATTCTTTTTTTTCCCACATGTTCATCACACTTTTACTAGAATTGATTACTTTTTAATTGATAATAAGTTGATCCCATCTGTCCATTCTTGTGACTGCCAGAGTATGATCATTTCAGATCATGCCCCAGTCACCCTGTCTATAATCCCTCCTGGTTCCCCACAAATAAATAAGCATTGGCATTTTAATTCGACATTAGTGTCAGATAATGATTTTGTAAAATTTATGGAGCACCAGATAATTTTTTCCCTAAGTACTAACATATCATCTGAAACTTCAAGTCTGGTTGTTTGGGATGCTGTGAAAGCATACCTAAGAGGTCAAATAATTTCATACTCTGCGAATTTGAAAAGAAGGACCTATAAAAAGCAATCTGGTCAATCAAATTAAAGAAACAGACCAACTATATGGCCAAACCAAAAATCTGGAGCTGTATAAGAAACGAATGGAACTTCAAACTAAGTTTGACCTTATTTCCACTCACCCAATTGAACACCAACTTTTGGAAAGTAAGAGCCGGTTTTATATTCATGGTGATAAATCCAGTAAATATTTAGCCAACCAACTAAAACACTTCAAAACTAAACAACACATTACGAGAATTCGAATGGGAAATGGGAATATTACCTTGAATCACTCTGAAATCAATGACGCATTCAGGAATTTTTATTCCTGACTCTATACTTCTGAATCTCTAAATGATAACATTTCTGCCAAGAATTTCTTAAATAGTCTAAATATTCCTATGCTTTATCCTGATCTCAAAGCAAAACTGAATGAGCCAATATCACTAGAGGAAATATCCTCAGCCATTTCGATACAGCAGACTGGTAAATCTCCTGGACCTGATGGGTTTTCTGTAGAATTCTATAAATCATTTTCCTCATTGCTTTCACCTCAACTAACCTTGGTTTTATCTGACTTGTTTAAACAAGGTAAGCTGCCAGCATCATTTAATGAGTCATGTATCATTCTTTTAGCAAAAAGAGGCAAAGATCCAACAGAGTCTTCTTCATATAGGCCGATCTCTTTGCTAAATGTTGATGTTCAAAATTTGGCTAAAGGTTGGCCCATAGATTGGAGAACATTCTACCTTTAATTGTTTCTGAAGACCAAACTGGTTTTATTAAAAATCGTCTCCCTTTTTTTAATATACGGCATCTATATAAGGTAAGTATACTCACCTTCAGCTGGGATTCCTGAATGAGCCATTTCTTTAGATGTGGAGAAAACATTTGATCGTGCGGAGTGGAATTATCTCCTTGCGGTTTTAGAAAAATTTGATCTTGGATGAAGTTTTATTACGTGGATTAAATTGTTATACTGCCATCCCACTGCCTCTGTTTTGGCTAACTCTCAGGAATCCCAACCTTTCAATCTTAAACATGGTACCCGGCAAGGGTGCCCTTTAAGTCCATTACTTTTTGATCTGGCCATACAGCCATTGGCAATTGCATTTTGTGGTTGCACTGATCTGATGGGGATTTGGGGGGGGGGGGGGGTGAGTACAAAGTCTCTCTTTATGCTGATGATCTTTTACTTTTTATATCAAATCTGACTACCTCCCTACCTTCAATGTTTTCACTCCTTAACAAATTTAGCTAATTTTCCAGATACAATCTTAATTTACATAAGAGTGAACTCTTTCCAATAAACAGAGAAGCACAAATGTTAGAGTTTCACAACCTCCCTTTTAAAGTAGTGAATAATCAATTTACTTACCTTGGCATTACAGTAACAAGGAACTATAAGCGTCTTTTTGGAGAAAATTTTACTAATTTCTTAAATCATATAAAACAGAGTCTAGTACAGTGGTCACCCCTGTCCATGTCCCTAATGGGTCGTATTAATGTTGTTAAAATGTATATCTTTCCCAAATTTTTATACTTATTTCAATCTTTATCAATTTTTATTTCTAAAGCTTTCTTCGACTCATTAAACTTAATTATTTTGTCCTATACTTGGAAGGGCAAACATCCCCGTTTAAATAAAGCTCACCTTCAAAAACCTAAAAGTATAGGGGGTATGGCCTTGCCCAATTTCTGCTTATATTACTGGACAGCCAACATAACCTGTCTTATTTTTTGGTCTTACTTTCATCAGTCTGACTGCCCAATATGGGTGGCAATGGAATTGAACTCTATTTAGAATTTAGATAGAATTTCTCTATCTCCGCACTTCTTGGATCCACACTTCCTTGACATCCACCAAAACCAACTGTTAACCCTGTTATCAGGCACACTTTAGAAAGTATAATGGTGTTCACGGTTTCTCTCTCTCCAGTCCTATCTTACAAAATCATCTCTTTCAGCCTTCTATGCACAATTTAACATTTCAACTCTGGCACAGAAAGGGCATAAGGTGCTTTGAACATATTTTTATAGACAATTGTTTTGCATCTTTTGAACAATTGTCTGTAAAGTTCAACTTACCCAACACTCACTTCTTTAGATATCTCCAAATTAGACATTTCATCAACCCTTTAACACCAAACTTCCCTGAAGTACCCAATTAAAATGTTGTTGACTTGTTTCTTCATATGAATCCATTGTGTAATGGCTTAATATCTAGTATTCGAGATAAGTTAGCGAGAGATAAGAGATAAGAGGCAAGTTCCCCTTGACAACATTAAAACTGCCTGGGAGCAAGATTTAAATTTTCCTTTGTCTGATGATGTATGGGATTCAATTCTCAAGTCAGTTAATTGAACTTTGTTATGTGCTTGCCATTGCCTGTTACAGTTCAAGGTTGTACACAGGGCTCATATGTCTAAAACTAAATTATTGTGTATCTATCCAGACAATAGTCCCTGTTGCGACAAAGGGGGCAAGGTTTCCCTTTTTTCATATGTATTGGACTTGCCCTGGCTTGGAGAAATACTGGAGAGATGTCTTTCTAACTTTATCCCATATATTTAATTACTATTTGGAACCTAATCCTCTGATTGCTCTTTTCGGCACCTCGGGAGAGGTTGACATGCATCTGAGTCTGACTAAACTTCATGCACTGTCTTTTGCCGCTCTTTTGGCCAGACGCGCAGTCCTTCTTAGGTGGAGAGATGCTGCCCCACCCACTCATACTCAATGGCTCAGAGGTATTATGTCCATGTCCTGTTTAGATCTTGAAAAGATTCAATAACAGTTTGAATAAAAGGAAAAATAAACATTATCAAGATCAAACATAGTATTAATTTAATAGTATATAAAGAGAAAGGTAATTGATTCTTTTCTTATCCATAAAAAGAAAAAAAGGATAAAGAAACTTTTATAATTGAAATGTACAGGAAAAAACCCCAAAATACAATAAAATGGAAAAACTTTCAGATCAAATCTAAAACTTCAAAAAGGTAACTGGAAGGGCCATAATTCAGAGCATATGAAAATATTGAATAAAAGGTCGCCAAGTTTCCTCAAATTTAGAGGATGCATCAAATGTCTGACTTCTTATTTTCTCTAAACTTAAACAGGACATAATGGAGGTAACAGTAGGTGGATTAGAGTTCTTCCATTTAAGCAAAATGGCTCTCCTAGCCAATAAAGTTGTAAAAGCTATCAGCCGTTGAGCGGAAACAGGAATATCTCCTTCTTCCGACGGAATGATCCCAAAAATTGCTGTAAGTAAATTCGGTTGTAGAATCAAATTCAGAACCTTTCATAAAGTTTTAAAGACTTCTTTCCAAAAATTATCCACCTTGATACAAGACCAGAACATACATGTTAAAGTAGCCACCTCAATATTACATCTATCACAAATAGGATTAGTATTAGAAAAAGTACGGGCTAATTTGTCCTTTGACATATGCGCCCGATGCACTACCTTGAACTGTATCAAGGAGTGACGGGCACAAATAGAAGAGGTATTTACCAGATGAAAAATCTTATCCCATTGATTATCTGAAAGTGACTCTCCAAACTCCAATTCCCACGCACCTTTAATTTTATCATTACATAACATACACAAATTCAATAACCGTTTATAAATTATAGCTATCAGTCCTTTTTTGAAATGGTTTGACCTGAAAAAGAGTATCAATAATATTGGGTGAATAAGTCAAGGGAAAATCTGGCAGTAAATTACGTAGAAAATTCCTAATTTGTAAATATCTAAAAAAGTGTACATTCGATAAGTCATATTTATCCACTAACTGAGTGAAAGATATTAGACAATTACCCATGAAAAAATCTAAAAAAAATTACAATTCCTTTGGTTTTCCAAATTGAAAAGGTCTGATCAAAAATTGAAGGTTTAAAAAAATAAGTAAGATGGATTTTACTAGAAAGTTATTTTTAGCAATACTAAAAGGAAATTGGTCATATTGATCAAAATAATTGTTAATAGGAAATAACTCACTTCTATGCAAATTTAATTTATATCCGGAAAAACTACTAAATTCAGAAAATATAGATAACAAAGCAGGAATCGATTTCTTAGGATCTGAAATATAAACTAACAAGTCATCTGCATACAATGAAACCTTATGCACTGTGTCTCCTCTCTTAATACTTAAAACCTCATTGGAGTCCCAAAGAGCAACAGCAAGGGGTTCTAGAGCCAAATTAAATAACAACGGTCTAAGAGGTCAACACTGCCAGGCACCTCTATATAGCCTAAAATAAGAAGATTTTTTGATTATTATTTATAACTGCCGCCAAAGGGGCTTGATAAAGCAATTTAATCCAAGAAATAAAGCATGGACCAAAATTAAATCTTTCTAAAACCTGAAATAAGTAGGGCCATTCTACCCTATCAAAGGCTTTCTCTGAATCAAGAGAAACAACACATTCAAATTCTTTAGATGGAGAGGAATGAATGATATTCAGAAATCTCCGAATATTAAAATATGAATATCTATTCTTAATAAAGCCAGTTTGATCCTCAGAAATAACCTTAGCTAAAACATTCTCAAGCCTGTTAGCCAAAATCTTAAAAAGAATATTGGAGTTGACATTTAATAAAGAAATTGGTCTGTAAGAGGCACATTGAAATAAATCTTTTCCTTTTTTAAGTATTAATGAAATTGATGCCTCATAAAAAGTTTTCGGGAGGATATAGATTCAGTGAAAATTTGGCATAGATGAGGTGTAAGAATATCCGTAAACGTCTTAAAATATTCTACCGTAAATCCATCCGGTCCCGGAGCTTTACCTGATTGAAAGAAGATATAACTCTTACTATTTCCTTTCAATTAATGGGTGCATCTAAAGTATTCAAATCTTGGGTAGAAATTTGGGGTATATTCAATCTCAGAAGAAACTCATATATAGAAGTAGCGCTGTCTAGAAAATCAGATTTATAAAGATTACAGTAAAAGTCCAAAAAAACCCTATTAATTTCCTGATAATCAGATGTTTCAGTTCTGTCAGATCTCTGCACTTTCAAAATCTGCCTTCTAGCCATAGTTACTTTGAGTTGAGCAGCTAACAGTTTACCTGATTTATCTCCATGTATATAAAATTGACATTGATTCAAAAGTTGCTGCTCAGTGGGATAAGTCAATAGCAAGCCATGCTGCGTTTGAAGTTTCACCCTTTACGTAAGTCTTCAGTAGGTAATACTGAATAAACTTTATCTATTTCTTTAATCCTGTTAGTAATCACTAAAAGCTCCACTTTAGTTTTCTTTCTTAAAGCTGCTGAATATGAAATTATATGTCCCCTAAGATTTCATCGTATCCCAAATAACCAAATTTGACATAGCCCCAGTTGTATTTAATTCAAAAAATAAAGAGATTTGCTCTTTTCTAAAACTTAGAAATGTTGAACCATGGAGCAATGCAGCATTAAATCTCCATTGAGCTGCACTCCATAAGTTATCAGAAAGCTTCAGTGTAAGTTTCATGGGTGCATGATCCAACAGCGCAATAACGTCATACGCACTATCAGCAACAAAGGATACCAATCGCGTATCCAACAAAAACATAATCAATTCTTGAATATTTATTATGTACATGTAAAAAAAGGGAAAAATCTTCATCTTTAGGATGTAGAAATCTCCAAATGTCTAACACACCGTATTCTAGTAAAAAGGAATTAATGCAGGACACAGCCTTATTAGGAAGGCACGGTTAGGTCGATGACCAAACAATTGAGGGATTGAGACAGTAGTTAAAGTCACCACCCATTATCAACTTATATTCATTTAAATTCGGCAGTGCAGAAAATAACCTCTTAAAAAATTCAGGACTATCTACATTAGATGTGTACACACATACCAATGCCACCTTTTGACCACATAACAAACCAGTAACAATTAAATATCTTCCAACTGAATCAGTAACAGTATTAAAATGTACAAAAGAAACTTTAAAATTAACGAAAATAGGCACTCCACTATTTTTTGAAATTGTTGAAGAGTGATACTGAGAACCCTTCCAAAATTTTAAAAAACGATTTTCATCTGCCCTACGGATGTGGGACTCTTGCGCAAAAATGATATCGGCTTGAAATGTTCTCAATTTCTTAAAGACCTTTCTACGCTTAATAGGTTGATTCAAGCTGTTCAGGTTCCAGAAATTATACTAATTTTATTAACATCCATACTGAGACAAGCAGAAGGGAAAAAAATTAAACTGCCAGATGATGTCTGGACCATCAAAAAGGTAAATTGAACTTTCAGCAGTTGAGCTGTAAATGACTCTCGACTAAAGATTGAATTCAATATTATGTCTAATAGATGGTAGCACGTACAGGCAGTCCCCGAGTTACAAACGTCCGACTTACGGACAACTCGTACTTACGAACTGAGGAAGGAGAACGCCATCCACCATTTTAAGTTGTTGCAGTTGACACTATGTTGAATGTTTAACTTTGTATTGGCTTAAATTTTTCTTGGTAAGAGTCACCCTGACTCTTCGTTCCGGTTGGCTGGTGGTACAGTGAGATCAGCGCCGGGCTCAAGTTCGATCCAATGACAGATCGCTCCCGTGTCGGGTTGATGTCGAGCTCACAACTCAACCTCGTTAAAAAAAAACACTGCCACCTCCAGTTTAAATTCCCACGCAGAATATTGTGGAGGATCAAATACCCAAACTCAGCACAGCCCCCACTTGTCCCATTTAGCCTATCCTTAGGACCCAGCAGACTTTGGGAGCTGGCGCAGCTCGGGACCCGCCACCCGCAGTTTTTCTGTTCCATTGACAGGAAGCGATCGCGATTGAAAATGAAGTGGAAATAATAAAGCATTTGGAAAGAGGTGAAACGCTATCGGTCATTGGAAAAGCGTTAAGCTACAGTCGGTCAACAATCGGAACAATTCTAAAGGATGAAGTGAGAATAATGGAGCATGTGAAAGGCCCTGTCTCGATGAAAGCTACAATTATTACTAAGCAATGCAGTGGTTTAATTATTGGAATACATACATTTCTTAAGTGTTTTATATGCATCGAAAGGTAAAATATATACTATAAGACGAACGTTTGACTAACTGATGCTAAATAATACCGAATGTACTTGTTCCGACTTACGTACAAATCCGATTTAAAGATGGACTCAGGAACGGAACTTGTACATAATCCGGGGACTGCCTGTAATTAACAGCTGCCATCTTAAATACATTTAGTAAAAATTGATCATATATTCAGAAATAAATAGATTCAAGCATATAATATGTTGTGACTTATGTTAAATTCATACAAATCTTAAAAAAATACAAGAATCAAAGCGATGGCTATACATAGAACATAGATTAAACTTTAAACGATTCAACTACACAATTGTTGAAGTTGCTTGCAGAACGGCAACGAAGGAGTTGCTTACATGACCGACTTAAACTCATTGAGAAACATCCTAGCTTCCTCAGGAGAATCAAGACATTTAGCACGAGCATCAGCCGGAAAAATTATCAACCGGGCAGAATAGCGCAATGATGGACAAAGGTTTTTCTTATACAATTCTGCCATCACTTCCCAATATTTAATTCTTTCTGCATAAACTTCAGGGGCAAAATCTTCAACTATACGAAACTCCACAGCGTTCTAAGTTAACTTCCCCCGCTTCCTGGCATCTCAAAGAATTGCTTCTTTAGTAGCAAAATAATGTAAACACAGAATCATCGCTCGTGGCTTCATCTCAACTGATGGCTTGTTGTGGGGGATTCAGTCTATTAACGTAGAGGTTTCAAGTACCTCATTAAAAAGTGAGTAAAACATACTCGTAAACATCTTTAATCGCACACTGGTTTCCATATTTTCAGGCAAACCCAGTATACGTAAATTCATCCTTTGGCTTCTACTTTCCAGATCAATCATTTTCTTCTTAATTCTTGATAGTTCCAATGAAACTTCAGCAATATTCTTTTCCATGGTAAACTTTAATTCCTGATCTTTAATTGTTGATACTTGTTGATAAATCTTTGATTGTCTCTTGTTGTCTTCCAATTTTATTAGTATCCATTTTAAGCGTTTGATATTGAGATTCCAGATTTCTCTAAGATTCTTGGGTGGCAGATAAAGTTTCTTCAAGCTTTTCATTAGCATTTGTCAATTTATCAATTTTAGAATCCACCATTCCAATTTTGGTATTAATATCTTAAATCAATAAGAACATTCTTTCAGGAGTATAGGTTTCTTCTATTTCCCTTGTAAATTCAGTTTGTTCAATTTCAGAAACAATTTTGCCACGTCTTAATTCCTTTCCAGTTCGGGTTCCAGCTGTCGTAATTAAAATCGTAAATCCTTCACTAATAGTAATGAATCTTCAAAGTTTAAACAAAAGTAGCAGGGGTAAGTATGTTGTAAAAGAATAGAGAAGAGCCAACAAGCTTCTTACTCCATGAGCTGCCCAGAAGAGACTATCCACTCCTTAATTCGGACATAAAATTCCAAAGTGTGTGTGGACCTTTTCTTGAATACTTTCATAATTCCCACAGATTAAAGGACCTTCCTTTTTCTTTTCCTTCTGCATAAAAATCCCTTACTTCCTGCTTCTTTCAGTTGAGATTTACGGTTTTTGATGTGTAAACATATTATAGTCCAGGTAGTAGGCAATATACCTTCTTTTTATAAATACAGCTCTTTGGAGATAAAATTTCTGTTCAACTTTTCTATATATTGTAAGATTGGCTTGGAGTGGGTAATGGGTGGATGGGGTGGTAACTAACTATACATGATTCTACCATGGGTGCTTTTTTTTATCTATTATGAACTGTACATTCTATACCTTTGTTTTGCACTGTATAAACTTTTCTTTATTGGGTTTTTTTAAAAAACTAATAAAAAAAAATAGATGGCATCCATCATTGAGAACCCCAACCACCCAGGACATGTCCTCTTCTCGTTACTATCATCAGGAAGACAGGAGGCTTAAGACACACACTCAACCTTTTAATATCAGCTTCTTCCCTTCCGCCATCAGATTTCTGAACATCCATGAACTCTTGAACATTACCTCATTATTTTGCTGTATTTGTGTGTTACTTATTTACTTGTTATATTTCTTATTGTAATTTTTTTATTACTTATTGCACTATACCACTGCTACAAACCCACATATTTCATGATACGTCAGTAATAATAAATCTGATTCGGATTCAGGTCTCAAAAGTCTTAGATTCTTAGAGTAATATGTTACGTACCTGTGGGTATCTTATATCCTGTCACGTGACCGTTATGTAACTGAGGCTATGCTGGAGATGAGGTAATGGTCTTGTGATGGTGGAGTGACGTAATTTTCCCGCCAGTGAGAGGTCATGTGATAGTTTTTGTTCACAGGGTATAAAAGGAGAACCCCACCCTGTGACAGGGGCAGTTCGTGGCTGAATTCGCCATTGACTCCATGTTGCTGCGTATTCTGATACTATGACGCAGTTTCGTTTAAAAGTGGAGTTTTTCTTTCTGTTTTAAGTCTCAAAGGTTATTGCCGGCAGTTTTGCTCTAATACTGCCAGTTTGGTCAGTGGAAAGTGAAGATTTTGAAGGAGTTCGGAAATCCCAAAGGATTGGGAAAGTTATAGTCGACGGTGAAACAGATTCGACCTTTGTTTAATCTTCACACGAGGAATTAGAAATGAGTATCCATGATAACTCCTGTTCTGCCAGAAGAGCAGAGGGTTGGATACAAAGTTTCGTCAAAGAAAGGTCAGTGCCTTTTAGCCGTTTTATTTCCTTCGATCGTAAATCCTCCGGGGAATAACATACTTTGGCTGGAATCAGCAGTAACTCCATGAAAGAGGAATTAAATCATTTCAAGAAGTCTCTCCTTTAATGGACTGTGTAAGCATTTGGACTTTCGCATTACTACTTCTAGGAACTGTTTTCTCATTCTCGCTTTAAAAACTGTTCGAGCTGCCGTATCACAGCTGACTTCCGATTAAGTTAATCGTTTGTTTACTTTTGGGTTTTTTACAGTGTTTAATAAATATTTTATTTGTTATAAAAAAAACCTGTCTCAAATCAAATATTCATTGCTGCTGATTTGTAACAAATGGGGGCTCGTGGGATGAACCATTTTTGAGTTTAAATGCTTGTTTGATATTTAATCAGTGTTTTGGAAAAAGGGAATATTCGATTCTTTTGTTTGATTGGCTTGTGAGTGGTATTCGGCAACAATGAGTATTGAAGAATTCCTGGTTTCGCCAGACGCAGAGTTATTAGCGAAGGCGAAAAAAAATTATGTATTGAAGATTGCTAGCAGGTTGGAACTTAAAGGTATTTCGAAAGATACAACAAAGCCTGTAATTCAGAGGAAAATCGTGGAACACTATATAGATTCGGGTGTGTTTGATGTATCAGTTTTAGATTGGTTTCCTGTGAGTAAAGCAGTGATTCTGTTACAGTCGGAACAATTAGCGTTGGAAAAGTTAAAAATAGAAGCTGAATTAAAACAGAAGGAATTGCAAGCTAAATTGGAATTAAGTCAATTAGAAGCTGAAAATAAAAAGAAACAGTTGGAAGCTAACTTGGGATTACGTAGGTTAGAAGCTGAGGATAAACAGAGGGAATTTGAACTTAAGATAGCGGAGTTAAAGTCTGAGAATCAGTCTCCTGGTTCTAGAAAAACTTTTGTTGTTAGTCAGGAAATTAAATTGGTTCCTCCATTTAGTGAAACAGAAGTAGAGAAATATTTTCAACATTTTGAAACGATTGTTCTGATTTCGAGTGGCAGAAAGAGAAATGGTCAGTGTTGTTGCAGTGTGTAATTAAAGGCAAAGCACAACAGGTTTATACAGCTTTAACTGCTGAGCAAGCACTTGATTATGATATTGTGAAGCAGCAGATATTGAAGGCATATGAGATGATCCCAGAAGCTTATAGAGAAAGATTCAGAAATTTGAAGAAATCTGTGGAGAAAACATATGTGGAATTTGCCTACGATAAAGCTGTGTGTTTTGAGAGATGGGTTTCCTCTAAAAATGTAAATGGGGACTATAATAAATTGAAAGAGCTGATTTTCATGGAGGAGGTTAAAAGGAGCATTCCTGATGAGATAAGGACATACTTAAATGAGAGAGACACTGCTACATTGCAGGACTCTGCTAAATTAGCTGATGAGTATGCTTTAATTCATAAGACTAAATTTTCTCAGGGTAGAACTTTTAAAAGGAAAAATAACAGTGAATCAAGGTTAATCAGAAATTAAATCAGAAGTTAATCAGAAAGGTAAAGAGGAAGGAAAACCTGTGAAGGAAAGACAATTTGGTCCCATTAATTATTGTAAGAATACCTGGTCATGTAATAGCTAACTGTTTCCAATTGAAAAAGAAAGAGAAGGAAGCAGTCACAGATGCTTGTGTACAACATACTGAAACACCTGTAAAATCACAGGATTTGGTAAACACAAATGAAGTTTTGTTAGAGTCTAACCAAGTTAAAAGGGGATATGATCATTTTATAACTGAAGGATTTGTATCCTTGAAAGAAGGATCTACTCCGGTGCCAATAAAAATCCTTGGGGATACTGGAGCTTCTTAATCACTGATGTTAGACAGTGTATTAAAGTTTAATGAAGAGACTGATACTGGTGAGGTAAATTATATACAAGGTGTTCGGAGTGCCATGCCTATACATCTGCATAAAGTGAATTTAAAGTCAGGGTTAGTTACAGGACTTGTTAAAGTAGGATTACAGCCTAGCTTACCTGTGAAGGATATTTCTTTATTGATTTGGTAATGATTTGGCAGGTGGACAAGTTTTCCCTGAAGTGCATTTGACAATAGAGTCAGAGGAACCACAGATGGATTCTAACACAGATTCTTCCTGTGTGATTACGCGAGCTATGGCTAAAAAGATTGGTGTCCAGAATGAGGTTGTTACTCATGACTGTTCAACTCAGGATTCCAGTTTTGAGGATGTGTCAGAAACTTTCTTACCCTCATTGTTTGAACAAGATTCCTGGAGTAAGTCTGACCATGAAGATTTGTCTCTGTCTCGGAAGGAGATGATAGCAGAGCAGGGTAGGGACCCTGAGATTATAAAATTAAAAGAACAAGCTCTACCAGATAGTGAAATTGAGAAGGTGCCAGTAGGATATTATTTTGAAAAAGGAGTGTTGATGAGGAAATGGAGATTGCCTACAATTCCTGCAAGTGATGAATGGTATACTGTTTACCAAGTAGTTGTTCCTAAAGTTTATTGAAATGAGATTTTAACTTTAGTCCATAGTGTGCCCTTGGGTGGACATCAAGGGGTAAGGAAAGCTGTGGATAAGATTTTAAAACATTTTTACTGGCCTGGTTTAAGAAAAGATGTGGCAATGTTTTGTAGAATGTGCCATACTTGTCAAATTGTGGGTAAACCAAATCAAATTACACCAGTGGCTCCACTACAACCTATTCCAGCATTTGGTGAACCATTTTCTAAAATTATTATAGATTGTGTAGGTCCATTACCAAAAACAAAAACTGGTTATCAGCACTTGTTGACTATCATGTGCACTGCATCTAGGTTTCCAGAGGCAGTACCACTTAGGAATATAACAGCTAAAACGATAACAAAGGCTCTTATAAAATACTTCACTTATTTCGGTTTGCCTAAGGAAATACAATCTGATTAAGGCAGTAACTTTATGTCTGGATTGTTTTAACAGATAGTTTATAAATCGGGAGCTAAGCAAATCACTTTGTCTCCATACCATCCAGAATCACAAGGTGCCTTAGAGAGGTTTCATTCTACCCTCAAGACTATGATTAGGACTTATTGTGTGGAAAATGAAAATGATTGGGATGAGGATATACACTTACTTCTATTTGCAGTGAGGGAATCGGTACAGGAATCCTTAGGTTTCAGTCCATTTGAACTTGTATTTGGGCATAGAGTTAGAGGACCTTTGGCTTTATTAAAAGAACAATGGATTAATAAAGAGGTACACACTAATTTGTTGGACAATATTTTAAAATTTAAGGACAAAGCTTGTAGCTTAGCCAAGGAAAATTTAAAATTGGCTCAGGAGAAAATGAAAACCTGGTATGCTGGGATGAGGACGTTTAAACATGGAAATAAGGTGCTGGTTCTTTTCCCAGTGCAAACAAATCCTTTACAAGCTAAATTTCATGGTCCATATGAAATTGTGTCTAAAATCAATGATGTGGATTACGTGGTAAAAACTCCAGATCGTAGAAGGCCAACTCACCTTTGCCATATATTATGAGAAACAGTCTACTGCTGTGACTGTTGTGGTTAATGATAATGAGTCTGATCTCACTAGGAGTATAACAGATGATTCATCTGAAACTCATTCTAAAACTAACGTTGTTTCTGTCAGATTACCAACTCATCCATTCTGGAAAATATTGATGAAAAATTAGCACATTTACAGCCAGAGCAGAAGCAGCAAATGAAACAATTATTAGGTTTTGTACGGACTATAGGAAGGTGAATGCTGTAACGAAAACAGATACATATCCAATTCCTAGAGTAGATGATTGTATAGATAAAGTTGGAAAAGCAAAGTTCCTTACAAAGATTGATTTATTGAAAGGGTATTGGTGTGTTCCATTAACGGATAGGGGTAGAGAAATTTCTGCATTTCTAACTCCATCTGGGTTATATGAATATAATGTTCTTCCATTTGGGATGGTACTTTCCAGAGAATGATTAGCTCTGTGATTCAGGGATTGAAAGATACAGATGCTTATATTGATGATTTGGTGACAGGAAATGATACTTGGGAAGCACACATTACTGTGATGGAGAAATTGTTTGAAAGGTTTTCCAAAGCTAACTTAACTATTAACTTAGCTAAAAGTGAATTCGGACATACCACTGTAACTTACCTTGGTTAGGTTGTGGGTCAAGGTAAGGTAGCTGCTGTTCAGGCAAAAGTTCGGGCAATTTTAGGGATTCCCACCCCAACTGGGAAAAAAAACGCTCAGATTCCTGGGAATGGTAGGGTATTATTGAAAATTCTGTAAGGATTTTGCTCATATGGCCCTTCCATTATCTAACCTCTTGAAGAAGAATGAAAAGTTTGTGTGGACAGTGCCTTGTCAAGAAGCATTTGAGAAATTGAAAATTATGATATGTCAACAACCTGTGCTCAAAGCACCTGACTTTGAAAAAACCTTTTCATTAGCTGTAGATGCTAGCGATGAGGCTGCAGGAGCAGTATTAATGCAAAGGGATGAGGGTGATGAGGTTGATCATCCAGTAGCTTACTTTTCTAAGAAATGTAATGAGCATCAAAGAAACTATTCAACGGTAAAAAAGGAATTGTTATCTCTTGTTTTAGCCTTAGAAAATTCTACACTGACCATAATCCATAGTGTTTCTGAGTAAGATGAAAAACAAAAATAAGCTATTAAATTGGAGTTTAATGTTACAAGAGTACAATATTGTAATAACTCATTAAAGGTAAAGATAATGTGATTGCTGATTGTCTATCTCGATGCTGAATGTACAATGTCATTTTTTTTATGGAGTGATATTTTACCATTTGTAACACTCCTGTGTAATAATTTGTCAGTTGATGTATGAAATACTATGTATACTGTGTACATCGTAAATTTTTGTATGTTTGTATTTCTTCTCCTGTAAATAGTTCATTGTTAAAATTTTGTTCTTGACAGATCAATATTTTTTTTGGAGGGAGATGTTACGTATCTGTTGGGTATCTTGTACCTGTCACGTGACCATGATGTAATTTAGGCTATGCTGGAGATGAGGTAATAGTCTTGTGATGGTGGAGTGATGTCATTTTCCCGCCAGTGAGAGGTCATGTGATGGTTTTTGTTTACAGGGTTTAAAGGAGAACCCCACCCTGTGTTGGGGACAGTTCATGGCTGAATTCACCACTGACTCCATGTTGCTGCGTATTCTGATATTATGATGCAGTTTCGTTTAAAAGTGGAGTTTTACTTTCTGTTTTAAGTCTCAAAGGTTATTGCCGGCAGTTTCACTATCATACTGCCAGTTTGATTAGTGGAGAGTGAAGATTTTAAAGGAGTTCGAAAATCCCGAAGGATTGGGAAAGTTAATGTCGACGGTGAAACAGATTCGACCTTTGTTTAATCTTCGCATGAGGAATTAGTAACGAGTATCCATGATAACTCCTGTTCTGCCAGAAGAGCAGAGGGTTGGATACAAAGTTTCGTCAAAGGTCACTGCCTTTAAGCCGTTTCATTTCCTTCGATCGTAAATCCTCCGGGGAATAACATACTTCGGCTGGGATCAGCAGTAACCCCACGAAGGAAGAATTAAATAATTTCAAGAAGTCTCTCCTTTAATGGACTGTGTAAGCATTTGGACTTTCGCATTACTACTTCTAAGAACTGTTTTCGCATTCTCGCTTTAAAAACTGTTCGAGCTGCCGTACCGCAGCTGACTTTCGGTTAAGTTAATCGTTTGTTTACTTTTGGGTTTTTTTTTACAGGGTTTAATAAATGTTTTATTTGTTATATAAAAAAAAACCTGTCTCAAATCATATATTCATTATCGCTGATTTGTAACAAATACAGCAAGGCACCAAACTTTTTGACCCAATTTGTCTTACCAACCAAGATGCCCATAAACCAAGTCTTAAGGAAAATCTGCTTGGATTTGCAAAGCTTTTGTTCCAGTTGGAGATCTTATGGTTCAGGAGAGGAAGGAGTTAATTTAATCCTTAGGCTGGGTAGTAATTCCATTTTGGTCAGTGGTTTGGGACAGGGTAACTTATCAGTGAGAAGCAGTAATGAGAATTTAAAATATAGGTTGAATATGCCTTTTCCAAAATCCAAAAACTAAAAATTTTTTTTGAGCATTGACATGACATCACAAGTGGAAAATTCCACAAGGTGCTGGGAAGGTTCCCAGGTGATGTACAGGTCTCTGCACATCACAGACAGTTCTGAAAAAATGACACATACATAAATGAACAGGAGTTAACGTTAAATAGAAAAAAGACGGCATAGAGCAAAAAATGCATCTCTCAATCGGGCATAGAAAGAATGAATTCATCAGTGTTGGAGCAATCCTATGCTGCTTAACGGTATACATCATGAAACAAGCAAAGTGAATTTCGAAGTATATTCTGAAGTGAAAATCAAAGGTAATTATGAATTGTGTGTATAATTTTGAATATTCAGCAGGCTAGTTGCCAAAATTTATAAAAAGGCATGCCAATAATTTTCTTTAAATTTTAAACATTTGAAAGGTAAAGCATATGCTGTTCATGAAGCAGCAAACAAATTCATTGATGTTTGTTAAGATCTTTGCTAATGAAAATCAGACCAGACCAAGTCTACAATACTGATTGTTTTTACACTTACATAAAACTTTAAAAAAGTAAAATACTGGAATCTTTTAATCAAAACACAGCATCATAGTTGGAGATTGAAAGAACACAGAACATAGAATAGTATAGCACAGTACAGGCCCTTTGGCCCACAATGTTGTGCCGACCTTCAAACCCTGTCTCCCATATAACCCCCCCCCCCACCTTAAATTCCTCCTTATACCTGTCTAGTAATCTCTTAAATTTCACTAGTGTATCTGCCTCCACCACTGACTCGGGCAGTGCAATCCACACACCACTCTGAGTGAAAAACCTTCCTCTAATATCCCCCTTGAACTTCCCACCCCTTACCTTAAAGCCATGTCCTCTTGTATTGAGGAGTGGTGCCCTGAGGAAGAGGCGCTGGCTGTCCACTCTGTCTATTCCTTTTAATATCTTGTCTCCACTGTCTCTATCAAGTCTCCTCTGATTCTTCCTCTTTCCGAAGAGTAAAGCCCTACCTCCCTTAATCTTTGATCATAATCCATACTCTCTAAATCAGGCAGCATCCTGGTAAATCTCCTCTGTACCCTTTCCAAAGCTTCCACATCCTTCCTTCTTTTTTTTTAAATTTATTAAATTTTTAGAAAATTACAAAGAATAAATGTGATAATAAAATAGCAAGAAAGAGAAAAATAATATTAATCCTCCCCCCTCCCTTTAGCTCTTATCTAAAGAAAGAAAAAAAAGAAAGAAAGAAGAGAAAGATTGCCTGGATATCGGAGGATCCCCACATGCTCCATGGAGTTCAAAATAATTTTAATATTTATTTTTACTTTCCCCAATTACTTTATAATTTTATCTTCAAAGGACCTATGTATTTAATTCTATCTTTTGTAGGTATGGGAACCAAATTTTCAAAAATATATCATATTCATTTCTTAGATTATATGTAATTTTTTTCAAGTGGAATACAACTATATATTTCATTATTCCAACGATCCATAGTTAAATATAAATCAGACTTCCAAGTAACTGCAATAACTTTTTTGGCTACTGCCAATGCAATTTTTATAAATTTTTTCTGATACTTGTTCAATTTAAGTTTCGGTATTGCCCCTTCAATGTCTCCTAATAAAAATAATAGTGGACTATGTAGGAGTTGAACTCCAGTAATTTGTTCCAATAAAAGTCTTAGATTTATCCAAAATGGTTGAATTTTAAAACAAGACCAAGTAGAATGTAAAAAAGTACCAATTTCTTGATTACATCGAAAACATTGGTCAGACATATTTGAATTTAATCTATTTATTTTCTGTGGTGTTATATATAATTGATGTAAAAAATTATATTGTACTAATCTAAGTCAAACATTTATTGTATTTATCATACTATCAGAACATAATCTTGACCAGCTTTTTCCATCAATTTTAATATTCAAATCAGATTCCCATTTTTGTCTTGATTTATGAATTCCTGATTTAATTGTCTGTTTTTGAATCAAAAGATGAATAAAAGATGTAATTTTTTAAATTTTTCCTTTTTGAATTAATATTTCTATTTCACTAGGTTTTGGCATCAACATTGTTTGACCCAGATTTTCTCGTAAATAAGCCTTTAATTGAAAATAACAGAAAAGAGTGTTGTTTGATATTTTATATTTATTTTTTAATTGATCAAACGACATCAATGTACCTCCTTCAAAACAATCACCTATATATTTAACCCCTTTTGGAACCAATTATGTAAAAGCTTATTATCCATTGTAAAAGGAATAAGCCTATTTTGAATTAAAGTTCTTTTTGCTAATAAAGATTTCTTTATCTCATCGTCCATATTTACCTTATTCCATAAATCAATCAAGTGTCTTAATATAGGAGATTCTTTTTTTTCCCGTATCCATGGGGATTCCCATTTATATATAAAATCTTCTGGTATGTTTTCTCCTATCTTATCTAATTCTATTCTTTTTTTTCCATAATTTTTTTTATTGAGTTTTCAAATAATTACAGAAATAAAGAAAATATATGAAAATATATATATATATATACCCTTCCCCCCTCCCCTTAACCCCTCCCCCCCAACATCCCTATATATATAAAAAAAGAAAGGAAAAAAAAAGAGAGTGTCTGGATATCGGAAGATCCCCACATGCTCCATGGAGTTCGTAATAACTTAAATATATATATTTATTTATTTCCCCAAATTTCATCTTCGGAGCACCTATATATTTAATCCTGTCTTTTGTAAGTAATTCTATTCTAGTCCATGCCGGTTTTTCTTCATCAAAAAAAGACGCAATAAATCTAAGTTGATTTGCTTTATAATAATTCTTAAAATTTGGAAGTTGTAACCCTCCTAAATCAAATTTACATGACAATTTTTCCAATGATATTCTTGACATCTTTCCTTTCCAAAGAAATTTCCTTACACATTTATTCAGTTCTTGAAAAAACTTCTGAGGTAATTGTATTGGTAAAGTTTGAAATAAATATTGCAATCTAGGAAATATATTCATTTTTACAGCATTAACTCTACCTATTGTTATTGGTAACATCATCCATTTATCAAGATCCTCTTTTTTTTAATACTGGCAAATAATTTTGTTTATATAAATTTTTTACATTATTATCAACTCTAATACCTAAATATTTTATCCCATTTATTGACCATCAAAATTGAGTTACTAATCGACATTGATTATAATTTCCTTTGGTAAGGGGTAAAATTTCACTTTTATCCCAATTTACTTTATACCCTGATACTTTCCCATATTCTTCCCATCTAAAAGATAATCTTTGCAAAGATTGCAATGGGTTTGTTAAATAAATCAAAACATCATCAGCAAATAAATTAATCTTATATTCTTCTTGATTAACTCTAAAGCCCCCCCCCCCCCATGTCTGAGTCAGTTCTAATTAATTCAGCTAATGGTTCTATTGCCAATACAAATAAAGCAGGTGATAATGGGCAGCCTTGTCTAGTTGACCTCGTTAAGCAAAATGGTGTTGAAATCTGACCATTTGTAACGACTTTAGCTTGAGGATTAGTATTTAAGGTTTTAATCCATTGTATAAAAGATTTTCCTAACTCATATTTTTCCAATACCTTAAATAAAAAATCCCATTCCAATCTATCAAATTCTTTTTCTACATCCAAAGCAACTCATTTCCTCTCTTTTTTTGTGCCAAATGAATTATACTAAGTAACTGGGTTATATTTTTTAATATAACCTGGGTCTGTTTTTAATAAAACCTGTTTGATCCATATGTATTAATTTTGATAAATATTTAGATATTCTATTAGATAAAATGTTTGCTATTATTTTATAATCTGTATTCAATAAAGAAATAGGCCTATATGATGTTGGTTTTAAAGGATCGCTATCTTTTTTTGGCAATACAGTTAATATTGTTAAAAAAGATTGTGGGAGTTTATGCATTCTTTCCACTTGATATATTAATTCCATAAAAGGAGGAATTAATAAATCTATCCACATCCTTCCTATAGTGAGGTGACCAGAACTGGACACAGTACTCCAACTGTGGCCTAACCAGAGTTTTAAAGAGCTGCATCATTACCTTGCAACTCTTAAACTCTATCCCTTGACTTATGAAAGCTGACACTCCCTAAGCTTTCTTAACTACCCTATCTACCTGTGAGGCAGATAGATAGGTAGAAAGCCTGCATTGCTCATTGTTGTTCAACAGCTGATTCAGGTAGTCTCCTGATGCTGCTGTGCTGCTTTTGTTACCCTGCATTCATTTTCATTATATTAATGGTATATTATATTAGTTAAGTATATATGTGTGAAGACTGCTTATCAATAGCACATAAACTCAAGAGTCAGAAATGATGGTGATCCCAAGCTATCTCATTACTTATTCCAAAATCTGGAACACTTCCAGCTCTGACCATTTAGGATAAGGGATACTGAACCTGTATAACAATGTAGGGCCCTAAGCCATCATCCATGTCTAGAAAGATACATGCTATAGAAGACTACAATGACTGTAGGAAGAACAGATAATTTGTTCACAGCATTGTGTGACAGGAAGCTATTCAAGATACTGGATTAAGATAAAAATTTGATAATAATAAGATTCCTCCAGAAAAGGTATAGATTTTTTTAACAGTGACATTATAAAGAATATTAAGTCCAGACAAGATCATGGATTAGAGGAAAAGATTTAGTTATTGAGCACTGTATAAACTAGGAACAAGGAACTTTAGAAATGATTTTGGCCAAGTTGGGACTTGCAGACTTTGCCATAGAGGTGCTTCTTCCACCAATTCTGTGTGCTCCAGAACACATGGAGTTAATCCTCTCAATACTATCCTTAATGCTTGTACTCCATTTTGTGCGCTCATGGGCCAAGGATGTCTGAGGGTCAGTGGGAATGTTACATATTGTCAAGTCTACATCTCGAATCTTTTCCATTGTCCACCTCATAACCTCATGTATTCAGTGAACAGTTTCCATTTCTGGAGTCTAGATTCAGGCATCTAAACAATGTGACTCTAACTGTATTAACTTAATGTAATGAGGCTTTGTGGATATTGGACAGGTTAAGTTCACTGGCTTATTGATCCCACTAATAGATTTGAGGGCTTTTCAGAATTAGCATTAGTGGTACCCCACCTGCGCTTTGACAAGGCTGCTGTACAACCTATGAATGTTCCAGAAACATTCAGGAAGGCAGCAATTCCGCTGCCTGATACATCACAAGTTTTGTATCAAGTTTGAGGATCTGCGCTTCAAGCACTTTTTCTCCTTGACAGAAAAAAGCTGCAATGGTCCACTTAAGTCTATGCTGAACTCTGCCATTGACAGATGCCTCCAGAGATATGGCAAGTGTTCAACATTTACCTATATTGCTGGATGATTGTTAGAGTAGTTGAACACCTGTTTTGTAAACATTAGGTGCAAGGCTAATTCCCTTGTATGCTTCAGTGAATGAATCAGTAACCTGGATCTAATCTCCAAATGTGTAAATATGCAAGCACTGTCTGCATACTGCAGCTTGAAGATAAAAATTGATCCTAGCGTGGAGGTTACAGAAGTTGAAGAGTTTCCCACTGGTCACATAGATTTGCTCCTCTTGTGGGTAACTTGTCGCAAACAAGATGCAGTATTACCACTAGGGTGCACAAAAGAGGAATGCAGGCTTCATTCTGACAATGTCCAATAACAGTGCCCTCAACAGGAAGTGTTTTGCATGGCTCTGCTTTAACTTAATAACTTAATATTCCTGATCAAGGAATAATTTTTGATTCACACAACTCCTGTGAAAGTGGTGCTAATCTTAACAAATTGTGAACTGTTCCACCTACACTTTAGAACCACAATCACCTGAACCTCAGTAGCTGAGCTGCAGAGTGCCAGTGAGGATAGTTCATAAGCTGAACTTCAAGCCACTGTTGACTTGTTCAGGGGGCCATACAAGTGGATGAGTCTTACACTACATTCATGACATCTTACTTTGTATAAAACTGCTCAGACAATAAAAGGTCATGATACCCTAATTACTCACTAATCTTCAAGGCCTAGGCCTAGGCCTCAACACCTCCCTGTGCAAGTGGATCCTCAATTTCCTCACTTGTAGACAGACCCCAGTCTGCAGAGATTGGTAACACCTCTTTCACAACCACCATCAGCACAGGTACACCACAAGACTGCTCTACTCTACTTAGTCCCCTGCTCTACTCACTATATAACTATGATTGTGTACAGCACTGTTACGTACCCCATAATGGGTTAAAAAGAGCCAGCAGAAATAGACACACCTGGAGTCTGAGTCTTCCGTTATAAACTCTATTTTATTAGTAACTACGTGAATAAAGTGATATAAAACAAGGTAAACAGGTTAGCAAAGTAACAAGCCTTGTTAAGTCTGTCTCTGAATTCCAAAACATAACTAAGCACGCTCATACTTACATTCTGATCTGACCATTGCTCTGAGTAGTCAAAGGTCCCCTAGCTTTGTGACCAAAAACAAGTTCAAATGGGCTGAACCCCAAAGACTCTTGAATCAAATGTCTAACAGCAAATAGGTGTAGGGGAACCCTTTCATCAGTTTCTTCCATTTTCCACACAGTATGTTTTAATTATCATCTTAAGAGTGGAGTGAAATGGCTCCAAAGCTCCCTGGGACTCTGGGTGAAATGCAGATGACATAATGTGCTTAATTCCCAACTCTTTAACTATCCCCTCAAATGTTCTCAAAGTAAAGTTACTACCCTGGTCAGATTGAATTTCTTTAGGTAGACCTACCAGTGTGAAAAATTTTATAAGGGCTTTTACCATTGTCTTGGCCCCGATATTTCTCAGGGAACCTAGTCAAAGCACACATGATGGTTAATAAATACTCATAACCATCTGCATTTGTTGGCAATGGGCCAGCACAATCCACTATTACCCTAGAAAAAGGTTCACCAAAAGCAGGTATTGGTCTAAGTGGTGCTGCTGGGATCACCTGATTAGGTTTTCCCACAACCTGACAGGTATGGCAAGTCCTGCAAAAGTTCACAACATCCTTTCTTAAATTAGGCCAGTAGAATTCCTTCATAATCCTATTTACTGTCTTCCTCACTCCAAAGCGTCCACCTAAAGGCATACTATGAGCCACGTTTAAAATCTCAGCCCTGCAAACTTTCGGGGCCACAACTTGATGTTCAATGGCCTAATCCTCATTTGCAGGCACAGTAGGTGGTCTCCACTTACTCATTAATACCCCATCCTTAAGATAATATCCTACTAACTCTCTCTGAACCTCCTCTTCTGTGAGAGCTGTCTCCTTTCACGCAGTAATTTCAGAATCTCCATATAACCATATTACAATTACAGCACGGAAACAGGCCATCTCGGCCCTTCTAGTCCTTGCCGACGCTTACACTTACCTAGTCCCACTGGCCCGCACTCAGCCCATAACCCTCCATTCCTTTCCTACCCATATACCTATCCAATTTTACTTTTTTTAAAAAAAATTTTTATTAGTTTTTCAAAACATTTTACAAATTAAAAACCCCAAATCCCAATGAGGAACATTAAGACAGTGCAAAATTAAGCATACAATAACAATATGCTACAAAGGAAGAGAATTTAGCAAAAAAAAAGCACCTGAATTAAAGACAAGTAAGCTTAGTGTCCTCCCCAAGCCCCACAACACAAGAAAAAACAACAGCAACTCCAGGCCAACCACAACACAATATAGAGCAGAGGTCGGCAACCTGCGGCTCTTTCATCTCTGTGATGCAGCTCCCCGTGGTTTGTTAGCTTTTGAAATGTAATTCGAAATTTGAAGATTATGGTGATCTTGTACAATCTAAAAACTTTGTGGAGACCCCATTTCCTGGCACATCCGAACCGGCTCACAATTAGCCACCGTTCCGGCTAAGGGAGATAATCTACGGGGGTTTGTGAGTACGTGTCTTTTGGAGCATCCGCGCCCACGGGGACGGGTTGAGGGAGGCTTTAAAGCAAGGCTGTTTAGTTCGAATAAAGTTAGCTTTGACTGCAGTGTCGTTATTTTAGCGCTGCGTGTAGCACACCGCTACAATGTGTTTTTTATTGCTATTAATATACGTCACCACTGCCAATGCCTGACACCCGCCAGTGCGTGCTTTCTTTTAATTCTTCGATCCAAGGTAGGCTAACTATGGAGTAACCTTCAACCCAACGTCTTTTTTTCGGAGTTCAAAATGTTTTTGTTGCATGCAGAAATGTAATTTCGTTTTCTCTGCAGGAGTTCATCAATTTCATAAATGCAACACATTGTAGTTTGTTTATACATAGCATAAAGGCAAAAAAACCCGTTGTATGCAGAGTTATTTCATTTTAAATGTCAAACGGGTTTTGTGGCTCCCAGTGTTTTCTTTTCTGTGGGAAATGGGTCCATATTGGCTCTTTCAGTGGTAAACGTTGCCGACCCCTGATATAGAGAGTATAAGTCAGGACAGCCAAACTCCCAGACTGTGAATACACTCAGCAACAGAGGGTAATAATGCCTTCTACCAGAGAAAAAAAAGGGAGCTGAAAGCAAGGGACCGAAAAGAAAAAAAAACCCTAGTCAAGAGGAAGGTTATGAAAGTACTCGATAAAAGGTCCCCAGACCTTATGGAACTTTAGATCCGAATTGAGAACTGAATAATGAATTTTTTCGAGGTCCAAACAGGCCATGATGTCGTTAAGCCATTGAGCATGAGTGGGCGGGGCAACATCTCTCCATCTGAGGAGGATCAAGCGTCTAGCCAGAAGAGAGGCAAAGGATAATATTCGGCATTTGGTCGGACCCAGACATAAATCTGTCTCGCCTCAAAAACCGAACAGAGCAATTAAGGGGTTTGGTTCTAGGTGCTGATTCAGAATACACGATAACGTAGTGAAGACAACTTTCCAGAATTTCTCCAAGCTAGGACAGAACCAGTACATATGGATGAGAGAGGCCCGCCCCTCTTGCATTTATCACAGAGCGGACTAACGCTAGGGTAGAATCGAGATAGTTTAGATTTAGACAAATGGGCTCTATGAACAATCCTAAACTGTAAAAGGCAGTGGCGAGCACAAAGAGAGGTTGAGTTAACCGATTTGAGAACTGAATCCCAGCTCTCCTCAGATAAGGAGATATTTAAATCCTGCTCCCAGGCCATTTTGATTTTATCCATGGGGGCCCGTCGTAAGGCTGCTAGTTTATCTCAGATGATTGATATTAAGCCTTTACCTAGTGGATTCATGGAAAGAAATAGGTCCATAGCATTTTTCACAGGCATTTCAGGAAAGTTAGGAATTAAAGGAGCAATAAAGTGTCGGAGTTGGAGATATCTGAAAAAATGAGCATTGGGCAGATTGAACTTAACAGAGAGCTGCTGAAAAGAAGCGAAGCGATTATCAATGAAAAGATCTTCAAAATGTCTAATGCCCTTCCTATACCAAACCTGGAATGCTGAATCGTATGTAGTAGGTAAAAAAAGGTGATTATGAGCAATAGGGCTGGAAAACCCCTGGAAACCACAGCATTTCCTGATCTGAGCCCATATACGCAAAGTGTGTCTAACACCAATTTTACTTTAAATGACAATACCGAACCTGCCTCTACCACTTCTACTGGAAGCTCGTTCCACACAGCTACCACTCTCTGAGTAAAGAAGTTCCCCCTCGTGTTACCCCTAAACTTTTGCCCCTTAACTCTCAACTCATGTCCTCTTGTTTGAATCTCCCCTACTCTCAATGGAAAAAACCTATCGACGTCAACTCTAACTATCCCCCTCATAATTTTAAATATCTCTATCAAGTCCCCCCTCAACCTTCTACGCTCCAAAGAATAAAGACCCAACTTGTTCAACCTTTCCCTGTAACTTAGGTGCTGAAACCCAGGTAACATTCTCGTAAATCTTCTCTGTACTCTTTCTATTTTGTTGACATCTTTCCTATAATTCGGTGACCAGAACTGTACACAATACTCCAAATTTGGCCTTACCAATGCCTTGTACAATTTTAACATTACATCCCAACTCCTATACTCAATGCTCTGATTTATAAAGGCCAGCATACCAAAAACTTTCTTCACCACCCTATCCACATGAGATTCCACCTTCAGGGAACTATGCACCATTATTCCTAGATCACTCTGTTCTACTGCATTCTTCAATGCCCTACCATTTACCATGTATGTCCTATTTGGATTATTCCTACCAAAATGTAGCACCTCACATTTATCAGCATTAAACTCCATCTGCCATCATTCAGCCCAATCTTCTAACTGGCCTAAACCTCTCTGCAAGCTTTGAAAACCTACCTCATTATCCACAACGCCTCCTACCTTAGTATCATCTGCATACTTACTAATCCAATTTACCACCCCATCATCCAGATCATTAATGTATATGACAAACAACATTGGACCCAGTACAGATCCCTGAGGTACACCACTAGTCACCGGCCTCCAACCTGACAAACAGTTATCCACCACTACTCTCTGGCATCTCCCATCCAGCCACTGTTGAATCCTTGTTGAATCTCAACTTTGTTCTGCTATAAATTCATCCCTGGACAAGAACAAACCTTTCCCATCCTCCTTACTACCTAAATCCTGATGTAACATGAAAGGTAGAAAAGTCATAAATTAAACACCTATCTTTGCTAACTGTGTCAGTGGCCTTTTTAGACATGCTTCAGGTCACGGTGTATGCATGGTACATGTCAGCATCTATGCGTGGGTTGTCAGCCATAGGCTTGCTCATTAGCTGCACTGCTGAATAAACGTCCCCACCTGCAAGGTCATTACCCAGCAAGACATCAACATTGTCTATTGGCAACTCAGATTGTACCCCGATCTTAACAGGTCCCGATACCAATTTGCATTTCAATATTACCTTGTGCAAAGGCACAGACTCAGTCCCCTTTCCAATTCCTCTAATAATATTGACTTCATCGTTTTTCATCTCATCACCGAAGTCCAAAACACTATCCAATATCAGTGACTGAAAAGCCCCAGTATCTCTCCAGATTCTCACTGGAACTGGGGTGGGCCCTTTGTTTATAGACACAAACCCCTCTGAGATAAATCACTCAAACCCCTCTTGCACTTGGTCAGACCCTTTCTCCCTGCGTGGTGTCTCAACAGACTGAACACAACTTGTCTCTTTTTCCTTTCCTTTTCCCCTTTTCATAGTGAAACTTGACCAGGCTTCTTACAATAGTGACAGGTAAAACTCCCTTTTGACTGCTTTCCTTCCTCCTTACTCTTGTCACGAGTTCCCAACTTACTCTCCGGTTTAACCTGTGTTATCCCTACTACTCCTTTGGTAGTTTCTACTTGGGTAAAACTTTACCTCGTGGATTAAAGCTAATTCGTCTGCTAACCTGGCAGACTCTGACAGGGTCACAGCCTCTTTTTCATTCAAGTACGTCTTGATGTCGTCAGGGACAGAGTTTTTAAATTCTTCAATCAGCATCAACTCCCTCAAATTGTTAATGTCCTCATTTGCCCCTTTTGAGGTACACCAATGATCAAAGTACACCCGTTTTTCATGGGCAAACTCCACATAAGTTTGACTCCCTGACTGCCTCAAGTCCCTGAACTTTTGCCTATATGCCTCCGAAACCAACTCATGGACTTTAAGCACTGTATCTTTCACTGTATCATAATTCTTGACTGTTTAAGTGTCAGGGCAGAATATGCCTGCTGAGCCTTCCCCTTCAACACACTTTGTACCATGACAGCCCACTCATCCCTCAGCCATTTCCAAGTCTGGGCCACTTTTCAAAAGTGTAGGAAATACTGGTCAACCTCAGCTTCATCAAATGGTAGCACTAACTTAATTTCTTGGCTGATATTAAACGGAACCACCAGCCCATCAACATGATCTAGCATTGGACCTCCTTATTATATCCTCTCTACCCTAGTCAGCTCGTACTGCCACCGCTTGTCTGGCTCCTTAGCCTCATGTAATCTCTGCTTTTCTGTTTCGTCAGCCTCGAGCTATTTTAACTGCAACTCATACTCATACTTCATTTTTGCTACCTGAAGCTGAACCTCAGCCTCAGTAAATACTTTACCTTCCGCAAACATTTCCAACACCTCCTCTTCAAATTTCCCCTCGGCTACATAATGCTGTGCTATTAACAGCTGGATCTGAGCCTTCTTCATGCGAGTGATCACTTTAACCTTTAACTTACGAGCAATTCCCTTAGCATCCCTTACATCCCTCTTAGCATCATCCAACGCCTCCAGGGTTGTTTCTGCCACAAACTTACTAACCTCAAACTCCATTTCTGCTGTTAATCCACTCACACAAATCGAAAGGTAATTTCCCCAATCAAATCAACTAGTCAATCAAGCCCCCCCCAAACAAATTTTAGAATGGCTCCCACCAATTTTTGTTCACATCACAGACAAGCTCCCAATTTGTTACGTATCCTGTAACGGGTTAAAAAGAACCAGCAGAAATGGACACACCTGGAGCCTGAGTCTTCCGTTATAAACTCTATTTTATTAGTAACTACATGAATAAAGTAATATAAAACAAGATAAGGTAAACAGGTTAGCAAAGTATATGCATATATATAGGTGAGTAAACAAGTTTCCCAAGCTTCCCCAGCTCAGGTGATTAGGTGATACAGTCTTATGGTAGTATGGTAAGTAATAGGTTCAGTTCCGGAATTTGATTTGAGTAGAGTTGGAGAGAGAGAGATAGAAAGTAGGTTTGTCTTCCAATGCCAATGCCAATCCTCCACGTCATCCTCCTGCTCCTGAAACTTAGTCACCTACTGTGACCACAAAAAGAGGATGCCGTCTTCTGTGGTGGAGTTATTAACCCAAACCAGGGTTCAACACACCAACAGCTCCCCACCGGTCACCCCTTTTGTCCACACGGTGAGCAAAACCCCACCCTTGTCGTGGGTACACAAAGCTCACCAGTGTCCTCCTTGCCTCTGGAGTCATGTGTCTCCTGCGTGTCTTGCGTGTTTGATTAAAAAGTCAACTGACCTTGTATATATCTCAGTAGTGCGGAACACCAGCTGTCCATCATATAGCTCCGCCTTTCAGTTTCCAAGGCAACTCACAGACACTCTCTCTCTCCCTGCTGCTGAATTAGTACACAAGCTGTTCGCTCCTTCTCTCTCTTTTTTAAAGGAACAGTCCACTTTAGAATAATCCTTCAGATCTCATCACAAGCACTAATGCAGTATTTAAGTTTGCAGACTACACCACTGTTGTTTGCTGAATCAAAGATGGTTATGAGTCAGCATAAAGGAGAGAGATTGAAAATCTGGTGAATGGTGCCACAACAATTCATTTAATGTCAGCAAAGCATAACAGCTGATTATAGTGACTAAAAGAGGAAGAACCCAGAGGTCCGTGAGCCAGTTCTCGTTAGGGGATCAGAGGTGGATAAGATCAGTAACTTTAAATTCCTTGGCATTATCATATCAGAGGATCTTTCCTGGGACCAGCAGGTAGATGCCATCACAAAGAAGCACTAGAGTACTTCTACTATCTGAGAAGTTTGCACAGATTTCCATGTCACCTAAAACACTGACAAACATCCATAGATGTGCAGTGGAGATGCAAAGTGGAGCTATCTTAACTGGTTGCATCATGGCCTGGTATGGGAATACCAATGCCCAGGAATTGAAAAGTCTACAGAAAGTGATGAATACAACTCAGTCTATCACAGACAAAGCCCTCCTCACCATTGAACACATTTACAATAAGTGCTGTCATAAGAAAGCAGCACCCATCATCAAGGATTCTCACAAACTAGGCCATGTTCTCTTCTCACTACTACCATTAGGCAGGAGGTACAGCAGCCGTAAGTTCCACACCACCAGGATAAGGAACATTTATTGCTCTACAACCATCAGGCTCTTAAACCAGTATGGATAACTTTAATCACCTCAACAATGAACTGATTCTACAAGCTACAGACTCACTTTCAAGGACTCATGTTCTTGTTTTTTTTATTACAATGTTTTCTTTTGCACATCGGTTATTTGTCAGTCTTAATGTATGTTTTTTTCATAAATTCTATTTATTTTCTTGTAAATGCCTGTACAGAAACAGAATTTCAAGGTAGTACAGTCGTCCTTCCTTATCAGCGGGGAACTGGTTCTGGGACCCCCGCGGATACCAAAATTCGCGGATGCTCAAGTCCCTTATTTAACATGTATCTGTGCAGTGGTCTTTAGGACCCAGCAGAACCCCGGACTTTATTTAACATGTCTCCGTGAGGTGTACATTAGGACCTGGCAGCGCAGCTCTGAATGCGCAGTGTTTCTGTTCACGAAAGTAATCACAATCATGATTGAAAATAAGGTGGAAGTAATAACGTGATCGGAAAGAGGTGAAACATCATCGACCATAGGAAAAGCGTTAGGCTACAGTTGGTCAATGATTGGAACAATTTTAATTGAGCATGTGAAAGGCCCTGCCCTGATGAAAGCTACAATTATTACTTAGCAACACAGTGGTTAAATTAGTGAAATACGTATGTTTCTTAAGTGTTTTATATGCATATAAAGGTAAAATATGTACTATATGCTAAGAAAAACGTTTAACTGAGGCTAAATAATACCAGATGTACCTGTTCCGACTTCAAATCCAACTTAAGGATGGACTCAGGAATGGAACTCATTCATAACCCGGGGACTGCCGGTATTTTTAAGTCATTTCTAGATTACTTATAATACCTAATACAATGTAAATAGTTGTTATACTGTATTGTTTAGGGGATAATGACAAGAAAAAATAGTCTGTACATGCTCAAACAACGAGTGCTGGAGAGAGAACTTCCAGGTTTTCTTGATCCGCGGTTGGTTGAATCTGCGCATGCGGAATCCGCAGATAAGGTGGGCCGACTGTATATGGCTTTCATGGACCCCTTTTCATATCTTGACAACCAATACTCCGCAAAGGTAGACATCGAAGATATTCACCAATTCTTTCAATGTACAGAGTCTTTAATCGATTGAAGATCAACCTGGCACAAAACTCAAGGTCTATATGTCAGCAATGATCCTTGCCTTCCTGTATGCACCCAAGACCCAAACTATCTATAGCGGGCACATCATGATACAAAAGAGAAACCAAAGATATTGCTGCAAAATTCTACAAATTCACCAAGGGAAGGAAATAGGCATCAGTGTTCCATCCCAGGCTGATATCCTGAGACTATATTTAATCAAGTCCGTTGAGCAAGTCATGGCTGCTCACCCGGCTGACCCTGAAATCCTGAAAGACATTTTATTCCAAGTTATGTTAAAAGAACTGACAACCATATTAAAATTGGAGTAACTTTGCCCTTGACATAGAAGTAACATAAACTGAACA
The DNA here is from genome assembly GCF_030144855.1 of Hypanus sabinus. NCBI lineage: Eukaryota > Metazoa > Chordata > Chondrichthyes > Myliobatiformes > Dasyatidae > Hypanus > Hypanus sabinus. Next base: position 151,785,600 of record NC_082715.1, on the reverse strand, counting down.
GTTACTCATTCATCACACTGGTTAGCTTCTCCATTGTGGGAAATATTGCAAGCACGATGCAGCTTATCACTCAGGGGCACTTGGAAATGATTCAGGCTTTATCTAAAAAGCCCAATAACAAAAGTGTGCTTAAGAAGAACTGATTTGTGGTTTGAAAATAAATTACACAGCTGTACATTTAATTTAACAGATAAGTTAACCCCATAATTTCAGTACAGGTGTCCCCCGTTTCTCGAACGTTCACTTTACAACACCTCTCTGTTACAAAAGACCAACATTAGTTACCTGTTTTCACTAACAGAAGGTGTTTTCACTGTTGCAAAAAAAGGTAGCGCGCATTCCAAGCAGCCAAGCTTCCCCCCCGGAACTGCATTCTAGCCGCCATTGCTTAAACACGTGCCTGTGAGCATCTGTGCTTTAAGTTGATTTATTTTGTGCATCCGTTAGCAAAATGAGTCCTAAAAGAGCTCGGAAGGGTGTTACACTTAGCATAAAACTAGACATAATTAAGCCTTTTGATTGTGGTGAATGAAGTAAGGACAAAGTGAGCTTGGCTTGTGGAAGCTGACGAAGATGCTGTTGAAGAGGTTTTGGCATCCCAAGATCAAGAACTGATAGATGAAGAGCTGACGCAACTGGAAGAGGAAAGGATAACAATCAAAACTGAACGCAGTAGCGAATGGCCCAAAAGTGAAGTCATCCAGGAACTGAACGTGAAGCAAATGCATGAGATTTTCACTGTGATTGACAACGCTGCAATGATTGCAGAAAAGTACGACTTCAATTTTGAAAGGGTACGTAGGTTTAGGGCATACTTGCAGGATGGTTTGAGTGTTTACAAAGAACTGCATGATAGAGAAATGTGCAAGGCTAAGCAGTTAAGCATACTGTCATTTTTCAAGCCTTCTACATCAGCCACAGCAGACGACGAACCTTGACCTTCGACATCGAGGCAGGCAGACACAGAAGATGACCTGCCTGCCCTGATGGAAAGAGACGACGATGAGATGACACCCCAGTCTCCTCTACCTCCCACCACCCCAACCTCTGACGACTCATCCTAACACACCATTGTCAGTATGCTCGCTGTCTTACCGATTCTGGTAAGTGATACTACACTGTACGTACATTATTTCTACTTTATATACACTGTGTATTTTTATGTGTTATTTGCTATGATGTATTATTTGGTATGATTTGGCAGCTTCATAGCTTAAAGGTTACTGGAGAGAGTATTTCTGCTGAGAGCTCTTGCATGAGATTTTCACTACAGTAGACAGTACTGCAGTGATTGCAGAAAAGTATTTCTACTTTATATAGGCTGCATACTTATCATATCATTCCTGCTTTTACTATATGTCACTGTTATTTTAGGTTTTATGTGCTATTTGGCATGATTTGGTAGGTTATTTTTTGGGTCTGTGAACTCTCACAAGTTTTTCCCATATAAATAAATGGTAATTGCTTCTTCGCTTTATAACATTCCGGCTTACGAAACATTTCATAGGAAGGCTCTACCTTCGGATAGCGGGGGAAACCTGTACTGCAATTTGAGAGGGAGAAGATCAACTCACAAGTATCAGTGGCGTAATGGAATAAAGTGAATTACAGAGGTGTGAGAGAGGAGCTTTGGATGGCGGGGGAACCTGTATTCCTGATCAAAGAATAATTTTGAACTCATTACTGAACTTATCCAGATGGATCTTCGCTTGGTGTGGCAACTCCTCTGTCTAAAACACAAGACATTAAGAAAGAGGATGTGCTGGAGCTTTTGGAAAGCATCAAGTTGGATGTCACAGGGACCAGACAAGATTCACCTAAGGCTACTGTGGGTGGCGAGGGAGGAGATTGCTGAGCCTCTGGCAATGATCTTTGCATCAGCAGTGGGGAAGGGAGAGGTTCTGGAGGATTGGAAGGTTGCAGATGTTGTTCCCTTATTCAAGAAAGGGAGTAGAGATAGCACAGGAAATTATAGACCAGAGAGCCTTACCTCAGTGGTTGGTAAGTTGATGGAGAAGATCCTGAGAGGCAGGAATTATGAACATTTGGAGAGGCATAATATGATTAGAAATAGTCAGCATGGCATCGTCAAAGGCAGGTCGTGCCTGGTGAGCCTGATTGAATTTTTTTTGAGGATGTGCCACAGGGATCAGTGCTGGGTCCATTGTTATTTGTCATCTATATTAATGATCTGGATGATAATGTGGTAAATTGGATCAGCAAATTTGCTGATGATACAAAGATTGGAGGTGTAGTGGACAGTGAGGAAGGTTTTCAAAGCTTGCAGAGGGATCTGGACCAGCCGGAAAAATGGGCTGAAAAATGGCAGATGGAGTTTAATACAGACAAGTGTGAGGTATTGCACTTTGGAAGGACAAACCAAGGTAGAACATACAAGGTAAGTGGTAGGACACTGAGGAGTGCAGTAGAACAGAGGGATCTAGGAACACAGATACAAAATTCCCTAAAAGTGGCATCACAGGAAGATAGGGTAGTAAAGAGAGTCTTTGGTACATTGGCTTTTATAAATCAAAGTTTTGAGTATAAGAGTTGGAACTTTATGGTGAGGTTGTAAAGCATTGGTGAGGCCAAATTTGGAGTACTGTGTGCAGTTTTGGTCATCGAATTACATGAGAGATTGTTACATACCCATGGGTATCTTGTGACCATGATGTAATTGAGGCTCTACTGGGCATGATGTAATGGTGGAGTGATGTAATTTTCCCGCCAGTGAGAGGTCATGTGATGGCCTCTTTCAACAGGGTATAAAAGGAGAACCCCTCCCTGTGACGCAGGTCAGTTCGTGGTTTAATTCGTCAGTGACTCCATTCTGCTGCGCATTTGATTTTATGATGCAGTTTCGTTTTAAAAGTGGAGTTTTAATTTCTACTGTAAGAATTGTTGTGGCGGCAGTTCTACAAATCACTGCCAGTTAAAGTCCAGTCGGAGAGTGAAGAATTATTGAAGTTTGGGAAGTTGAAGGATCGAGAAAAGTTGGTGTTGTCGGCGGTAAAACAGGTTCAACCTTATTTAATCTTCATTCGAAAGGAATTAGTAACCTGCAATCCAAGATAGTCCCTGCTAAAGAGCAGAAAGGACTGGAGCAAGGTTTCGCCAAGAAAAGGTCAGTGTCTTTAAGCTGTTTTATTTCCTTCATCGTAAATCCTTCGGGCAGGCTTATTTCGGCTGAAATCAGCAGTAACGTTATGACATTGAGGAATTCGTTACTTATAGAAAAATCTCTCCTAAGTGACTGTGTAAATCATTTGGACTTTTGCATTACTACTTTTAAAGAACTGTTCGCATTTCTCATTTTAAGAACTGTTCGAGCTGCTGTATAGCAGCTGACTTCCGGTTAAGTTAGTCGTTTGTTTACTTTTGGGTTATTTTTTATAACAAATAAAACATTTATTAAGCTCTGCTCAAAAACCCCCCAAAAGTAAACAAACGACTAACTTAACCAGCAGGGCCTCAATTAATCATGGTCATGTAACAGTCATAAGATACCTACGGGTACGTAATAGGATAGTAATAAGGTTGAAAGGGTGCAGAGAAGGTTTACAAGGATGTTGCCAGGACTTGAGAAACTGAGTTACAGAGAAAGATTGAATAGGTTAGGACTTTATACCCTGGAGCGTAGAAGAATGAGGGGAGATTTGATAGAGATATATAACATTATGATGGGTATAGATAGAGTGAATGCAAGCAGGCTTTTTCCACTGAGGTTAGGGGAGAAAAAAAACCAGAGGACATGGGTTAAGGGTGAAGGGGGAAGAGTTTAAAGGGAACATTGGGGAGAGCTTCTTCACACAGAGAGTGGTGGGAGTGTGGAATGAGCTGCCAGATGAAGTTGTAAATGTGGGTTCACTTTTAACATTTAAGAAAAACTTGGACAGGTACACAGATGAGAGGTGCATGGAGGGATATGGGCAGGTGCAGGTCAGTGGGACTAGTCAGAAAAATGGTTCGACACAGCCAAGAAAGGCCAAAAGGCCTGTTTCTGTGCTGTAATGTTCTATGGTTCCATGTGACTAAACACGTTGATGAAGGTAGAGTAGTAGATGTAGAGTAGATGGATTTCAGCAAGGCACTTGATAACGTACCCCATGCAAGACATATTGAGAAAGTAAAGAGGCATGGGATCTAAGGGGACATTGCTTTGTGGATCCAAAATTGGCTTGCCCACAGAAGGCAAAGAGTGGTTGCAGACAGGTCATATTCTGCATTGAGGTTGGTGACTAGTGCTGTGCCTCAAGGATCTATTCTGGGACTCCATCTCTTCATGCTTTTTATAGATGACCTGGATGACAAAGTGGAAGGATGGGTTAGTAAATTTGCTGACAACACAAAGGTTGGGGGTGTTGTGGATAGTGTGGTGGGCTATCAGAGGTTACAGTACGACATTGATAGGATGCAAAACTGGGATGAGAAGTGTCAGATGGAGTTCAACCCAGATAAATGTGAGGTGGTTCATTTTGGTAGGTCAAATATGATGGCAGAATATAGTATTAGTCATAAGACTCTTGGCAATGCAGAGGATCAGAGGGATCTAGGGGTCCGAGTCCATAGGACACTCAAAGCAGCTGCGCAGGTTGACTCTGTGCTTAAGAAGGCGTATGGTGTATTTGGCTTCATCAACTGGGGAATTGAATTTAGAAGCCGAGAGGTAATGTTGCAGCTATATAGAACCCTGGTCAGACCCCACTTGGAGTACTTTGCTCAGTTCTGGTCGCCTCATTACAGGAAGGATGTGGAAGCCATAGAAAGGGTGCAGAGGAGATTTACAAGGATGTTGCCTGGATTGGGGAGCATGCCTTATGAGAATAGGTTGAGTGAACTCGGCCTTTTTTCCTTGGAGTGACGGAGGATGAGAGGTGACCTGATAGAGGTGTATAAGATGATGAGAGGCATTGATTGTGTGGATAGTCAGAGGCTTTTTCCCAGGGCTGAAATGGTTGCCACAAGAGAACACAGTTTTAAGGTGCTGGGGAGTAGGTACAGAGGAGATGTCGGGGTAAGTTTTTTCACTCAGAGACCGGTGAGTGCGTGGAATGGGCTGCCGGCAATGGTGGTGGAGACGGATACGATAGGGTCTTTTAAGAGGCTTTTAGATAGGTACATGGGACTTCCGGTAAGATGGCGATTGCTTAGCTGCTCCGAACTTTTGTTCCATTATTTTCACTATCTTTGCACTAAATGTCTCCATTTTTTAAACCTTAGTTAGGAACTTTATTTGGTCTCTTTCACTCGCCTGCGAACACATCTACCTTACAATGTCTAACAAGAGTTCTAAATCCGGGAAAAAGGAAGCTACGGCTTTGTCAACTGAGACCCTCACTGCTCTGGAACAACATCGGGACGACATTTTAAAGGAATTTAGAACTGCTTTCAACCAGCTGGACGCCAAACTGGATTGGATCACCGCTAGAGTGGACGAACATGCTGAACACTTATCTCGCATCGATTTGACTTCTGAAGATTTAAAAAGCCGTGTTCGATACTTGGAGACTCTCTGTTCCAGCCTAGGGGAAAAGTATAACAAACTCTTTTCCAAAATGGTGGATCTTGAAAACCGGAGCAGACGTTGCAATCTACAAATCCTTGGTTTGCCAGAGGCCACCGAACAGGGATCACCCGTGAAGTTCTTCTCCGAGTTCCTTTGTGAGATGTTTGGGTAAGATTTGCTTCCTAATCCGCCTGAGCTCGAAAGGGCACACAGGGTCTATGTTCCCCCCACAATTTTGGGCTCCCACCCACGACCGGTAATTTTGTGCTTTCATCAATACCAGGTAAAAAACTGTTTGATTATGGAGGCACTTTGCAGAGGTACTTTTGCTTTTCAAAATACAGTCATTCACTTTGTGGAGGATTTTGCCCCCCAGGTTTTAAAGATGCGTGCTGAGTTTAAAGGTGTAATGAAAGTGCTTTTTGATCGTGGACTTAGACCCTCTCTTCGCAATCCTGCCGATTTAGGAATCACGCTTACTACTGGAAAATATAAGTGGTTTAAGTCAGTGAAGGAGGCTGAGGCATTTGTTGGAAGTCTTCCGGCTATCCAGCCATCTTCGGAACCCGATCAGACCTCCTAAAATGGTGGATAAGTACCTTTCGTAGTAAAATTACTTTTTCCGGACTCAGACATTACTTGAATCACTCAGACATTATTTATTGAAACTCTAAGGGCTGTTGACAATCTCTCCCTGGATTTGGTGTGTCTTTTTTTTAAATAGACATTCTGTGCTTAATGTTTCCCTGTGGACGTTTAAATTGTACATGTGTAATCTATTTTATTCCTATATAACTTTATCTATAGAGTTCTACAATTGACTCTAACTTGTTTTGGAGGTTTGAAGTCTTTATTGAAGGCCTCCCTGTTGGTTGATTCACAGTTTAACTGCTGATTATTTTTCATTATTTATTTATCTATCTATCTATTTATTTATTTATTTTCACTTTTTTTGATTTTTATTTTTGATTTTTTTTTCTCTGTAATTGGTTGATAAGTACTCTCCTTGAATCTACAATTTCCCCCTTCCTCCCTTTTTTCCCCCTTTCTCTTCCTTTAACCTTCTATAATTTTTCACGGGTAGATTAGTTTTGGTTTTCTTCTGATTTTCTTTGTATTAAGTTTTATATTTCTGCAGAAGATGTTCCAATTTGTAGTTATGTTTTCTAGTGCATAAACTAGTTACCATTTGCTATAGTATTTATACGAAACTGCTGTTAATGACACAGATCTGGAAGTTATATTTGGGTTAATTTTTTTGGTAGAGCTAGCTGCTTTTTTTGGTAGCCATCTAGTTTTGGGTTGCGTGGGTGGGGTGGATTTTCCAGTTCTAACATCACTCACTGTATTTATTGTTTTCCTTTGTTGCTCAGGACATGTTCATGTTTTGATTTTACGAATCTATGTTTACATTTCTGCTCCCAGACTGTTATTGTATTGCTTGACTTTTTATATGCCTGCTGCCTTTTATGCATTAGTAATTGATAATGGCTTGTGCACTTAAATTCGTGAGCTGGAATGTAAAGGGATTGAATCACCCTGTTAAAAGGAGGAAGGTATTCTCACATATTAAACAACTCAAAGCTGACACTGCTTATTGCTTTCCTTCAAGAAACTCATATTCGTTGTTTTGATAACTCCCGGCTGCTGTCAAAGTGGGCGGGTCAGCATTTTCATTCATCCTTTGCCGCTAAAGCTAGGGGGGGTCTGCATCCTTATTTACTCAAATATTCCTTTTGAACTCCATAATAAAATATCTGATACAAATGGCCATTTTATTATTGTTTCTGGTAAACTATATAACACTAAAATTGTACTAGCAAACTTGTATGCCCCCAACTTTGATGATGTTAACTTTTTTGAACGTTTTTTTTCCTCACTACCAGACTTAAACTCATACTCTCTTACACTGGGTGGTGACTTCAACTGTGGTTAGATCCTAATTTGGATCGATCGTCCTCTGTTACCAGACCACCTACTAAATCTGCCTTAGCTATCCAATCATTTCTCTCAAATTTTGGTATCTCTGATATATGGCGTTTCCTTCATCCTACTGAGAGAGATTATTCTTTTTTTTCACATGTTCACCATACCTTCATTAGAATTGACTATTTCTTACTCAATAACCAACTTATTCCATTTGCCTATTCTTGTGACTATCAGAGAATACTGATTTCTGACCATGCCCCAATTACTCTCTCTTTAAACTTTCCTGGTCTCCCTCAGAGGAATAAACACTGGCGGTTTGATTCGACTTTATTATCGGATGATGATTTTCTAAAATTTATTAAGGATCAGATAACCTTTTATTTTAACACCAATACATCACCTGAAGTGTCATCCCAGATTGTCTGGGATGCCATGAAAGAATATCTGAGGGGTCAAATAATCTCTTACACAGCAAATCTCAACAGAAGGTCCTGTGCAGATCGATTAGACCTCATTAACCAGATTAAAGAATTGGATCAACTGTATGCTCAAACTGAGAACCCTGAACTATACAAGAAACATGTAGAACTCCAAACTAAATTTAATCTTCTGTCTACTCAACCTGTCGAACGTCAACTTCTCGAAAGCAAGAGTCGCTTTTACATTCATGGTGATAAGTCTGGTAAATTTCTAGCCAATCAGCTGAGGCGTTCCAAAGCCAAACAACATATTACAAAGATCCAGAGGGAAAACGGAGACTTTACATCGGATCATTTAGAAATTAATGACTCATTTAAAAATTTCTATTCTCGGTTTTATTCCTCTGAATCTTTGAATGACAATATCTCTGTTGATCAATTTTTAAATAATCTGAATATTCCTTCACTTTCATCTGATTTTAAAACCAAACTTAATACGCCTATATCATCAGAAGAAATATCTTTTGCAATTTCTGCACTGTCCTCAGGGAAATCTCCTGGACCTGATGGGTTCCCTGTAGAATTTTATAAATCATTCTCTTCACTTCTTTCTCCTCAGTTACTCTCAGAATTATCTGACTCGTTTAATTACGGCAAATTGCCACCCTCTTTTAATGAGGCATCTATTATTCTTCTATTAAAAAAAGAGTAAAGACCCAACAGAGTGTTCCTCGTATAGGCCGATTTCTTTGCTCAATGTTGATGTAAAGATCTTGGCTAAAGTTTTGGCTTATAGATTAGAAACCGTTATTCCCTCTATTATTTCTGATGACCAAACAGGTTTTATTAAAAACCGTCTCCCTTTTTTTTAACATTCAGCGTTCATTTAATATTTTATATTCACCTCCAACTGGGATTTCTGAATGCGTTATTTCCCTCGATGCGGAGAAAGCATTTGATCATATAGAATGGAACTACCTTTTTGCAGTCTTAGAAAAATTTGACCTCGGTCAAAGTTTCATCTCTTGGATCTAATTGCTGTACTTGTGTCCTACTGCCTCTGTTTTAACTAATTTTCAGAAATCTCAGGTATTTAATCTCAAACGTGTCACCTGTCAGGGATGCCTAAGTCCCTTTCTCTTTGATTTGGCTATAGAACCTTTGGTGATAGCATTTCGAAATTGTCCTGAATTGACCGGGATTTGGAGAGGGGGTGTTGAGCATAAAGTTTCTCTTTATGCTGATGACTTATTACTCTTTCTCTTAAATCCATCTACATCCTTATCTCCAATGTTTTCACTTCTTGACCAGTTTAGCCAGATCTCTGGCTATAAACTTAATTTACATAAGAGCGAACTTTTCCCAATTAATAAAGAAGCACAAGAATTAACATTTCGTGATCTCCCTTTTAAAGTAGTCCATAATCAATTTACTTATCTTGGGATTACAGTCACAAGAAAGTTTGAAGATCTCTTTCGTGAAAACTTTGCCAATCTTTTATATACTATAAAACAGAGTCTGGTACAATGGTCACCTCTATCTATGTCTTTGGTAGGTCGTATTAATGTTGTTAAAATATATGTTCTCCCAAAATTTTTATACTTATTTCAATCAATCCCAATTTTTATTCCTAAATCTTTTTTTGATTCCTTAGACTCTATTGTCATATCTGTGGAAGAATAAGCGCTCTAGAATTAATAAAATCCATCTCCAAAAACCTAAAAAAGAGGGTGGCATGGCTTTACCTAACTTTCTTTTATATTATTGGGCAGCTAATATACGTTGTGCTACCTTTTGGTCTTTCTTCCATGGCCAACCCAAGTGCCCTAATTGGGTGGCAATGGAGTTGAGCTCCACTAAAGAATTATCTATCTCTGCACTTCTTGGCTCTGCACTCCCTAGTAGTTTGTCCAGATTAATAGCTAATCCTCTTGTTAGACACACTTTGCGTATATGGGCTCAGTTTAGGAAATTCTATGGTTTCCATGGTTTTTCCGTTTCCAGCCCTGTCGTACATAATCACCTTTTTTTACCTACTACGTATGATTCAGCATTCCATGTTTGGTATAGGAAGGGCATTAGACATTTTGAAGATCTTTTCATTGATAATAGCTTCGCTTCTTTTCAACAGCTCTCTGTTAAGTTCAATCTGCCCAATGCTCATTTTTTCAGATATCTCCAAATTAGACCTTATTGCTCCTTTAATTCCTAAGTTTCCTGAAATGCCTGCGAAAAATGCCATGGACTTATTTCTTTCCATTAATCCACTAGGTAAAGGTTTAATATCAATTATTCGAGATAAATTAGCAGCCTTACGACGGGCCTCTGTGGATAAAATTAAAATGGCATGGGAGCAGGATTCAAATATCTCCTTATCTAAGGAGAGCTGGGATTCAGTTCTCAAATCGGTTAACTCAACCTCTCTTTGTGCTCGCCACTGCCTTTTACAGTTTAGGATTGTTCATAGAGCCCATATGTCTAAATCTAAACTATCTCGATTTTACCCTAACATTAGTCCGCTTTGTGATAAATGCAAGAGGGGCGAGGCCTCTCTTATTCATATGTACTGGTTCTGTCCTAGCTTGGAGAAATTTTGGAAAGATGTCTTCACTACGTTATCATATATTCTGAATCACCACCTAGAACCAAACCCTTTAATTGCTTTGTTTGGTTTCTGGGGCGAGACAGATTTACGCCTGAGTCCAACCAAATGCCGAATATTATCCTTTGCCTCTCTCCTGGCTAGACGCTTGATCCTCCTTAGATGGAGAGATGTTGCCCCGCCCACTCATGCTCAATGGCTTAATGACATTATGGCCTGCTTGGACCTCGAAAAAATTCATTATTCAGTTCTTAATTCGGACTTAATGTTCCATAAGGTCTGGGGACCTTTTATCGAGTACTTTCATAACCTTCCTCTTGACTAGGGTTTTTTTTTCGGTCCCTTGCTTTCAGCTCCCTTTTTTTTGGTAGTAAGCATTATTATCCTCTGTTGCTAAGTGTATTCACAGTTTGGGAGTTTGATTGTCCTGATTTATATTCTCTATATTGTGTTGTGGTTGGTCTGGAGTTTTTTTTGTGTTGTGGGGCTTGGGGAGGATACTAAGTTTACTTGTCTTCAATTTGGGTGATTTTTTTTAATTCTCTTTCTTTGTATCATACTGTTATTGTATGCTTAATTTTGCACTGTATTAATGTTCCTCATTTTGATCTGGGGTTTTTTAATTTGTAGTTATGTAGAAAATGTATAAAAAAACTAATAAAAAAAAAAGATAGGTACATGAAGCTAAAATAGAGGGCTAAGTGTAAGCCTAGTAAATTCCAAGGTAGGGACATGTTCGGCACAACTTTGTGCTGTAGGTTCTCTATGAATAACCCCTCATGGAGTTGTGAGCTGAGCACCGCCTCGTCCTTCACCCTCAGCCTCAACACCTCAATCTTCATAATCTGTATCAGTGCTTAAACGAGCTAAACTTCCATTCTTTTTCACTCTTGGGCCTGGGCCCCGCCATTTCATTCCGGCCCAAAGTTTGCTCCAGCAATGAGTGCTATAACCATTCCTGCATTCTTGAGAGAAGCACCCCGGCTGGCCACTGCTATTGTGAGAAAGACCCTGGCCCCAGGGTCAACCCATGTAAAGTTGTGGGGCCTGATAACATACCTGGTTGATGCTGAGGGACTGTGTAGTCCAACTAACAAAGGATCTAACAGATATCTTCAGTCTAGTGTCCTCAAAGGCTTCAAGGAGATCACCATCATCCTGGTCTGATGTCGGCCGCCTGGGCCTGAGTCAACATAGTCAGTCAGTCATCATCCTGGTGTCCAAGAAGGTGACGGTAACCTACCTAATGAATACAGTCCAGAAGCAATGACCTTAACAATAATGGAAATTTTTCCAGCGACTGGCTATGGATCGCATTAAATCCCATCTTCCTCTGACAATGGACTCCGATCATTCAAATTAGTCTACTGATGCCTTCGCCTCAGCATTCTACTCCATCCTATCCCACCTGGAAAATAGTACCTCATACTCCAAGAGGCTGCTTAGCTACTTCAGTTCAGTGTTTAATACTATCATCCTTCAGAAGATGTTGTGTAATCTGCCCTAATTGGGTCTCAATACCTCTCTCTCTAACTGAAACTGGAATTCTTAACAGAAAGCTCACAGTCACCCCTTGTTGACAGAAACATCTTAGCTCAATCACACTGAGCACCGGCACCCCCAAGGGCTGCATGCTCAGCCTGCCGTTGTTCACAATGGCACTGCTAGATCAAATTCAAACCAAATCATCAAAGCTGTTGATGATACAACTGTGGCGGGCCTCATCAACTACGATGAGATGGGGTACAGAGAGGAGGTAAACCAGCTGATAGAATGGTGCAAGCACAACAACTTGAGTCTCAACGAGGACAAGGACAAGATCAAAGAGATGATTATTAGCTTTAGGGAGGTGTAGGCTGATCACGTCTCACTACACATAAACAGCTTCTCCTTGGAGAAAGTTATGAGCACCAAATTTCTGAGAGTGCACATAATCGATGATACTTCAACACCACCATTTTGGTGGAGAAATCACAGCAGCATCTCCACATTCTGAGGAGATTGAGGCAAGTGAGGCTCCCCATTCTAATTTTTACTACAGCACCATCAAGAGTGTCTTGTACAGGGATTTCCGGTGAGGCAAGAGGCAAGATGGCAGCACAGCACTGAGTGCTGACATATAACCCTCCTTTTACACGTTCTTTAGGACTCACAGACAGTCTTAATACAAGTTTTTAAAAAAAATCTTTTTATTAATTTTTAAACAAACAAATGAAACATGAATACAGAGCGTTTGAGAGTACATAATTAATAGTTTAAAGTATAAATACAAGTAGATAATAATCCATATATAACCTCCCAAACTCATAGTAATTACGAAAAATGGAGTAAATAAGAACCCCCTCCAAAAAATACCTAACCAACATGGGCCATTGCATTATGTCAAATATACACAGTAGCGTCAATAACTCCGTACCTCGATCCAAATAATTAAGGATAATAAAAGTAAGGTTTAGGAAAAGTCAGTTTAGCTCATATGAAAATGTTGAATAAATGGTCTTCAAGTTTCTTCAAATTTAACTGAAGGGTCAAAGACAACACTTCTAATTTTTTCTAAACTCAAACAAAAAATAGTTCGAGAAAACCACTGAAATATAGTTGGCGGATTAATTTCTTTCCAATTCAATACGATAGATCTTCTAGCCATTAATGTAACAAATGCAATCATCCACTGAGCTGAGGGGGATAAACAACTATTATCCACCACTGGTAAACCAAAAATTGCAGTAATAGGATGCGGTTGCAATTTGATATTCAGAACTGTTGAAATAGTACCGAAAATATCTGTCCAATAATTTTGCAAGCAAGGGCAAGACCAAAACATGTGGGTCAATGAAGCAACTTCAGAATGACATCTGTCACAGGTTGGATTAACATAAGAATAAAATTGAGCAAGTTTATCCTTGGACATGTGAGTCCTATGTACAACCTTAAATTGTATTAAGGCATGTTTAGCACAAATAGAAGAATTGACTAATTGTAAAATTTTCTCCCACTGCTCAGTGGGTACAAGACAATGAAGTTCTTTTTCCCATTCCTTCTTAATTTTTTCTGATACTTCTGGCTGTATTTTCATGATCATATTATAAATGATGGCTACTAAACCCTTCTGGCAAGGATTCAGAGCTAAAAAATTTTCTGTAATGTCCACTGGACATAATTTTGGAAAAAACTGTAACATATTATTCAAGAAATTTCTAACTTGCAAGTATCTAAAAAAATGAGTTTTAGGCAAATTATATTTATTAGATAGCTGTTCAAAGGACATAAAACTTATCTAAAAATAGATCACAAAAACATACCTTTTGTTTTCCATACTACAAAGGCTTGATCCATAAAAGAGGGCCGAAAAAAAAGTTAGATATAATAGGGCTTGGTAAGATAAACTTATTCAAGCCAAAGAATTTACGAAATTGAAACCATATTCGTAATGTATGTTTAACTATAGGATTAGTTATTTGTTTATTCAATTTAGGTAAAGCAAAAGGAAGCGAAGATCCTAAAATAGAAAACAATGAAAAGTCTTGTACAGATTTACATTCCAAATTTACCCATTGTGGGCAAGATGCTATAATCGATTCTCGTGTCCAAAATATTAACTATCGAATAGTAACTGCCCAATAGTAAAATCTCAGGTTTGGCAAAGCCAAACCACCCTCCTTTTTAGGCTTCTGTAAATATTTTTCACTTAATCTAGGATTTTTATTCTGCCACACATACGAGGTTATTTTGCAGTCAATAATATCAAAAAAAGATTTAGGAATAAAAATTGGTAATGCTTGAAATAAATATAAAAATGTGGGTAATACTATCACCTTAATAGCATTAATTCGACCAACCAATGACAAAGACAATGGGGACCACCTGGTAACAAGTTGCTTGATTTGGTCAATTAAAAGTAAAAAAACTAACTTTAAATAAATCCTTATGATTCTTGGTAATTTTAATACCCAAATAAGTAAAATGATCTGTGACAACTTTAAATGGTAAATGTTGATAAATTGGAATTTGCATATTTAATGGAAAAATTCACTCTCATTAAAGTTCAGTTTGTAACCAGAAAAGCTAAATACAAGTTTGAGTTGCAGAAAGATCTAACAAAAGAGATGACCTCAAAAAAAATCCAAATTCAACCAAGAAATAAGATACTAGCACATCTTAAACCTAATGACATTCCCAGGGTTCAAAACCACTTTTATAAACACGTTGTGGCATTAGCTGACGATACCCGTACGAAAGGAGTTACGATATTAATGAGACGTAGTATTAATGTATCAATTGAAAGGACTGGCTCCGACAACAAAGGACTTTTGTTGTAAATCCATTCAGGGTAAAAAAGGTGCATTCATTAGCATGTCCCAACTATGTTCGAGGCTGAATTTTTTCCCTCAATTACCTCACAATTACTAAAGTTGGGGAAGGTTATCAGTACTCTTACAGAACTAATGGGGTGTACAATTAACAATGGACCCTGTTGTACATCTTCTAAATGACGACTCCCACCTTTCCCTTATGGAAAAAACACGCAAAATCCGGCTGACAGGCCTGACTGCAGCTAAGAAAAGACTGAAGCAAAGCTGAAGAGACAGACGTCAGGCAGAGCTGTGGTAGTAGGGGACTCCATAGTGAGAGGTATAGAAAGGGGTTTAAAGCAGGATTTAACGATGGTGTGTTGCCTCCATGGAGCCAGGATCCAGGACGGCATGGACGATTGCAGGGCATCCTCAAGGGTGAGGGTGAACAGCCGGAAGTGGTAGTGCATGTCGGCACAAATGACATCGGGAAGAAGAGGAAAGAAATTCTGCAGTGTGACTTCAGAGAACCCGGAAGAAGGCTGAAAAGCAGGACCTCCAAGATGGTCATCTCCAGTTTGCTTCCCGTTCCTCGTGCCAGTGAGGGCAGGAACAGGGAGATATGGGATCTCAATGTGTGGCTGAGGAGCTGGTGCGGCAAGCAGGGTTTTAGATTCTTAGACCACTGGTTTATGTTTTGGGGTAAGGATGAATTGTACAAAGGAGATGGGTTGCACCTTAACAGGCAGGGGACCAGCATTCTGGCAGGCAGGTTTGCCACTGCTACACGGGTGTGTTTAAACTAATAAGTGGGGGGGAGGAGACGAACTGGAAATATAAGGATGGAGTTAAAGGGAAAGAGAGAATAAGAAAAGTTAAGAAAGACAACAGAATTAAAGGGGCAGAAAGCTCAGGAAGGGATCGGGAAGTATGGCCAAGTGCAATAGGGATCGATGTGAGAAGCAAGGGGAGTAATGGATTAAAAGTATTATATATGAATGCATGAAGTATAAGAAATAAAGTGGATGAGCTTGAGGCTCAGTTGGAAATTGGCAAGTATGATGTTGTAGGAATAACAGAGACATGGCTTCAAGAGGACCAGGGCTAGGAAATGAATATTCAAGGGTATATGTCCTATCGAAAGGACAGACAGGTGGGCAGAGGGGGTGGGGTGGCTCTGCTGGTGAGGAATGAAATTCAGTCCCTTGCGAGGGGTGACATAGAATTAGGAGACATAGAGTCAGTATGAATAGAACTGAGAAATTCTAAGGGCAAAAAGACCCTAATGGGAGTTATCTACAGGCCCCCAAATAGCCTGGATACAGGGTGCAAGTTGAATCAAGAGCTAAAATTAGCATGTCGCAAAGGTAATGCTGCGGTTGTAATGGGGGATTTCAACATGCAGGTAGACTGGGAAAATCAGGTTGGTACTGGACCCCAAGAAAGGGAGTTTGTGGAGTGCCTCCAAGATGGATTTTAGAGCAGCTTGTACTGGAGCCTACCAAGGAGAAGGAAATTCTGGATCTAGTGTTGTGTAATGAACCAGGTTTGATAAGGGAACTCGAGGTAAAGGAGCCATTAGGAGTTAGTGATCATAATATGATAAGTTTTAATCTACAATTTGAGAGGGAGAAGGGAAAATCGGAAGTGTCAGTATTACAGTTGAACAAAGGGGACTATGGCACCAAGAGGGAAGAGCTGGCCAAAGTTGACTGGAAGGATACCCTAGCAGGGATGACAGTGGAACAACAATGGCAGGTATTTCTGGGAATAATACAGAAGGTGCAGGATCAGTTCATTCCAAAGAGGAAGAAAGATTCTAAGGGGAGTAAGGGGCGACCATGGCTGACAAGGGAAGTCAAGGACAGTATAAAAATAAAAGAGAAGTATAACATAGCAAAGATGAGTGGAAAACCAGAGGATTGGGAAATTTTTAAAGAGCAACCGAAGATAACTAAAAAGGCAATACGGGGAGAAAAGTTGAGGTATGAAGGTAAGCTAGCCAAGAATATAAAGGAGGATAGTAAGACTTCTTTACGTATGTGAAGAGGAAAAAATTAGTTAAGACCAAAGTTGGGCCCTTGAAGGCAGAAACTGGTGAATTTATTATGGGGAACAAGGAAATGGCAGACGAGCTGAACAGGTACTTTGGATCTGTCTTCACGAGGGAAGACACAGACAATCTCCCAGATATAATAGTGTCCAGAGGACCTAGGGTAACAGAGGAACTGAAGGGAATTCACATTAGGCAGAAAATGGTGTTGAGTGGACTGATGGGACTAAAGGCTGATAAATCCCCAGGGCCTGATGGTCTGCATCCCAGGGTACTTAAGGAGGTGGCTCTAGAAATCGTGAATGCATTGGTAATCATTTTCCAATGTTCTATAAATTCAGGATCAGTTCCTGAGGATTGGAGGGTAGCTAATGTTACCTTACTTTTTAAGAAAGGAGGGAGAGAGAAAACAGAGAATTATAGACCAGTTAGCCTGATATCAGAAGATGCTGGAGTCAACTATAAAAGATGAAATAGCAGCACATTTGGGTAGCAGTAACAGGATCAGTCCAAGTCAGCATGGATTTACGAAGGGGAAATCATGCTTGACTAATCTTCTGGAATTCTTTTGAGGATGTAACTATGAAAATGGAAGAGGGAGAGCCAGTGGGTGTAGTGTACCTGGACTTTCAGAAAGCCTTTGATAAGGTCCCAAATAGGAGATTAGTGGGCAAATTTAGAGCACATGGTATTGGAGGTAGGGTACTGACATGGACAGAAAATTGGTTGGCAGACAGGAAACAAAGAGTAGGGATTAACAGGTCCTTTTCAGAATGGCAGGCAGTGACTAGTGGGGTACCGCAAGGCTCGGTGCTGTGTACAGAGCCCTTAGCATTGTCCATGATTCCTCTAATCTGTACAACAATCACTTTGAGCCCCTAACATGAGACAGGAGGTACATTAAGACAAGAATTTTTAGGATTGTTATTTTATGTTATTGTTATTAAGTTTTTAAAAAATTTTTATGTTATTTTATTTTAATTGCTATCTTTATGTCCTCGTTGTCTAAGGGAATGGTACCGGAGGATTGGAGGGAGGCGAATGTTGTCCCCTTGTTTAAAAAACGTAGTAGGGATAGTCCAGGTAATTATAGACCAGTGAGCCTTACATCTGCGGAGGGAAAGCTGTTGGAAAAGATTCTTAGAGATAGGATCAAAGGGCATTTAGAGAATCATGGTCTGATCAGGGACAGTCAGCATGTCATTGTGAAGGGCAGATCGTGCCTAGCAAGCCTGATAGAGTTCTTTGAGGAGGTGACCAGGCATATAGATGAGGGTAGTGCAGTGGATGTGATCTACATGGATTTTAGTAAGGCATTTGACAAGGTTCTACATGGTAGGTTTATTCAGAAAGTCAGAAGGCATGGGATCCAGGGAAGTTTGGCAAGGTAGATTCAGAATTGGCTTGCCTGCAGAAGGCAAAGGGTCGTGGTGGAGGGGAATACAATCATATTGGAGGGTTGTGACGAGTGGTGTCCCACAAGGAACTGTACTGGGACCTCCACTTTTTGTGATTTTTATTAACGACCTGGATGTGGGGGTAGAAGGGTGGTTTGGCAAGTTTGCAGATGACACAAAGGTTGGTGGTGTTGTAGATAGTGTAGAGGATTGTCGAAGATTGCAGAAAGACATTGATAGAATGCAGAAGTGGGCTGAGAGGAGGCAGATGGAGTTCAACCGAGAAGTGTGAGGTGCTACACTTTGGAAGGACAAACTCCAAGGCAGAGTACAAAGTAAATGGGAGGATACTTGGTAGTGTGGAAACAGCCCACTTCTGCATCCCATCAATGTCTATCTGCAATCTTCGACAATCCTCTACACTATCTACAACACCACCAACCTTTGTGTCGTCTGCAAACTTGCCAACCCACCCTTCTACCCCCACATCCAGGTCGCTAATAAAAATCACAAAAAGTAGAGGTCCCAGAACAGATCCTTGGGACACCACTAGTCACAAGTTTCCAATCTGAATGTACTCCCTCCACCACGACCCTCTGCCTTCTGCAGGCAAACCAATTCTGAATCTACCTTGCCAAACTTTCCTGGATCCCATGCCATCTGACTTTCTGAATAAACCTACTGTGTGGAACCTTGTCAAATGCCTTACTAAAATCCATGTAGATCACATCCACTGCACTACCCTCATCTATATGCCTGGTCACCTCCTCAAAGAACTCTATCAGGCTTGTTAGGCACGATCTGCCCTTCACAAAGCCATGCTGACTGTCCCTGATCGGGCCATGATTCTCTAAATGCTCATAGATCCTATCTCTAAGAATCTTTTCCAACAGTTTTCCCACCACAGACGTAAGGCTCACTGGTCTATAATTACCTGGACTATCCCTACTACCTTTTTTGAACAAGTGGACAACATTCGCCTTCCTCCAGTCCTCTGGTACCATTCCCTTGGACAACGAGGACATAAAAATAACAATTAAAATAAAATAAAATAACAGAAAATAAAATAAAATAAAAATAACAATAACATAAAATAACAGTCCTAACAATTCTTGTCTTAATGTACCGCCTGTCTCATGTTAGGGGCTCAAAGTGATTGTTGTACAGATTAGAGGAATCATTGACAATGCTAAGGGCTCTGTACACAGCAGTCTTGATAAATACCTTTGGATGGAAGAGAGGTATAGAGGAGATTTACCAGGATGCTGCCTGGTTTAGAGAGTATGGATTATTATCAGAGATTAAGGCAGCTATGGCTTTACTCTTTGGAGAGAAGGAGGATGAGAGGAGACATGATAGAGGTGTACAAGATATTAAGAGGAATAGACAGAGTCAGCACCTCTTCCCCAGGGCACCACTGCTCAGCACAAGAGGACATGGCTTTAAGGTAAGGGGAGGGAAGTTCAAGGGGGATATTAGAAGAAGGTTTTTCACTCAGAGAATGGTTGGAGTGTGGAATGCACGCCTGAGTCAGCGGTGGAGCCAGATACACTAGTGAAGTTTACGAGACTACTAGACAGGTATATGGAGGAATTTAAGGTAGGGTTATATGGGAGGCAGGGTTTGAGGGTCGGCACAACATTGTGGGCCGAAGGGCCTGTAATGTGCTGTACTATTCTATATTCTATGATTGGACACAGCTTCTTCCTTCAGATTGTAAAACTACTGAACTCCCTGCCCCCACCTATATATCATCAAATATGAAACGGCAGTAGTGTTAAACTGTTTACTTTTTAACTTGTTTCATAAGTATATCTTATTATTTGTTATATTATTTGTGATATTATTACTTTGTGTTGTGCGTGGGCTCCTCCAGGTTGTCATTGCTGGAGTGGGGTTGGGCGAGGTAGTGAGGATTTGCTCCCACTATCTATTAAATGTTCCCAATAGCAAGCATCTCAAACAGCTTCTGACAACCAAGTCCAGCTCCTGGCCTTCACGTGTGGCTTTGCTACTAAGCCAGATGGAACCATTGCTACTGATTGGAGAAGGGGCTCCTTAACATGAGTTGCTTTGGGCAGATGGGGCTTGTTGGCAGCTCATCTCAGAGAAGGAAAATTGATTTCAAACCTCCACTGCCTTCTCACTTGCAAGAAAAGCTCTGGGAGTAAAGCTTGAGGAAAATCCAAAGCCGGAGTCCCAAAGGAAGTCCTATGTCAAGTTTAGTGCTGACTGGCAACTCCTGCAATCTTTGGCCTAATATGTTAAATGTTCTTCTTTCCACAGGTGCTGTATCATCTAGACCATAACTAACTTAACTTAAAGTAACTTAAGACCATAAGACAAAGGAGCAGAAGTCGGCCATTTAGCCCATTGAATCTGCTCTGCCATTTTATCATGAGCTGATCCATTCTCCCATTTAGTCCCACTCCCCCACATTCTCACCATAACCTTTGATGCCCTGGCTACTCAGATACCTAACAACCTCTGCCTTAAATACACCCAATGACTTGACCTCCACTGCCACCTGTGGCAACAAATTCTTCACATCTCTGTTCTGAATGGGCACCTTTCAATCCTTAAGTCATGCCCTCTCGTACTAGACTCCCCCACCACGGGAAACAACTTTGCCATATCCACTCTGTACGTGCCTTTCAACATTCGAAATGTTTCTATGAGGTCCTCTCTCATTCTTCTAAACTCCAAAGAGTACAGTCCAAGAGCGATCAAACATTCCTCATATGTTAACCCTCTCATTCCCGGAATCATTCTGGTGAATCTTCTCTGAACCCTCTCCAATGTCAGCACATCCTTTTTTAAATAAGGAGCCCAAAACTGCACATAGTATTCCAAGTGAGGTCTTACCAATGCCTTATAGAGTCTCAACATCACATCCCTGCTCCTGTACTCTATTTCTCTCGAAATGAATGCCAACATTGCATTCACCTTCTTCACCACTGACTCAACCTGGAGGTTAACCTTAAGGGTATCCTACACAAGGACTCCCAAGTCCCATTGCATCTCAGAACTTTGAATTCTCTCCCCATTTAAATAATAGTCTGCCCGTTTATTTCTTCTACCAAAGTGCACAACCATACACTTTCCAACATTGTATTTCATTTGCCACTTCTTTGCCCATTCTCCCAATCTATCCAAGTCTCTCTGCAGACTCTCTGTTTTCTCAGCACTACCTGCCCCTCCACCTATCTTTATATCATCAGCAAACTTAGCCACAAAGCCATCTATTCCATAATCCAAATCGTTGATATACAACGTAAAAAGAAGCGGTCCCAACACAGACCCCTGTGGAACACCACTGGTAACTGGCAGCCAACCAGAACCTTTATTCCCACTCTCTGCTTCCTGCCAATCAGCCAACACTCTACCCACATATATAACTTTCCCGTAATTCCATGGGCTCTTATCTTATTTAGCAGCCTCATGTGCAGCACCTTGTCAAAGGTCTTCTGAAAATCCAAATACACAACATCCACTGACTCTCCCTTGTCTAGCCTACTTGTAATTTCCTCAAAAAATTGCAATAGGTTTGTCAGGCAGGATTTTCCTTTAAGGAAACCACGCTAAGTTCTGCCTATCTTGTATATGCCTCCAGGTACTCCGTAACCTCATCCTTGACAATCAACTCCAACAACTTCCCAACCACCGATGTCAAGCTAACAGATCTATAATTTCCTTTTTGCTTCCTTGCCTCCTTCTTAGCGGAGTGACATTTGTAATCTTCCAGTCCTCTGGAACCATGCCAGAATCTATTGACTTTTGAAAGATCATTGCTAATGCCTCCGCAATCTCCACAGCTACTTCCTTCAGAACATGAGGGTGCATTCCCTCTGATCTGGGAGATTTATCTACCCTTAGACTATTCAGCTTCCTGAGAATTTTCTCTGTCGTAATTGTGACTGCGCACACTTCTCTACCCTGACACCCTTGAGTGTCCGGTATACTGATGTCTTCCTCAGTGAAGAATGATGCCAAATATTCATTCAGTTCCTCTGCCATCTCCTTAACTCCCATTACAATTTCTCCAGCATCATTTTCTATCGGTCCTATATCTACTCTCACTTGTCTTTTACTCTTTATATACTTGAAAAAGTTTTTAGTATCCTCTTTGATATTATTTGCTAGCTTCCTTTCATAGTTCATCTTTTCCCTCTTAATGACCTTCTTAGTTTCCTTTTGTAAGCTTTTAAAAACTTCCCAATCCTCTGTCTTCCCACTAACTTTGCCTCCTTGTATGCCCTCTCCTTTGCTTTTACTTTGCCTTTGAGTTCTCTTGTCAGCCAAGGTTGCATCCTTTTTCCATTCGAAAATTTATTTTTTGTAATATATCTGTCTTGCACCTTCCTCACTTCTCACATAAACTCCAGCCACTGCTGCTCTGCCGTCCTTCCCACTAGTGTCCCTTTGGCCAGTTCCTCTCTCATGCCACTATAACTTCCTTTACTCCACTGAAATACCAACGCATTGGATTTCGGCTTCTCTTTCTCAAATTTCACAGTGAACTCAATCATGTTATGATCACTGCCTCCCAAGGGTTCCTTCACCTCAATCTCTCTAATCACCTCTGGTTCATTACACAATACCCAATCTAGTACACCCAATCCCCTAGTGGGCTCAACAACAAGCTGTTCTAAAAAGCCATCTCGTAGACAGGTAGATAGGGTAGTAAAGAGAGCTTTTGGTACATTAGCCTTAATATCAAAGTATTGAGTATAAGAGTTGGAACGTTATGGTGAGGTTGTATAAGGCATTGGTGAGGCTGAATTTGGAGTATTGTGTACAGTTTTGGTCACTGAATTACAGGAAGGATATTAATAAGGTTGAAAGACTGCAGAGAAGGTTTACAAGGATGTTGCCGGGACTTGAGAAATTGAGCTACAGAGAAAGGTTGAATAGTTTAAGACTTTATTTCCTGGAGCATAGAAGAATGAGGGGAGATTTGATAGGGGTATATAAAATTATGATGGGTATAGATAGAGTGAATGCAAGCAGGTTTTTTCCACCGAGACTAGGGGAGAAAAAACCAGAGGACATGGGTTAAGGGTGAAGGGGGAACAGTTTAAAGGGAACATTGGGGAGAGCTTCTTCACACAGAGAGTGGTGTGAGTGTTGAATGAGCTGCCAGATAAAGTGGTAAATGTGGACTCACTTTTAATATTTAAGAAAAACTTGGGCAGGTACATGGATGAGAGGTGTATGGGGGGATATAGCCCAGAAGTGCCAGAATTATATGGAAAGAATGCACATGCTGGATCTTTATTGTTTGCAAATGAGAAGTGACTTCAAAGACATTTATAAAATCATGGGTGGCATGAATAAACTGGACGTTCATAGTCTTTTCGCCAGGACTGGGTAATCATAAACTAGCAGGCATAGATACAAGGTGAAAGGAGAAAGATTTAAAAGGGAGTAAAGGGCAATTTTTTTTTGTTAGATAGAGAGTAATGATCACATAGAATAAGCTGCCAGAATAAGTGTGAGGTGTAAGGTCAGGTGTAAGAGGATTATTTATGTAGAACTTGGAATGTGGGGTGGGGTGTGGGGGCTTAGACAAGTAGGTGACTCCAACACAGAAAATTGAGATAGATGATAGGCACCGTGGCCAACATGGACTTGGACCGAAGGGTCTGCATTGGTGCTGTTATTGCTCTATGACTCTAAATTAGTGGTCGCCAACCCATCAATCACGATCTACTAGTTGATCTTTGATACTTTCCCAGTAGATCCCGAAAAAAAATGATAAATACACAAATACTGTTGAGAGATTGTTTCCAGGTTGCAGGGTTTTAGTTCCATTCTTTCTGCCCAGTGCGCATACGTGTAGCTCCCCCGCACTACACAGTGTACTTCAGTGATCCTCAACCACCGGTCCACAAGGAAACAATATGAGTCAGCTGTACCTTTCCTCATTCCCTGTCACACCAACTGTTGAACTTGAATGCACGCGAGGTCATCAGTTGCCTAAACACAGTGATACCCTCGCGCCAGTGATCACTGGTTGGCCTTGGGCGGCCGGCGGGAAGTGTCGTTGCTACTGGCCTGGAGTGCAGACAGATGGGCACCGCCTCTAAACCTGTTTAGCACACCAAATGTTTGTGGGGAACAGGGTGCTAAAATATTCGCAGACAACCTAATTCGGGCTCAGCGTTTCGTAAGTATCAGAGCAGCTACCTTGCTGTGATCTACTGAAGCAAACTTTTGTCGACCGATAGGTCCTACGACGGGGGAGGGGGGGGCAGGCTTGCACTCTGTTGCACTCCTCGCTCGGTCGGTCGCTCTCTTCGGACTGCGACCACTATGGTCCCGGCACGGGAACCTCCAGCCCTTCCCTTGTCCGCTCACCCCACCCACAACCAGCTGTACCTGGCGTCTGGTGGCAGGCTGGAGTTCGGGCCCAAGGGCTGTCTAATGAGGCAATGAAACCCTCAAAACTGCTTCGGTACCTTGAGTCCAAGCACCCTGCGCTTAAGGACAAACCTTTTGAGCTTTTTCCAGCGGAAAAAACTTGAGCAGTGCTGGACAGAAGCTAAGTGCCGACAGCCGCGAAAACTAAATTGCAGAATAGACTGGAGATAAAGAACCTGCTTCAAGTATTGCTGTATTCCCGTTGTGTTTAACACCACCCCCCCCATCAGCCGGTCTGCAAGAATATTGTCAATATTAAACCGGTCCGCGGTGCAAAATAGGATGGGTACCCCTGGTGTTTATACATTATTTCTACTTCCGGGTTGTGGGGTTTTATTTCCGGTCTTTTCTGCCCCAGTGCACATGCGTGTAACTAATTGATCTGGGGTCGATCTTGCCTTTCACTAAGGCCAAGGTAGGGGATCTTGGGCTTAAAAAGGTTGGTGACCACTACTCTAAATGATAGAGAATTGTAAACTTTGCTGGGACAGTTTATCTTGATATTTATAAATGTCTGCTCAAGGCTGACTGCAGTTGGCAAATTTTTAATTAGCTTTCAAAACTAATCAGTAAAGCTTTGCAGTTGTAGCCAGGCAACAGTTACGCCTGTCTTCATCATCTCCTGGATTATTTGAACCCAGGTGATGAGAAATTATATGTAGAAGAACCAAGTGTTCTGGAACTTGCCACTGCATCTATTAATGAGTAATCCCAATGTACAAGGTGTTATTCAGTTTGGAAATCAGATGCTCCAACTCCTTCACAGTAGAAATATTGGCAGATCATCCCGGCTACAGAGATAACAAGTTGTTCTAGCTCCTATCAGCTCCACTTCTAAATGGTCATAATTCAGTATGCTATGATCTTCCAAAGGTGAATGTTGAGATTTGAACTAGGAACCAGTCTGTCTGCTCCTCAAACTTCACCAGTAGGATCCAAACTTGTCAAGATCACTGCATACTCTGTGCATACACTATGACAGTCACGGGTCCTTTTAGAATTCCTTTGAACCTTCCTCAATGGCATGCAACCTGACCTTGAAGATGTGTTACCAAAGAAGATAGCACCAACGAACAACATGACCAAGGGCAACATCCCCCAGGCAGTTCATGAAACTACTTCTTTTACATTTTCTTTTTCTTTCAAATGTAGTTCTGCTGCTGGTGGAGCCTGTGATCTACATTTTGGTGGGGTTTTTTTTCAGGCTGACTGAGCAATGTGGCTCTTCGCTGTCTCCAAGGATGTTCAGTGAGTTTTTGAGTGAAACGAACTGGGTAACGAACCCGGTCAGATCACAGATCTGTCAGTGGGTGAGCATCTGGAGGACAGTGATCACCGCTCCCTGGCCTTTAGGATTATCATGGAAAAGGATAGAATCGGAGAGGACAGGAAAATTTTTAATTGGGGAAGGGCAAATTTTGAGGCTATAAGGCTAGAACTTGCAGGTGTGAATTGGGATGATGTTTTTGCAGGGAAATGTACTATGAACATGTGGTCAATGTTTAAGGATCTCTTGCAGGATGTTAGGGATAAATTTGTCCCGGTGAGGAAGATAAAGAATGGTAGGGTGAAGGAACCATGGGTGACAAGTGAGGTGGAAAATCTAGTCAGGTGGAAGAAGGCAGCATACATGAGGTTTAGGAAGCAAGGATCAGACGGGTCTATTGAGGAATATAGGGTAGCAAGAAAGGAGCTTAAGAAGGGGCTGAGAAGAGCAAGAAGAGGGAATGAGAAGGCCTTGGCGAGTAGGGTAAAGGAAAACCCCAAGGCATTCTTCAATTATGTGAAGAACAAAAGAATGACAGGAGTGAAGGTTGGACCAATTAGAGATAGAAGTGGGAAGATGTGCCTGGAGGCTGTGGAAGTGAGCGAGGTCCTCAATGAATACTTCTCTTCAGTATTCACCAATGAGAGGGAACTTGATGATGGTGAGGACAATATGAATGAGGCTGATGTTCTGGAGCATGTTGATATTAAGGGAGAAGAGGTGTTGGAGTTGCTAAAATACATGAGGACGGATAAGTCCCCAGGGCCTGACGGAATATTCCCCAGGCTGCTCCACGAGGCAAGGATTGCTGAGCCTCTGGCTAGGATCTTTATGTCCTTGCTGTCCACGGGAATGGTACTGGAGGACTGGAGGGAGGCGAATGTTGTCCCCTTGTTCAAAAAAGGTAGTAGGGATAGTCCAGGTAATTATAGACCAGTGAGCCTTACATCTGTGGTGGGGAAGCTGTTGGAAAAGATTCTTAAAGATAGGATCTATGGGCATTTAGAGAATCATGGTCTGATCAGGAACAGTCAGCATGGCTTTGTGAAGGGCAGATCGTGTCTAACAAGCCTGATAGAGTTCTTTGAGGAGGTGACCAGGCATATAGATGAGGGTATTGCAGTGGATGTGATCTACATAGATTATAGTAAGGCATTTGACAAGGTTCCACACGGTAGGCTTATTCAGAAAGTCAGATGGCATGGGATCCAGGGAAGTTTGGCAAGGTGGATTCAGAATTGGCTTGCCTGCAGAAGGCAGAGGGTCATGGCGGAGGGAATACATTCAGATTGGAGGGTTGTGACTAGTGGTGTCCCACAAGGATCTGTTCTGGGACCTCCGCCTTTTGTGATTTTTATTAAAGACCTGGATATGGGGGTAGAAGGGTGGGTTGGCAGATTTGCAGACGACACAAAGGTTGGTGGTGTTGTAGATAGTGTAGAAGATTGTCGAAGATTGCAGAGAGACATTGATAGGATGCAGAAGTGGACTGAGAAGTGGCAGATGGAGTTCAAACCGTAGAAGTGTGAGGTTTTGGAAGGACAAATTCCAAGGCAGAGTATAAAGTAAATGGCAGGATACTTGGTAGTATGGAGGAGCAGAGGGATCTGGGGGGACATGTCCACAGATCCCTGAAAATTGCCTCACAGGTAGATAAGGTAGTTAAGAAAGCTTATGGGGTGTTAGCTTTCATAAGTCGAAGGATAGAGTTTAAGAGACGCGATGTAATGATCCAGCTGTATAAAACTCCAGTTAGGCTACACTTGGGAGTACTGTGTCCAGCTCTGGTCACCTCACTATAAGAAGGATGCGGAAGCATTGGAAAGGGTACAGAGGAGATTTAGCAGGATGCTGCCTGGTTTAGAGAGTATGGATTATGATCAGAGATTAAGGGAGCTAGGGCTTTACTCTTTGGAGAGAAGGAGGGTGAGAGGAGACATGATAGAGGTGTACAAGATATTAAGAGGAATAGACAGAGTCAGCACCTCTTCCCCAAGGCACCACTGCTCAGTACAAGAGGACAAGGCTTTAGGGTAAGGGGAGAGAAGTTCAAGGGGGATATTAGAGGAAGGTTTTTCACTCAGAGAGTGGTTGGTGCGTGGAATGCACTGCCTGAGTCCGTGGTGGAGGCAGATACACTAGTGAAGTTTAGGAGACTACTAGACAGGTATAAGGAGGAATTTAAGATGGGGGGGTTTATATGGGAGGCAGGGTTTGAGGGTCGGCACAACATTTTGGCCAAAGGGCCTGTAATGTGCTGTACTATTCTATGTTCTATGAAGCGTGCAGCCTTGGAGGCGGGGCATGAGCCTATGATTGTCAAGTCAAGTCACTTCTATTGTCATTTTGACCATAACTGCTGGTACAGTACATAGTAAAAATAAGACAATGTTTTTCAGGACCATGGTGTTACATGACACAGTACAAAAATCAGACTGAACTGCGTAAAAATAAACAACAGAGAAAGCTACACTAGACTACAGACCTACACAGGACTGCATAAAGTGCACAAAAACAGTGCAGGCATTACAATAAATAATAAACAAGACAATAAGGCAGTAAGGTGTCAGTTCAGGCTCTGGGTACTGAGGAGTCTGATAGCTTAGGGGAAGAAAATGTTACATAGTCTGGTCGTGAGAGCCCGAATGCTTCAGAGCCTTTTCCTATATGGCAGCAGGGAGAGAGATTGTATGAGAGGTGCATGGGGTCCTTCAGAATGCTGTTTCCTTTGCGGATGCAGCGTGTAGTGTAAATGTCTGTGATGGCGGGAAGAGAGACCCCGATGATCTTCTCAGCTGACCTCACTATCCGCTGCAGGGTCTTGCGATTCGAGATGGTGCAATTTCTGAACCAGGCAGTGATGCAGCTGCTCAAGAAGCTCTCAATACAACCCCTGTAGAATGTGGTGAGGATGGGGGTGGGAGATGGACTTTCCTCAGCCTTCGCAGAAAGTAGTGATGCTGCTGGGCTTTCTTTGCTATGGAGCTGGTGTTGAGGGACCAGGTGAGATTCTCTGCCAGGTGAACACCAAGAAATTTGGTGATCTTAACGTTCTCTACCGAGGAGCCGTCAATGTTCAGCAGGGAGTGGTCACTCCATGCCCAACTGAAATCAACAACCATCTCTTTTGCTTTGTTCACATTAAGAGACAGGTTGTTGGCTCTGCACCAGTCCATTAGCCGCTGCACCGCCTCTCTGTAAGCTGACTCATCGCTCTTGCCGATGAGACCCACCACGGTCATGTCATCGGCGAACTTGATGATGTGGTTCGAGCTGTGTGTTGCAGCACAGTTGTGGGTCAGCAAAGTGAACAGCAATGGACTGAGCACGCAGCCCTGGGGGGACCCCATGCTCAGTGTGATGGTATTAGAGATGCTGCTCCTGATCCAGACTGACTGAGGTCTCCCAGTCAGGAAGTCTAGGATCCAGTTGCAGAGGGAGGTGTTCAGGCTCCATTTTTCACCAATCTCACCAATTAAAACTTTAAGGCAAGCAGGTGTTCAGCGCCATCAACCAGCTTCTCGCTGCTGCTCCCAGAGGAAGGTCCCTGTGTTCAAATGGTCACTCTATCTCTCGCCCTCTTGCTCAATGCTGCTAGTCTTGGGTAAGGTTTAATCGATGCAGTTTGTGGATTAGACTCTGGATTTCAAGTTATGATGTGTTTCTTGTCGCTTCTCTTTTTTTTGCTACTTTGGGCAATTTTTGATCAGAGTGGCTTGCAAGTAACGAGCAACACAGGACTAGATTGAACTGAACTGAGCTGAACTGAATATACCACAGACTCTTTCAGTTTTGTGTTTTATATTCTGTTTTTCACTTTTTTTTCGCTGTTTGCACAATTGTTTTTTGTGCATGGGGTGTTACTGTTTCGCTTTGAACATGATTCATGGTTTTCTTTGTTTCATGGCTTTCTGTGGGAAAATGAATCTCAGGCTTGTATATGGCACACAGACTTTGATAATCAATGTACTTTGAATCTTTGATGTAGATGAGTACTGACTGGATTTCAGCCAGAGCATAGTTAAGGCAATTTTGAGTTAAAGTAGCTCAAAAGTATCTAGATTCAGCAGATAGCACCTTCAGCTTTTAATGAGGATGCTTAAGGTTTAAGGTCCACTGTAGCACTACTTGAACACATAATTCAAGTTGATATTACAATGCAGCATTGAGAGTGTGCTGCACAGACAGAAATGTTATCCAGTTACTACCGCACTAGTAACGCACAAAATGCTGGAGGAACTCAGCAGGTCAAGCAGCATCTACAGAGGAGAGTAAACAGTCAACATTTCGGTCTGAGAACCTTGAGCATTGTACATCTCTCTCCCCGACTGGCAAGTATTACAAACATGGATTAACTAATCTTTTACTTAAATCATTTTCTGGGATTTTGTGCTGAGCAAATTGGTCCATCACCCATGTTCTTGTGTACCAGTCATTGCCTTTGGAAAATCAGCAGTTCCCTTAAAGGTCACACCTTTTAAGACTAATTAAAATCTACCTTAAAAAGTAGATGGCACAACTGCATACTTACAGTTGGAGAAGCTTCGAATGGGGACCCTTGAATAACATGTAGACAGTGAAGAGAGATGCACACACCATAATGGCCTTAAACTAGGAAGGAATGAAAGAGAACACCATTAAAATGTTGCAAAATCCATCAGCTTGCACAAACAGCCACAGCAATCAATCAATTTCTTCTTCTTATAAAGCCCATCATTCCTATTAGACCACTGCCAACAGCTCACCAGAGTCCTCTGTCCTGGGCCATTTCTTTAAGTTGTCCCCAGGTGTAGCCCATCTTTGAAGATCCCTCCTCACCCAGGGATGAAGTCTTTGGAGCTTCTGTTTCTGTAGCTTTGGTTTTTTTCAGGATGGAGTTGCTAGCTCCATGCCAAACCCTCAACCTTTCACAACCAGGCTTCCAACCAATTTGGAAACTTAAGATGTAGGTCCAGAACACAGCATAAGTGGAAAATAGTTCTCATTATTAAGGCAAAATTTTACTTTTGTGTTTTGTTCTGATTCTCATTCACCTGGTACCAGGCCTAGAGCTAAAGTAATCTGTTGTAACGAGACAATCTCACTCATGTGATATTTGCCCTTGATGACTCCGGGACTGATCTAGCTCAGCGATTAAATTAATTAAAGTGACTCTTCATAAAACATCCCTAACCCCAGTAAGTACCATACTTAGAGTATTTTTGTACACAAACTTGTGAATGATATGTTTTAACATTTAATTGGGATTAGCTGCACAGATTCCGCTCCAGCGTGGGAAGAAGAAAATTACAATGAATAGTGGAGTTCAGAACAAAACAATAAGGTGCAAACTGTTTGCCCCAGAGAGCACAAATCTTGCCCTTGAAATAGGGTTGACGAACCTTTTTGAGAGCATATGCCCAAATTGGCAATAATCTAAAAAAAATCTCATGCGCTGTTAATTTTGAGCAGAGATTAATGAATTAGTAACAATAATTATGGACTTTAAGGAAAAAAGATGATTAGTTTTATTAATTGTTTTACTATTAATAAAATAACAGAGACAGGTTGAAATAAATGAAGGATTTTAGAAAACCCATTCAAGAATTAATAATATTCTTTTTAAAAATCAATTGAAAGAACATCATTTCTAAATAGTATTGTTATTGTAACCATTTACTATCAAAATACTGATGCGAGTACCAGATCTGTAAGGATTTCAAAATATATCGCCCAATGTCATATGCTTCCTAACTGTCTCACTAGCGCCAAGCAGACTGCTTTCAGGTTGTAAAAAAAAATCACTGCATCATCTGGCAGAAAAGATAACGATTATGTATTTTTTTTCTTATTATGGGTAGGCTTTAAACAATCGAGTGGCACCACTGCATGCCATGCACTAATAACATGTTTGTGTGTGACATCTTGGGCATGCATGCCATTAGTTCACCACCCCTGTGACTAAGGATATCATAAAGGCTTATGAGTAGATTTTTACATCCTGGAGCCAAATCCAATTGTGTGAAAGATTAAAGTTACTAGAAGACTTCTAATTCTTGATATCTGCCATTTGGGATACAGATTAAATCCTACTTAATCTTAACATTGATAGGACAATCAAAACCAAATGTGCAATATCCTTAGTCGGTGTCCAATATGCTAAAAGTTGTCACATACCCCGTGACTGGGTTACCAAACCAGCAGAAATGGAATGATACGTTGGAGTCTGGTAAGTAATAAAATGCAAATATACATATAAAACAGGTTAGCAATGATATATACATAAGTGTGGAAATATAAATCAAAACCAAGCTCTATCGAAGTCTTGGGGTAAATGAACAGTCTTATGATGGTGCAGAGTTCAGTTCAGTTTATTTTTAGTCGAGGTAGTTGCTGTGGTACCGTTGGGGGGGGGGGAGAAGGAGGGAGAGGGGGTGAGCAGTTGCAGCAGGCAAACAAAGGTCTTCTTGTTCTGGTGTGCTGTTGTGGTCACCGACTGTGACCCCTCCATTCCAGGCCAGACCGTTCTTCAGTGGTGGGCTTGTCACCCAGCGTGGGTGGACACACACACAAGCCCCCACCAGTCTGCCTTCACACACTGTGAGCCTCTAATCAATTCCCCCCAATTGATCCTCCAAGCCCCCACCTTCCTGTGGGTGCACAACGCTCTTTCAGTGTCCCGTGGTGTGTCTGCCGGTGTCTCAGCAGACTTGCCTTTTATCTCCCCTGATGGGGTACCAGCCATTCATCAACTGTCCATGTCCATCACCTGGCCCCGCCTTGCAGGGATTCACACAAGCAGGCAAAAGTGTCCTTGGAGCAAAAGTAAACAATTATCGAAGATACTAAATCATTCTCTCTCTCTCTCTCTCTCTCTCTCTCATTATCAGCATCTGCAGCAGGAGGCTTCCTTCTTCTTCTTTTCTCTCTCTCTCTCTCCCCCTCCCTCCCCCCCCCCTCTCTCTCACTCATATTAGCAGTATAGTTCACAGGGGGGACAGCTCTGGACCTCATCTCCTCCTGGTTCTCTCATCACACATCACAAAGTAAAAAAAATGTTCTGCCTGAAAACACTGTGTTCACCTTCAGGCTTTTAACATTTTCAACACCACCATCTTGGCCTCGTACTACATCATACACTAATCACAAAAATGTCCACTGGGACATACAACAAGAAGTACTTAAGTGCATGCCTTGACTGGGGTGAGAGGCAGTACACAGTTACACTTTTGCCACAAACAATGTTCGGTTTACCCATATTAAAAATACCAATTTCAGACCACTGGATAATTCAAAATAATCAATTCAAACAACTATATATAAAAATCAGCGATGAGTTGGCAGTATTTTCCCCATCTTTGACTGCAGCAATTTCCTCATCAGAAATACAATGAGTTGCTTTTAGAGCTACTTACCAAGATATAAGGAAACACAGTGCTGAGAGACCGGTATGGCAGGAAAACCAAAGACAGGCAAATTGTTCATCCTCAACATTTGTATGGGGTTAGTATTATTTTCATCATCACATAATTCATCATACACTTCATGGAAGCAGAATAATAATTTGACACCTTTTACCCTACATACTATTATTATTGAGCATTACAAAAAATAATTTGTATTTACAGCTTGAAAATGCCATGATGCTTTGGAGGAACATGATGAGATAAAACACATTCCAAAAGAAGCAATATTAAGTGGCCACAGTAGGTCTCAAAGGACAACAGAATGGAACCCACACATTTAGCCTGTGAACTTGAGGTCAGTGGTGACATTAAGGAAGTGGCAAATGGACAAAAGCAACGCAGAATTCTTGAAAGTTGACAGGAGGACATTAAGTGGGCCACAAGAAATTCTAGAAATCCTGGATATCTTGAGAAACACACTGGAAGAACTCAGCAGGTAAGGCAGCATCTATGGAGGTAAATAAACAGTCAACATTCCAGACTAACGCCTTTCAGTGGTCAGGAAAGGAAGGGAGCAGACAGAAGGCGGCAGCATGGGGAGAGGAAGGAGCTTCATCACCTACCAGCTTCTACTTCTCCTCCTCCTCTCTTACTCTGGTTTCAGCCCCTTTCCTTTCCAGTCCAGATGAAGTGTCTCAGCCTGAAACTTCAGCTGTCTATTTCTCTCCATAGACATTTAAATGGGCCAATCATCAACCTAGGTTATTGCACAAACAATTCTTGAGATAAGGACAGAAGAATATTGAACTCACAATTTTTTTTCAGAGAATGAAAGAGACCAGGCAGGAGTGCACTAATATAGCTGAGCTCGGATGTAATAAACTACACACTATCTTGATTTTACTGATTCAAAGCACACAAGGTGGTCAAGGCCAGCATTTATTGCCATTCCTAGATGCCTTCGAGAAAATGGGTATTGACATGGGTATTGTCAATGAATGTCAAGAGGGAACAAAATAGCCTTGGTAGGGATACTGAAAAGGTTTATGCAGAGTGTCTTTGTGATGGAGGCAGCTCCATCAAACAAGATAAATACACAAAAATACGGTTCAGTCTGAGAGTGACCAGAAGGAAGGATCAAATTGATTGCGAGGAGTTTCTGATGTGAGCCAAGGCTTTGGTGTTCTCAATATTTAGCTGGAAGAAACAGCTGATAATTTTGAAACCAGATGGCAAACAGATAGATTTAACATAGAGATATAAAAATACGAAGAGAAATGATGATACAATGGAGCTGGGTATCTACAGTATTGATAAGACCATAAGGTATAGGAGCAGAACTAGGCCATTTGGCACATCAAGTCTGCTCCACCATTTCATCATGGCTGATCCAATTTTCCTCTCAGCCCCAATCTCCTGCTTTCTCCCTGTATCACAAATGCCCTGACCAATCAAGAATCTATCAACCTCTGCCTTAAATATACATAAAGTTTTGGCCTTCACAGCCACCTGTGGCAAAGAATCCCACAGATTCACAACCCTCTGGCTAAAGAAATTCCTCCCTCATCTCCATTCTAAAAGGACACCCCTCTATTCTGAGGCTGTGTCCTCTGATCTTAGACTTCCCCACTATAGGAAACATCGACTCCATATCTACTTTATCAAGGCCTTTTACCATTCGATAGGTTTCATTCTTCTGAATACTAGTGAATGCAGGCCCAGAGCTATCAGACATTCTTCGTATGACAAACCATTCAATCTTGAAATCATTTTTGTGAACCTCCTTTGAAACCTCTCCAGTTTCAGCACATCCTTTCCAAGATAAGGGGCCCAAACCTACTCACAGTATTCTAAGTGAGGCTCACCAATGCTTTATAAAGTTTCCTTGCTTTTATATTATAGTCCTCTTGAAATGAATGCTAACATTGCAATTGCCTTCCTCACCACAGACTCAATCGGCAAATTAACCTTAGGGAATTCTGCACAAGGACTGCCAAGTCCCTTTGTGTCTCAGTGTTTTGCATTTTCTCTCCATTTAGAAAAATGCATGACCAC
Source organism: Hypanus sabinus (assembly GCF_030144855.1). NCBI lineage: Eukaryota > Metazoa > Chordata > Chondrichthyes > Myliobatiformes > Dasyatidae > Hypanus > Hypanus sabinus. The sequence goes on along the minus strand of NC_082715.1, from coordinate 151,750,272 downwards.
ACACTTCCCAACAATGTATTCCATCTGCCATTTCTTTGCCCGTTCTCCTAATCTGTCTAAATCCTTCTATAATCTACTTCCTCAAAACTACCTGCACCTCCACTTACCTTCATATCATCTGTAAACTTTGCAACAAGCCATCAATTTCATCATCCAATTCACTGACATATAACGTAACAAAAATTGGTCCCAACAGAGACCCTTGTGGAACACCATGGCCACTAGCAGCCAATCAGAAAAGGCTCCCTTTATTCTTACTCTTTGCCTCCTGCCAATCAGCTAGAATCTTTCCTATAATACCATGGGCACGTACTTTTTTAAGCAGCCTCATTTGTGGCACCTTGTCAAAGGCCTTCTGAAAATCCAAGAACAACATTCTCCTTTGAATATCTTGCTTGTTATGTCTTCTAAAAATTCCAACAGATTTGTCCAGTAAGATTTTTCCTTTATTAAACCATACTGACTACGGCCTATTTTATCAAGTGCCTCCAAGCACCCCAAGACTTCATCCTTAATAATCAACTCCGACATCTTCCCCAACCACTGAGGTCAGACTAACTGGCCTATAGTTTCTTTTCTTCTGCTTCTCTCCCTTCTCAAAGAGCAGAGTGACATTTGCAATTATCCAGTCTTCTGGAACCATTCCAGAATCAACTGATTCTTGAAAGATATTATCAATGCTTCCACAATCTTTTCAGGCACCTACTTCAGAACTCTTGGGTGTACGCCATCTGGTCCAGGTGTCTTATCTGCCTTCAGACCTTTAAGTTTCCCAAGAACCTTCTCGCTGGTTATGGTAACTTCACACTCTCCATGTCCCCTGACAACTGGAACTTCCTCCATACTGCTAGTGTCTTCCGCAGTGTAGACTTATACAAAATGCTTATTCAGCTTGTCTGCTATTTCATCGTCCCCATTACTACTTCTCCAGCATCGTTTTCCAGTGGTCCAATATCCACTTAGACTAATAGAGTTGCTTGGAAAATGGAAATGGATTTGCAATAGAATAATGTATTCAGGAATCTGAGAGAAAGTTTGGAATCTGAGCAGCAGTTTGCAAGGCCAGCTGGAATAAAGGCAAATGACAGATTTGAAAGTGCCTAACTAAACAGTGACATTATCAAATAATGATGAAACATGGACTTCACATTGGGTGAACATGAGTTTAGTTTAGTGGGAAGAAGTTTGAGAAGGCAGGTGGTATCCCATGGCTAAAATGAGCACCAGAAAGCAGGTAAGGAACTGAGGAACAAAATGGAGTTAAGGTTAGGCAGGAGGAGAAATAATAGGATTTCTAAAATCTTTGCAACTCATTCATAGAAATATCAACTGATCTATCCAGGATCCAATCTTTTACAAACAAAAAATTCAGATTTTCACTGTACTGTATGGGAGAGAAATATGTTTCCCATACAAATTAAGCGAAAATCTGAACTATGGATTTTACATACCCGACTGGCTCCATATTTTGTGGAAAGGCTTCTCTGCAGCCTCTCCATTCTTTAAACAGATTACCTGACTAGAAATCTAGCTGTCCAAGTATCCTTATTTATTCCATGTCATTTTACACTTGAATCCCATAACTACCATCTCTCAGCCACATTATACTGTCTTAATTTTCAGTCTGAGATGCTGATTGCACACCTTATTAAAAATCATTTCTAACACCCATAATCAATATCACTGATATTTAAAAATAGCAAATAAGTTACTTCAACAGCATTTTGATAGATTAAAAAAATACCTACACCACAGACACTTTCTGGAAGCTTCTCCCTAAAACCTGTTGCATTATAGTTACAGGAGGCAGCTGGTCACTCGCAAGGCTCCTCAGTAGACACAGTACATAGCTAAGATTGGATGAGCCGTGTTCGAGGACATAGTGCAGGTTTTCGAACAAGGTTGTATAAAAACCAATTTCTTTAAATTATATGCGACTGTAGAGACCATTGACACATTCCTTAACATTTATGAAAAGTGACATTCCTCAAATGGTTCCGGGACCAAGAGCAGTCTGATTTTCCAACACCTGGGAGTACTGACCTTTCATTTGCGAAACTCAGTTCAATATGCACACTCAACAAGTAATCACCCCACCCCACATCGTTCCCTCCTTAAGGTAGCCTGGTTCAGGCCCGTTACCGAGCGTGGTTTCACAAAGGCCACCACTTAATAGAACTTAGCGCAGCAATACGGACCTGTCACTAGACCCCTACACCGCCCCATTACCAACCATACTGCCTCATTACTTGTCAGTAGAGTATCATGCCGCCCCATTCCCTGTCACTGGAACCTCTCCCCCCTCCCACCATCCTGTACCTCCCCATTACCTGAGCGACACCATCCGCGACCGCAACGACAGCACCCACATTCCAGAAGCCGCCATTGCGCAGCACGCCAAGACAGCCAATCCGCTTCCGCTCCAGAACATTCCCATGGTGCCGCGGGCCGTTGTCATCGTGATCGCAGATCCAGCCAGCCCAGCGAAAAGGTGGTGTGGGAATCTAATGGGAGTCGTCTTTTTGACTTTGGGAAAGGAGCGAAACAAGCGCAGAAAATCTGGGTTTTCAGTGATGTGCTGTGCTGAGAGAATGTCCCGCTTTCTGTTGGATAAGAGAATTGTGCCGAAGGCGATACTCCATCGAAATTCCCAGATGTACATAAACATGTATGTGGATGATCCTTCTCGGGTCGGAGAGTTTTCTACATCCCCGAGCGCTGCATCTTTACAACGAAATCAGTAACGTTACATGGTAGGGAAGAGTCTGTTTAGTCATGGAGACATACAAGTAAGGAAACGGGCCTTTTGACCCTTAATGACTAAAGGGCTGTGGTAAACAAATCCGGTTTACCACAAACACGAGAAAAATCTGCGGGATGCTGGAGGAGCTCAGCAGGTCAGGCGGCATCGATAGAAAAGAGTAAACGTTTTGGGCCGAAACCACGGCCTTTTCTCTGTGTCTCTCACATGCTATGGCAGTTCAACTGCTTATTTAAATATTAAATGTTATGACATTTAATGTCGCTTCTGCTGTCAAGCTCTTTGCTCCAAATTCCAACCGTTGGCTAGGTGAAAAAATATTTCTCAGCTCCCCCTTAAGTTATAAACACATGCCTTGTTTTATATTTCTGTTAGGAAAAATTTCTTACATTCTACTGTGTCTTCTCATAATTCCATAATTATTCTTCTGTTCTAAGGAAAACAAATTCATCTATGCACTCTCTCCTAATAACTGAGACATTCCATCACAAATAACATCCTGGTGTATCTCTTCTGTAAACTCTCCAGCACAATCATGCTATCACAATCACAATCTGCCAGGGCTTGGATAATTCGAGGAAGAACTGTACTTACACAGCAGGGGAGATGATCTAATCTTGATCTGCCATAATGATGACAGCTATTTTAGCAGAGAGATGTGGTAGTGTAAAATTGCTGATCGCAGAAAGCATGAAAGAACTCCAGATGGATGATGCCATTTGGAGAGTCACAAGGCCTGTTTTTAATTCCCTGGTGGGAAGCAGTCAAGGCAAATATCAAGAAGTTCTTCATGTTCAAGGATGTTTGGAGAGAAAGAATCAAAAAGAGACGCACAACTCCTGAAATGAATGTGGAACTTCCTCCTTCTGTGGTTGATAGGAGTAGATGTTGAGAAGGAGTTTCAAGTGGTAAAAGGGCTACAAACCTTACTCCTTGCCTCAGATCTCCATGATTACCTTCCAACTCAAAGTCCGCTCCACGGATGAAATGTGTTTGTGCATGCAAACAGCCACACACATTAAGAACCTGCAAGTCCTTCTAAGCTGTGCTATGTGATCCAAGGGGCACAGATAACTCTTCTTCCTCAAAGGGTTTAGATGACAGCAAGCAGGGGAGGCAGGATTGACTGTTGACTCTACCAAGTGACGAGGTTTAATCCATTTCTTCCAACAAGTAATACTGGGGTTTGCCAGTTTAGTTGTACTTGGCTCTCTAGGACTAGCTGGCCCCAGATCTGCTGGATAAGTACATCCCTCCCTTAATTGATTCCACTCTTCACCTTTTTTATCAGATTTTCCAAAAGTGGCATAACTCAATTTGGAGTTTGACAAGATTTTGTACATCACCACAATAGCAAATTTCTTCAAATGTATGGTGACTGATTATATCACCATCTGATATGGGGGCTCCAATGCACAGAATCCAAAAGGGCTGCAGAGGATTGTAGACTCAGCCAAAACCCTCTGAAAAATCAAGACATTTTCAAAAAGTGGTGCCTTAAGAAGGCAGCATCCATTACTAATGGCCCTCACCTCTTATCATTACTACCTGAGAGGAGGAGGTACTGGAACCAGAAGACTCACACTCTCATGTTTTAAGAACATCAGATTTCTGAACAGTCCATGAACCTTTGAACACTACTTTGCTATTCTTCTTTTGCACTATTTAATTATTTATTGTAACTCATAGTAATTTTTACATCTTGCACTGTACTGCTGTCACAAAACAACCAATTTCACGACATTTGTCGATGATAATAAACCTGATTCTGACTTTGCAATCCAGCCTTTATCACTATCTCCACCCTTCTATCCATCACCTGAGTCCATCTGTCAATCAACCAATCCTCACCTAGATCCACCTATCACTTGTCAGTTCTTTCCTCACCCCTTCCTCTCACTGCTTTACACTGGCTATATCCCCTCTTTCAGCCCAGATGAAGGGTCTTGATCTGAAACGTTCCTCCACAGATGTTGCGTGACCACACACAAAGTGCTGGAGAATTCAGCAAGTCAGGCAGCAACAATGGAAGAAAATGAACAGTCAATGTTTTGGCCTGAGAGAAAGGGTCTCAGCCAGAAATGTTGACTGTTCATTTCCTTAATAAATGCTGCCTGACCTGCTGAGTTCCTCCAACATTTTGTGTGTGTTGCTTAAGATTTCCAGCATCCGCAGAATATCTTGTGTATTCATGTTTGGCCTGAAAAGCTGCATGAAACAGAATGGTGCTGTTTGGGCTGTGTCCGGGCATACGCAACTGAGATAAATATCGACAGATAGTGGAGAAACATTAAAGTAGCTGATGTACCTTTCAGTCTGCCTGAATCTCAATGACTTTCTGGAGCTAGTTGCAGTTCATCACCAAGTAATGCACACGGGAACACTCTAAAGTCCAGGACAAATTGATGCTGTGTGCTGTCACTGCAAAAATTATGTAAAAGGAGAACTTTGTTTAACTGAGACCTCTTAAGTGCCTCTTGAAAAGTTAATATTCAATAAATTACTTGAATTGGACACACCATTATCTGTCATTTCATTCTGTGCTGCTGGTCACTGAGGCAAGTTTAAAGGCTAGAGATACATTCTTTACCGAAGGCATCAACATTCAACTAACAGTAATGGCTGGAACAGCAATACATCAACAGTCAGACTACGTGCCACAGTTTTGCATTCATATGTACTCGATCACCTTCTCCCAAGAAAAGATACAATCCCATGTAAAATATATACCATACGTAGAATCAGAGAGCTGCATACACTTCAGTTCACCACACCAATGTTGACTTTTTTGCCAACCTATTTCCCCATTTTAGGACCATATCCTTCAATGCCTTGCCTATTTATATGTTTTTAAAGGCCTCTTAAATGTAGTAATTCTGGATCTACCACCTCCTCTGGTAGTACATTCCAGATATCACATCTGATGAAGGTTCTCGTCTGAAACATCGACTGTTTATTCCTTTTCATAGGTGCTGCCCAGTTCCTCCAGCATTTTGTGTGTGTTGCTCTGGGATTTCCACCCGCAGAATCTCTTGTGTTTATGATAATCCTAATTCATACGTCTTTGAAATGTGGAGGGAAATCGGAGCAATCAGAGGAAACCCACAAGGTCACAGGGAGAATGTATAAAGTCTTTACAGATAATGGTGGAAATCAAACCCCAATCTTACTGCTGTAAAATATTGCACTAATTGCTAAGCTACTGTATCACCCACTTAATATGGGTAAACCTTCATCCCGTACTTTAAAACCTATAAAATGCTTACTTCCCATTTTAAAATCATGCTGTTGTAGCGGTGTATTACACACAGCGCTGGAATAACGACACGCAGAAGGTGAGTTGCAGTTGCATTAAAGCTTTATTCAAACTTCGCGGCCTTGCTTTTCAGCCTTCCCGTTTCCGCCCTCCCCAGGCAGGAATGCATATTCACAGTCCCTTCCTGCACGCGGGCTTTTCCCCTTGCTGGTGAAGAAGGCCTGGCGCCCTTTTTGGGACTGGCCTCCCTGCCGGCGCTCACCATTTTGTGAGCCGGTTCGAGTGCGCTGGAAAGTGGGTCGCCACATAACCCCCCCCCAGAACCGGCGATACACCCCCCAATGTCCACAGTCTGAGTCAGTCTCTGTTTGGGAGGTCTGCCTCTGCGCCGCGGTGCCAGAGCCCCAACTGGCTGCGCCAAGTCCACATGGGCCGGTTTGAGTCGGTCCACTGTGAAAACCTCCTCTTTCCCCCCAATGTCCAGTACGAACGTGGACCTGTTGTTCCTGATCACCTTAAACAGCCCCTCGTAGGGCCGCTGTAGCGGTGCCTGATGTCCGCCCCGGCGTACAAAAGCAAACTTACAGTGCTGCAGGCCTTTGGGTACACAGGTCAGGCTCAGTCCATGCTGTGAAGTGGGTATGGGGCCAGGTTATTGAGCCTCTCACGTAGTCTGTCCAGGACTGCTGCAGGTTCTTCCTCTTGCCCCCTTGGGGCTGGTATGAAGTCTCCTGGGATGACTAGGGGTGCACCGTACACCAACTCGGCCGACAAGGTGTGCAGATCCTCTTTGGGTGCTGTGCGGATTCCGAGCAGAACCCAGGGGAGCTCGTCCACCCAGTTAGGCCCTTCCAGGCGGGCCATGAGAGCCGACTTCAGGTGACGGTGGAAACACTCCACTAGCCCGTTCGATTGTGGGTGGTAGGCAGTTGTGTGGTGCAGCTGTGTCCCCAGAAGGCTGGCCATAGCTGACCACAGGCTGGAGGTGAACTGGGCGCCTCTGTCGGAGGTAATGTGGGCCGGTACACCAAAGCGGGATATCCAGGTTGCAATCAGTGCTCGGGCGCAGGATTCGGAGGTGGTGTCGGTGAGCGGGACTTCCTCTGGCCATCTTGTGAACCAGTCTACGATAATGAGGAGGTGCTGTGCTCCTCGCGACACTGGCAGGGGGCCCACGATATCCACATGAATGTGGTTGAAACGCCGGCGGGTGGGGGGGGAAACTGCTGCGGCAGGGCTTTGGAGTCCCGCTGCACCTTGGCTGTTTGGCACTGCATGCACGTTTTGGCCCATTCACTGACCTGCTTGCGGAGTCCGTGCCAAACGAACCTGTTGGAGACCATCCGGATGGTTGTCCTGATGGAGGGGTGCGCTAAGCTGTGAATAGAGTCGAAAACTCACCACCACCAGGCTGCCGGGACGATGGGGCGTGGTTGGCCAGTAGCTACATTACACAGTAGGGTCCTCTCACCTGGGCCTATGGGGAAGTCTTGGAGCTGCAAACTGGAGACTGCGGTCCTGTAACTAGGGATCTCATCATCTGCCTGCTGCGCCTCCGCCAGCGCTGCATAATCCACCCCCTGGGACAGGGCCTGGATGGTAGGTGTGGATAGGGTGTCCGCCATGACTTTGTCCTTTCCCGAGACATGCCAGATGTCTGTCATGTATTCGGAGATGTAGGACAGATGTCGCTGCTGGCGGGATGACCAGGGATCGGACGCCTTCGTGAACGCAAAGGTGAGCGGTTTGTGGTCCGTGAACGTGGTGAAGGGCCGACCTTCTAAGAAGTACCGGAAATGCCGGATTGCCAGGGATAGTGCCAACAGCTCCCAGTCGAAAGCACTGTATTTGAGTTCAGGTGGTCGTGGGTGTTTTTCCTGAAGAACGCCAGGGGTTGCCAGCGACCCTTGATGAGTTGTTCCAGCACTCCACTGACTGCTGTGTTGGATGTGTCCACTGTGAGGGTGGTCGGGATGTCTGTTCTGGGGTGCACTAGCATCGCGGCATTTGCCAAGGCTTCTTTGGTTTTAATTCGTTCCAGGTAATGTCCTTGCCCTTACCCGACATCAGGGTGAACAGGGTGAGCATGATTCGAGCTGCTGAGGGGAGGAAGCGGTGGTAGAAATTCACCATACCCATGAATTCCTGCAGGCCTTTGAGTGTATTGGCTCAGGGGAAGTGGCAGACCGCGTCTACCTTGGCGGGCAGAGGGGTTGCCCCGTCTTTAGAAATCTTGTGGCCCAGGAAGTCGATGGCGTTGAGTCCAAACTGGCATCTGGCAGGGTTGATAGTCAGGCCGTATTCACTCAGTCGGGCGTAGAGTTGACGGAGGTGGGACGGATGCTCCTCACGACTGCTGCTGGCTATGAGGACGTTGTCCAAATAGATGAATGCAAAGTCCAGGTCGCATCTCACCACGTCCATGAGCCGCTGGAACGCCTGTGCAGCATTCTTTAGGCTGAATGGCATTCGGAGGAATTTGAAAAGGCTGAACGGAGTGATGAGTGCTGTTTTGGGGATGTTGTCCGGATGCATCGGGATTTGATGGCATCCCCGGATGAAGTCTACCTTGGAAAAGATCCTTGCGCCGTGCAGGTTTGCTGCAAAGTCCTGAATGTGCGGCACAGGGTAGCAGTCCGGTGTTGTAGCCTCGTTCAGTCTGTGGTAGTTGCCGCCTGATCTCCAGCCCACTGTCACTTTGGGCACCATGTGCAGGGGGGAGGCCCATGGGCTGTCAGACCGCCGTATGATCCCCAATTCCTCCATCCTCATGAACTCCTCCTTCACCAGTCGGAGCTCATCCAGGGAGCACAGGCGTGGAGGGGTGGTCCCTAGGTCGGGATGTGGTGCTGTACCCTGTGTCTGGGCATGGCTGCCATGAACTGTGGTGCCAGAACTGATGGGAAATCCACCAGGACTCTGGTGAATTCGTTGTCGGACAACATGATGGAATCCAGGTGTGGGGCCGGCAACTTGGCTTCACCCAGGGAGAACGTTTGAAAAGTCTTGGCGTGGACTAGTCTCTTCCCTTGCAGGTCGACCAGCAGGCTGTGAGCTCACAAAAAATCCGCTCCCAGGAGTGGTTGGGCCACAGCGGCCAGTGTAAAGTCCCACGTGAACCAGCTGGAGCCGAACAGTAGCCGCACCGTACGGGTGCTGTAGGTCCGTATTGTGCTGCCATTTGCGGCCCTCAGAACCCGATTCTCTGTTGCAGGTGTCATAACTCGTCGGAGGTAAGACACTGATCTTGGCTCCAGTGTCAACCAAAAAGCGGCATCCCAACTGCTTGTCCCTGACATACAGGAGGCTATCCTGATGGCCAGCCGCCATAGCCATCAGCGGCCGCTGGCCCTGGCGTTTCCCGAGAAGTTGCAGGGCGGGCTACAGCGGCGGGCTTCTGTGCCCCACCACTGGTGGTAGAAGCACCATTGTTTGTTGGCCTCCACACTCCTGCCTCTGGGTTTTGTGGGCTCTGCTGCCGGGCCTGGTCTGGTCTGCTTTTGGGCACGTGGTTTGGTGATCTGTGCGTCGGACGCCCCACTCTCCTTTTTGGCGTTCCACAGCACATCTGCCCAGGCTGCCACCTTCCGGGAGTCGCTGAAATCCACGTCGGACAGCAGCAGGCGTATGTCCTCGGGCAGCTGCTCTAAGAACGCCTGCTCAAACATGAGGCAGGGTTTGTGTCCTCCAGCCAGGGCCAGCATCTCGTTGATCAAAACCGACAGCAGCCTGTCTCCCAAACCATCCAGGTGCAATAAGCAAGCAGCTTGCTTGCGCCGTGAGAGTCCAAAAGTCCTTATGAGCAGGGCTTTGAATTCTGTGTATTTGCCGTCTTCCGGGGGTGACTGTATGAACTCCTCAACCTGGGCAGCCGTCTCTTGGTCAAGGGAGTTCACCACGTAGTAGTAACGTGTGGAATGCGAGGTTTATCTGCCGAATGTGGAATTGGGCTTCTGCTTGTTGGAACCATAGGTGAGGTCGCAGCGTCCAGAAGCTTGGCAGTTTTAACAAAACTGCATAAACAGATACGTCATCATTCATCTTCGGTCCAAACATTGTTTGGGCCTTTGGGGTCACCAATTGTAGCGGTGTGCTACACGCAGAAGGTGAGTTGCAGTTGCGTTAAAGCTTTATTCAAACTTCGTGGCCTCACTTCTAAGCCTTCCCGTTTCCGCCCTCACCGGGAATGCATATTCACAGTCCCTTCCCACGCGCGGGCTTTTCCCGTTGCTGGTGAAGAAGGCCTGGCGCCCTTTTTGGGGCCGGCCTCCCTGCCGGCGTGCACCATTTTGTGAGCCGGTTTGAGTGCGCTGGGAAGTGGGTCGCCACACTGTCTTGTTTTAGGTAACCTTAGTGCAGGAAACAGATCTTAACCATCTTCCCTATTTACTTCCCATAGTTTCATATTCTTCTGTCAAATTATCCCTCAGCCTCCTTTACCCTATGGAAAACAAGACAGATTATCCAATCATCTCCCATAATTAAAGTCATTCAATCCAGGCAATATCCTGCTGAATCTCATCTGCACTCACCTTAATCTTAATCATGTGTTTTTGAAACACTCTTGTTTAAGAGCAACTTTTTGGAGAGCCTGTGCTTCAAGTCAAGTCAAGTCACTTTTTATTGTCATTTCAACCATGACTGCTGGTACAGTACATAGTAAAAATAAGACAATGTTTTTCAGGATCATGGTGTTACATGACACAGTACAAAAACTAGACTGAACTATGTAAAAAACAACACAGAAAAAAACCACACTAGGCTACAGACCTACCTAGGACTGCATAAAGTGCACAAAACAGTGCCAACATTACAATAAATAATAAACAAGACAATAGGGCAGTAAGGTGTTATTCCAGGCTCTGGGTATTGAGGAGTCTGATAGCTTGGGGGAAGAAATTGTTACGATGTCTGGTCGTGAGAGCCCAAATGCTTTTTCCCTGACAGCAGGAGGTGTCGTGGTTACTTGAAATGACCAGGAAACGCAGACAATTCCTCAAGAAGTTTAAACCTTTATTTGCAAACAAAGGCTGAGGCAATCAATGAACTTGTCACCGAAAGCCCTCCGAGCTCTGGTGTACAGCATTCTTTATAGTAATTTCTTATCTCAGTTACATTTCGGTTTTATCAGCATACCCAATCAACTTTTAGTTGCAAATCATCTATACATTAACTAATCAATCGCTCTTGCCTAGCTCTCAGTGCGCCACCAGTATTTCTTTCCAGTTCACATCTTGGGCCTCATTCCTGGCCACAGTTGTTTCTCAGTCAGCCTCCTTAACCTCCCTCACATTACATTTTCTGTTCATACCATCCTGTCTGCCACCGTTATCTCTTAATAAGCCATGCTGTGTATAATATGTGGAGTACATTTCAACTAATTAGTGCTGCTAGCTAAACAGGTGTTCTTTAAGTATGTAGCTAAGAGAATACAAGGTATCTAGTTAAAACAATACATAGCAAAATGTGTCTAGTAAACTAATACATAGTAATATTCAGTACATAGAAGTGATTACATAGTATAGTAAATAGCCAGTACATAGTGGTTATATTTCAGGTATATATAGTGATTATGTCAGGTATATTTCTCAATAGAGGGAGAAGAGTTTGGATGAGGGGTCCTTCATAATGCTGTTAGCTTTGCGGGTGAAGCGTGTAGTGTAAATGTCGGTAATGGCGGGAAGAGAGACCCTGATAATCTTCTCGGCTGACCTCACTCTCCGTTGCAGGGTCTTACGATCTGAGATGGTGCAATTTCTGAACCAGGCAGTGATGCAGCTGCTCAGGATGCTCTCAATACAACCCCTGTTCGATGAGGATGGGCGGTAGGAGACGGACTTTCCTCAGCCTTCGCAGAAAGTAGAGACGCTGCTGGGCTTTCTTTGCTATGGAGCTGGTGTTGAGGGACCAGGTGAGATTCTCCGCCAGGTGAACATCAAGAAATTTGGTGCTCTTAACTATCTCCACCGTCAAAGTTCAGTGGGCAGTGGTCGCTCCATGCCCACCTGAAATCAGCAACCATCTCTTTTGTTTTGTTCACATTAAGAGACAGGTTGTTGGCTCTGCACTAGTCTGTTAGCCGCTGCACCTCCTCTCTGTAAGCTGACTCATCATTCTTGCTGATGAGACCCACCATGGTCGTATAATCGGCGAACTTGATGATGTGGTTCCAGCTGTGTGTTGCAGCACAGTCATGGGTCAGCAGAGTGAAAGCAGTGGACTGAGCACAAAGCCCTGGGGGGGCCCCGTGCCCAGTGTGATAGTGTTGGAGATGCTGCTCCCGATCTGGACTGACTGAGGTCTCCCAGTCAGGAAGTCTAGAATCCAGTTGCAGAGGGAGGTGTTCAGGCCCAGTAGGCTCAGCTTTCCAGTCAGTTTCTGAGGGATGATTGTGTTGAATGCTGAACTGAATTCTATGAACAGCATCCGAACGTACGTGCCTTTTTTGTCCAGGTGGGTTAGGGCCAGGTGGAGGGTAATGACAATGGCGTCATCTGTTGAGTGGTTGGGACGGTACGCAAACTGCAGGGGGTTCAGTGAGGGTGGCAGTAGGGTCTTGATGTGCCTCATGATGATGGATGTGAGTGCAATGGGACGGTGGTCATTTAGGCAGGACACTGAAGACTTCTTCGGCACGGGGATGATGGTGGCGGCCTTGAAGCACGTTGGAATGGTGGTGCTGCTCAGTTGAAGATGTCAGTGAGAACATCTGCTAGCTGGTCTGCACATCCTCTGAGCACTCTACCAGGGATGTTGTCTGGTCCAGCAGCCTTCCGTGGGTTGACCCTACACAGGGTTCTTACAAGAACAAAAATGTTGTTTTGCCATCTGAATGTTGCTGCACAGAACACTAGTTTGGGGTCTGTTTTTGAGGAATTCTGTTTGGTTTGTTTGTACATTTTGAGCTCTCCCTTTAGGGGGCTCCTGTCCTAGTGCTCCAGTTCAAACAATCTTTCTTGGGGAATTCCATTCAAAAATTTTTTAGACCATTATGCTTTTTAGGCTCTTCAATTTTGGTGCTCCCATTTAGAGAATGTTTATAGATTTATACAGTTGCTCAGCATGAAAACAGCCTGTTTGTCCCAACCGATTCATGCAGGTCCATTTATCTGCACTTGGCAGGTATCCTGCTGAACCTTCACTCTCCATGCCTGTACCACCTCCTTTGGCAGTTTGTTCATATACCCATCAGCCTCTGTGTGAAAAATAGGCCCTTCAGGACCTCATTAAATCTGTTCTCTCACCTTAACCCTGTGCCCTTTAGTTTTAGGCACCTCTAGTTTTTTCCTGGAAAAAAGGACTGTGAATATCTGCCCTTAATGATTTTGTAAACCTCTATTAGGTCACCTTTCAAGCCTCCTTCATTCCAGGGAAATAAGTCTCAGCATCTCAAATCTTTTCTTTGGACTCAAGCCCTCCAGTCCTGATACAATCCTTGTGAATCTTTTCAGCTCTCCATAGCCTAATCACATTCTTCCTACAGTATTCCAGATTTGGTCTCACTAACATTTTGTACAGCTGTAACGTGACATCCCAACTCTTTTATTCAATGTCCCAACTGATGAAAACAAATGTACCATATGTCTTCTTCACCACCCTGTCTACCAGTGATGCCATTTTGAGGGATCTATATACTTGTGCAGCCAGTCGCTACAGTATTCCTTAGGACATTCACTGTGTATGTCCTGGCCTGGTTTAACTTCCCAAAATGCAATACTTGTCTGAGTTAAATTTGTGGTTCAGCTGTTTTGTGGTATCCCAGCTAATCAATATCCTGTTGTAACTTTGAAACAAACTTTGTCACTGTCCACTACACCACCAATTTTGGTTCCATCTGCAGTGATATTTGTGGTATTCAATTTGGGAATCACATTTTGTGAACCCTTGTTTTTGGAATCATTTTGAAGTAGCCTTATTTGAGAGCTTCTTTTCAGGGAGGTGCATTGGCACTTCTCTTTGGGTGATCATGCTTGGTTGTTGCTGTTTGAGGAATCTTGTTTATCAATCCTTGTTTGGCATTCTGGTTTTTTAAAAAGTCATTTTGGGGGACTTTATTTGGGAGTTCCTGTTTGGGAAATCCACTTCCTTCGACTAATCAGTCCTGTTTGGATGTCCCTGCTTGAGCCATCAATTTTGGATGTCCCCTTTCTAATATTCCTGCTCTCATGGTTCTGTTTGGGTATTCACATTCATGAACACAGTTTAGGCATTAAAATTGGAAAAATGCTGTTATGAAAACCCCATTTGGTGGTCCTGTTTGGCTCCTTATATTTGAGTTCTGTTTGTCTAACTCATTTTCTGAATCCTATTTAGAGTTAGTCTGCTGGGGTTTTCTCGTTTTGACTATACTATATAATACTATATACTATACTATACTCACAGTGGCAGATCCTTCTTGTCATGTTTGGGGAAAACAGCTTAAGGGCTCTTATTTAGTGAATCTTGTTGGCTCACTCTAACTGAGCACTCCTGTTTGGTCCTCTTTGGAAGCTTCTATTTGTGTATTCCTCTTTGTGAGATTCTGTTTGGTTGATGCTATTTTGGTATTCCTATGTGGTTCTCCTGATTAGACAGTCTTATTTGAAGATCCCTCATTGGATACATCTTTTCAGGCATTCTTATTTTGACACTTTTGCTCAGATGCACAAGCTTTTAGGCTCTTATTGAAGGACTCTGTTTTAGGAACTTTTGACTTAGAGCTACTGTTGGGACAGTTCCATTTCTTGGGATCCTGCTTTACTGCCAAAATTTAGGATCTCAGGTCTGGGAGCTCTTCTTTGGGTGCTCCTGTTTGAAGTCTCCATTTTATTGAATCCTGTTTGAGAAGTCCTGTTCAAGAGTGTCTGTTTTCCCGATGAATCTTTGTGCTCTCCTACTTAGGCATGCCTGTAGTAATGGATTCTGTTTAATCTTTCTTGTTTAGATGCATAAATGTAAGAATTCTTGTTTCTTACTGTTGCTTTTTAGGCTCTATTTGCACACTTGGGCATTCCTCTTTAGACACACCCGGAGTCATGGAGCACTACAGCACAGAAACAAGCCCTTTGGCCAATCTAGTCCATGCCAAATTATTAATCTGCCTAGTCGCATCTTCCTGTATCTGGACCATAGCCCTCCATACCCATAAGACCAGAAGACATTAGCTCTTTCAGAATTAGGCCTTTCAGCCCATTGAGTCTGCAGATTTATTATCCCTCTCAGCCCCATTCTTCTGCTTTTGATGCCCTTGCCAACCAAGAACTTATCATGTTCCCCCTTAATTATACCAAGTGATTTGCCCTCTACAATCATCTGTATCTGGGGAGTGTGTGTGTGTGTGTGTGTGTGTGTGTGTGTGTGTGTGTGTGTGTGTGTGTGTGTTTGTGTGTGTGTGTGGGGGCACTTCTGTATGTTTCTAATTGGATGCAGGTATTTTGGACTCTGGTTCAGATTCTCCTGATTTGGTGGATCTCTTTGGGGTTTCCTATTTATCAAATCATGTTTGGGTGCTGCACAATGTTCCCTCTAATTTGTAATGACCAGTGGGTGCAAAAATCTTGTGCTGTGCAACTTTGTGCCCAACGACAACAACGTTGTCTGCGCACTGAATTTTTCAGTGTAAGTAAACCTAAAGATAAAAGTCCAGTTTGTTGTTCATTGTTTAAAAGAAATAAAATAATGTCAATAAGAACTTTGATCTCCTCTGGGTTTGATCATTTTCACCTGCACTCTTTAGAAAACATAAGTAGCAGGTCTGTAGTGAGTAATCAAGGATTTCCTCACCAGGGCCTTTGCACACCATCTGCATGTGATTTGCTTGCTAAAAGACGTTCTAAAAAGTCGTTTCCAAATACCACTCCATTTCTTCCCACTTGCAAATTCTCAGCAACTTTTGCATCACAACAGTACATGCAGGTAACACCAGTTTCTTCATTGTGCATAAATATTTCTCACAGTTGTATGATCCTGACCTCATGAGCTTTTGATGCTACTATTTTTGATGTTTCTTCTATTCATTAAGCCATTCCGCTCAAGTGAACTAGCAATTCTTTTGTGCTTCACACCCTTTGCTTCTTTGGAATTTGACATAGTGAATCAATAATTTCTTCAAGAAAAACAATATAAATAAGCCAGTTCTAAAATCTGCAGAAAAATCATCACAAACTCCACGTTGTCAACACTGTCCATATCAGAAACCAGAAACGGAAATGCAATTGTGTATGATTGTGAAGTATACTTAACATGCCAACAAGGTAGAGGGTGACTACTGTTTGTGTGCAGTTTAAATTCCTTTCTGTGCTAATAGCGAAAGATCTGAGTGTGTGCACACCTTAGAGGAACATTGGTGCTGCAATGTAGGTGCTCCTGATTATTGGGCACTTCAGTTTGGAGAATACATTTGTTACATATTCAGGCAACAACAAATATCTGAGTTTGGCAAGGGTTTATATAACAAACACGTTTATTAAACACTGAAAACAAACCCCCCAAAAGTAAACAAGCACTAATGTAACCGGAAATCAGCTGCTGTGCAGCAGCTTAAACAGTTCTTAAAGCGATGCAGCTCAAACAGTTCTTAAAGCGATGTTGCAAAAACAGTTCTTTAAAGTAGAATTGCCAAAAGTTCGAAAATGCTCACAGTCCATTTAAAAGGAGAGACTTTATAAGACGATTTAAATTCTCTTTCACGTCGTTTTGCTTCGATCCCCGACGTCGAACTTTTCCCATGAAGAATTTACGAAACGAAACAAAATGGCTTAAAGACACTGACCTTTCCTTTATCACACTGTCCTCAATCTTCTGCTATCCCGCAGAGATTAACACGAGAACAGTCAACGAATTCCTTTCGAATAAGGATTAAATAAGGTCGAGCCCGTTTCACCGTTGTAAATCGATTCTCCTCAATCTTTAACTCCCGAACTCCGATCTTCACTCTCCACTGATTCTCAAACTAGCAGTATTGTAAAGAACCTGCTGGCAATGACCTTTTAAACTTTAGGCATTAGATAAAACTTCATCTTTCAACTAAACTGCGTCATCACATTAAATCACGCAGTGGCATGAAGTCAACATGGCAAATCCAGCCACAAACTGCCCCTCCTCACAGGGTGGGGTCTTCCTTTTATAACCTGTAAAAAAAACCTGTCACATGATCTCTACTAGCAGGAAAATGACGTCACTCCACCACCACAAGACCATTACCTCAAGTCCAGTAAAGCTTCAACCCCAGTCACGTGACAAGGGTACCACTGTCCTGTGTCACGAGTACGTAACACATTTTAGATGCAACCTCTTCTGAAGTTATAGTTTTGGCTCATTATTTTGGGCCCTCCTGCTCAGCTCTTTATGAATCCAGTTTGAATGATCCTATCTCACATTAAATTTGTGGGAATACTGTTCAGGCACCCCTATTCATGTTTCTTATATTTCCTTACAGCATACATGAAGTCTGTTCTGAACTTCAAGTACATACCAGCTCTCAAAGCAATCCCATTGATCCTGTTTTCCCACTTATTTCCTGTGACCTTTTCTTTCACACATTTTCCGCCAGCAGCTAATTATCCACTAATATATTTTTAACTTGTGTAAGGAATCTGATTTCTCCTTGGTATATGCTAAAATGTGTAATACAGAAATGGAAGTTTGTAGGATCAAATGAGTGTCTGGGGTGTGGTAATGTTTTGTGAAAGTACAAACAAACCAGTCCACAGAATTGTTTGGAGAACTTACCATGACTACCAGTAGATGGTGAAAAACATGTTTGTCTGGAAGGGGAAGATGATTCTGCGGCTTCAGATACCTCCTGGTAATATCCCATGTAGAAGATAAATAGCTTTTAGAGTGTATATAAGAAGGACACTTTCTTGGTGCAAATCGAAATCTTCTCTCGAGCTGGGTCACAGCCAATGCTAGGATAGAAAGGAGGCAGCGTAAGAGGTTGTCAGCCATTTGTGGTTTCCTCTAGCATTGTATAGATCAGTTCATTTTTCAAGTGGATGATAAGTAATATTTTGTTTCCTTCTAGATTTCTTTAAGTATTCTGCCTTCTTTCTGTATTTTATTAATTATATATTTCTAATAAAGTACCTTTTTATAACCTTTAACACGTACAACGTGCTTCCTTTGTTTGCAATACCATTTGCTGCCGAATCTGAAAAGAACACGAATGAATTTTAAAATATTTTTATAACAGCATGGAGCACCCTGGTGACAGCAACACAATCATGGGAAGAACACAACAGCACCGGAGGTCAGATTGGAAACTGGGTGCCAGAGCTGTGAGGCAGCTGTGTTATATATAGCACCACTGCATTTTACTGAGTAATTCGGGGCACTTCTTTTTGACTCTTGTCCATTTAATGCTCTGTTTTGGGCGTTTTTATTCATGCATGCCTTTTTGAAGAACCACAGAGAAGCTTTTGTTGGATGCTCCCATTTGCAAAATAGTTTTGCAAAGTCAAAGACATTTATAATCAAACTATGTATATCTTACCACACACTACTTTGAGATGTACATTCTTTCAGGCATTTACAGGAAAATACAGAAATACAATAGAATTTATGAAAAACTACACATAAACAAAGTCTGACAAATAACCAATGTGTAAGCAAAGACAAATTATGCTAATAACTAAAAAATGACACTGAAAAATGTAAAAAATGCTGGAGGAACTCAGCAGGCCAGGCAGCATCTATAGAAAAAAAGCACAGTTGATGTTTCTGACCAAAACCCTTCAGCAGGACTGGAGGAAAAGAGCGAAGTAGTAGGTTTGAAAGGTGGGGGGAGGGGAAAGAGAAACACCAAGTGACAGGTGAAACTTGGAGGGGGGGTAGGGATGAAGCAAAGAGCTAGGAAGCTGATTGGTGAAAAAGACAGAGAGCCATGGAAGAAAAAAGGGGGAGGGAGGAACACCAGAGGGAGGCGATGGGCGGGCAAGTAGATAACATGAGAAAGAGGATGGGAAATGGTGAAGGGGAGATATTACTGGAAGTTTGAGAAATTGATTTTCATGCCATCAGGTTGGAGGCTATTCACACAGAATATAAGGTGTTGTTCCTCCAACCTAAGTGTGGTCTTATCAAGACTGGAGGAGGCCATGGATGGATATATCAGAATGGAATTAAAATAGGTGGACACTGGGAGATCCCCTTTGTTCTGGTGGAGAGCACATTGATGCTAGGCGAAGCGGTCTCCCAATCTATGTCGGATCTCACCGCTATACAGGAGGCCACACTGGAAGCACTGAACACAATATATGACCCCAACAGACTCACAGGTGAAGTGTCACCTTACCTTGAAGGACTGTATGGGGCCCTGAACGGTAATGAGGGAGAAGGTATAGGACAGGTGTAGCACTTGTTCCACTTGTGTAGGGAGTGCTTCCTGTGGAAAGAAGGAAGTAGTGGAGGGGGAGGGAGGGAAAGATGTGTTTGGAGGTGAGATCCAGTTGGAGGTGGCGGAAGGTTCAGAGAATTATGTGCTGATCATGGAAGCTGGTGGGCTGGAATTGAGAGAAGGGGATGTTGCTTTTACAAGTAGTAGGGTGGGATAAGGTATAGTCCAAGCAGCTGTGAGAGTCTGTTGCTTTATAATAGACATTGGTGGATAAGCTGTCTATGAAGATAGAGATTGTGAGATTGAGAAAGGAAAGGGAAAAGGATCTTGGCGATCGTAGGGATGATTTACAGCGGACTGAAAAGCTTGAGCATGTAGATATTAAGAAAGAGGGTGTGCTGGAGCTTTTGGAAAGCATCAAGTTGGATAAATCACTGGGATCGTATGAGATGTACCCCAGACTACTGTGGGAGGTGAGGGAGGAGATTGCTGAGCCTCTGGCCATGATATTTGTATCATCAATGGGGACGGGAAAGGTTCCGGAGGATTGGAGGGCTGTGGATGTTTTCCATTTTTCAAGAAAGGGAGTAGAGATGAATATTTGGAGAGGTATAATATAATTAGGAATAGTCAGCATGACTTTGTCAAAGGCACGTTGCGCCTTACAAGCTTGATTAAATTTTTTGAGGATGTGGCAAAACACAATGATGAAGGAAGAGCAGTAGATGTTGTTTATATGGATTTCAGCAAGGCATTTGATAAAGTATCTCATGCAAGGCTTATTGAAAAAGTAAGGAGGCATGGGATCCAAGGGGACTTTGCTTTGTGGATCTGCAGGAGGTCGGTCACCAGTGGATAGCCTCAGGGATCTGTTCTGGGACCCTTACTCTTTGTGGTTTTTATAAATGACCTGGATGATGAAGTGGAGGGATGGGTAAATTTTAGTAAATTTGCTGATGACACAAAGGTTGGAGGTGTGTATAATGTGGAGGGCTGTCAGAGGTTGCAGTGGGACATTGATAGGATGCAAAACTGGGCTGAGAAGTGGCAAATGAAGTTCAACCCAGATAAGTGTGAAATGGTTCATTTTGTAGGTCAAATATGATGGCAGAATATAGTATTAATAGTAAGACATTTGGCAGTGTGGAGGATCAGAGGGATCTTGGGGTCCGAGTCCATAGGACACTCAAAGCAGCTGTACAGGTTGACTCTGTGGTTAAAAAGCATATGGTGCATTGGCCTTCATCAATCGTAGAATTGAGTTTCAGAGCCAATAGGTAATGCTGTAGCTACATAGGACCCCGGTCAGACCCCACTTGGACTATTGTGTTCAGTTCTGGTCACCTCACTATAGGAAGGATGTGGAAACCATAGAAAGGATGCAGAGGAGATTTACAAGGATGTTGCCTGGATTGGGGAGCATGCCTTATGAGGATAGGTTGAGTGAAATCAGCCCTTTTTCCTTGGAGCGACAGAGAATGAGAGGGGACCTGTTAGAGGTGTATAAGATGATGAGAGACATTGATCTGTGGATAGTCAGAGGCTTTTTCCCAGGGCTGAAATGGCTAGCATGAGAGGGCACAGTTTTAAGGCGCTTGGAAGTGGGTACAGAGGAGATGTCAGGAATAAGTTTTTACTCAGAGAGTGGTGAGTGGGTGGAATGGGCTGCCGGTGACCGTGGTGGAAGCAGATATGATAGGGTCTTTTAGGAGACTCCTGGACAGGTATATGGAGCTCAGAAAAATAAAAGGCGATGGGTAACCTAGGTAATTTCTAAGGTAAGGACATGCTCGGCAAGGGCCTGTATTGTGCTGTAGGTTTTATACGTTTCTATGAAATGGACCAGGTGAATTTCAGGGTAGGGTGGAAATTGGAGGCAAAGTGGATGAAATCGACGAGTTCAGCACGGTTGCAGGAACCAGCACCAATGCAGTTGTCAATGTAGCATAGGAAAAGTGCGGGAGAGTCACTAGTGTAGGTTTGGAACATAGACTGTTCCAAATAGCTGACAAACAGGAAGGAACTGTTGGGACTCATGCAAGTGCCCTTTTGCTTAAAGGAAGTGGGAGGAGCTGTAGGAGAAATTATTGAGAGGGAGGACAAGTTCCACTAGGTGGAGGAAAGTGGTGGTGGAGGAGAACTGGTTGGGTCTGGTGTCCAGAAAGAAACAGAGAGCTTTGAGGCCTTCCTGGTGGGGATGGAGGTGTATAAGGACTGGACAGTGTAAAGAAGATGATGGGGGCCAGGGAACCTGAAATCCTTGAAAAGATCAACAGTGTGTGAGGTATCACAGATGTAAGTAGGAAGGGACTGAACTGGGTGGGGATAATACAGAATTGAGGTATGCATATATGAGTTCAGTGGGGCAGGAACAAGCTGAAACAATGGACAAGCATGTTTGTGGATTTTGGGTAGGAGGTAGAAACAGAAGGTGTGGGGTGTGGGAACTATGAGGTTGGTGACGGTGGATGGGAGATTCCCAGAGTCAATAAGGTTGGTGATTATCTATACCGTGAATCCGGAAGGTGATATAATGAATATTAATTGCCTAATAATAAATAATAAATAATAATCAGGACTGTCCTTCATGGTTAGGCTTGGAGGAGAATTCGGTAAGGGGGTTTTCTTTGGCTTCTTTACTGGGAGCTCCTATTCCTTTTTTGTTCTCTAGGACAGGTAGACAAGGTCTTAGTCCTATAGTTAAACGTACATTAAAAATTTGGTTTCAGTTTCGCAGATTTTTTGACCTAAATAACTTTGTTCTCTCTAGTAATATCCATTTTAACTTTTTTTTAAGCCATCAACTCTGGATAAGGCTTCTTTTACATGGAAAACTAAGGGAATTAAAAACTTTTTTAGATCTGTTTTTACAGGATTGTTTAATGCCTTTTCGCAGTTAATGTTTTGAATTATAGGAATAATTTCAAATTATAGGAAAGATGTCAACAAAATAGAGAGAGTACAGAGAAGATTTACTAGAATGTTACTTGGGTTTCAGCACCTAAGTTACAGGGAAAGATTGAACAAGTTAGGTCTTTATTCTTTGGAATGCAGAAGGTTGATGGGGGACTTGATAGAGGTATTTAAAATTATGTGGGGGATAGATATTGATGTGGATAGGCTTTTTCCATTGAGACTAGGGAAGATTCAAACAAGAGGACATGAGTTGAGAGTTAGGGGGCAAAATTTTAAGGGTAACATCTTTACTCAGAGAGTGGTAGCTGTGTGGAATGAGCTTCCAGTAGAAGTGGTAGAGGCAGGCTCGGTATTGTCATTTAAAGCAAAATTGGATAGGTATATGGACAGGAAAGGTATGGAGGGTTATGGGCTGAGTTTGGGTCAGTGGGATTAGGTGAGAGTAAGCATTCGGCATGGACTAGAAGGGCTGAGATGGCCTGTTTCTGTGCTGTAATTGTTATGGTTAAATGGTAATAATGGATAAATGTGATATATCTAATGCCCAATTTTTTAGATACTTACAAGTTAGGAATTTTTTACATGATTTCTTACCGAATTATCCATTTGTTCATTTACCAAATATGATAGATGCTATTTTCCAGATCAAACCATTTCAAAAAGGATTGATAGCTATTATATATAAATGCTTAATGAATTCAAGTATGATACCTAATGATAAGGTTAAACGTGTTTGGGAAATGGAACTTCAGGACTCACTTTCAGATGATCAATAGAATAAAATTTATTATTTAGTTATCAATTCATCTATCTGCGCCCGTCACTCAATTCAGTTCAAGGTAGTGCACAGGGCACATATGTCAAAAGATGAATTAGCCAACATTTTTTCTAATATAAATCCCACCTGCAATGGATGTAACGCTGAGGTGGCTACTCTAACTCATATGTTTTGGTCTTGCAAAAAGTTAAATAATTTTTGGAGAGATGTTTTTAGAATGTTATCAAAAGTCACAGGTGTGGACTTGCAACCTAATTCACTTACGGCAATCTTTGGGATTACTCCAAAGGAAGCAGGAAATCTTCCTGCTCAACATGTGATAGCCTTTTCGACTTTATTGGCCAGGAGAGCTATTTTGTTGCATTGGAAGGATCCTTATCCACCTACTGATTTTTTCTGGCTCTCCTCCATTATGTCTTGTTTCAGCTTGGAAAAAATTAGAAGTCGGATGTTTGATACATCTTTCAAATTTGAGCAAACCTGATGACCTTTTATTCAATATTTTCATATGATTTAATTTTTTTCCTTTCTATTTTTTTAGGTAATTTTTTTCCTTCTCCCTCCACGAAGTTTCAGATTTGATCAGAAGAATGTTTTCTTCTTTTTTTGTAATTTTATCAAATGGACTACCCAGTCTCTTTTTTTTTGTTTTAGGTTAGTTTAGGGGTTTTTTTTCTTCCAAAAAATAGAAAATTTCAGTCTTTTTTTTGATATGAATTGTCAAGAGGAGTTGTGGTTCTCTGTTTATATCTATTAGCCTAATATTATATTATATGTGATTTTGACAGTTTATATCCTTTTCTGTTTGTACATTTATTGTACTATGTATTTGATATAACTTCTCTGATTTGTATCTATTCATATAATTTTTTAAAAATCAATAAAAAAAGATTGAAAATGAAAATGAATAAGGTTGGTGATGGTGTGGGAGACAATGGCCTGGTGTTCTGCAGTGGGATCCCGCTCGATGGGTAAGTGAGAAGAGGTGCCGGAGAGTTGGTGCTGGGCCTCAGTAGGGTAGAGGTCAGCAGGCCAGACTACTACAGCATCCACATCTTTTTTTTTCTCCAGAAGGATTTCAGCTCGAAACTTCAAATGTGCTTTTTTCCATAGATGCTGCCTGGCCTGCTGAGTTCCTCCAGCATTTTGCGTGTGTTGCTCAGATTTCCAGCATCTGCAGATTTTCTCTAGCTTGTGATTTGAGTACTACTCCGCAAGGTCTCTTCCAGAGATTTCTATCCTGAATAAGTTTAAATCTTCCCTTTGACGGGCATTCAGTGAAACTCTCTCTCACTTCTGCCCCACTGTGATCCCTGCTGCTCTCCAACTCTTTGATCATGTGCTTACCCAGACCCATGACCACAGCCATGTATCCTTTCTGGGAACGTGTTTTGGCTGCTAGCTTGTACCACACTGTTTCCAGATTCATTGTCAAGCCTCTCAGTCTGGATCCTCTGAGGACCCCAGGTACTCACATTCAATTAACAGCTTTTTCCACCGCATTTTATGTGCCATGCTTTCTGCTTTGAGGAGGTATGCAGTATCCCTACCCCAGTCACTTCCACAACTCCGGGATTCTCTCTCTGTCGCCTGTACACTTCTTTATCCTCGGCCTGATCCACACTTTCAATCACCGGTTCTTTGACTTTCTCACGTCCTGCAAGGATTGGAAGATCGGCGTCTACAGGCTACAGAACCTGCTACACCCAATGCCTGCAAGCCTGGATGCCTCCAGACTGTGATCCCTGCTGCTGATCTCAATGGTTCCAACAATCCAGAGCAGATTCAAAACCTGGACTCTGTCGCCATCAATGCAGGTTCCAATGACCTTGGGCATTGCCAAAATCCCAATTGGGCAACAAGAGACATTGTGTCTCTGCTGTGATCCTGAGTCTTCCGATCACAGAGAGCCATCAGACACTAGTGTGAGTGTGAATGTGAGTGTACCCAGCTGGCAGCTGTCCACCTCAGGACCCTGCAGAGATACCTGTATACTGACCCCCCACCCCCCCGAGATGGCAAGTTCTGGCCATGCACTGTGTCTGCTGAGGACACTGCCTGCAGGAGGGAACAGAACTTCCAGCAGACAGCATCAGCTGTGCTGCTCTGAGGAAAATGCCTCGTTTTTACCAAGCGTTGTTGAGGGTATGAGGTCCAGTCTCATCCAGACAGGGTGCTCCTCTGCCGCTGGGGTATGGTGTTCTCATTGTGAGGAGGACTGGTCCCTATCCTATCACGGTGGTTGTCGAGGGGGGCTCAGGGAAGTGGAGTGGTTATGGCTGCACCACTACCTGATAGGCCGGGGGATCCAGGCCTTAGGATATCACACGGGAGAGGGTCCCGCACAATGTGAGCTGTCTCATGGAGAAGCCTACAGTGCTCTTCCGTGACGCTCCAAAGTGTTTCTTGTACCGGCTGCTCCTGCACACCTTTCACTTCCCTGCCTTTGTCTGCCGACCAGACTCGCCTTGCCAGTCTGTGTTACTATCTGGTAGCAAGGAGGTCCCTGGGCCAAAACTCTTTATGCAGGGGTCACACAGGGTGGAATGTGTTACATTGGACAGGACAGTGCAATAGGTCTTTAAGCCAATCCACTGACA
Organism: Hypanus sabinus; assembly: GCF_030144855.1. Classification (NCBI taxonomy): domain Eukaryota; kingdom Metazoa; phylum Chordata; class Chondrichthyes; order Myliobatiformes; family Dasyatidae; genus Hypanus; species Hypanus sabinus. The sequence continues at coordinate 151,724,646 of NC_082715.1, read as the reverse complement.
CCTTGTCCACCTCTACATTCTGTACCCGGGAGGAGTCAATGTACCAAGCTTATATGGAGTGTGAGAGATTGCAGCCTCTGTTTGAGTATCTGAAGGGGCTGCTGCTCAGGTTCTGGTTCCACTTCAGCCCCGCACTCCTCATATATGGGCCCCAGTATGGAAAGGGGTGGGTCAGAGGGACGATCTACTGGTGGGTTTGCTTCTGGGCCTGGCCAAGATGGCCATTCACGGGTCCAGGCAGCGCAAAGTCGAGGGCTCTGCCACGGTTGACTGCCTGCACCTCTTCCTAGGGTACATTTATGCCTGGTCCTTGGAGAGGGAGCACGCGGTTACAAGGGGTATGGTGGGGGATTCTGGGATTTACTGTTTTATAGACAGTGTTAATAATTTTAATTTCTATTCACTGTCTTGTAAATACATAATGTTAGTACTTTGTGTATTTGTTGCGTAAATAAACTTTCATAGTTTTGTAAAAAAAGACAGACTCTTTATGTCTATTGTTGCACTATTGCAGTAAAAGGACTCAGAAGATTGTAATTCTTCATTATTAACTTTATCCGAATTGTCTGTAGGCCTAGGCCGAGAATCCTCCTCTTCCATCTCACACCTCCTCTTCACAAATCGCCACACTGGACCGTCTTCAGAATGAAAATTTCCCTACAATTTTCTAATACACCAATAGTTTGTTCGCTCCCATAAGTCAGTTGGTGGCGCGTAAGGGGAAGTTTGGGGACGTAATTTGGGAGGGGGAGGTTGATGTCACAGCCCAAGTTGGATGAGTCCATTCTATGCTTGGAAAATGCACTTCTTACGCTCTTTATCAACCTACTGTCCTCCCCTCCATGCAATGCAGCGCTCACCAATTATCAGCCTAACATCCTCCCCTCTGTGCAATACAGCGCTCGCCAATTATCAGCCTACTGTCCTCCCCTCTGAGCAATACAGCGCTCGCCAATTATCAGCCTACTGTCCTCCCCTCTGAGCAATACAGTGCCTGCCAATTATCAGCCTAACATCCTCCCCTCCGTGCAAAACAGCGCTTGCCAATTCCTAATGGCCTCCCCTATCTTGCATCAAAAACTCAGAATGGACTCAAGCAAATAAACATGGTCCTACTGTGCACTGCCATACTGGACTGAGAGACTGCTAATGGGGCTGCACGGTCACTGCCTACCACTGCGAAACTGCACAAAGTTCAAAAGCAATGTTTATTTTTAAAAATCACAATCTCTCACGGAACCCCGGTTGAGAAACCCATGTTCACACCCTCAAATTTGGGAACACCTATTAAATTGCTGATTACCAAGTGGAAGTTGGTTGTAGAGGATTTCCTTAACCAGAGCCTTTAGCAATTTGGGTATCGAGGGAGAGAGGAAGAGGAGAGCCATCCACAGTACCACCGATGCAGCCGAGAGAGCCTCAGGATGACTGTGGCTCAAGAGAGGGGAGCCATGGAGTCATATGGAGCTAGGCATCTGTACACAAGCTGGGGTCTGATCAGCCATGGTTGGGGCACCTGGAGAAGGGTGTATGATGTTGAAAGACCAGGAACATCACTAATGATGTGTCCAGAAGCATCAGTAGATGAATGTACACAACAGCAAACAGCAACGTTGGTTCCCCTGTTTGGGTGGACTTATTGGGACTCTTCTATTTTGGCACTTATATTTTGCTGCTCTTTGCAATAATTTTTGAATAATTAGAAACTGTAGTGTTCTCACACAGGTGTAAAGAACTCTGAACTAAACACCAAGCATAAACCAATCAATGAGGCGGTCCCAGTAAGATTAACCGTTTACTGTTCACTCTTCCACATTAACGTATGGTGAAAACTGTTGATAAAACAATACAAAATATATACAGTATTTGTTTCCTTCTTGATATCACATTTACATCATAAATACTTGCAAAAGTAAAACTACAACAACTATATTACATTAAAGTGCAACATACAGTCAGAATCTACTTACGGCATCGACTGGCTGTAAATACACTTCAACACAAACTATCTGCAACTCCTTAAATAACAAAAAACATAAACTTTATGAACCGTCATTACTTTTAACAGAATCAGCGTTAACATTTTTAATTCAACATATCGATTATCTCATGAACTTACGGCGTTGCTTCTCTAATGTTTCTAGTGCGTAGAAAGAAAACTTCTCTCGCGCTGATCCTGCACACATAAGCCCTCTCCTTCCCATTTCTCCAAACCGGGTGTGACGTCATGCCGCGATATATCACAGACAACGAATTTACTTTAAACAACCTTAACTTTAACTAGAAAAGGATAACAAACGAATTACTAAAGCGAAGATATAATAAATTAAACAAATGCCTAAAGGCAATGCAGAAACAGAGAAAACCTACAGCATAATACAGGCCCTTCAGCCCACAATGTTGTGCTGAACAAGTACTTACTTCAGAAATTACCTAGGGTTACTCATAGCCCTCTATTTTCCCAAGCTTCATGTACCTATCCAGGAGTTTCTTATTGTATCTGCCTCCACCACCATCACTGGCAGCCCGTTCCATGCACTCAACAACTCTCTATGTAAAAAACTTACCCCTGACATCTCCTCTATACCTGCTTCCAAGCACCTTAAAACTGTGCCCTCTTGTGCTAGCCATTTCAGCCCTGGAAAAAAGCCTCTGACTATCCACACAATCAATGCCTCTCATCGTTTTATACACTTCTATCAGGTCACTTCTCATCCTCTGTCACTCCAAGGAGAAAAGGCCAAGTTCACACAACCTATTCTTATCTAGGCAACATCCTTGTAAATCTTCTCTGCACCCTTTTTTATAGTTTCCACATCCTTCGTACAATGAGATGACCAGAACTGAGCATTTTATACAGCTGTAACGTTACCTCTCAGCTCTTGAACTCAATCCTACAGTTGATGAAGGCCAATGCACCATATGCTTTCTTAACCACAGAGTCAACCTGTGCAGCTGCTTTGAGTGTCCTATGGACTCAGACCCTAAGATCCCTCTGATCCTCCACACATCTTACTGTTCCTACTATATTCTGCCATCATATTTGACCTACCAAAATGAACCATCAGTCATCAGCAAACTTGCCAATCCATCCCACCACTTCCTCTTCTGAGTCATTTTTTAAAAATCACAAAGAGTAAGGGTCCCAGAACAGATCCCTGAGGCACACCACTGGTCACTGACTGACATGCAGAATATGACCCATCTACAACCACTCTTTGCCTTCTGTGGACAAGCCAGTTCTGGATCCACATAGCAATGTCCCCTTGGATCCCATGCCTCCTTACTTTCTCAGGAAGCCTTGCATGGGGTACCTTATTCAATGCCTTCCTGAAATCCATATACATCTACTGCTCTTCCTTCATCAATGTGTTTAGTCACATCCTCAAAAAATTCAATCAGGCTCATAAAGCATGCTTGACAAAGCCATGCTGACTATTTCTAATCATATTCGATCTCTTTAAATGTTCATAAATCCTGCCTCTCAGGATGTTCTCCAATACTGCAACTTACCAACACTGAAGTAAGATTACTGGTCTATAATTTCCTGGGCTATCTCTACTCCTTTTCTTGAATAAGGGAACAACATCTGCAACCCTCCACTCCTCCAGAACCTCTCCTATCCCTATTGACGATGCAAAGATCACACCCAAAGGTTCCGCAATCTCCTCTCTCACTTCCCCCAGTAGCCTGGGGTACATCTCATCTAGTCCCAGAGTCTTATACAACTTGATACTTTACAAAAGCTCCAGCACATCCTCTCTCTTCAATGTCTATATTCTCAAGCTTTTCAGTCCACCTACAAACGCCATGTCCTTTTCCATAGTAAACACTGAAACTATCTCCTCCGGTTCCATACATACTTTTCTACTGTGACACTTGATTGGTCTTATTCTCTCATGTCTTATCTTCTTGCTCTTCACATTCTTGTAGAATGCTTTGGGGTTTTCCTTAATCCTGCGCACCAAGGCCTTCTCATGGCCCCTTCTGGCTCTCCTAATTTCCTTCTTAAGCTCCTTCCTAGTAGCCTTATAATTTTCTAGATCTCTATCATTACCTAGTTTTTGAACTTTTCATAAGCTTTTCTTTCCTTCCTGACTAGATTTTCAACAACCTTTGTACACCATGGTTCCTGTATCCTACCATCCTTTCCCTGTCTCATTGGAACATATCTATGCAGAACTCCACACAAATATCCCCTGAACATTTGCCATATTGCTGCCATACATTTCTATGAGAACATCTGCTCCTAATTTATGTTTCGAAGTTCCTGCCTGATACTTCATATTTCCCCTTACTCCAAGTAAACGTTTTCCTATCTTGTTTGTTCCCATCCCTCTCCAATGCTATGGTAATGGAGATAGAATTGTGATCACTATTTCTAAAATGCTCTCCCACTGAGAGATCTGACACCTGACCAGGTTCATTTCCCAATACTGGATCAAGTACAGCCTGTCCTCTTGTAGGCTTATCTGCATATTGCGTCAAGAAACCTTCCTGGGTGCACTTAACCAACTCCACCCCATCTAAACCCTTCGCTCTAGGGAGATGCCAATCAATATTGGGGAAATTAAAATCTCCCACCACGACAACCTGTTGCTATTACACCTTTCCAGAATCTGTGTCCCTATCTGCTCCTCGATGTCCCTGTTACTATTGGGTGGTCTATAAAAACACCCAGTATAGTTATTGACCCCTTCCTGTTCCTAACTTCCACCCACAGAGACTCAGTGGACAATCCCTCCATGAATTCCTCTTTTTCTGCAGCCATGACACTATCTCTGATCAACAGTACCATGCCCCCACCTCTTTTGTCTCCCTCCCTGTCCTTTCTGAAACATCTAAAGCCTGGCACTCTAAGTAGCCATTCCTGTCCCTGAGCCATCCAAGTGTTTGGCTAGCAGCTTAATATAGGAGAAGACAGCTTCTGGCCCAGCCAAACTTGAGAAATCTTGTTTGGGTGGATGCTGCATGCTGCGTCTCTGTCACAAATCAGTACCATGAAATAACAAACAGTACACAATATGCAATTGAATAATTGAGCTTTATAATTCTTAATTTGACTGAAGAGTTAGTAAAGAAACAAAGTAGAAAAAGGGGCCCATTCTCATGAAACAGTCTAATGAGTAACATTGGCGCTCACAGTTTTCCCATCTGTTAGTTCTCCATTGATTTTCCCCCTGGTCATCGACTTCTGATCCCATTCCAAGTCCACACCATCCTGCAGACTATGACTTTCCTGTTCTGGCATCTTCTCTCTCCATCTTCCACTGAAGAAAAGCCTGCAAAACCTTTGCTTCGGCAAGAAAGAAAAGCACTCCCCTGTTGGCCAGCGCACATTCCAAAGTCCCCATTATCTCTAGTCATAAACCAAACACTGTTGCTACTGAGAAACCATTGCATTGGCATGAAACATTACAGAGAGGCAATTACATTGGCAGTGAAACCTAACAATATATTACACAAGTCTCTGTAACGGCCACAACATCATTGCTCCAAGTACTGATACACGCTCTAAGCTCATCCACTTTGTTCATAATACTCCTTGCATTAAATTAGACACATCTCAAGCCATCAGTCTGAATGCATCCCTTCTCTATCACCTGCCTATCCTCCCTCTGACACTGTCTACAAGCTTTCTCTATTTGAAAGGTTGAACAAGTTAGGTCTTTACTCTTTGGAGCTTAGAAGGTTGAGGGGGGTCTTGATAGAGGTATTTAAAATTATGAGGGGGATAGATAGAGTTGATGTGGATAGGCTTTTTCCATTGAGAGTAGGGGAGATTCAAACAAGAGGACATGAGTTGAGAGTTCAGGGGCAAAATTTTAGGGGTGACACGAGGGGGATCTTCTTTACTTAGAGGGTGGTAGCTGTGTGGAACAAGCTTCCAGTAGAAGTGGTAGAGGCAGCCCCTTCCTCTGTCTCTTCAGTTTGGTTCCCACCCCCCAACAATTCTAGTTTAAACTCTCCCAGTAGCCTTAGCAAAACTCCCTGCCAGGATATTGGTCCCCCTCGGATTCAAGTGCAACCCATCCTTTTTGTACAGGTCACTCCTGGTCCAAAAGAGGTCCCAATGATCCAGAAATCCAAATTCCTGCCCCCAGCTCCAATCCCTCAGCCACGGATTTATCCTCCACCTCACTCTATTCCCATACTCACTGTCGTGTGGCACAGGCAATAATCCCAAGGTTGCTACCTTTGAGGTCCTGCTTCTCAACTTCCTTCTTAACTCCCTGTAGTCTGTTTTCAGGACCTCTTCCCTTTTCCTACCTATGTCATTGGTACCAATATGTACCATGACCTGTGGCTGTTCTCCCTCCCACTGCAGGATATCTTAGACATGATCAGAAAAATCCCAGACGCTAGCACCTGAGAGGCAAACTACCATCTATGTTTCTTTCCTGCATCCACAGAATCGCCTGTCTGACCCCTAACTATAGAGTCCCCTATCACTGGGAAACAGGGAAATGGCAACAGAATTTAATGCGTACTTTAGATCTGTCTTCACCAGGGAGGACACAAGCAATCTCCCAGATGTATGGATGGGCCAAGGTCATAAGATATCAGAGGAATTAAAACAGATTGACATTAGGAAAGAAACTGTGATAAGTAGACTGGTAGGACTGAAGGCTAATAAATCCCCGGGTCCAGATGGTCTGCATCCGAGGGTTCTAAAAGAGGTGGCTCAGGAAATTGCGGATGCATTGGTAATCATTTTCCAATGTTCCTTAGATTCAGGATCAGTTCCTGAAGGTTGGAGAGTGGCTAATGTTATCCCACTTTTCAAGAAGGGAGGGAAGGAGAAATCAGAGAACTATCCTAACTAGCCTAACGTCAGTCGTGGGGAAGATGCTTGAGTCCATTATTAAGGACGAAATAGTGGCACATCTAGATGGCAGAAATAGGATTAGGCCGAGCCAGCATGGATTTACCAAGGGCAAATCATGCTTGACAAATCTGTTGGAGTTTTTTGAGGGTGTAACAAGGATGTTAGACGAGGGTAAGCCAGTGGATGTTGTATACCTAGATTTTCAGAAGGCATTCGATAAGGTGCCACATAGGAGATTGGTGAGTAAAATCAAAGCTCATGGCATTGGGGGCAGGGTTTCAACATGGATAGAAAACTGGTTGGCAGATAGAAAGCAAAGGGTAGCAGTGAATGGGTGTTTCTCGGACTGGCTGGAGGTGACTAGTGGGGTACCACAGGGCTCTGTATTGGGACCACAGCTCTTTACGATTTATGTCAATGATTTAGATGAGGGCATTGAAAACTATATCAACAAGTTTGTTGACGATACTAAACTGGGTGGCAGTGTGACATGCGAAGAGGATGTTAGGAGAATACAGGGAGACTTGGATAGGCTGAGTGAGTGGGCAGATACTTGGCAGATGTCATTCAATGTGAATAAATGTGAAGTTATCCACTTTGGAAGCAGGAACAAGAGGGCAGAGTATTGTCTGAACAGTGTAGAGTTAGGTAAGGGAGAAATGCAAAGAGACCTAGGAGTCCTAGTTCACCAGTCAATGAAGGTGAATGAGCAAGTGCAACAGGCAGTGAAGAGGGCAGATGGAATGTTGGCCTTTGTTACAAGGGGAATTGAATACAAGAGCAGGGATGTCCTTTTGCATTTGTACAGGGCCCTGGTGAGAACACACCTGGAATATTGTGTACAGTTTTGGTCTCCAGGTTTAAGGAAGGACATTCTGGCAGTTGAGGAAGTGCAGCATAGATTCACTAGGTTGATTCCTGGGATGGCAGGGCTGTCTTACGCAGAGAGATTGGAGAGATTGGGCTTGTACACGCTGGAATTGAGGAGATTGAGAGGGGATCTGATTGAAACGTTTAAGATAATTAAAGGATTTGATAGAGGCAGGAAATATGTTCCAGATGTTGGGAGAGTCCAGTACCAGAGGGCATGGATTGAGAATAAGAGGTCAGTTATTTAAAACAGAGTTGAGGAAGAGCTTCTTCTCCCAGAGAGTTGTGCAGGTGTGGAGTGCACTACCTCGGAAGACGGTGTAGGCCAATTCTCTGGATGCTTTCAAGAAGGAGCTGGATAGATATCTGATGGATAGGGGAATCAAGGGATATGGGGACAAGGCAGGGACTGGGTATTGATAGTGAATGATCAGCCATGATCTCAGAATGGCGGTGCAGACTCGAGGGGCCGAATGGTCTACTTCTGCACCTATTGTCTATTGTCTATCAAATCTCTATCAATCATCTACTTTTCATGGAATAAAGTCCTAACCTATTCGATCTTCCCTTACAACTCGGGTCCTTCAGTCCCAATAACATCCTTGTAAATTTTCTCTGTACTCTTTCAACCTTATTTACATCTTTCCTGTAGGCAGGTAACCAAAACTGCATGCAATACTCCAATCTGGGCCTTGCCAAAGTCTTGTACAACTTCAACATAACATCCCAACACTTGTACTCAATACTTTGATCTATGAAGGTCAATATGCCAAAAATGGATCTGCGTTTCTAGATCCTTTTGTTCTACTACACTCCTCAGTACACTGTGTAAGGCCTACCCGGTTAGTCCTACTGAAGTGCAAAACCTTGCACTTGTCTGCATTAAGTTCAATCTGCCATTTTTCAGCCCCTTTTTTTCCAGCTGGTCCAGATCCTGCTGCAAGCTGTGATAGTCTTCCTCGCTGTCCAATACACCCCCAGTCTTGGTGTCATCTGCAAATTTGCTGATCCAGTTAACAACATTTTTATCCAGATCACAAATAACAAGGGCCCAGCACTGATCCCTGCGGCACTCCACTAGTCCCAGTCAGAGAGCCAACCATCTACTACCACTCTCTGATGTCTCCCTCAAAGTTGTTGGCTAATCTAATTTACTATCTCATCTTGAAGCAACTGAACCTTCTTGACCAACCTCCCATGTGGGACCTTGTCAAATGCCTTGCTAAAGACCATGTAGACAACATCCACAGCCTTTCCTTCATCCTGTTTCCTGGTAACTTCCTCAAAAAAACACAATATGATTGGCTAGACACAACCTACCAGGTACAAAGCCATGCTGACTATCCCTAATCTGGCCCTGTCTACCCAAATACTGGTATATCCAGTCCCTTAGAATTCCTTCCAACAACTTTCCTACTACTGGTGACAGGCTCACTGGCCTATAATTTACTGGTTTATTTTTAGAATCTTTCTTAAATAGTGGAACCACATTAGGTATCCTCCAGTACCTCACCTGTTGCTAAGGATGATTTAAATATCTCTGCTAGGGCCCTTGCAAATTCTGTGCTTGCCTCGCACTGGATCGAAGGAAACACCTTGTCAGGCACTGGGATTCATCCACCCTGACAGCAAACACTATATAGGGTTCATGACGGTGCTGCTGCTTTGCCTCACTTCTGTAGACTATGTGTCCATCTCCCGAGTAAAGACAGATGCAAAAATTCCACTTATGATCTCCTCCATCTCTTTCAGCTCCATTCTGATCTTTCAGAGGTTCAATTTTGTCCCATGGAATCCTTTTGTTCTTAGCATATCTGTAGAATTCCTTGGGATTCAGCTTCACTTGTCTGTTAGAGCAACTTCAGACCATCTTTTAGCCCTCCCAATTTCTTTCTTTAGTGTTCTTTTGCATTTCTTATACTACATAAGCTTCTTATTTGCTTCAACCTGCCTATATCTGCGATGCATCTGCTATTTTTCCTATGCCGGGGCTCAATCTCTCTTGTAAGCCGAGGTTCCCTGCACTCATTATCTTCACCTTTTATTCTGACAGTCATATACAAAATTTCACTTTGGAAGACCTCTCACTTACTAAGTACACCTTTACCAGAAAACCATTTGTCCCAATTCACACTTGCCAGATCCTTCCTGATACCATCAAAATTTGCCTTTTTCCAATTTAGAATCTCAATCCATGGACCAGACATATCTTTTCCCAGATTTACTTGGAAACTAATGATCACTAGAAGCAAAGTGATCCCCTACACAAACTTCTGTCACCTGTCCCATATTCCCTGATAAGAGATCAAGTATTGCATGCTCTTCTGTTGTGACTTCTATGTACTGATTAAGGAAACTGTCCTAAACACATTTGACAAACTATCCAATCTAGTCATTTTACAGTATGGGAGTCCCAGTCAATATGTGGAAAGTTAAAATCACCTACAATAACATGTTTCTTGCAGCAGTTTGTGATCTCTCTGCAAATTTGTTCCTCTAAATCCTGTGGACTGTCTATAATATAGCCCCATTAACGAGGTCATAGGAACAGAGAAAACCTGCAGCACAATACAGGTCCTTCGGCCAACAGTACTGTGCCGAACATGTGCATACTTTAAGAATTACCTAGGGTTACCCATAGCCCTCTGTTTTTCTAAGCTCCATGTACCTAACCAGGAGTCTCTTAAAAGACCCTATTGTATCCGCCTCCACCACAGTCGCTGGCAGCCCATTCCATGCACCATTACTCTCTGTGTTATAAAAAAAAACACAACAACAACAACACACACTGACATCTCTGTACCTACTTCCAAGCACCTTAAAACTGTGCCCTCTTGTGTTAGCAATTTCAGCCCTGGGAAAAAACCCCTGACTATCCACAGGATCAATGCCTCTCATCATCTTAGACACTTCCATCCGGTCAGCTGTCATCCTCCTTTGCTCCAAGGAGAAAAGGCTAAGTTCGCTCAACCTATTCTCGTAAGGCATGCTCTCCAATCCAGACAACACCCTTGTAAATCTCCTCTGGACCCTTTCTATGGTTTCCACATCCTTCCTGTAGTGAGGCAACCAGAACTGAGCTCCATACTCCAAGTGAGGTCTGACCACGGCCCTAAAAAGCTGTAACATTGCCTCTCAGCTCTTAAACTCAATCCCATGGTTGGTGAGGGCCAATACACCAGATGCCTTCTTAATCAAAGAGTCAAACTGCGCAGTGGCTTTGAGTGTCAGACCTCAGGATCCCTCATTTCCCCACACTGCTAACTGTCTTACCATTAATACTATATTCTGCAATCATGTTTGACCTACCAAAATGAACATCTCACACTATACTGCGTTGAACTTCATCTGTCACTTCTCAGCCTAGTTTTGCATCCTATCGATGTCCTGCTGACATCTCTCCACACTAATCACAACGCTCCCAACCTTTGTGTCATTAGCAAATTTACTAACCCATCCCTCCACTTCCTCATACAGGATATTTATAAAAATCGCAAAGGGGTCGCAGAACAGATCACTGGTCACCAACCTCCATGCAAATATGACCTGTCTACAACCACTCTTTGCCTTCTGTGGGCAAGCCAATTCTGGATCCACAACTCAAAGTTCCCTTAGATCCCATGCCTCCTTACTTTCTCAATAAGCCTTGCATGGGGTAACTTATCAAATGCCTTGCTGAAATCCATATACACTACATCTACTGCTCTACCTTCATCAATGTGTTTAGTCATGTCCTCAAAAAAATCAATCAGGCTCATAAGGCATGACCTGCATTTGACAAAGCCATACCGACTATTCCTAATCCTATTATGCCTCTCTAAATGTTCATAATTCTTGCCTCTCAGGATCTTTTCCACCAGCATACCAACTACTGAAGTAAGACTCACTGGTCTATAATTTCCTGGGCTATCTCTACTCCCTTTCTTGAATAAGAGGACAACATCCAATCCTCTGGAACTTCTCCTGTCCCCATTGATGATGCAAACATCATTGCCAGAGACTTATTCAACTTGATGCTTTCTAAAAGCTCCAGCACAATGTCTTTCTTAATGTCTATATGCTCAAGCTTTTCAGTCTGCTGTAAGTCATCTCTACAATTGTCAAGGTCCTTTTCCGTAGTGAATACTGAAGTAAGGTATTCATTAAGTACCTCTGCTATCTCTTCCAGTTCCATACACACTTTTCCACAGTCACACTTGATTGGTCCTATTCTCTCACATTTTATCCTCTTGCTCTTCACATACTTGTAGAATGCTTTGGGGTTTTCCTTAGTCATGCTCGCCAAGGCCTTCTCATGGCCCCTTCTGACTTTTCTAATTTCATTCTTAAGCTCCTTCCTGCTAGCCTTATAGTTTTCTAGATATCTATCATTACCTATTTTTTTGATTTTGTAAGCTTTTCTTTTCTTCTTGACTAGATTTTCAACAGCCTTTGTACACCATGGTTCCTGTATGATACCATCCTTTCCCTGTCTCATTGGAACATACTTATACAGAACACTACGCAAATATCCCCGAACATTTGCCACATTTCTTCCATATATTTCCCTGATAACCATATAACATATAACCAGAACTGAAAATACACATAGACTAAGATGTTAACTGTCCTGTGGTATCATCAGTTGATCTGCCACCTGTTTTCAGGAGTTTCGGCCCACTTATGATCAAGACTCCCTCGAGGTGGTGGGCCAGCAGTGCTAAAGCACCACCTCCCACTGATGAGCTTAACAACCTGGCATCTGCCTCTGTCAGAGTTGTTGGTCGCATCCATCCAACAGATAGTCTACTCTTCAGGTACCTATGCAGCTACTGAAGAGTTTACAAAAGATGGATACACTGTCCGACTATCTGCCCCTCTGGACGTACTTAGTCCACACCCATTATGATCCTGCCTCTGCTGCCTCAGCTACAGCCCTGCTGGTTGATCTGATCTCTCTTCTAGTGAAGCCAAGGTCACGCAGCCACTTCTGGAAAGTGAACACAATAAAGCCGCGGCACCCTACTTCGAATGGATAGCATGAGACCTTCCACTCTCTGTCTCTGTACTCTGATCTTAATTCTGCATACTTGGTTAACTTGCGCTCATGGGCTTCATCGATGTTGCCTTCCTAGGGCAACAATAACCACTTCTCTGCTGGTGTCAGACCAGATGATTATATCTGGACGCAATTTGCTCCGGGAAACTGCCTTTCCCGTCCAGGTTGACCTTAACACACCAGTCATTGGCTGAAGAAAGTATGCTTGATCGTGGGCCTGCGCTGTACACCCTTGACTTGGAGCCTTCTTTCACAAATGATGTGCGATGTTCTGTGCAGCATGGGGCTTGAGATAAGTTGTGCTGCAGTATTCTCTGCTCAGCCGCTTCTGTTACAACTTTGAGAACGTTGTTATGTCTCCAAGTGTACATGCCGTTGGAAAGATTGACTCTGCATGCACTCAAAATATGCTGACGTGTTCCCTTCTCGCCACAAGTATTACGCCTGTCTGACATATAACCATATAAAAATTACAGCACAGAAACAGGCCATCTTGGCCCTTCTAGTCAGTGCCGAACGCTTTCTCACCTAGTCCCACCGACCTGCACTCAGACCATAACCCTCCATTCCTTTCCTGTCCATATACCTAACCAATTTTTTTTTTTAAGATGACAATATCGAACCTGCCTCTGCCACTTCTACTGGGAGCTCGTTCCACACAGCTACCACTTTCTGAGTAAAGAAGGTCCCCCTCCTTTTACCCCTAAACTTTTGCCCAATAACTCTCAACTCATGTCCTCTTGTTTGAATTTCCCCTACTCTCAATGGAAAAAGTCTATCCACGTCAACTCTATCTATTCCCCTCATAATTTTAAATACCTCTATTGAGTCCCCCCTCAACCTTCTATGCTCCAAAGAATAAAGACCTAACTTGTTCAACCTTTCTCTGTAACTGAAACCCAGGTAACATTCTAGTAAATCTCCTCTGCCCTCTCTCTATTTTGTTGACATCTTTCCTATAATTCAGTGACCAGAACTGTACACAATACTCCAAATTTGGCCTCACCAATGTCTTGTACAATTTTAACATTACATCCCAACTTCTATACTCAATGCTCTGATTTATAAAAGCTAGCATACCATAAACTTTCTTCACCACCCTATCCGCATGAGATTCCACCTTCAGGGAACTATGCACCATTATTCCTAGATCACTCTTTCTACCACATTCCGCAATGCCCTACCATTTACCATGTATGTCCTATTTAGATTATTCCTACCAAAATGTAGCACCTCACACTTTTCAGCATTAAACTCCATCTGCCATCTTTCAGCCCACTCTTCCAACTGGCCTAAATCTCTGCAAGCTTCGAAAACCTACTTCATTATCCACAATGCCACATATCTTAGTATCATCTGCATACTTACTAATCCAATTTACCACCCCATCATCCAGATCATTAATGTATATAACAAACAACATTGGACCCTGAGGCACACCACTAGTCACTGGCCTCCAACCTGACAAACAGTTATCCACCACTACTCTCTGGCATCTCCCATCCAACCACTGTTGAATCCATTTTACTACTTCAATGTTAATATCTAACGATTGAACCTTCCTAACTAAACTTCTATGCGGTACCTTGTCAAAGGCTTTACTGAAATCCATTTAGACAACATCCACTGCTTTACCCTCATCAACTTTCCTTGTAACCTCTTCAAAAAATTCAGTAAGATTTGTAAACCATGACCTTCCATGCACAAATCCATGTTGACTGTTCCTAATCAGACCCTGTCTATCCAGATAATTATATATACCATCTCTAAAAATACTTTCCATTAATTTACCCACCACTGATGTCAAACTTACAGGCCAATAATTGCTAGGTTTACTCTTAGAACCCTTTTTAAACAATGGAACCACATGAGCAATACACCAATCTTCCAGCACCATCCCTGTTTCTAATGACATCTGAAATATTTCTGTCAGAGCCCCTGCTATTTCTACACTAACTTCCCTCAATGTTCTAGGGAATATCCTATCAGAATCTGGAGATTTATCCACTTTTATATCCTTTAAAAGCACCAGTACTTCCTCTTCTTTAATCATCATAGTTTCCATAACTAGCCCACATGTTTCCCTTACCTTACACAATTCAATATCCTTCTCCTTAGTGAATACCGAAGAAAAATTGTTCAAAATCTCCCCCATCTCTTTTGGCTCCACACATAGCTCTCTACTCTGAATTCTCTAAGGGACCAATTTTATCCCCCACAATCCTCTTGCTATTAATATAACTGTAGAACCCCTTTGGACTTATTTCCACCTTACTTGCCTCATATCTTTTCTAATTTCTTTCCTAAGATTCTTTTTATATTCTTTATATTCCTTGAGCTCTTCATTTACTCCATGCTGCCTATATTTATTGTAGATCTTTCATTTTCCACACCAGGTTTCCAATATCCCTTGAAAACCATGGCTCTCTTCAAACTTTTAACCTTTCCTTTCAACCTAACAGGAACATAAATATTCTGTACCCTCAAAATTTCACCTTTAAATGAGCTCCATTTCTCTATTACATCCTTCCCAATAAACAAATTGTCCCAATCCTTCTAAATCCTTTTGCATCTCCTCAAAGTTAGCCTTTCTCCAATCAAAAATCTCAACGCTGGGTCCAGACCTATCCTTTTCCATAATTATATTGAAACTAATGGCATTGTGATCACTGGTCCCAAAGTGCTCCCCAACACTTACCTCTGTCACCTAACCTATCTCATTCTCTTACAGGAGATCCAACACTGCCCCTTCTGTAGTTGGTAGCTCTATGTATTGCTGCAAAAAACTATCCTGCACAGATTTTACAAACTCCAAACCATCTAGCCCTTTTACAGAATGGGCTTCCCAGTCTATGTGTGGGAAATTTTAAATCTCTCACAATTACAACCTTGTGTTTACTGCAAATATCTGCAATCTCCTCCAATTCTCACTCCCCATTAGGCGGTCTATAATACGCCCCTATAAGTGTTACTACTCCTTTCCCATTCCTCAATTCCACCCAAATAGTCTCCCTAGACGAGCCCTCTAATCTATCCTGCCAGAGCACCACTGTAATATTTTCTCTGACAAGCAATGCACCACCTCCCCCTCTTGCCCTTCCGATTCTATCACACCTGAAGCAACGAAATCCAGGAATAGTTAGTTGCCAATGACACCCCTCCTGCAACCATGTTTCACTAATAGCTAATCATTTTTCCAGGTATCTACCCATTCTCTAAGCTCATCCACCTTTCTTACACTGCTCCTAGCATTAAAACAAATGCATTTAAGAAATTTTCCACCTCTTACTCTCTGTTTATCCCTATTGGTGCAAACAACTTTACTATCTTCTTTTTCTTCCTTCTCCCCTACATCTTCGGTCTCAGCGCTCCCCTTCTGTATCATCTGCCTATCCTCCCTCACACAGTCTACAAGTTTTCTCTATTTGTGAACTAACCTCCTCTCTCCTCGTCTCTTCAATTTGATTCCCACCCCCGAACCATTCTAGTTTAAAGTCTCCCCAGGAGCCTTAGTAAATCTCCTCGCCAGGATATTGGTCCCCCTAGGGTTCAAGTGCAACCCGTCCTTTTTGTACAGGTCACACCTGCCCCAAAAGAGGTCCCAATGATCCAGAAACTTGAATCCCTGCCCCTTGCTCCAATCCCTCAGCCACGCATTTATCCTCCATCTCATTCCATTTCTACTCTCACTGTCGCATGGTAATCCTGAGATTACTACCTTTGCGGTCCTTCTTCTCAACTCCCTTCTTAACTCCCTATATTCTCCTTTCAGGACCTCTTCCCTTTTCCTACCTATGTCATTGGTACCTATATGTACCATGACCTCTGGCTCCTCACCCTCCCACTTCAGGGTATCTTGGACGCGATCAGAAGCATCCCGGACCCTGGCACCAGGGAGACAAACTCTCCTGACTGCGTCCACAGAATCGCCTATCTGACCCCCTATCGAGTCCCCTATTACTACTGCCTTCCTCTTCCTTTCCCTACCCTTCTGAGCTACAGGGCCGGACTCTGTGTCCCCCAACAGTACTCAAACAGGAGTACTTATTGTCAAAGGGACAGCCACTGGGGTACTCTCTAGTACCTGACTCTTCCCCTTCCCTCTCCTAACCGTGGCCCACTTGTCTGCCTCCCGTGGCCCTGGTGTGACCACCTGCCTGTAACTCCTCTCTATCAACTCCTCACTCTCACTGACCAGATGAAGGTCATCGAGCTGCAGCCCCAGTTCCCTAACACGGTCCCTTAGGAGCTGCAGCTTGGCGCACCTGGCGCAGATATGAACGTCTGGGAGGCTAGGAGACTCCAGGACCTCCCACATCCGACCCCGAGAACAACAAGCTGCCCTCACACTCATAATTCCCCCTTTCCTCAAATAACAGGAAAAACTAAAACTAAACCTATCTTGCCTCACCTGTTTCCACCTAAGCTTGTTGAGCCAAAGTCCTTAAGCCTTCACTCTGCTCCCAGCTCACTCCACTGCCCGTGAACGACACTGCCCACTGTATAAGGCTGTGTTCCTTTTAAATCTTCCACGCTTCTCTGCCTGACGTCACACGCCTGTGCAGTCCCGCCTCTCTTAACCCCGATGAGAAGAAAAAATCAAAATGGTTCCCGCAGCACTCCTGTTCTGATTCTCAGACTTCCTTCTCCAAACATCTGTTCCCAATTTATGCTTCCAAGTTCCTGTCTGATAGCTTCATATTTTCCCTTACTCCACTTAAATTGTTTCCTAACTTGTATATTCCTTTCCAATGCTATGGTAAGAGAGGTAGAATTTGATCACTATCTCCAAAATTCTCTCCCATTGAGAGATCTGGTTCATTTCCCAATACCAGATCAAATACAGACGTTTCTCATATAGGCTTATCGACATATTGTGTCAGGAATACACCTAACAAACTCCACCCCATCCAATCTCCTTGCTTAGGGAGATGCATTTTTCCCAATATTGGGGTAATTAAAATCTCCCACCACAACAACCCTGTTATTATTGTACCTTTCCAGAATCTGTCTCCCTATCTGCTCCTCAATGTCCCTGTTACTATTGGGTGGTCTATAAAAAAAACACCCAGTAGAGTTCCTAACTTCCACCCACAGAGGCTCAGTAGATAATCCCTCCATGACTTCCTCCTTTTCTGCAGCCATGACACTATCTCTCATCAGCAGTGCCACACCCTCTCCTCTTTTGCCTCTCTCCCTGTCCTTTCTGAAACAGGTAAAGCCTGGCACTCTGACCATTCTTGCCCCTGAGCCATCCAGGTCTCTGTAATGTCCACAACATCAAAGCTCCAAGCACTGATCCATGCTCTAAGCTCATCTGCTTTGTTCATGCATTAAAATAGACTCCTTGCATTAAAATAGACACATCTCAAACAATCAGTCTCAATATATCCCTTCTCTATTACCTGGCTATCCTCCTTCTCACACTGTCTCCAAGCTTTCTTGATTTGTGAGCCAACTGCTCCTTCCTCCATCTCTTCAGTTTGGTTCCCACTCCTCCCCCCAGCAATTGTAATTTAAACTCTCTCCAGCAGCTTTAGCAAACCTCCCTGCCAGGATATTGGTCCTCCTGGAATTCAAGTGCAACCCGTCCTTTTTGTATAGGTCGCTCCTGCCCCAAAACAGGTCCCAATGATCCAGAAATCTGAATCCCTGCCCCCTGCTCCAATCCCTCAGCCATGCATTTATCCTCCACCTCACTCTATTCCCATATTGATCATCGCGTGGCACAGGCGGTAATCCCGGGATTCCTATCTTTGTGGTCCTGCTTCTCAATTTCCTTCCTAACTCCCTTTTTTCTGTTTTTAGGATCTCCTCCCTTTTCCTACCCATGTTGTTGGTACATATTGGTTGTTCTCTGGCTCTGGCTGTTCTCCTTCCCACCACACGATATCATGGACGTGATCAGAAACATCCCGGACCCTGGCACCTGGGAGGCAAACTACCATCCATACTTCTTTTCCTGTGTCCACAGAATCACCTGTCTGACCCCCTAACCATAGAGTCCCCTATCACTGCTGCCATTCTCTTCCTTTCCCTACTCTTCTGAGCCACAGGGCCAGACTCTGTGCCAGAGGCATGGCCACTGTTGCTTCCCTCAGGTAGGTTGTTTCCCCCCATCCCAACAGTACTCAAACAGTACTTATTGTTAAGGGGGACAGCACAGGGGTACTTTCTAGTATCTGACTCTTGCCCTTCCCTCTCCTGACTGTTACCCTCTATCTCTTGAGGCCCCGGTGTGACTACCTGCTCTCTCCAGTTCCATAACGTAGTCCCTAAGGAGTTGCAACTCGACACATCCGGCGCAGATGTGGCCGTCCAGGAGGCTGGGAGTCCCCTGGACATCCCACATCCGACACCCAGTGCAGAACACCAGGATCACAGACATACTTCCTGTTTCTTTTCTTCACAAGTAACTTACCCTGCCTTGACCTGTTATCACTGAAGCCTTGCTGAGCCAAAACCCTCCTACTCTGACTCTCTCTACTCTGATGCCTGCTCTATAAAGCTGTCTTCTTTTTAAATTCATCCGACCAGTCTAACTCGCCTACGTCCACGTGCCTGCACAGTCATGCTTCGATCAATTGCTTTTAGAAGAATCCTGTTTGATTGTTTACATCGAATAATTCTGGGGAGGAAGGCTTTCTTTTGGTTCTCCTGTTGAGGGAATCCTTCACAGCTTTCACTTTCCCATGCTACCCTAAGGGGAAAATGATTCTTGTTATCTATTTTCCTTGTAATTTTATATACTTCTAGCATTTCACCTGCCACTTTGTCCACTCCAGGGAAGACAAACTGATCTCTTCTTATACAGTGGTGCTAGAAAGTTTGTGAATTCTGTAGAATTTTATCTATTTCTGCATAAATATGACCTAAAATGTAATCAGATCTTCATGGAAGTCCTAAAACTAGATAAAGAAAACCATACTAAATAAATTACACAAAAACATTATACTTGTTCATTTATTGAGAAAAATTATCCAATATTACATATATTTCTTGGAAAAAAGTATGTGAACCCCTGCTTTCAGTAACTGGTGTGATCCCCTTGTACAGCAATAACTTCAACCAAATGTTTCTGGTAACTGTTGATCACTCCTGTACATTGGCTTGGAGGAATTTTAGGCCATTCCTCCTTACAAAACTGCTTCAACTCTGGGAAATTGTGGGTATCCTTGCATGAACTGCTTTCTTCTATAGGATTAAGGTCAGAACTTTGACTCGGCCAATTCCAAAACTCAAATTTTCTTCTTTTTAAACCATTCTGTTGTTGTTGATTTGAAGCAAGAAGGCTGTGAGTGGAACATCTGAAAGGATTTTCGGAGAGAAGGTGTTTTACTACTCGGGGTAAAGAGAGGCAAGACTGCACAGGTGTATGACTTCAGCCAGAAGAGAGCAGGATGAGTTTAAAAAGAAAACCGCCATATACAGTGTGAGAGGGCTTTCGCTCAAATGGGGCTTCGGCGAAGAATTGATTCGCAGAGATTCACAGACAACAGTCTTCGACTTCCCCAGTGGACTCTTCCCTTTCTCTCATGGTCCTCTTCCGCTAACATCCATTGTTCTGACATGGCAGGTGAGCTCAGACCCGCGCTGTACTCCTCCTGTGATGTGTGGGAACTCAGGGAGGCTGACAGTATCCCTGAAGACTACATGTGCAAGAAATGTGTCCAGTTGCAGCTCCTGAAAGACCACATGTCGGCACTGGAGCTGCATATGGACTCA
Source organism: Hypanus sabinus (assembly GCF_030144855.1). Classification (NCBI taxonomy): domain Eukaryota; kingdom Metazoa; phylum Chordata; class Chondrichthyes; order Myliobatiformes; family Dasyatidae; genus Hypanus; species Hypanus sabinus. Next base: position 151,704,184 of record NC_082715.1, on the reverse strand, counting down.
CTTTGGAGCATCCGAATGCTGAAAACATTGTGCATAGCACACTTAGTGAGTGCTTACACCACAGCTTAAGGATCCAGGGGAAGATAGGGAATGGGTGACCAACAGGAAGAGTAATAGCAGGAGCCTCCTGCAGTATCTCCCTCCAAAACAGATATACCGCTTTGGAATCTGTTGGGGGAGATGGCTCATCAGGTGAATGCAGCAGTAGCCAGTCTCATGGCACCGTGCATGGCTCTGCTGCGCAAGAGGGCAAGAAAAAGAGTGGCGGAGCTGTTGGTGGTAGGAGATTCCACGGTAAGGGGAGTAGAGAGGAGCTTCTGTGATGGTATGGTGTGTTACCTCCCGGGTGCAAGGGTGAGAGATGTCTCAGAGAGGCTGCAGGGCATTCTGAAAGGGGAGGGTGAGCAGCCAGCTGTCGTGGAGCATGTAGGTACTAACGATATAGGAAGAAAGCGGTTTGAGGACCTACAAGCTGAATTTAGGGAGCCAGGAAATAAATTAAAGAGTAGGACCTCAAAGGTAATCATCTCAGGATTATTACCGGTGCCACGTGCTAGCCATAGTTGGAATAGCAGGATAGCTAGAATGAATACGTGGCTTGAGCAGTGGTGCAGGAGGGAGGGTTTCAGATTCTTGGGGCATTGGAACCACTTCTGGGGGAGGTGGAGCCGGTACCGTCCGGATGGTCTCCATCTGGGCAGGGCCAGGTTCAATGTCTGAGTGAGATTATTTGCTAGTGCTGTTGGGGAGGCTTTAAACTAATATGGCAGGGGGGTGGGAACCCACACAGAAAAGAAGAGGGAAGTAATGCAGAGACCAAAGCTAGAGTTAGTGAAGAAAAAAGTAGGAGTAGAGTGCATAAAAGTAAAAAGCAAAAATCGCATGGGTCACCAGATTCTAAAAAGACAATGAGTATAAGGACACTTTATCTAAATACCCGTAGAATTAGAAACAAGGTTAGTGAACTTGTGGCACAGATCAGTACCAAGCATATGATTTAGTAGCTATTACAGAAACCTGGTTGCAAGGTGGAGATGACTGGGAATTAAGTATCCAAGTGTATCAGGTAATACGGAGAAATAGGAAAGAAGGCAGAGAAGGTGGGGTGGCGTTCTCGATTAGGGATGAGATCAGGATGATTGTGAGAGATGATATAAGATCTACGGAACAGAATGTTGAGTCCACCTGGGTAAAGATTAAGAATAGTAAAGGGAAAAAAATCACTGGTGGGTGTTGTCTATAGGCCAGCTAATAAAAATATTGCAGTGGCAGAGACGATTAACCAAGAAATAACTGAGGCTTGTAAGAACAGAAAGACAGTTGTCATGGGGGATTTTAACTTCCACGTAGATTGGGTGAATCAGGTTGGTCAAGGAAATCTTGAGGAAGACTTCATAGAATGCATTCGTGATGGCTTTCTTGAACAACATTTTAGTGAACTTACAAGGGAAAATATTATCTTAGATCTAGTCTTGTGCAATGGGACAGGTAAGATTAATGATCTTTTAGTCAGGGATCCTCTTGGAAAGAGTGATCATTGAATTTCGCATAGAGATGGAGAATTAAATAGTCAGATCTAAAACTAGTGATTTATGTTTGACAAACCTTATTGAATTTTTTGAAGAAGTTACGAGGAATGTTGACGAGGGTAAGGCAGTGGATGTGGTCTATATGGACTTCAGCAAAGCCTTTGACAAAGTTTCACATGGAAGGTTAGTTAAGAAGGTTCAGTCGTTAGGTATTAATGCTGGAGTAATAAAATGGATTCAACAGTGGCAAGATGGGAGATGCCAGAGAGTAGTGGTGGATAATTGTTTATCGGGATGGAGGCCGGTGACTAGCGGGGTGCCTCAGGGATCTGTTTTGGGCCCAATGTTGTTTCTAATATACATAAATGATTTGGATGATGGGGTGGTAAATTGGATTAGTAAGTATGCCGATGATACTAAGGTAGGAGGTGTTGTGGATAATGAGGTGGATTTTCAAAGCTTGCAGGGAGATTTATGCCGGTTAGAAGAATGGGCTGAACGTTGGCAGATGGAGTTTAATGCTGAGAAGTGTGAGGTTCTACATTTTGGCAGGAATAATCCAAATAGAACATACAGAGTAAATGGTAGGGCATTGAGGAATGCAGAGGAACAGAGAGATCTAGGAATAACTGTGCATAGTTCCCTGAAAGTGGAGTCTCATGTAGATAGGGTGGTGAAGAGGGCTTTTGGAACGCTGGCCTTTATAAATCAAAGCATTGAGTACAGAAGTTGGGATGTAATGCTAAAGTTGTACAAGGCATTGGTAAGGCCAAATTTGGAATATTGTGTGCAGTTCTGGTCACCGAATTATAGGAAAGATATCAATAAATTAGAGAGAGTGCAGAGATGATTTACTAGGATGTTACCTGGGTTTCAGCAATTAAGTTACAGAGAAAGGTTGAACAAGTTAGGTCTCTATTCATTGGAGCGTAGAAGGTTGAGGGGGGATTTGATCGAGGTATTTAAAATTATGAGAGGGATAGATAGAGTTGACGTGAACAGGCTGTTTCCATTGAGAGTAGGGGAGATTCAAACTAGAGGACATGATTTGAGAGTTAGGGGGCAGAAGTTTAAGGGAAACATGAGGGGGTATTTCTTTACTCAAAGAGTGATAGCTGTGTGGAATGAGCTTCCTGTAGAAGTAGTAGAGGCCAGTTCAGTTGTGTCATTTAAGGTAAAATTGGATAGGTATATGGACAGGAAAGGAGTGGAGGGTTATGGGCTGAGTGCGGGTAGGTGGGACTAGGTGAGATTAAGGGTTCGGCACGGACTAGGAGGGCCAAGATGGCCTGTTTCCGTGCTGTGATTGTTATATGGTTATATATGGTTATATTTGCTTGAACAGGGAGACTACAATGGGATGAGGGAGGAGTTGGCTAATGTGGATTGGGAGCACAAGCTATTTGGTAGGACAGTTGAGGAACAGTGGAATACTTTCAAAGAGACTTTTCACAGTGCTCAACAAAAGTATATTCCTGTCAAAAGTAAGGACAGTAAGTGTGGGGAAAGTGAGCCTTGGATAACTAAGGAAATAAAAGATAGTATCAAATTAAAAGCTGATGTGTACAAAGTCGCAAAGAGTAGTGGGAGACTGGAGGATTGGGAAAACTTTAAAAAGCAACAGAGAACAACTAAACAAGAAATAAAGAAAGGGAAGAAAGAGTAAGAAAGTAAATTAGCACAAAATATAAAAACAGATAGCAAAAGTTTTTATAAATATATAAAGCGGAAGAGGGTGGCTAAAGTCAATGTAGGTCCCATGGATGACGATAAGGGGAAATTGATATTGGGTGATAAGGAAACGGCTGAGGCATTGAATGACTAGTTTGTGTCAGTCTTCACCGTGGAGGACATGTTTAATATGCCAAAAAATGATGTTATGGATGAAATGGGAGGTGAGGACACATTTTAGATAATATTTATGCAGAAATAGAGAAAATTCTACAGGGTTCACAAACTTCCTAACACAACTGTAACTGAAATCCTCCAACTCTTGAGAAGGAGAGGATTCACGGGATTTTTCAGATTTTTTAAACAGCCAACCAATTGGGAGTGGAGGAACTGAAGACAGCCGGTCAGCTAGCGCACTATGAAAGATGTTTTGTCTAGCGAAGTGGCCATCATCGTAAAGGCCATCGTCAGGGTGGACTGAGTCAGAGTGGGATGGCTTTGGCTTAACAGGCTTCGGCGTGAACAGGCAGAGGCGTGAACAGGCTTCGGCGTGAACAGGCAGAGGCGAGGGAAGTGTCCAGTAAGTTGTTTTTTTTTCTCATTCAATTTATTTTTTAACTAGTTAGTTTAGAGAGAATGCCAGGTAGGATGTTGGAATGCTCCTCTTGCAGGATGTGGGAAGTGCATTAGAGAACTGGAGCAGGAGCTGGATGACCTCCGGATCATTCGGGAGAATGAGGAGTTTATAGGTAGTAGTTTCAGGGAGGTAGCTATGCCAAAGGAGCAGAGCACAAGTAATTGGGTTACCATCAGGCGAGGGAGGGGGAAAGGACAGGTAGAGCAGGGTTCCCCTGTGGCCATTCCCCTCAACAAGTATACTGAATTGGATACTGTTGGGGGGATGACTTACCTGGGACAAGCTGCAGCAGCCGGATCTCTGGCACTGAGTCTGGTTCTGCTGTGCAGAAGCGAGGGAGGAAGAAGAGGAGAGCGGTAGTGATAGGGGACTCAATCGTTAGAGGTACAGACAGGAGGTTCTGTGGTCGTGACAGAGACTCCTGGATGGTTTGTTGCCTCCTGGGTGCCAGGGTCAGGGATGTCTCTGATCGTGTGCATGGCATTCTGCAGTGGGAGGGGGATCAGCCAGATGTCATGGAACACATTTGTACCAATGACATAGAAAGAAAGAGTGAAAAGGTCCTGAAGAATGAGTATAGAGGGAAAGGAGGACCTTAAGGGTGGTAATCTCAGGATTGCTACCTGTGCCACGTGCCAGTGAGGGTAAGAGTAGGATGTTTTGGAGGATGAACATATGGCTGAGGAACTGGTGTAAGGGGCAGGGTTTCAGATTTCAGGATCATTCTTCTGGGGCAGGTGGGACCTGTACAAGAGAGACGGGCTACACCTGAACTACAGGGGGGCCAATATCCTTGCAGAGAGGTTTGCTAGTGCTATTGGGGGGGGGTTTAAACTAGATTTGCAGGGGGATGGAAACCAGAGTGACAGAGTGGATAGTGGAGCGGGGGTGAAAATAAATGATGTTAAAGTTTCATGCAAAGTCACAAATAGAAGGGTTATGTATGGTGGTAATAATCTTCTGAGGTGTGTCTATTTCAATGCGAGGAAAATAGTGGGGAAGACTGACGAACTGAGGGCGTGGATTGACATGTGGAATTATGACATTGTAGCCTTTAGTGAAACTTGGCTACAGGAGGGGCAGGACTGGCAGCTTAATATTCCAGGGTTCTGATGTTTCAGACATGATAAAGGGAGATGGATGAAGGGTGGGGCCGGGTGGCATTGCTGGTCAGGGAAAATGTTACAGCAGTGCTTCGGCAGGACAGATTAGAGGGCTTGTCTACCGAGGCCATATGGGTGGAGCTGAGAAACAGGAAAGATATGACCATATTAATGGGGTTGTATTATAGACCGCCCAATAGTCAGCGAGAATTGGATGAGCAAATCTGCAGAGAGATAACAGACAACTGCAGGAAACATAAAGTTGTGATAGTAGGGGATTTTAATTTTCCTCATACTGATTGGGACTCCCATCCTGTTAAAAGTCTAGATGGGTTAAAGTTTGTAAAATGTGTCCAGGCAAGTTTTCTAAATCAATATATAGAGGTACCAACTAGAGAGGATGCAATATTAGATCTCCTGTTAGGAAACGAGTTAGGACAAGTGACAGAAGTGTGTGTAGGGAAACACTTTGGTTCCAGTGATCATAATGCCATTAGTTTCAACTTGATCATGGATAAAGATAGATCTGGTCCTCGGGTTGAAGTTCTAAACTGGAAAAAGGCCAAATTTGAAGAAATGAGAAAGGATCTAAAAAGTGTGGATTGGGACAGGTTGTTCTCTGGCAAGGATGTGATTGGTAAGTGGGAGGCCTTCAAAGGGGAAATTTTGAGTGCAGAGTTTGTATGTTCCTGTCAGGATTAAAGGCAAAGCGAGTAAGAACAAGGAATCTTGGTTCTCTAGGGATATTGGAACTCTGATAAAGAAGAAGAGAGAGATGTATGACGTGTATAGGAAACAGGGGGCAAATAAGGTACTTGAGGAGTATAAAAAGTGCAAAAAACTACTTAAGAAGGAAATCAGGAGGGCTAAAAGAAGACATGAGGTTGCTTTGGCAGTCAAGGTGAAGGATAATCCTAAGAGCTTCTACAGGTGTATTAAGAGCAAAAGGATAGTAAGGGATAAAATTGGTCCTCTTGAAGATCAAAGTGGTTGGCTGTGTATGGAACGAAAAGTAATGGGGGAGATCTTAAATGGGTTTTTTGCTTCTGTATTTACTAAAGAAACTGGCAAGGAGTCTATGGAAATAAGGCAAACAAGTAGTGAGGTCATGGAACCTATACAGATTAAAGAGGAAGAGGTGCTTGCTGTCTTGAGGCAAATCAGAGTAGATAAATCCCCAGGACCTGACAGGGTATTCCCTCAGACCTTGAGGGAGACTAACGTTGAAATTGCAGGGGCCCTGGCAGAAATATTTAAAATGTCGATATCCACGGGTCAGGTTCCAGAGGACTGCTCATGTTGTTCTATTCCTTAAAAAAGGCTCTAAAAGTAATCCGGGAAATTATAGGCTGATAAGTTTGACATCAGTCGTAGGTAAATTATTGGAAGGAGCACTAAGAGATAGGATCTACAAGTATTTGGATTGACAGAGACTTATCAGGGAGAGTCAACATGGCCCTGTGCGTAGTAGGTCATGTTTAACCAATCTATTAGTTCTTTTCGAGGAGATTACCAGGAAAGTGGATGAAGGGAAGGCAGTGGATGTTGTCTACATGGACTTCAGTAAGGCCTTTGACAAGGTCCTGCACGAAAGGTTTGTTAGGAAGATTCAGTCACTAGGTATACATGTTGAGGTAGTAAATTAGATTAGACATTGGCTCAAGAGAGGAAGAGGTGGAGAGTTTCTTAAGTGCATCTATTATAATGCTAGGAGCATTGTAAGAAAGGTGGATGAGCTCAGAGCATGGATTGATACTGGAAATATGATGTTATAGCTATTAGTGAAACATGGTTGCAGGAGGGGTGTGATTGGCAACTAAATATTCCTGGATTTCATTGCTTCAGATGTTATAGAATTGGAGGGGCAAGAGGGGGAGGTGTTGCATTGCTTGTCTGAGAAGATATTACAGCGGTGCTCTGGCCGGATAGATTAGAGGGCTCATCTAGGGAGACTATTTGGGTGGAATTGAGGAATGGGAAAGGTGTAGTAACACTTATAGGGGTGTATTATAGACCACCTAGTGGGGAGCCAGAATTGGAGGAGCAAATTTGTAAGGAGATAGCAGATATTTGTAGTAAGCACAAGATTGTGATTGTGGGAGATTTTAATTTTTCACACATAGACTGGGAACCCCATTCTGTAAAAGGGCTGGATGGTTTGGAGTTTGTAAAATGTGTGCAGGATAGTTTTTTGCAGCAATACATAGAGATACCAACTAGAGAAAGGGCAGTGTTGGATCTCCTGTTAGGGAATGAGATAGGTCAGGTGTTGGAGGTATGTGCTGGGGAGCATTTCAGGTCCAGTGATCACAATACCATTAGTTTCAATATAGTTATGGAGAAGGATAGGACTGGACCCTAGGCTGAGATTTTTGTTTGGAGAAAGGCTAACTTTGAGGAGATGTGAAAGGATTTAGAAGGAGTGGAATGGGACAATTTGTTTTATGGGAAGGAAGTAATAGAGGTCATTTAAAGGTGAAATTTTGAGGGTACAGAATTTCTATGTTCCTGTTAGGTTGAAAGGAAAGATTAAAAGTTTGAGAGGGATTGTTTCAAGGGATATTGGAAACTTGGTTTGGAAAAAGAGAGATATCTACAATAAATATAGGCAGCATGGAGTAAATGAGGTGTTCGAGGAATATAAAGAATGTAAAAAGAATCTTAACAAAGAAATTAGTAAAACTAAAATAAGATATGAGTTTGCTTTGGCAAGTAAGGTGAAAATAAATCCAAAGGGTTTCTACAGTCATATTAATAGCAAAAGGATAGAAAAGGATAAAAGGATAAAATTGGTCCCTCAGAGAATCAGAGTGGACAGCTATGTGTGGAGCCAAAAGAGATGGGGGAGATTTTGAACAATCTCTTTTCTTCGGTATTCACTGAGGAGAAGGATATTGAATTGTGTAAGGTAAGGGAAACAAGTAGGGAAGTTATGGAAACTATGACAATTAAAGAGGAGGAAGTGCCGGCACTTTTAAGGAATATAAAAGTGGATAAATCTCCAGATCCTGACAGGATATTCCCTAGGACCTTGAGGGAAGTTAGTGTAGAAATAGCAGAGGCTCTGACAGAAATATTTCAAATGTCATTGGAAACGGGGATGGTGCTGGAAGATCGGCGTATTGCTCATGTTGTTTCGTTGTTTAAAAAGGGTTCTAAGAGTAAACCTAGCAATTATAGGCCTGTAAGTTTGACATCAGTGGTGGGTAAATTAATGGAAAGTATTCTTAGAGATGGTATATATAATTATCTGGATAGACAAGGTCTGATTAGGAACAGTCAACATGGATCTGTGCGTGGAAGGTCATGGAATTTTTTGAAGAGGTTACTAAGAAAGTTGGCCAGGGTAAAGCAGTGGATGTTGTCTATATGGACTTCAGTAAGGCCTTTGACAAGGTTCTGCATGGAAAGTTAGTTAGGAAGGTTCAATCTTTAGGTGTTAATATTGAAGTAGTAAAATGGATTCACAGTGGCTGGATGGGAGATGCCAGAGAGTAGTGGTGGATAACTGTCAGGTTGGAGGCTGGTGATTAGTGGTGTGCCTCAGGGATCTCTACTGGGTCCAATGTTGTTCGTCATATACATTAATGATCTGGATGATGGGGTGGTAAATTGGATTAGTAAGCGTTACGTATTCAGGCAACAATAAATATATGAGATCGGCAAGGGTTTCTTATAACAAACAACATGTTTATTAAACACAGAAAACAAACCCCCTAAAAGTAAACAAACACTACCGTAACCGGAAACAGCTGCTGAGCGGCTGTTCAAACAGTTCGTAAAGTGATATTCCAAAACAGTTCTTTAAAGTGGTATTGCCAAAAGTTCGATATGCTCACAGTCCATTTAAAAGGAGAGACTTTACAGGACGATTTAGGTTCTCTTTCACGTCGCTTGCTTCGATCCCCGACATCGAACTTCCCACGAAGAATTCACGAAACAGAACGGCTTAAAGGCACTGACCTTTCCTTCTCCACTACCTTCAATCCTTTCTAGGTAAACCTAGGGATTAGCACGAAGATAGTCAATGAAATCCTTCCAAATAAGGATCAAACAAAGGTCGCCCCTGTTTCACCGTAGAAAGCGATTCTCCTCGATATTTAACTTTCACCAGAGACTGGGAACTAAATATGAGGACGACTCTATCGCAGGTTGCCAGTTCGTTCGTCAATTCTCGTGTGATACTTCGTTCCCTGGTCTGATTAGAACCGTTAGTTCTAAGTTCCACTCTAGTTTCAAGAGAGTCTCTGTGAATCCCGTCTCGTTGTCAAAATCCCTCTGGTTTCCAGCTCTACGTTCAGGTCTACACCAGCCTCCCCAAATGAGTCGACATGCCAGTGTCCTGCACTTGGGTTCTCCTCCGTCGCCCCCGTGTAACAAAAAGTGGTGTCACAGATAGATAGGGTTGTAAAGAGAGCTTTTGGCATATTGGCCTTTATAAATCAAAGTATTGAGTTGGAATGTTATGGTGAGGATGAATTTGGAGTATTGTGTGCAGTTTTGGTCACCGAATTACAGGAAGGATATTAATAAAGTTGAAAGAGTGCAGAGAAGGTTTACAGGGATGTTGCTGGGACTTTGAGAAACTGAGTTACAGAGAAAGGTTGAATAGGTTAGGACTTTATTCCCTGGAGCATAGAAGAATGAGGGGAGATTTGATAGAGATGAATAAAATTATGATGGGTATAGATAGTGAATGCAAGCAGGCTTTTTCCACTGAGGCTAGGGGAGAAAAAAAACCAGAGGACACCAGTTAAGGGTGAAGGGGGAAATGTTTAAAGGGAACATTAGGGGGAGCTTCTTCACAGAGTAGTGGGAGTGTGGGATGAGCTGCCAGTTGAAGTGGTGAATGCAGGCTCACTTTTAACATTTGAGAAAAACTTGGACAGGTTCATGGATGAGAGGCGTTTGGAGGGATATGGTCCAGGTGCAGGTCAGTGGGACAAGGCAGAAAAATGGTTCGGCACAGCCAAGAAGGGCCATAAGGCCTGTTTCTGTGCTGTAATGTTCTAACTCGGGCAACATCCTAGTGAATTTCCTCTGCACCCTCTCCAATGCAATCTCATCTTTCCTGTACTGCGGCAACCAGAACCACTCACAGTACTTCAGGTAAACTTGCCTAAAATGTTATAAAGTTGTAACATGACATCCCTGTTCTATATTATTTGTTTCAGCTGATGAAGCCAAGGAGATTGGATTAACCAAAGGATCTAGATAAATGGAGTGCATGTATTAGCTAAACATGTGTGTATTAGGTGGAATTGGCCTAATCCTTGGAAACTTGTATCAAATTGGTCAATTGGTTTATTAGAGCCGCATGTACCAAGGTGAGAAACTTTGTTTTACATGACATCCATACAGATAATTTTATCTTTCATTGATATAGTCCAAGGGAAAAACCGTATCTAAATGCAGAATAAAGTGCTCTGGTTACAGAGACAGTGTAATGTCGGCAGACAATAGGGTATAAAGATATAGACAATAGGTAATACAAAGACAATAGGTAGAGGTAGGATGAGGTCCAGATGAGTTTATCAAATAAGAGATCAATTTACTGTCTAATAACAGCAGGATAAAAGCTGTCCTTGATCCTAGTGATATGTGTTCTCAGGCTTTTCTACCAGCTGATGGGAGGGGAGAAGAGAGAACGTTTGAATCTGGATACTCTTGAAAGAATGCAAAGGAGATTTACAAGGATGTTGCCTGGATTGGGGAGCATGCCTCATGAGACTAGGTTGAGTGAACTTGACCTTTTCTCCTTGGAGTGACAAAGGATGAGAGGTGACCTGACAGAGATGTATTAGATGATGAGAGGCATTGATCCTGTGGATAGCCAGAGGCTTTTTTCCAGGGCTGAAATGGGTAACATAACCATATAACCATATAACAATCACAGCACGGAAACAGGCCATCTTGGCCCTCCTAGTTTGTGCCGAACCCTTAATCTCACCTAGTCCCACCTACCCGCACTCAGCCCATAACCCTCCACTCCTTTCCTGTCCATTTACCTATCCAATTTTACCTTAAATGACACAACTGAACTGGCCTCTACTACTTCTACAGGAAGCTCATTCCACACAGCTATCACTCTTTGAGTAAAGAAATACCCCCTCATGTTTCCCTTAAACTTCTGCCCCCTAACTCTCAAATCATGTCCTCTAGTTTGAATCTCCCCTACTCTCAATGGAAACAGCCTGTTCACGTCAACTCTATCTATCCCTCTCAAAATTTTAAATACCTCGATCAAATCCCCCCTCAACCTTCTACGCTTCAATGAATAGAGACCTAACTTGTTCAACCTTTCTCTGTAACTTAATTGCTGAAACCCAGGTAACATCCTAGTAAATCATCTCTGCAATCTCTCTAATTTATTGATATCTTTCCTATAATTCGGTGACCAGAACTGCATACAATATTCCAAATTTGGCCTTACCAATGCCTTGTACAACTTTAGCATTACATCCCAACTTCTGTACTCAATGCTTTGATTTATAAAGGCCAGCGTTCCAAAAGCCCTCTTCACCACCCTATCTACATGAGACTCCACTTTCAGGGAACTATGCACAGTTATTCCTAGATCTCTCTGTTCCTCTGCATTCCTCAATGCCCTACCATTTACTCTGTATGTTCTATTTGGATTATTCCTGCCAAAATGTAGAACCTCACACTTCTCAGCATTCAACTCCATCTGCCAACGTTCAGCCCATTCTTCTAACCGGCATAAATCTCCCTGCAAGCTTTGAAAATCCACCTCATTATCCACAACACCTCCTACCTTAGTATCATCGGCATACTTACTAATCCAATTTACCACCCCATCACCCAGATCATTTATGTATATTAGAAACAACATTGGGCCCAAAACAGATCCCTGAGGCACCCCGCTAGTCACCGGCCTCCATCCCGATAAACAATTATCCACCACTACTCTCTGGCATCTCCCATCTAGCCATTGTTGAATCCATTTTATTACTCCAGCATTAATACCTAATGACTGAACCTTCTTAACTAACCTTCCATGTGGAACTTTGTCAAAGGCTTTGCTGAAGTCCATATAGACTACATCCACTGCCTTACCCTCGTCAACATTCCTCATAACTTCTTCAAAAAATTCAATAAGGTTTGTCAAACATGACCTTCCACGCACAAATCCATGCTGGCTACTTCTAATCAGATCCCGTCTATCCAGATAAAAATAAATACTATCTCTAAGAATACTTTCCATTAATTTACCCACCACTGATGTCAAACTGACAGGTCTATAATTGCTAGGCTTCCTTCTAGAACCCTTTTTAAACAATGGAACCACATGAGCAATACGCCAATCCTCCGGCACAATCCCCGTTTCTAATGACATATTAAAGATCTCCGTCAGAGCTCCTGCTATTTCTACACAAACTTCCCTCAAGGTCCTGGGGAATATCCTGTCAGGATCCGGAGATTTATCCACTTTTAAATTTCTTAAAAGCACCAGTACCTCCACCTCTTTAATTGTCATAGGTTCCATAACTTCCTTACTTGTTTCCCACACCTTAGCCAATTCAATATCCTTCTCCTTAGTGAATACTGAAGAGAAGAAATCATTCAAAATCTCTCCCATCTCCTTCGGTTCCACACATAGCTGACCACTCTGATTCTCTAAGGGGCCAATTTTATCCCTCACTCTCCTCTTGCTTTTAATATAACTGTATAACATGAGGGGCATAGTTTTAATGTACTTGGAAGTAGGTACAAGGGAGATGTCAGAGGTAAGTTTTTCACACACAGGGTGGTGAGTGCATGGAAAGTACTGCCAGCGATGGAGGTGGATACAATAGAGTCTTTTAAGAGACTCTTGGATAGGTACGTGGAGCTTAGAAAAATAAAGGGCTGTGCAATAGGGAAATTCTAGGTAGCTGCCAGAATAGGTTACATGGTCAGCACAACATTGTGGGCCGAAGAGCCCGTAATGTGCCGTAGATTCCTATGTTTAATATATCCGTGTAGTAAGTGTACAAGTTAGAGGAGCTACCACAGAAAGTAGTTTTGAGGTAGTGCTGAATTTGATGATGCATTGTGTGAAATGGAATAGGTATGTTAGTTGGAGGACCTCTAAGTTGAAATAGGTATATGAGCTGAATATGCTTTTTCCAGAGGAGAGGGTGGGTTTAGAAATATAGAAATATAGAAAACCTACAGCAAAATACAGGCCCTTTGGCCCACAAAGCTGTGTTGAACATGTCCTTAGAAATTACCTGGGGTTACCCATAGTCCTCTATTTTTTTCTAAGCTCCATGTACCTTTCCAGTTTGGGGAGAAGTTGTGTAAGATTGAATATTTTTCATCAGGAAGCATATGTAGAAATGCTGTTTAAGATAAAGTGTATTTGTTGACTGGGAATGAAGCATAAAGTTCATTGGGTTCATTAGTTGAAAGCTTTTAATAGATAGAGGGGTCTATTAGTTTATATGTGCTATATTATTCAATTTTGTTGAACTCGATGTTGAGATGCTGTGGGTACTTTAGTTGGATGTGGTTTGCATGTTGAATGTTTTATTTGAAGGTGCTGTGAGAGAGATGTTTATCCAAGCTGCAATTTATCCAAGATGGAAAAGATTAATTAATAGGAGTTGTTTTAGAAAGAACCGCTGTTGGAGCAACATTAGCCACCCTCCAATCTAAGACCATAAGGTATAGGAACTGAAGTAGGCCATTTGGCCCATCAAGTCTGCTCCTCCATTCAATCATGGGTTGATCCAATTCTTCCAGTCATCCCCACTCCACTGCCTTCTCCCTGTACTGTTTGATGCCCTGGCTAATCAAGAACCTATCTATTTCTGCCTTCAATACACCCAATGACTTGGCCTCCACAGCTGCTCATGGCATCAAATTCCACAGATTTACCACCCTCTGACTGGGGGGGGGGGGTGGGAACCGTACTGAAGAGACAGGAAGGGGCAGTTGGCTCACAAATGGAGAAAGCTTGTAAGCAGAAAGCTTGAAAGCTTGTGAGAGGGAGGTAGGGAAGTGATAGAGAAGGGATATGGTCAGATTGACGGTTTGAGATGTGTCTATTTTAATGCAAAAAGCATCATGAACAAAGCCGATGAGCTTGGAGCATGGATCAGTATTTGGAGCTAGGGTGTTGTGGCCATTACAGAGACTTGGATGGCTCAGGGGCAGGAATGGTTACAGAATGCCAGGCTTTAGATGTTTCTGAAAGGACAGGGAGGAGGCAAAAGAGGTGGGGGGGCATAGCACTGCTGATCAGAGATAGTGTCACAGCTGCAAGAGAGGAGGGATTGTCTGCTGAGTCTCTGTGGGTGGAAGTTAGAAACAGAAAGGGGTCAATAACTCTACTGTTTTCTTTTTAAATGGACCACCCTATAGTAACAGGGACATCGAGGAGCAGATAGGGAGACAGATTCTAGAAAGGTGTAATAATAACAGGGTTGTTGCGGTGGAGTCATTCTCGTGAATCTTCTTTGAACCCTCTCCGATGTCAGTATATCCTTTCTAAAATAAGGAGCCCCAAACTGCACACAATACTCCAAGTGTGGTCTCAAGAGTGCCCTGCAGAGTCTCAACATCACACCCCTGCTCTTATATTCTGTATCTCCAGAAATGAATGCCAACATTGCATTCAGCTTCTTCACCACTGACTCAACCTGGAGGTTAACCTTTAGGGTATCCTGCACAAGCACTCCCAAGTCCCTTTGCATCTCTGCATTTTTGAATTCTCTCCCCATCTAAGTAATAGTCTGCCCACTTATTTCTTCCACTAAAGTGCATAACCGTACACTTTCCAACATTGTATTTCATTTGCTACTTCTTTGCCCATTCCCCTAAACTATCCAAGTCTCTCTGCAGGCTCTCTGTTTTCTCAACACTACCTGCTCCTCCACCTATCTTTGTATCATGGGCAAATATAGCCACAAGTCCATTAATCCCATAGTCCAAATCATTGACATGCATCGTAAAAAGCAGCAGTCCCAATACCAAACCCTGTGAAACTCCACTAGTAACTGGCAGCCAGCCAGACTAAGATCCCTTTATTCCCACTTTGTTTTCTGCCAACCAGCCAATGTTCCACCCAAGCTAGTAACTTCCCTGTAATTCCATGGGCTCTTAAGCAGCCTCATGTGTGGCACCTTGTCAAAGGCCTTCTGAAAGTCAAAATACATCACATCTACTACATCTCCTTTGTCTACCCTGCTTGAAATTTCCTCAAAGAATTGCAGTCAGGCAGGATCTTCCTTTCAGGAAACCATGCTGGCTTTGGCTTATCTTGTCATGTGCCTCCAGGTATTCTGTAATCCCATCCCTAAGAATCCATTCCAACAACTTCCCAACCACTGATGTCAGGCTAACAGGTATATAGTTTCCTTTCTGCTGCCTCCCACCCTTCTTAAATAGCAGAGTAACATTTGTAATTTTCCAGTCATCCGGTACGATGCCAGAATCTATCGATCCTTGGAAGATCATTGTTAATGCTTCCACAATCTCCCCGGCTACTTCTTTCAGAACCTGAGGGTGCATTCCATCAGGTCCAGGAGATTTATCCACCCTCAGACCATTAAGCTTCCTGAGCACCTTCTCAGTTGTAATTTTCACTGCACATACTTCACTTCCCTGACACTCTTGAAGGTCCAGTAGACTGCAGATGTCTTCCACTGTGGGACTGATGCAAAATACGCATTCAGTTCCTCTATCATCTGTCTCTCATTACAATATCTCCAGTGTTATTTTCTATTGCTTCTATGTCCACCCTCAACTCTCTTTTACTCTTTATATACTTAAAAAAGCTTTTAGTATCTTCTTTGATATTAGTCACCAGCTTCCTTCCGAATGACCTTCTTAGTTTTCTTTATGTTTTTAAAAGCTTCCTCATCCTAATCTTCCCACTAGCTTTGGCTTCCTAATATGCCCTCTCTTTTGCTTTTACTTTGGCTCCGAGTTCACTTGTCAGCCACAGTGGTGTCTTTCTTCCATTTGAAAATTTATTCTTATTTGGAATATATCTGTCTTGCACTTCCCTCATTTTTTCCCAGAAACTCCAACCATTGCAGCTCTGCTGTCCTTCCTGCTAGTGTCCCTTTCCAGTCAACTTTGGCCAGTTCCTTCTCATGCCATTGTAATTTCCTTTATTCCACTGAAATACCGACTAATTGGAATTTAGCTTCTCTTTCTCAAATTCCAGAGTAAACTTGATCACATTGTGATCACTGTTCCCTCAGGGTTCCTTAACCTTAAGCTCACTTATCACCTCCGGATCATTGCACAACACCAATCCAGCACAGCTGATCCCCTAGTGGGCTCAACAATAAGCTGACAAAAAAAGCCAACCCTTAGACACAAATCCACAAATTCTCCCTCTTGAGGTCCAGTACTGGTTTGGTTTTCGCAAACCACTTTCATGTTAAAATTCCCAACGATTATCATGACATTACCCTTCTGACAACTTTTCTATCTTCTGCTGTAATTTGTAATCTACATCCTGGCTGCTGTTTGGAGATCTGTATACAACTGTCATTAGGATCCATTTCTTAACTTATCTCATAGAGACTCCACATTCTGATCCTTAGTCATCCCTTTCCAATGATTTATTATCTCTTTTACACAGGGCCACACCACCCCCTCTGCCTACTAACCTACCTTTCCGATTCCCCATATATCCTTGGACATTCAGCTCCCAATGGCAGCCATCCTTTAGCCAAGTTCCAGAGATGGCCACAATGTAGCTGATCTGTAATCTGTGATCTGTAAGCTGATCTGATCTTGCCAATCTGTAGCTGAATTTCAAGATTGTCTATCTTATTTCTTGTGCTGTGTGCATTCAAATATAACACTTTCAGTCCAGTATTTATTGCTTTCTGTTTTAACTGCACCACACCTCTATTGCCCTATAAGTGTTGTCCTTTCGATCATCTCTGTTGCCCACTATCTTTGATTTATCTGTTTCCCCTTCCTCAGCCCTATCTCTTCAGTTCCCAACCCCCCGCCAAATTACTTTAAACCCTTCCTAATAGCTCTATTAAATCTGCCTGCTAGGATATTGAACCTAGGTGTAGGGTTTAGGTGCAACCTGGCCTTTTTGCATGTCATACCTCCCCTAGAAGAGGCCCCAATGATCTAGGAACCCTAAGCCCTGGCCCCTACAATAGTCTCTCAGCCATGCATTAATATGCTAGATCATGCTACTTTTGTTCTTGTTAGCATGTGACACAGGCAGCAATCCTGAGATGACTAGCCTGGACGTCCTGCTTTTCAGCTTCCTATCCAACTCCCTGAATTTTCTCTTTGAAACATAGAAACCCTACAGCACAATCCAGGCCCTTCTGCCCACAAAGTTGTGCCGAGCACGTCCCTATCTTACTAGGCCTACTGAGAACTCCCTATTCAAAAGTCTCTTAACAGACCCTATCGTATCCGCCTCCACCACCATTGCTGGCAGCCCATTCCACGCACTCGCCGCTCTGAGTTAAAAAAAAACTTGCCCCAGACATCTCCTCTGTACCTTAAACCTGTTTCCTCTTGTGGCAACTATTTTAGCCGGAGGAAAAAGTCTGACTATCCACAGGACCAATGCCTGACATCATCTTGTACACCTCTGTCGGGTCACCTTTCATCCTCTGTCGCTCCAAGGAGAATAGGCCGAGTTCACTCAACCTATTCTCATAAAGCATACTCCCCAATCCAGGCAACATGCTTGTGAATCTCCTCTGCACCCTTTCTATCATTTCCACATCCTTCCTGTAGTGAGGTGACCAGAACTGAACACTGTACTCCAAGTGGGGTCTGACCAGGGTCCTATATAGCTGCAACATTACCTCTCAGATCCTAGATTCAATTCCATGATTGATGAAGGCCAATACACTGTATGCCTTCTTAACCACTGAGTCGATCTGCGCAGCTCTCCAACACACAATTGGTGTTCCAGTTATAGCTGAGTTTCTGTGAAGCTTTTCCCTTTTTAAATTTTGCTCCCGGACCTTTGCACCTTCTCCTCTCTCATAGTTCTCTGACTCACGATTGCTGAGCTGGTTATAGCCCATTATTGTTCTCCTGGAACTTTGCCAGTGGCTAATGGCAAAGTACCTCTACAAGGGCATCAGAGGTTTTCTTTCCTGGCCTCCCACAAGGTCAGGGGGTGTACGTGGCTGGGCACTGGGGATTTTCCTAAGAATAATGTGAGCTGCCTTAATGACTATCACCCAGTAGCACTCACATCTACAATGATGAAATGCTTTGAGAGGTTTGTCATGACTAGACTGAACTCCTGCCTCAGCAAGGGACTGACCCACTGCAATTTGCCTATCTAGGTCAATGGCAGACACAATCTCAATGGCTTCTTACATGGCCTTAGACCACCAGGGCACCTACGTCAGGATTCTGTTCATTGACTTTTGCTCAGCATTTAACACCATCATTCCCAGAATCTTGATTGATAAATTACAGAACCTGGGCCTCTGTACTTCCCTCTGCAATTGAATCCTCAACTTCCTAACCAGAAGTCCACAACCTGTGCAGATTGGTAATAACATCTCCTCCTTGCTGACGATCAACACTTGTGCACCTCGAGTGTGTGCTTAGCCCAGTGCTCTACTCTCTCTATACCCATGACTGTGTGGCTAGGCATAGCTCAAATATTATCTATAAATTTGCTGATGTACAATCATTTTTGGTAGAATCTCAGATGGAGACAAGAGAGCATACAGGAGTGAGATATGCCAACTAGTTGAGTGGTGTCACAGCAATAACCTTGCCCTCAATGTCAGTAGGATTAAAGAGATGATTGTGGCCTTCAGGAAGGGTGAGATGAAGGAACATATACCAATCCTCATAGAAGGATCAGAAGTGGAGAGACTGAGTATTTTCAAGTTTATGGGTGTCAAGATCTGAGGATCTAACATGGTCCCAACATATCGATGTAGTTAAAAAGACAAAACAGCAACTATTAGGAGTTTGAAGAGATTTGGTTTGTCAACAAAAACATTCAAAAATTTCTACAGATGTACAGTGGAGAGCATTCTGACAGGCTGCATCACTGTCTGGTATGTGGGGGTGGGGTGGCTACTGCATGGGACTGAAAGAAGGTGCAGAGGTTCATAAATTTTTTTGGCTCCATCTTTGGTACTAGCCTTCAAAGTACCCAGGACATCTTCAAGGAGTGGTGTCTCAGAAAGGCAGTGTCTGTTATTAGGACCTCCAGCACCCAGAGCTTGTGCTTTTCTCACTGTTGCCATCAGGTAGAAACCTGAAGGCACACACTCAATGATTCAGGAAAAGCTTCTTCCCCTGCCAGCTAATTCCTAAATGGACATTAAATCTATTCAATATACATATACTGTAATTGATTGATCCATTTGTTATTTTTTTAAATTTTCTTCTATATTATGTATTGCATCAAACTACTGCTAAGTTAACAAATTTCTGATAATAATAAACCTGATTCTGATTAATGCCCTGATTAATGCCCTGCAAATACATCCCACTGTAAAGTGCGTATATTCCAAGACCTCAATTCTTCATTTCTTCGGCATCCATGAAATTCCCGGTCAAATTCCCAATGTACTCCAATCTTTAAGGGGTGGGGGGGAAGGCAGAAGAAAGGAAATTATAGGCCAGTTAGCCTAACCTTGGTGGTTGAGAAAGTGTTGGAGTCTATTATTAAGGATGAGGCTTCAAATTAATGATAAAGTTAATGTCAGCATGGTTTCTGTAAAGGGAAATCTTGCCTGACAAATCTGTTCGAATTCTTCAAGGGTGTAACAAGCAGGGTGGACAAAGGAGAGGCGGTGTATATCACTTACTTGGATTTTCAGAAGGCGTTTGATAAGGTGCCACAGATGAGGCTGCTTAATGAGATAAAGTGCTATGACATTACTGGGATGGATAGTGGAATGGTTGACAGGTGGGAGGTAATGAGTGGGAATAAAAGGGGCATTTTCTGGTTGGCTGCCTGTGACTAGTACTGTTCGTCATGGGTCAATATTGGGACTGCTACTTTTCATGTTGTTTAAATGGAATTGATAGCTTTGTGGCAAAATTTGCAGATGATTCAATGATAGGAAGAGAGGTAGATAGTGCTGAGGAAGTCATGTGATTGCAGTAGGACTTCGATTGGAAGAGTGGACACAAAAGTGGCAGATGGAATACAGTGTTGGGAAATGTATGATAATGTATTTTGTTACAGATTCAGGCAACAATAAATATAATGTGTCAGGCAGGAGTTTTTATAACAAGTAACACATTTATTAAACACCATAACAAACCCCCCAAAAGTAAACAAATCACTAACGTAACCGGAAATCAGCTGCTGTGCAGCAGCGTAAACAGTTCTTAAAGCAATGAAGCTTAAGCAGTTCTTAAAGCAATGTTGCAAAGACAGTTCTTTAAAGTAGTACTGCCAAAAGTTCAAAATGCTCACAGTCCATTTAAGGGAGAGACTTTAAGACAATTTAAGTTCTCTTTCACGTCGTGTTGTTTCGGTTCCCAAGATCGAACTTTTTCCCACAAAGAATTTATGAAACGAAATGGCTTAAAGGCACTGACCTTTCCTTTACAGAACTATTCCCAATCCTTTCTGCTATTTCGCAGGGATTAACACCAGAACAGTCAACAAATTCCTTCCGAATAAGGATCAAACAAGGTCGAACCTGTTTCACCGTCGAAATCGATTCTCCTTGATCTTTAACTCCCAAACTCCGATCTTCACTCGCCACTGATTCTCAACTAGAAGTATTGTAAAGAAACTGCTGGAAATGACCTTTTAAACTTTAGGCTTTAGATAAAACTTCATCTTTCAACTAAACTGCATCATCACATTAAATCATGCAGTGGCATGGTCAACATGGCAAATCCAGCCATGAACTGCCCCTCCTCACAGGGAGGGGTCCTCTTTTTATACCCTGTAAAAAAAAAACCTGTCACATGACCTCTACTGATGGGAAAATGACATCACTCCACCACCACAAGACCATTACCTCAAGTCCAGTATAGCTTCAACCCCAGTCACATGACAAGGGTACCACTGTCACGTGTCACAAGTACGTAACACCTCCCTCCAAAAAAAACATTTTTGGTCTGACAAGAACAAAAATTTCAAAAATTTACAAGAAAAACAAATATAAATTTTATAACACACACAATATACAATACCATCATATAACATCTTACAACTCACAATACAGTAGGAGTGTTACAATTGAAAAAAACCACTCCATAAAAAATTACATTGTACATTCAACATTGAGATAGACAATCAGCAACCACATTATCTTTACCTTTAATGAGTTATCACAATATTGTACTCTTGTAACATCAGACTCCAATTTAATAATCTTCTGTTTTTGTTTTTCATCTTACTCAGAAAAACTAACGGATTATGATCAGTGTAAACAATAAGTGGTTTCTGAGTTGTACTAACATATACCTCAAAATATTCCAAAGCTAAAACAAGAGATAACAATTCCTTCTCTATTGTCGAATAGTTTCTTTGATGCTTATTAAATTTCTTAGAAAAGTAAGCTACTGGATGATCAACCTCATCTCCCTCATTCCTTTGCATTAATACTGCTCCTGCAGCCTCATCACTAGCATCTACAGCTAATGAAAAAGGTTTTTCAAAGTCAGGTGCCTTAAGCACAGGTTGCTGACATATCATTGTTTTCAATTTTTCAAATGCTTCTTGACAAGGCACCGTCCATACAAACTTCTCATTCTTCCGCAGAAGGTTAGTTAATGGAAGGGCAACATTAGCAAAATTCTTACAAAATTTCCGATAATATCCTACCATTCCCAAGAATCTTCTGAGAGTTTTTTTCCCCATTGGAGTGGGAATCTCTAAAATTGCCCAAACTTTTGCCTGAACAGGAGCTACCTTACCTTGACCCACAACATAACCAAGGTAGGTCACAGTGGCATGTCCAAATTCACTCTTAGCCAAGTTAATAGTTAAGTTAGCTTTTGAAAGCCTTTCTCCACTGCAATAATGTGTGCTTCCCAAGCATCATTTCCTGTCACTAAATCATCAATATAAGCATCAGTATCTTTCAATCCCTGAATCACAGAGTTAATCATCCTCTGGAAAGTACCTGGGGCATTCTTCATCCCAAATGGAAGAACATTATATTCATATAGCCCAGATGGAGTTACAAATGCAGAAATCTCTCTACCTCTGTTCTTTTAATGGAACACACCAATACCCTTTCAATAAATCAATCTTTGTAAGGAACTTTGCTTTTCCAACTTTATCTACACAATCATCTACTCTAGGAATTGCATCTGTTTTCATTACAGCATTCACCTTCCTATAGTCCGTACAAAACCTAATACTACCAACTGGTTTTGGCACCATAACACAGGGTGAACTCCAATTCGGGTTAGGTCTAATAATATTATTCTCTGACATATATTCAATTTCTTTCTCAGCAAGTTCACATTTTTCCATGTTCATCCTATATGGATGTTGTTTAATAGGTTTGGTATCTCCAACATCTACATCATGTGAAGATGTTCCTTCTTGGAACATCTGGAAACAACTCCTTATATTTAAAAATTAATTCCTTCATCTGTTGTTTCTGCTCTAGCTGTAAATGCACTAATTTCTCATCAATATTTTCCAGAATGGTTGAATTTGGTAACCTAACAGAAACAATGCTGGATTTAGAATGAAAGTCAGATGAATCATCTATCATGTTCCTAGTTAAATCAAACTCATTCTCACTAACCACAACAGTCACAGTATCAGATTGTTTCCCAAAATATGGTTTTATCATATTTATATGGCAAAGTTGTGTTGACCTTCTACGATCTGGAGTTTTTAATCACGTAATCCACATCATTGATTTTAGACACAATTTCATAAGGACCATGAAATCTAGCTTGTAAAGGATTCGTTTGCACTGGGAAAAGAACCAACACCTTATCTCCAGGCTTAAACATCCTCATCCTAGCTTCTTT
Source organism: Hypanus sabinus (assembly GCF_030144855.1). NCBI lineage: Eukaryota > Metazoa > Chordata > Chondrichthyes > Myliobatiformes > Dasyatidae > Hypanus > Hypanus sabinus. The sequence continues at coordinate 151,681,301 of NC_082715.1, read as the reverse complement.
ATCATACCAAGTTTTCATTTTCTCCTGAGCCAATTTTAAATTTTCCTTGGCTAAGCTACAAGCTTTATGTACCCTGTCCTTAAATTTCAAAACATAGTCCAACAAATTAGTGTGCATTTCCTTACTAGTCCACTGTTCTTTTAATAAAGCTAAAGATCCTCTAACTCTATGCCCAAACACAAGTTCAAATGGACTGAAACCTAAAGATTCCTGTACTGATTCCCTTACTGCAAATAAAGGTAAGTTTATACCCTCATCCCAATCATTTTCATTTTCCACACAATATGTCCTAATCATATTCTTGAGGGTAGAATGAAACCTCTCCAAGGCACCTTGTGACTCTGGATGGTATGCAGACAAAGTGATTTGCTTAGCTCCCAAATTACTGCCTTGATCAGTTTGTATCTCCTTAGGTAATCCAAAATAAGTAAAGAATTTTATAAGGGCCTTTGTCAGTTTTAGCTTATATATTCCTAAATGGTACTGCCTCTGGAAACCTAGACAAAGTACACATGATAGTCAACAAGTACTGATAACCAGTTTTTGTCTTTGGTAATGGACCAACACAATCTACAATAACTTTAGAAAACAGTTCACCAAATGCTGGAATAGGTTGTAATGGAGCCTCTGGTGTAACTTGATTTGATTTACCCACAATTTGACAAGTATGGCACATTTTACAAAACATTGCCACATCTTTTCTTAGACCAGGCCAGTAAAAATGTTTTAAAATCTTGTCCACAGTTTTCCTTACCCCTTGATGTCCACCTAAAGGCACACTATGAGCTAAAGTCAAAATCTCATTTCGATAAACTTTAGGGACAACTACCTGGTAAACAACATTCCATTCCTCACTTGCAGGAATTGTAGGCGATCTCCACTTCCTCATCAACACTCCTTTTTCCAAGTAATATCCTACTGTCACCTTCTCAATTTCACTATCTAGTAAAGCTTGTTCTCTTAATTTTATAATCTCCGGGTCTCTATTCTGCTCTGCTATCATCTCCTTCCGAGACAGAGATAAATCTTCATAGTCAGACTTACTCCAAGAATCTTGTTCAAACAATGAAGGTAAGAAAGTCTCTGACACATTCTCAAAACTCGAATCCTGAGTTGAACAGTCATGAGTAACAACCTCATTCTGCGCATCAATCTTTTTAGCCATAGCTCTCGTCACAACACAGGAAGAATCTGTGTTAGAATTCATCTCTAGTTCCTCTGACTCCATTGTCAAATGCACTTCAAGAAAAACTTGTCCACCTGCCAAGTCATTACCTAACAATAAAGAAATATCCTTCACAGGTAAGCTAGGTTGTAATCCTACTTTAACAAATCCTGTAACTAACCCTGACTTTCAATTTACTTTATGTAAATGTACAGGCATAAAATCACTCCCAACACCTCTTATGTAATTTACCTCACCAGTATCAGACTCTCCATTAAGCTTCAACACACTGTCTAACATCAGTGATTGAGAAGCTCCAATATCCCTAAGGATTTTTATTGGCACCAGAGTAGATCCTTCTTTCAAGGAAACAAACCCTTCAGTTATAAAATGATCATATCCCTTTCTAACTTGGTCAGACTCTAACAAAACCTCATTTGTGTTTATCGAACCCTGTAATTTTACAGGTGCTTCAATATGTTGCACACAAGCATCTGGAACTGCTTCCTTCTCTTTCTTTTTCAATCTGAAACAGTTACATGGCCAGGTTTCTTACAATAGTTACAAATAAGACCAAACTGTCTTTCCTTCACAGATTTTCCTTCCTCCTCACCTTTCTCATTAACTTCTGATTTACCTTGAGTCTCCATGTTATTTCTCCTCTTAAAAATTCTGCCCTGAGGAAATTTATTCTTATGGATTAAAACATACTCATCAGCTAATCTAGCACAGTCCTGCAATTTATCAGTATCCCTCTCATTCAAGTAGGTCCTTACTTCAACAGGAATGCTTCTTTTAAATTCCTCCATTAAAATCAGCTCTTTCAATGTATCATAGTCCTCATTTACATTATTAGAAGAAACCCATCTCTCAAAACACATAGCTTTATCATAGGCAAATTCCACACAAGTCTTTTCCACAGACTTCTTCAAACTTCTGAATCTTTCTCTACGCTTCTGGAACTAATTCGTATGCTTTTAAAATATGCATTTTCACAATATCATAATCAAGTGCTTGCGCAACAGTTAAAGCTGTGTAAACTTGTTGTGCTTTGCCTTTAATTACACTCTGTAACAACACTGACCATTTATCTTTCGGCCACTCTGACATCCAAGCAGTAGTTTCAAAATGTTGGAAATATCATTCCACTTCTGTTTCACTAAATGGTGGGACAAATTTAATTTCTTGACTAGCAAGAAACAGCTTTTTAGAACCAGAAGACTGATTCCCAGACCTTAATTCCATCATTGCATATTCAAATTCCCTTTTTTTCTGATCAGCTTCTAACTTACAATGCTCCAACTTCATATGTTCGATTTGCAACTGCATCTCCAGATTACTTATAGGAAACAACTCTAAAATCGATTCATCAAAATCACCCGAATCCACATAGTGTGACGCGATTTTTCTCTGTATTACAGCCTTCAATGTAGTCTTCAAAATACCTTTAAGTTGCAATCTACTAGCTGTCTCAGACACCTCAGTTTTTTTCGCCTTCACTAACTCTGCACCTGGTGAAACCAGAAACTCATCAATATTCATTGTTGCCGAATACCACTCACAAGCCAAACAAAAGAATCAAGTATTCCCCTTTTCCAAAACACCAAATCAAAATCTAACAAGCATTTTAAACTCAAATGATCCAATCCGGACGCAGCCCCCATATTTATGTTATGGATTCAGGCAACAATAAATATAATGTGTCAGGCAGGAATTTTTATAACAAATAACACATTTATTAAACACTATAACAAACCCCCATAAGTAAACAAATCACTCACGTAACTGGAAATCAGCTGCTGTGCGGCAGCTTAAACAGTTCTTAAAGCAATGAAGCTTAAGCAGTTCTTAAAGCGATGTTGCAAAAACAGTTCTTTAAAGTAGTACTGCCAAAAGTTCAAAATGCTCACAGTCCATTTAAGGGAGAGACTTCTTAAGACGATTTAAATTCTCTTTCACGTTGTGTTGCTTCGGTTCCCAAGATCGAACTTTTTCCTGTGAAGAATTTACGAAATGAAATGGCTTAAAGGCACTGACCTTTCCTTTAGAGAACTATTCCCAATCCTTTCTGCTATTTCGCAGGGATTAACACCAGAACAGTCAACAAATTCCTTCCGAATAAGGATCAAACAAGGTCGAACCTGTTTCACCGTCGAAATCGATTCTCCTTGATCTTTAACTCCCAAACTCCGATCTTCACTCTCCACTGATTCTCAACTAGCAGTATTGTAAAGAAACTGCTGGAAATGACCTTTTAAACTTTAGGCATTAGATAAAACTTCCTTTCAACTAAACTGCGTCATCACATTAAATCACGCAGTGGCATGAAGTCAACATGGCAAATCCAGCCATGAACTGCCCCTCCTCACAGGGAGGGGTCCTCTTTTTATACCCTGTAAAAAAAAAAACCTGTCACATGACCTCTACTGATGGGAAAATGACATCACTCCACCACCACAAGACCATTACCTCAAGTCCAGTAAAGCTTCAACCCCAGTCACGTGACAAGGGTACCACTGTCATGTGTCACGAGTACGTAAAAATTTTGGCAAAAGGAACAATAGTGCAGACTATTATCTAAATGGGGAGAAGGTTCAAACATCAGATGTGCAGAGGGACTTGAGAGTCCTCATGCAGGACTCCCAGGAGGTTAATTTACAGGTTGAGTCTGTGGTAAAGAAGGCAAATGCAATGTTGGCATTTATTTCAAGGGGAATAGAATATAAAAGCAAGAAAATGATGCTGAGTCTTTATAAGACACTAGTCAGGCCGTGCTTGGAGTATTGCCCCTTATCTCAGAAATGATGTATTGTCATTGGAGAGAGTACAGAAGAGGTTCACGAGGATGATTTCAGGCATGAAATTTTTAACATATGAGGAATGTTTGGCAGCTTTGGACCTGTACTCACTGGAATTTAGAAGAATGCATGGGTTGGGGTATCTCATTGAAACCTTCTGAATGTTGAAAGGACTAGATAGGGTGGATGTGCAGAGGATGTTTCCTATGGTGGAGGTATCCAAGACTAGAGGGTGTAGCCTCAAAATTGAGTGCCTCTTTAGAACAGAGGTAAGAAGGGAATTTTTTTTAGCCAGAGTGTAGGAAATCTGTGGAATGCTCTGCCACAGACTGCGGTGGAGGCCAAGTCCGTGGGTATATTTAAGGCAGAAGTTGATTGTTTCCTGATTGGTCAGAGCATTAAAGGATATGGCAAGAAGGCAGGTGTATGCAGTTGAGTGGAATCCAGGATCAACCATAATTGAATGGCAGAGCAGACTCAATGGGCTGAATGACCTAATTCTGCTCCTATGTCTTATGGTCTCCTTAGTAAGCATTGAGAAGGAATATTAAAAATCTCAGCTTTGCCCTGTGGCCCCATGCAGAAGTGGAGCACAGATCTCTCAGCACACACCTCGTCACTCATTTTACCATTAATAGAACTGAAAGATCTCTTGGGATTATCTTTAACTTTGCCTACCAAATATCATTGTTTCCCCTCCTGATTTCCCTCAAGCCTGGTCATAAACATTTTATACTTGTGCTATGTGCTTCATTTGTTTTCCTTATCAGAAGCTTGGTATTTCTCATCAGCCAGGGTTCCCTGAACTTGAGATATCTATCCTTCACCCTAATAGGAACATGTTGCCCCCTAAAATCTGGATATGACCTCCCCACTTGCCAACTGTCTCTTTGACTTTGTATAGAGTTGCAGTCAACCACAGTTAGGTCCTGCTAATGCTCTCATAGTTGGCCCTCCTCCAGTACAAGCTACAGCGTAGAAGGCTGGAAAGTGGGATTAGAATGAATAGGTGCTTGACAGCCTCACTATAGGAAGGATGTGGAAGCATTGGAAAGGGTAGAGGAGATTTACCAGGATGCTGCCTGGTTTAGAGAGTATGGATTATGATCAGAGATTAAGGGAGCTAGGGCTTTACTCTTTGGAGAGAAGGAGGGTGAGAGGAGACATGATAGAGGTGTACAAGATATCAAGAGGAATAGACAGATTGGACAGCCAGTGCCTCTTCCTCAGGGCACACTGCTCAGTACAAGAGGACATGGCTTTAAGGTAGGGAGTGGGAAGTTCAAGGGGGATGCTAGAGGAAAGTTTTTTTTTTACTCAGAGAGTGGTTGGCGTGTGGAACACACTGCCTGAGTCAATGGTGGAGGCAGATACACTAGTGAAATTTAAGAAACTACTAGACAGGTATATGGAGGAATTTAAGGCGGGGGGTATATGGGAGGGAGGGTTTAAGGGTTGGCACAACATTGTGGGCCGAAGGGCCTGTACTGTGCTGTACAGGTGTATGGTTCAAGCTGTATGATTCTATGACTCTGTCCATTGGCTGACACCTCTATAGTGACTTGCCATTTATCTGTCCATGCTTGGAAGTTGTCTAGGTCCTAATGCATGGTCTGCTTCATGCCATGGGGAGCTGCAAATGAAATTTAACTTAATGCAATGATGAGTTAACATCCTCATTTCTAATCTTACATAACAGTGCAGAAATGGGCCCTTCAGTCCAACTCAATTGTATGTCAATCTTATTTGCCCACATTAGATTGTATCCCTGTCTTCCTTACCTCTCCAAGTACCTGTTCAGATGGTTGTTAAACATTGCAATACTATCTAGCTCCAAAACTTCCTCCTGCAGCTCATTCCATACCTCTGAAAAAAAAATTGGCTCTCAGATTCCCTTCAAATCTTTTCCCCTCACATTAAACCTGTTGGTAACTGGTCACTGGTTTATTATTGTCACATGTACAGGATAGAGTGAAATGTTTTTGTTTGCATGCTACCCAGATAGACCGTTCCATGCACAACTACACCAAGGTAGTACAACAGGGGAAAAACAATGAAATGACAAATTCAGTGTTACATGTACAAGGAAGTACAGAGCTGGTAGGCAAAGTGCAAGGGCCCTTGTCAATAGTTCATCTTTAGCGCATATGAAGAGTCTGATAGCAATGGGTTAGAAACCATCCCTGAGCCTGGTAGTAGGTGTCCTTATGTTTTTGTATCTTATGCTCCATGGGAGGAATGCCCTTTAGTTTTCTACTCCCCTACCCTTGGAAAAAGACTCTTATAAAACTTCATAAGCTTATCCCTCAGCCCCCTACCTTCCAGAGAGAGTAAACCCAGGCTATCCAGTAAAGCCCTCCTTTCCAAGTAATATCCTGGTAACCCTGTCATTGAAGGAAAGTGACTGATAAAATAGCTGTGAATAGATGACTGCTCTGGGGAATGACTGCCTCATTGATGCATTGCATTCGTGAAGACCGCACAACTTAGTTGCATCCATTGGATTGACTGTGACACTTCGTAAGTGGGTATGTATTTTTTGGGATTCTGCATAACACCGGTTGCCCCATTAGGTGGAAATATTGTATTTGGTAAAGATGTTGGGTGAGCTGAAGGCTATAAACGATTTGGATCAGATAAGTTGGAAATGCTTGAACACATGGGTGAAGGATTGATGTTACTTGGAGAGTTTTATTACCAAAGGTCTGTTATTAGTTATGAGTCACCCTTATATTATTTACATCCTGTTGCAAGGATTGGGTGAATATGGGTGAATATGGGTGAATATGCAGGACACTGGCACAGAGATAGAGTAGGATGCAGCGTGTGAGCATGGCTGGAGCTGAACAACAAACAGGAAGATGACTGGAAAAGCAGGAGGCAGGGAAAACTTAACTTGAAACGGGATTGCTAGAGCTGAACGGCAAACAGAAGAGGCAAGCGGCAGGCAACACTTAACTTGACATGGAGTGTTGCTGGGGCTCACTGGTAAACAGAAGAGGCAAATGGCAGGCAACACTTAACTTGACATGGAGTGTTGCTGGGGCTCACTGGTAAACAGAAGAGGCAAATGGCAGGCAATACTTATCGACAGAGAGACAGAGTTATACAGGTAAACCTCAGTACCAAAGTAAAACTTAGAATACACAATCCTAAGCAGCTGGGAACGTGAATTATCACACTGGCTAAAACAGCGATCTGGCGATGAGTAAATGCAAAGCTAGGAAATTTATGCTGCAGGCTTAGATGAGAATTAGGTGCACTGCAATCAAAGCGAATTAGAAGGATATGGACAGGTGGCAAGGAAGTGGCCGGACTGACTACAATATAAACACTCACTCGTTCTCATTCTCCAGAGTCGTTCAGCGGGAGAAAGGCGGTTCTCTCCCTGTTCACAAGACAAAGAAGCAGAAGTAGGTCATTCGGCCCATCGAGTCTGCTCTGCCACTCATGAGCTAAACAATTCTCCCATCTAGTTCCAATTGCCCACTTTTTCCCCATATCCCTTGATACCCTGACCAATTAGATGCCTATCAATCTCCTCCTTAAGCACCCTTAATGATTGGGCCTCAAGATCATTTCCAATGCCTCCACAATCTCCAAAGCCACCTCCTTCAGAACCCGTGGGTGCACCTTATCTAGTCCGGGAGACTTATCTATCCTTAGTCCATTTAGCTTCCTCTCTAGTAATCTTGATTGTACCCAATTCTATTCCCCAAGACCTCTGGCTATCAGGTATGTTGCTAATATCTTCTACTACGAAGACTGATGCAAAGTACTCATTTAGTTCCTCTGCCATCTCTTTGTTACCCATTATAATTTCTCCAGCATCATATTCAATCGGTCCTATATCTACCTGTGTCACTCTTTCACTCTTCATATTTAAAAAAGCTCTTAGTATCCTTTATATTAATTGCCAACTTCCTTTCATAATTCATCTTTTCCTTCCTAATGACTTTCTTAGTTTCCTTTTGTAAGTTTTTAAAAGTCGTCCAGTCCTCAGTTTTCCCACTAATTTTTGTTGCTTGCACACTGTCTCTTATGCTTTTATTTTCGCCTTAACCTCTCTCGTTAGCCACATTTGTGCCATTTTTCCATTCATGATTTTTTTTCCTGGAATATATTTTTCCTGCACTTTCCTTATTTCTTGTAGGAATTTCATCCAATTCTGTTCTACCATCCCTCCATCTAGCTTACTTTTCCAATCAACTTGGGCCAGTTCCTCTCTCATACCACTGTAATTTCCTTTGTTCCACTGAAATATTGATACACCTGATACCAGCTTCTCCTTTTCAAGTTTGAAACTGAACTCAATCCTATTATGATCACTACTTCCAAGCAATTCCACTACCTCTAGCTCCCGAATTGCCTCAGGTTCATTACACAGCACCCAATCCAAAACTGTTGATCCCCTGGTGGGCTTATGGACAAGCTGCTCCAAAAGGCCAACCCATAGGCATTCTACAAACTCCCTCTCCTGAGATCCAGTACCTTCCTGACTTTCTGTGGTAAACTATGTATACCTGTCTGGACACACCCCTCTGCTGACTGCTCCTGTGGCTCCTCCCACAGACCCCTGTATACAGGCGATTGGAGGCACTGCTCCCACCTCAGTCTCTGAGATGCTGTGCTCCGTTTTGCTGCTAATAAAAGCCTATCGTTCGCCTCCCATCTCCGAGAGTTATTGATGGTGCATCAATTTTATTAGCAGCAATTTTAAAACATGGAGAGCATTTTATGACATGACAGATTGGATATTGACCCTCAATCTCCAGAAGCCGGCATCACTTTTGAACTCTGGCTTGCATGCTTCCAATCGTAGCTGGAGGAGATTCGTGTGACTGAGCCTATCACAATGCACAAAATTCTCCTCTCCAGGGTCAGTCTGCAGGTCTACTCCCTGATCAGGGACCTGCCGACCTACCAAGGGGCACTGGACGCCCTCAAAAGACAATACCTGCGGCCTGTGAACACCGCCTACGCAAGACTTTGCTTAGCGACATGGCGGCAGCGGGCCGGAGAGTCGAGTGCTGAGTTTGTCTGGGCCCTACAGACACTCGCGCGGGCCTGCGACTGCAGGGGACTGATGGCAGAACAGCATGCGGAGCTGCTAGTAAGAGACGCCTTCGTTACGGGGATCAGGTAAGTGTACATGCACCAGTGGTTGCTGGAATATGCCAATCTTACCTTACATTCGGCGATTGAGCTGGTTGACATGCTGGAGGCCGCTCTGCACAATGCTGATGCTGTCTAGGTGCGCGATCTCCTGCCGGCCTCGTGGATGCTGCAGACCCCGCAACCCGCCGGCAAATCGACCTCGGCTGCTGCCACTCACGAGTCCGTGAACTTCCCGCAAACCGCCGGCAAGTCAACCACAGCTGCTGCCAGTCGCAAGTCCGCACAGAGTTACTTCTGCAGACTCGAAAAGCACCCCTGAAAACGCTGCCTGGTCCGAGAAGCTATCTGCTTCAGCTACGGAAAGAAGGGCCACTTCCCCAAGGCCTGCGAGTCCAAACCACGAACGGGGTTGAGTAGCGCTGCATGTGAGGCATGGGGGTCGCCATCTTTGTCAGCACCAACTCGCCCCGCCTCCGACCCACAGGTGCTTACCAGGCATCAAGATGGTGATGCAACTCTGGCCTCCGTGACCTTCGACCAAAGCGCTCCACACCAGCTCGCAAGGTCAATGATGGACATCCTGGTGGAGGGGCACAGGACTAGCTGCCTGTTTGACACAGTCAGCACTGAGAGTTTTATTCACCCAGACACAGTGCAACGCTGCGGACTCGTGACACAGCCGGTAAGCCAGAGGGTCACCATGGCTTCTGGATCGCATTCCACAGACATCTGGGGGGGTTGTGTAGCGACATTGGTGGTGCAGGGCACAGAATATTTGGAGTATGACGGGCCCCTCCCACCAATCAGTCAGAAATCCTCAGTTTTTTGGGACTTCATTATATACCCCGCTACTGATCACACACACACCGACCCACACATCCCACCCAACACCATGCCAACGGCCACGCTACTGACACCACTTGCTGCTTTTCCACTCTCAAGATCCCTCCCCCACCGCTGTTCACCAACCTGACCCCCGATTGTAAACCTGTGGCAATTAAAAGCAGGAGGTACAGCGCGGGGGACAGGGCCTTCATTCAGTCGGAGGTGCAGCAGCTGCTCAGGGAGGGGATCATTGAGCCAAGCACGTCCTTGGAGGGCCCACGTGGTCGTTGTTCGGACCAGGCAGAAAAATAGGATGGTCGTGGACTATAGCCAGACCATCAATAGGTTCACGCAGCTTGACGCGTACCCCCTACCCCGCATCGCGGATATGGTCAATCAGATAGCTCAGTACAAGGTGTACTTGACCATAGACCTGAAATCTGTTTACCATCAGCTCCCCATCCGCCCGGAGGACCACCCCTACACCGCCTTTGAGGCGGGCAGCAGGCTCTATCACTTCCTGCACGTCCCCTTCGGTGTCACGAGTGGTGTCTCTGTCTTCCAGAGGGAAATGGACCGGATGGTGGACCAGTGCCAACTGAAGGCCTCGTTCCCATATCTGGATAACATCACCATCTGTGGTCACGTCTAGCCAGATCACAACACCAACCTCCAATGATTTTTCCGAGCGGCCAAAGCTCTTAACCTCACCTATAACAGGGACAAGTGTGTTTCCGACTCACTATCCTTGGGTATGTCGTGGAGAACGGGGTCATTGGCCCTGATCCTGACTGTATGCACCCCTTGTTGGAACTCCCTCTTCCCACCACCCTCAGAGCCCTCAAACGGTGCCTGGGCTTCTTTTCCTATTATGCCCAATGGGTCCCTCACTACGTAGACAAGGCAAGTACTGGTCAAGTCCACCGCATTTCCCCTCTCAGCTGAGGCCCGCACGGCCTTCAGCCGCATTAAAGGGGACATTGCCAAAGCAACGATGCATGCGGTGGACGAAACCATTTCCTTCCAAGTAGAGAGTGACGCCTCCAACTTCGCACTGGCTGCTACCCTCAATCAGGCAGGCAGGCCAGTAGCATTCTTCTCTTGTACCCTTCAGGGCCCTGAAATTCGGCACTCCACGGTGGAGAAAGAAGCCCAGGCCATAGTGGAAGCTATGAGGCACTGGAGGCACTATCTCGCCTCCAGGTTCACCTTGCTGACCGACCAGCGCTCAGTTGCGTTCATGTTCAGCAACCAACAGCGGGGCAAAATCAAAAATGATAAAATTTTGAGGTGGAGAATCGAACTCTCCACCTACAACTATGACATCCTTTACCGGCCTGGAAGGCTCAATGAGCCCCCTGATGCCCTATCACAGGGAGCGTGTGCCAGCGCGCAGCTGGACCAGCTATACGCCCTCCATGCAGATCTTTGCCACCCGGGGGTCACCCAACTTTACCATTTCGTGAAAGCCCGGAACCTGCCTTACTCCCTTGAGGAAATCAGGACGATGACCAGGGACCGTCAAGTCTGCGCTGACTGCAAACCGCACTTCTACCGTCCTGAAAAGATGCAAATTATCAAGGCCACCCGCCCCTTTGTGCGACTGAGTGTCGACTTTAAGGGCCCCCTTCCCTCCACTGACCACAATGTCTACTTTCTCAACATAATTGACGAGTACTCGCGGTTCCCCTTTGCCATCCCCTGCCCTGATACCACAGCCACATCCGTCATAAAAGCCCTGCGCCAGCTCTTCACTCTGTTTGGATATCCCTGCTATATCCACAGTGATAGAGGGTCCTCGTTTATGAGTGACGAGCTGCGCCAGTACCTGCTAGCTAGGGGCATTGCTACTAGTCGGAGCACGAGCTATAATCCCTGGGGGAATGGACAGGTGGAGGGAGAATGCCACAGTGTGGAAGGCCACAGTCCTAGCCCTTAGGTCAAAGGGATTGCCGGTCTCTCACTGGCAGGAGGTCCTCCCCGAGGCACTCCACTCCATCCGCTCCCTGTTATGCACGTCCACCAATGCCACCCCTCATGAGCGACTCTTTTTTCCCCAGGAAGTCTGCCACTGGGACCACCCTAACAGCTTGGCTGACGTCCCCAGGGCCAGTGCTGCTTCGAAAACATGCGAGGAGCAATAAATACTCCCTGATGGTCGAGAGGGTTCACCTACTTCATGTGAACCCCCAGTATACCTACGTGGTCTTACCTGATGGGTGGGAGAACATGATCTCCGTCCGCGACCTGGCGCCCGCAGGAGCACCAGACCCCTATCCTGAACACTCCACGGTGACTATGAACCCCGTACCCACCGATGTATATACCCACGAGACACTGCGCACACCAAGCCCTACACAGACACTCCCATACCGGGTGCCACGCACACCCATGAGGGATTACTGATGCCTAACGGGCTGGCACCTCAAGTCAGGCCAGAGCCAGCACAACCACTGCCACTGGTGCAATCACCACCGGCACCTGTGCAATCACCACCGGTGCTACGTAGATCGCAGCGACAGACTCGACCGCCTGATAGACTTAACCTGTAAATATACTTGTAAGAAACTTCGCCCCCTGGGGACTCTTTTAAAACAAGGGGGGTGAATGTGGTAAAATATGTATACCTGTCTGGACATGCCCCTCTGCTGACTGCTCCTGTGGCTCCTCCCACAGACCCCTGTATAAAGGCGATTGGAGGCACTGCTCCCCCTTCGGTCTCCAAGATGCTGTGCTTCATTTTGCTGCTAATAAAAGCCTATCGTTCACCTCCCATCTCCGAGAGTTATTGATGGTGCATCATTTTCCCAATCCACTTTCATATTAAAATCCCCCATAATTATCTTGACATTTTCCTTCTGACATGCTTTTTCTATATCCAGCTGTAACTTGTAGTCCACATCCTGGCTGCTGTTTGGAGGCCTGTATATAACTGCTATTAGTGTCTTTTTACCCTTGCCATTTCTTAACTCGATCCAAAAGGATTCTACCTCTGCTGATCCTATGCCCCTTCTTTCTAATGATTTGATATCATTGCTTACCATCAGAGCCATGCCACCCCCTTTACCTACCTTCCTATCTTTCCTATATATTGTGTATCATTGGACATTCAGCTCCTAATCATATCCATCATTTAGCTGTGACTTGGTGATAGCAACAATGTCATATCTTTTAACCTGTAGCTGTACAACAAGGTCATCCACTTTATTTCAAATGCTGCGTGTATTTAAGTACAGCACATTCAGATCAGTATCCGTTACTGATTTTGCTATATTTCTATCGCACAGCAAATTATCCTATCTATTCACCTGCCCGTCCTTCTTGCCATCTCTGCTGAACAGCATCTTTGAATTATTTCTATTTTCCTCTTTCTCGACCCCAGCACCCTGGTTTCCTTCCCCCTTCCAACTTAGTTTAAACCCTCCCTAACAGCTGTATTAAACAATCCCGCCAGGAGTCCTGACGAAGGATCTCGGCCTGAAATGTCGACAGTGTTTCTCCCTATAGATGCTGCCTGGCCTGTTGTGTTCCACCAGCATTTTGTGTGTGTTGCTTGAATTTCCAGCATCTGCAGATTTCCTTGTGTTTGCCACCAGGATATTAGTACCCTGGTTCAGGTGTAACCCATCATTTTTGTATAAGTCATACCTCCTCCAAAATAGGTCTCAATGGTCCAAGAATTTGAAGCCCTGCCCCAGTTAACCTCAGTCACACATTCATCTGCTTAATTCTGCTATTCTTACCTTCATTAGTGCATGGCTCAGGCAGTAATCCTGAGAATATTAGTCAGGAAGTCTGGCTTTTCAATTTTCTTACTAGCTCCCAGTAATCTTCCTTCAGGACCTCCTCTCTTTTTTGGTCTATGTCATTGGTACCAACGCGTACCAAGACTTCTGGCTGCTCGCCCTCAGAGTACTCTGGACCTGATCTGAGACACCCCGTACCCTGGCACCAGGGAGGCAACACACCATCCGGGTATCCTTATCCGGCTCACAGAATCTCTTGTCTGTTCCCTTCACTATCCCCTATAACTACTGCATTTCTCCTTGCTTTCTTGATCACGGCACTGGGCAGAGTGCTAGAATCCCATCTGCTGTGGTCTTCCTCTGTCAGGTCAACTCCCAGGGGTTCCACTCCCGGGGCGGTTGAAGCGGCAGGGCTGGGAGCTTCTTGGGGTGCAGGAGGAGGACAGAGGCTTGTTCTAGTGGGAGGTGGTAGTGAGTGTTGAGAAGTAGCCGAAGGTGGTGGATGACCAGTTCTCTCTCTATGGAGCCCTCGGAGGCGATTGTCCAGCCTGGTGGCTCGGGAGATCAGGGAATCCAGGCTGTCGGTGTCGTCTCTCGCCACCAACTCGTCCTTCGCCAGGATGCTGAGTCCATTCCAAAAAAACCCCCTGGAGCAACTCATCGTCCACCCCAAGCTGGCCACTAACATCTGGAACTCCACTGAATATTCGGCAACACTGCGGGAGCCTTGGCAGAGAATGAGTAGATGCTTGGCAGCATCTTTACCATGGATGGGATGGTCAAAGATCTTTCTAATTTCTGCTGTAAAAGTGGTGAAAGAAGAGCAGATATCTGTTGTCCCAACCTACTGTGGCCCATGTTAATGCACTTCCCCACAGCAACCCCATGAGATAAGCAATCTTTGACTTATCTGTGGAGTGAGGACTGCTGTTCAAGCACCAGGGAGCACTGAAGGAGGAAGGCCCGGCACTTCCCTAAATCTCCAGCATAGTGCTTCTGCTTAGGTACGCCAGGCTCTCTGGGCAGGGGTGTTGGTGACACATGGGGGGGGTTGCTGCTATAGGCTGTGTGGGCTGGCTAGGCTAGGTTCCAGGAGTGGGTTGAGAGATGAGTGGAGACATGGTCCACCTGGTTACTGACTCATGTGATGTGAGCAGACAGGGAACGAAGGTTCTCCTTGACACCCCCCCCCCCCCGGAGGAATTTGTCGTGCTGTCCCAGAAGGCTGGGAGGATTGGCTGGCGAGGGCTTGTTGAAGAGTGCTTGTGTCCACTGGGTTCATAGTGGCCAGATCATTCTGTTGCAAGGAACGGGCGAACCCAAACACAGGACACTGGCACAGAGATAGAGTAGGATGCAGACGAGGGTGTGAGTGTGTCTGCAGCTGAACAGCAAACAGGAGGGTGAACGGAAAAGCAGGAGGCAGGCAAAACTTAAGTTGAAACAGGACGTTGCTGGATCTGAACGGCAAACAAGAAAGGCAGGCAGCAGGGAATACTTATCTTGACACGGAAGGACTGAGTTACACAAGTAATGTCATGGTCCTATCTGGCAATTCCCCATTACCTCTTTAATTGAGCCTTAAATCCCCTCGCCTGATTTTCAATCATTCCCAATTCAGCAAATTACACACACCTGCTTCCAGGAGGACACTTCCAGTCAAGAGACTATCCTCCCACCATCCTGTGTGAGGGGCAACCCTCACCCAACGTAAAGGAAGCCCAACCCTAAGCCTAACCCCGGCAATGGACCCGGCGGTCGCCTGTATGTGCCAGATTCCGTCAGATCCCAGGTTCTCCAGTGGGGACACACATCTCGGTTCGTCTGCCATCCCGGAGTGATCGGACCCTGGCTCTCCCGAAAAGACACTTCTGGTGGCCTTCCGTGGAGGTGGATACCCGTTCCTATGTCTCTGCATGTTCCGTCTGTGCCCGTGGAAAAGCCTCCCATCAGCCACCAGCTGGATTACTTTGTCTCCACCTGTCCCTGGTTGCACATCGCCCTAGACTTCGTCACCGGTCTACCCCTTTCCCGCGGAAACACCACTGTCCTCACCGTGGTAGACTGGTTCTCCAAGATGGTGTACTTTGTAGCCCTCCCTGAACTCCCTTCTGCTCAGGAAACCGCAGACCTTCTCATCCGCCACGTCTTCTGCCTTCAGGGAATCCCCGTGGACATCGTCTCTGATCGAGATCCCCAATTTGTCTTGCAAGTATGGAAGGCCTTCTGTCGAGCCTTGGGGTCATCGGTCAGCCTGGCATCCGGCTTCCACCCCCAGACGAACGGGCAGATGGAACGGGTCAACCAGGACCTGGAGGCGACGTTACGTTGTGTAACAACAAACAACCCGTCTACCTGGAGCGACCACCGGCTGTGAGTTGAGTACACCTACAACTCTCTGGTGAGTTCTGTTATTGGGAGGTCTCCCTTGGGTACCAACTCTCACTGTTCCCCGTGCAAGAAGAGAAGACTGTGGTACCGTTGGTTCAGGACCATATCGATCGGTGCCTTAAGGTTTGGGAGGAGACATGCAAGGCCCTACTCAGGTCAGCAAATCGCAATAAGAAAACTGCCGACTGACGCTGGATTCCGGTGCCTGAGTACCGACCGGGGCAGATGGTGTGGCTTTCATCCAAGGACATCCCGCTCAAGAACAAGCCTAGGAAACTCGCCCCTCGCTTCCTGTGACCGTTCAAGATCGAAAGGGTCATCAATCCCACAGCAATCCGGCTTAAACTCCCTAAATCTATGCACATCCACCCAACATCTCACATCTCTCAAGTAAAAGCAGTTTCCATTAGCCCCTTGTGTCATCCCACCCAGATCATAGACAACCATCCGGCATACACCATCCAGTGGCTACTTGATGTGCGCCGTCGGGGCCGGGGCCTCTAATACCTGTTCGACTGGGAAGGGTACGGCCCAGAAGAGTGTTTCTGGGTTCCCGCTCCTTCATCTTGGACTTCCATCAGGACCATCCGGACAAGCCTGGAGGCTACCATTGGGGGGTGGGAAGAGAGGTACTGTCATGGTCCTGTCTGGTAATTCCCCATTACCTCTTTAATTGAGCCTTAAATCCTCTTGCCTGACTTCCAATCGTTCCCAATTCAGCAAATTACACACAGCTGCTTCCCATCAGTAAATGCAGGATAAAAACCCTGGAACTGCCAGTTCATTGGTCAACTCTTGTATGAGTAACCTTGTTTCATGGTTATTTAGGACTGGCAGTTCGAAGTTCTGCATCAGCTCCTGGATTCTCCACGTGAACTTTGTCTCTGCATAAAGACTCACCGAGATACCCACTTTCCATTGGCAGTGGTGCTAATGCCTAACGACTCTGCCTCCATGCCTGTGTCCTGCACCTGCGTTCATCCCTAGCCACGTCCTTGCGACAGGCAAACCTCGGCACTGAAGTAAAACTTAGAATACACAATCCTAAGTGGCTGGGAATGTGAATTACCACATCCAGTGCCCATTTCTAGACCAGAATCTGTGCGGATTTGAAATAACATCTCCACCTCACTAATGATCAACACTGGTGCACCACAGGGGTGCATATTCAGCCCACTACTCTACTCTCCACATTCCCCTGACTGTGTGGCTAGGCACAGCTCAAATACCATTTATACATTGGCTGATGATACAACCATTCTTGACAGAACTTCAGATGGTGATGAGAGGGTGTATCAGAGTGAGATATACCAGCTAGTTGTGTGGTGTCGCAACAACCTTGAACTCAAAGTCAGTGAGACCAAAGAACTGATTGTGGATTTCAGAAAGGATAGGACCAGAGTACACAAACCAATCCTCAGAGGGATCAGAAGTGGAGAGAATGAGTAGTTTCAAGTTCCTGGGTGTCTGTCATACAGAGGACGTGGGGAGCGGACCCAAATGCAAGACACAGACACTGAACTACCAGGAACAGGACTAGGCGTGAGAAGGAAGCAAGGGAAGTGAGGAAGAAAGGACACTGGACATGACCTCAGCCCCAGTCAAGACAAGGACTCCAGGCCTGGGCTAGGACTTGACGAGGATAGCAGAACCAGGACATGGACCTGGGGACTAGGAGCCTGGGCTTGGACTCCGAGCCAGAGACTGGACAAGGACGCAGAACCTAGGTCTTGACTCGGGCTCGGACTCCAGACCCAGGTCAGGACAAGATGTAGCTACAGGATGAGGAGGGGCACAGGACTGGACGCGAGACTCATGCACAGGACAAGGAAATTCCAGCACTGGGCTGGGCAAGGAACTCCTGGGCTGGACAAGGCACAGAACCTTGGTCGAGGGAGAACAGGAATGCAGAACAGAGTCGAGGAAGAGACAGGAACATGGAACACAGAGCCGGGACCCCTCCTTGGGTACAGGACATAGGGCCGGGACCCCTCCTTGGGTACAGGACATAGGGCCGGGACCCCTCCTTGGGTACAGGACATAGGGCCGGGACCCCTCCTTGGGTACAGGACATAGGGCCGGGACTCATTACATAGAACACAGAACCGGGACCCCTCCTTGGGTACAGGACATAGGGCCGGGACCCCTCCTTGGGTACAGGACATAGGGCCGGGACCCCTCCTTGGGTACAGGACATAGGGCCGGGACCCCTCCTTGGGTACAGGACATAGGGCCGGGACCCCTCCTTGGGTACAGGACATAGGGCCGGGACCCCTCCTTGGGTACAGGACATAGGGCCGGGACCCCTCCTTGGGTACAGGACATAGGGCCGGGACCCCTCCTTGGGTACAGGACATAGGGCCGGGACCCCTCCTTGGATACAGGACATAGGGCCAGGACTCATTACACAGAACACAGAGCTGGGACCCCTCCTTGGGTACAGGACATAGGGCCGGGACCCCTCCTTGGGTACAGGACATAGGGCCGGGACAGAACACAGAGCCGGGACCCCTCCTTGGGTACAGGAGGTAGGGCCAGGACCCCTCCTTGGATACAGGATATAGGGCCTGGACTCATTACACAGAACACAACGAGACAGTTCCCAATGCTAGGTAGCAGCAAAACAGCCAGACCTACCTAGTGAAGGCACTGACATGGACAGATAGTTCCAACAGGGCAAGGCTCCAGACACTGGCAAGGCAAGGCAGGGCAGGTCCCCAGGCACAGGTGTAGGTTGCAGGCAGGGCTTCAGAGGGAAGGAAAGGAACTGTCCAGCCTCAAGGTAACAGCAATGATGGCCTGACTTACCCCACATAGGACAGGATACCAACAGGACAAACCCACACAGAGACAAGGACAGGATACTGACAAGACAAACCAACAATCACCCTTGACCCCAGGTCCACTTAAATTCTAGGCCCCAAGACGAGAATCAGGTGCCTACCATTAAGCCCAAATGAGACAAGGGATAGCAGGAAGACCTGGAGTCTGGAGTCCACGGACCGGTCCGTGAGCCGGAACGGGGACGTTACGGACTGGACCATGACAGTGTCATCTCAGGATCTTACCTGGTCCCAACATGCTGCTATAGAGACAAATCAGCGGCTATACTTTATTAGGAGTTTGAGGAGATTTAGTTTGACAACTGTATTTTATCAGGCTGCATCATTGTCTGGTATGGGTGGGTGGGGGGAGGAGCTGCGCAAGATCGAAAGGCGACGTCCATGATTAAGGATTCCCACCACCCGGACTTCTCATTGTTACTGTCGGGAATGAGGAGCAGAAATCTGAACGCACACACTCAGCGATTCAGGAACAGCTTGTGCCCCTCTGCCATCCGATTTCTGAATGGACATTGAACCCATGAATACTACCTTACTACTTTTTTATTTCTGTTTTTTTGCACTAATTATTTTAACCATTAACCATTACTTGTTAACTCAGTTTTTTCTCTATATTTATTTATCATGCATTTCACAGAACTGCTGCTGTATAGTTACCAAATTTCACGACATATGCCGGTGATATTAAACCTGATTCTGATTTCATCCAGAAAAACGGCTTGTGTGCGCGTTTACCCAGGGCACCGTTTTTCAGGGGCACCTTTTGCCCGAGGGACATTTTGTGCGGAGGCCCTGGGTTTAGCTCACTTACGGAAACGGCGAATTAACAGAATAACTGGCAACACTGGATATCTCACGGCGAACAGAATCTGCTCTCGGAACTTCGACTGGGTGACCCCGTAAATGAAGGTATTAGTACAGCAGCTTAAATTGATCAGCATAAACCCGACCTTGTGGAAATTGTATTCGGAAGCATTGTAATCGGTGGGGTTCTTCCCCGCAATGGTATAGTACAAGAAATGTGCCAGAGCCACCGTCCACAGCAAGATGAAGTTGGCAGACAAGCCGAAGAGGAGAATCACCGACTTTCTCCTGCTCTCCATCTCCGGATCATGCGCAGCGTCAGCGCTGTTCGCGCCCCTCAGTCTTCTCCGGATTCGACTCGCTACTAAGATGTATTTCACTGTCAGAACGTTGAGCAGCAGAATGAAAGCGAACGGGAGCAATGGTGTCAAGACCGAATCAAACCAGTCATAACCCACCCACCCTGGCTCAATAAAAATGCTTGCCTTTGTATGACAGTCCCATGGGATGTTGTTAATGATCTCCCAGGGTTCTATTGTAAAATAGTGGGGGATATTTTTTAGAGCAAGCAGGATGCCGGTTGTCCCCAGAACTACAACTGCAGTTTTCTCGGTACAATACTTTGTTCTCAGTTTCTGCAAACAGATGGCAACGAATCGGTCAAAGGTAAACACGACGGTGAACCAGACAGAGTAGTCTGTGGACGTCCGAACAAGCAGGAAGACAATCCTGCACACGGGGGTAATGTGCAGGAAACTCTCGGGGAAGTGGTGATAACTGATCTGCCTTAGTAAGACCTCGCTGACAATGAGCAGGAGATCAGCCGCTGCCATGGCCACCAGGTAGCGCGTGGTACAGGGGGACAGGCCGCACTTGCCCCGGCAGAGAATCACAACCGCCGCTAAATTCACTGAAATAGAGGAGAGACAATGGAGAAGAGAGCGGCAACTAATAGTCAGACATTGCCCTAGGCTAGTTCTGTGTTGTCAGGCTTCAAATCAAGGCAAACCGGACCCATACCACCTGAAAACAGTGCATATGCAATGTGAAGGGGGGACGGAGAGGGAGCAAGGATCTGGGAACCAACTGCTCCCAGAAAATATTCTGGCAGGCCCGGGAAAGCAGATGTTGGAATCTGCCGAAGGAACTCGGCGGGTCGAGCATCATCTGTGGGGTGGTCGCTGAGGGGTGGGGGGGGGGGTGGGCGGGGAGGAATTGACGATATTTCGGGTAATCAAGACTTGTACATGGACTGCCACATATTCTGAACCCTACCAGGTAGGGTTAGGGGAGTGATAGAGCACGACACCACAGCAACAGGTCCTTCGGCTTAAGCAGTCCGTGCTGAATATTGTTATTCTGCCTAGTCCCACTCACCCGCACATGGACCACAGGTCTTCATACCCCTCCGATCCATGTAAGAATCCAAGTTCCTCCTAAGGATTGAAAATGAATCTACGCTTCTAGTAAGTGATATGCCAAAACAGTTCAGGCCGAACCAGGACTTCTTTGGTTATTCAAGTTCAAAGTAAATGTATTATCAAAGTTCGTATATGTCACCTTATACTTGAGGTTCATTTTCTTGCGGACCGTCACAGTAGAACCAAGAAATACGGTAGGATCAATGAAAATTTCACGCAATGTGCAAAGGAAGACAAACTGTGTAAATACACCAATAATAATAAATACTGAAAAACATAATGTCCTTAACAGTGAGTCCACGTGCTGTGGAATCAGTTCACAGTTGAGGTGAGTGAAATTATCCGCACTGGTTCAAGGGTAATAACTGTCCTTGAATTTAGCGGTGTGGGACCTGCCGCCTCCCGGATGACGGCAGCGAGAAGAGAGCATGGCCTGGATGGTTCCTTAATTGCTAACGTGTATCCCATTCTTATCAAAGAATCAGGTACACGAAACTGAATATGAAATGTTTATAGGGAAATGGCAAGGATGACATAATTTTTGGCGTTCGTCAAGCGAAGTTAGGCACTGAACTTTTATACAGAAAATATTAGGGGCCGGGAAACATCTTGAGGGCAGTGCAAAGGAGAAGGGACAGGCGCGGAGAGTATGAGGAAAGCTGAGCGGGCTATTAGTTTGAGGAATCTGAGCTTGTTGGGACTGGAATGGTGGAGCTGAATTTGGGAATCGCGATGAGTGGGAATGCAGAGGAAGGGAATCGTTGTTCTACACTGCAGGAAAAGAAACATAAAATACGACAAATTGAAGGATTAGCACGGTACATCAAATATCACCCGCCGTTGGCAGAGATTATTGGAAGAGGAAAGGTGATACAATTTCTGGAACATTGCTTTGGCAGGATCAGAATGCTGAAGAGAACGTAGGGGAATAGGAATAGTAAAAGCGGCTACAACTCCGGAAACGTTACGTTGAGCCTTTATCAAAGTTTGTGCAGGGAGTGAAAATGAGATTTACCAGGGCTGAGGGATTTTACCCACAAGGCTGGAGAAACTGACGTTGGAGTTGGAATGCCTCGTCTCATTATTACCATCAGGGAAGGAGGTACGGGAGCCTTAAAACAGACAGACACAGGACTCATTATGAACAGCTTCTTTGCCACCACCATCAGATTTCTGAACGTACCTCACTAATAATTTATTTTAAAATATTTCTATTGTAACTGATAGTAAACTTCTCTGAGTTGCACTATACTACCACAAATCAACACATTTAAGGACCTATGTCAGTGATGATAGATTTGATTCTGATTTGGACACCAGGCTAGTACGGATGTATAAGATAATGGCAGGTTTCCATAAGGAGACAGAAAACCTGTTCCCATTAGCTGACGGCACGGTATAGGATCTAGTCCGCCAGAGGCGATAGCCCGAAAGATAATGGATGTGCAGATGGTTAATCATTTCAAAAGGAAATTGCAGATAACAGAGGAAAACAAATTAAAGCCTATAGAGATGGGCGGGGGGAGGGGAGGATGAGGCCGGGCGGGTTGTTCCACAGAGTCCGCGTGGACACGAAGCCTTACAGTTCAATGTCGTACCTAGAGTGAGATCTTAAAGGTGGCAGAACGATCTGCAGAGAAATACAATGGTGAGTCATGATAGAATACATTCAAACACATCCAAATGCTTTGACACCAAGTGCGGAGATGATACAGAAATAAAACGATAAAACGACGAAGGAGACTACAAACAAAACAAACCAATTCAACAAATTTCTACGAGACCCTTGTGGTAGAAAAGAAGAACATTTATTAAGTAAAGGCATGGCAAAGCTATTCATTTGGATTCTGGAGTCCCAATATATCAAATAATAGTAAAATATTGCAAATTGAATAGTAAATGGCCATACAATTAAATGTGGGGGAGTAATGTCGGAGAGCGAGTGTCTTCCGGAAACTTGACAGCACTAGGGCTAAACCGGCGAATTCATTTGGCCACAAGAGATTCGCAGATGCTGGAAATCCAGAACAAATTCTAGAGGCAGTGTGGAGGATCAGAAGGATCTTGGGGTCTGAGTCCATAGGACACTCAAAACTGCTGCGCAGGTTGACTCTGTGGTTAAGAAGGCATACATCAATCGTGGGATTGAGTTTAGGAGCCGAGAGGTAATGTTGCAGTTATATAGGACCCTGGTCAGACCCCAATTGTAGTACTGTGCTCAATTCTGGTCACCTCACTACATGAAGGATGTGGAAACCATAGAAAGGGTGCAGAGGAGATTTACAAGAATGTTGCCTGGATTGGGGAGCATGCCTTATGAGAATAGGTTGAGTGAACTCGGTCTTTTCTCCTTGGAGCGAAGGAGGATGAGAGGTGACCTGATAGAGGTGTATAAGATGATGAAAGGCATTGATCGTGTGGATAGTCAGAGGCTTTTTCCCAGGGCTGAAATGGTTAACACGAGGGGTCATAGTTTTAAGGTGCTTGGAAGCAGATACAGAGGAGATGTCAGGGGTAAGTTTTTTACCCAGAGTGGTGAGTGTGTGGAATGGGCTGCCGGCGACGGTGGTGGAGGCGGATACCATAGGAGAGTCCTGGACAGGTACACGGAGCTTAGGAAAATAGAGGGCTCTGGGTAACCCGAGGTAATTTCTAAGGTACGGATCGTTGGCCGAAAGGCCTATGTTGTGCTCAGCAGGTCAGGCAGCATCTATAGAGAAGAATAAACATTCGACGTTTTGGGCCTTCCTTCTCGCCCGGCTTCGCCTGCCAACTTGTACTCCCCCTCCCCCCCCCCCCCCACCTCAGCTTCCTATTCTGGCTTCTTTCCCCTTCCTTTCAAGTCCTGGTGAAGAGTCTCGGCCCGAAACGTCGACTGTTTATTCCTGTCCATAGATGCTGTCTGATATCCTGTGTTCCTCCAGCATGTTGTGTTTAACTCTCATGGAACGAACGCCCGCGGTTTACAAAATAGTGCGATCCTGGACCCACTTGACAATTTATCAGTAAATGTGGACAATATGCATCAAGTAGAGGCAAGACCGTCCTCCCAGCCCGATCTGCTCCGCTAGCAGCCATCCACCTCAGCACACAGAGACACCCTGCCCAGCCCCATGTCTTCCTTAGGGTACATACGGGTTCCCAACTAATGTAACGTCGGTACCAATGAGGAAAACTGGTCCAAGTATTTAAGCTTCATCTTCACTAATTGTCATAAAGTAGGAAGGCAGATTATCTAGGTCAGAAAACAGACTCAGTGCACTGACCCTTGCAAAAAAAAGCTAAATGCTGAAGGAACTCTGCAGGTTAGGCAGCATCCATGGAGGGTAATGGACAGTCGCGTTTCGCGCCGAAACCTTCACCTGGACTGTAGAAATCACAGAACCAGAATCTCTCAGAAATGCCGTCGAGAACAGGAGAAAATCATCTTCAAAATGTGCATACCTAGTAAAAGGTCCGGAACCGAATCGTCGACTGTTCACTTCCGTCCACAGATGCTGTCTGACGCGCTGAGTTCTTCTGGCGCTTTGGAGTTGTTTTGCACCTGATTTCAGCATCTTCAGTTTCTGGTGTCTCCGAAAGCAGAAATGAAACGTACCTGTACAGAAAAGGCTGAACTTAGAAATCAGAAATGAAATCTGGAACGAACTCATGCTAACTCTGTTTCTCCTCCCACACGCACTACCTGGCTTAACAAGCCTTCTTATTGGTAAGTTGGACTTCAATTACAAAACGTATCATTCCACATCTCAGGAAAAATAGATGGAAACCACCAGATATTACACACTAATGTCAAGTCTAGTTTTCTATTAAGAAAATGGGGTATATGTCTTCAGTCCTGACGAAGGGTCTCGGCCCAAAACGTCGACAGTGATTCTCCTTATAGATGCTGCCTGGCCTGCTGCGTTCCACCTGTTGTTTGAATTTCCAGCATCTGCAGATTTCCTCGTATATGTCTTCAGTTGCACGATTTTCCTCTTAAAGGGACATACATCTGAAAGCGGAGACCATGGAGACGCCGAATCGCGCTCCTCCACATTTCATTTCGGATCTGGAACAGTCGAGGACCACATCCCACACCAGGAAGAAGTAACAAAAGACCAGGAAGGTTGTTGAACGATCGACGAACATGCATGAATACAGTTTGTGTGCCCATGAGCTAACTGTTAACAAGTCACTGGTGGCAACATTCAAGAGCGGATTCTCTTGTTGCAAAACAAACCAAAAACAACGGTCCCTTTCTAATCCGATACCACGAGAAGGCAGGTCTATGAGCGGGAAAGTTCCGTGGCCTGAAAATATGAGTTCAAAGTGGAAATGAATTGACATTCGTCAGTGAATCCAATCTCAGTGATATATGATGTGTGGCGACGGCGAGTCACTATTCTCTCAGAGAAAATTTGAGAATGCCTAATTGAGCAGTTCATGATACGTTACCTAACGGAACAGACTAATAATAGAGTGAACCTGTTCGCCGCGAGTATAATTTAGCGGGTGTAATCTTTTGATTTAATTCATTCCCCGAGGACTGTTCGCGTTGATTGTCAGTCACAAAGACAGAGTCGAGATCATATACAGTACGAAGACTGATTTACTTAAGTGGCGCAGTTACTTACCAGGAATGCCAAGCACGGCGAGGATTATGTGATACTGTTCGTTGATACTATTGAACATTTCGAGCATTTTCTGTCGGAGATGATATGTCCTTTCACAGTGCACAAGTTCTCTCAACGAAATTCTACGGCGATACATATCCAGAGTTTGCGATTTATACACCGCGTAATCTCCACCGGGACAAATTGGTTGCAACATCATTCAGTTATATTATTTCCATTTGAACGAAGGGATTACGACAGCCGAGGAAAATAGAATGTATATTTAGAGCTAAGTGTGAACAGGAAAACCCAAAACGTCGGCAATAGTATTTGGCGAAAACTGAAATGTACTGTTCAATGTTCAAATGTTCAACTGGTTCATTTCTTCATCCGATCATACTTCGGCCTTCATTTATAATTCTGGACGACCCATTGAGTTTAAACACGCATTTGCACGGTAGCGTAGAGGTTAGCACAAGGCTTTACTGTACCGGCGATCGGTTGCTCCGTTTTCCTCCCACATTCCAAAGACGTATCGGTTGGTAGGTTCATTGGTCATTGTAAATTGTCCCGTGACTAGACTAGGATTAATCTAGGTGATTGCCGGGCGGCGCGGCTCGAAAGGCCAGAATGCCACACCGTACATCAATAAAATCTAATTAAAAAAACACGAGGAGCAACAAATTTTGTTCTTTAATTTATACTCTTCATCTTATAAATTACAATCAAATAAGTAGACCACACCAAAACAATCCGGCCTGTGAAATCCACGTCCTCTGTCCACTAGGTACTCCAGAACACTCAAGAGCATCTTTTTTCCGTCCGCCATAAAAGGTGGGGCTTTCCCATTTTAATTCCATTTGCAATTCCCTTTCCAACATGTCGGTACGTGATCTCTGCTGCCACGATGAGGCCACTCTCAGGTTGCAAGAACAATACCATATACCTTCTGGACCAACCTGACCGCATGAACATCGATTTTCTAGTTTCCTGTAATTTTCCCCTCTCCATTTCTCTCTTTTTCCAGTCCCCATTCTGGCTCCCTTCGTACCCCTTCTCCTCTCCTCACCTCCCCTTCCCGCTTCTTACCATCTTTTCCATGCAGACTTCACCTGTCATCTGCCAGGTACACTCCTCCCTCCACACATTCTGAATTTGGCTTCTTAGAACAATACAGCACATTACAGGCCCTTCGGCACACAATGTTGTGCCGACCCTCAAACCCTGCCTCCCATATAACCCCCACCTTAGATTCCTCCATATAACTGTCTAGTAGTCTCTTAAACTTCACTAGTGTATCTCCCTCCACCACTGACTCAGGCAGTGCATTCCACACACCAACCCCTCTCTGAGTGAAAAACCTTCTTCTAATATCCCCCTGGAACTTCCTTCCCCTTACCTTAAAACCATGTACTGAGCAGTGGTGCCCTGGGGAAGAGGCGCTGGCTGTCCATTCTGTCTACTCCTCTTAATATCTTGTACACCTCTATCATGTCTCCTCTCATCCTCCTTCTCTCCAAAGAGTAAAGCCCTAGCTCCCTTAATCTCTGATCATAATCCATTCTCTCTAAACCATGCAGCATCCTGGTAAATCTCCTCTGTACCCTTTCCAATGCTTCCAAATCCTTCCTGTAGTGAGGTGACCAGAACTGGACACAGTACTCCAAGTGTGGCCTAACTAGAGTTTTATAGAGCTGCATCATTACATCACGTCTCTTAAACTCTATCCCTTGACTTATGAAAGCTAACACCCCATAAGCTTTCTTAACTACCCTATCTACCTGTGAGGCAACTTTCAGGGGTCTGTGGACATGTACCCCCAGTTCCCTCTGCTCCTCCACACTACCAAGTATCCTGCCATTTACTTTGTACTCTGCCTTGGAGTTTGTCCTTCCAAAGTGTACCATCTCACACTTCTCCGGGTTGAACCCCATCTGCCACATTTTCCCTCTTCTTTTCCAGTCATGATGAAGAGACTCAGCCTGAAACATTGACTGTTTATTCTCCTTCATAGATGCTGCCTGACCTGCTGAGTTCCTCCTGCATTTTGTGTATGTCACCCTGGGTTTCCAGCATTTTCAGAATCTTTTGCATTTATTATTTGTTGCACCAAATAGTGCTGAATTAAAGTCAATCTCTTTTATTCCTTTGGTTCTTGTGCCTGCATACCTCGACTCAGTATTATCCCCTTCCACCTACATCAGTCACACTCACATGCTCTCTATCACTTCAACCACTTGCAGTTTTCTGTCCCTGATCACTTCATGTTTATTGTGAATGTTCAGTATTATACAATTCTATCCCCTGTCTGGAGGAGTTTAAATCTCTCCACCTATTTAGACAACAGACTCGACCAATTTCTATCCACCACTACCCTCCACCATCTGCAGAACTGGTAATCACACTCAACAATTTCTCTTTCAGTTCCTCCCACTTTTTCCAAACCCAGGGAGTAGCTGTGGGCACCCACATGGGTCCCAGCTTTGCCTGCCTCTTTGTTGGCTTCGTGAAACAGTCCATGCTCCAAACCTTCACTGGTAATGTTTCACACTTCTTTCTGGGCTGCATAGACAACTGCATTTGTGCTGCTTAAAGCATCAATTTCATCAACTTTGCCTTCAACTTCCACCCTGCTCTCAGTTGACTTGGTCCATTTCGGATACCTCTTTCCCTTTTCTCAATCACACAGTCTCCATCTTTCATAAACCTGTTGATTCTTGCAGCTGTCTGCACTCTACCTTGTCCCAACTTGTCACTTGTAAAACTGACATTCCCTTTTCTCAGTTCCTCATTCTCCACCTCATATGTTATGATAGTCATAGGAGATTTCAACATGGGAAAAGTAGGTTGGTAATGGATCTCAAAAGAGTGTGTTTGTTGAATGCCTAAGAGTTAGCTTTTTAGAGCAGTTTGCTGTTGAGCCTACTAGAGGGATCAGTTATACTGGATTGGGTGTTTCCTTATGAGCCTGATTGAATTTTTTGAGGATGTGACTAAACACATTGATGAAGGAAGAGCAGTAGATGTAGTGTATATGGATTTCAGCAAGGCATTCGATAAGGTACCCCGTGCAAGGCTTATTGAGAAAGTAAGGAGGCATGGGATCCAAGGGGACATTGCTTTGTGGACCCATTGTCCCTTCCGTCACCTGTGAACTAATTAGGACCCTCCTGGCTCAAGGAGGCACACCTGTGACTCATTGAGCTGCGGATGCTTGTAAGGGGCCTTGGGACTGGGACCAGGGTGGTGGTCGTTTTGTTCTGTTTCCTGTTCTCCGCCGGTTCTGAACTTTTCTCTACATTCTGTTATCCTGCCTGGGCTCAGATCTACTCCTCATCATGCTTCTCTGCCCCGTACCAGTACTGCCAGGTTGGTCCTTTCCCCCACCTTTCTTCCCATGCGCTGGTCCCGCTTCTCCACTCGTTTGTGTTGTTCGAGCGGTCGCGCTGTCTGCCGGCCTTTCACGATTTTCCTGTTATCTTGGCTGTTGTGTTGGTCACCCTGGACCTATGCCCGTTCCTACCCCTTGCCTCCGTCGGGCAGGTCCGGCCGACCTGCTGCTGCCTGGTGGTGGTTCTGCCCCGTCCTCCTCTTCCGCCCGAACCCTGGGATTGTGCCCCGCACACGCCTATGGGTTCGCGTCGTGCCCAGGCCTCCGGTGTTTCCGCCTGGGAAGTGGCCCTACCCGGGATATATGCACAGGGAGGGCTCTCCACCAGCCTATCTAGCCACCTAGACCTACCTGCCTGCCTGAACCCCGGGGACCTATCTGCCTGCCTGTCGACCTGAACTCGAACTCCGGGAGCCCGCTCCGCTCTGTCCGCCTGACACTCTGTCGACCTGAACACCAGCTCTACCCTTAAATGCCATGGCATCCCCATCCTGTCCTCCCCCTAGTACTTCAGTGTCTGCGTCCTGTGTTTGGGTCCATACGGCCGCGTTCCTGACAGAACGACCACCCCCCCCCCCCCCCGCATGGACCCAGCGACACAGGCACTGGAGGCTAGTTTCCGTTATCCTGGGGTCCTTTCTGCTTTGGATATTCCCCCCCCCCCCCACCTCCCCATACCGTCCCTGGCCCTCCAGCCCCGCTTTGGTCGCCAGGAGGCTCCCTTGGGGGGGGGGGGGGTGGCACTGTCAGGGTCCGGAATCCGTGTTCCGGGTCTCGATCCGGTCCGAGGGCTCCGGACTCCGGGTCCTGCAGTTGTCCCTCCGTCACCCGTGAACTAGTTAAGACCCTCCTGGCTCAAGGAGGCACACATGTGACCCATTGAGCTGCAGGTGCTTAAAACGGGCCTTGGGACTGGGACCAGGGTGGTGGTCGTTTTGTTCTGTTTCCTGTTCTCCGCCGGTTCTGAACTTTTCTCTACATTCTGTTATCCTGCCCGGGCTCAGATCTTCTCTTCATCATGCTTCTCTGCCCCGTTCCAGTACTGCCAGGTTTTTACGCAGAGAATGGTGAGAGCTTGGAATGGGCGGCCAGCGACAGTGGTGGAGGTGGATACAATAGGGTCTTTTAAGAGACTTGGTACATGGAGCTTAGAAAAACAGAGGGCTATAGGTAAGCCTAGTAATTTCTAAGGTAGGGACATGTTCGGCACAACTTTGTGGACCAAAAGGCCTGTATTGTGCTGTAGGTTTTCTATGAATGTTGAAAGGCCTAGACTGAGTAGATGTGGGAAGGATGTTTCCTATGGTGGGAGAGTCTAGGACAAGAGAGCATAGCCTCAGGATAGAGGGGGTGCCCTTTCAATACAGAGATAAGGATAAATTCTTTTAGCCAAAGGGTGATGAATTTGTGGAATTTGTTGCCACATGCAGCTGTGGAGGTCAGGTCGTTCAGTGTATTTAAGGCAGATTGATAGATTCTTGATTGGACATGGCATCATAGGTTACGGGAGAACTGGGGTTGAGGAAGAGTTAGAAAAAAAGGACCAGCCATGATTAAATGGTGGAGCAGACTCAAAGGGCCAAATGGCCTAATTCTGGTCCTATGTTTTATAGTCTTAAGTTTTCAGGACATGTCTTTCTATTCCAGAAGTTTTGAGATGTCTTCCTTCTTCAAAGAACTTGGGCTCCCTTTCTCTACTATTTATGTTGCGCTTTCCCAACTCTCTTCCATTTCCTAGACATCTGTACTTACCCCGTCTTCCCACCACCATAACATGTACAGAATTCTTCTAGAGCAGGGATTCCCAATCCTTTTAATGCCATGGACCCCTACCATTGACTGAGGGGTTAATCGACCCGAGTTTGAGAACATCTGCTCTAGAGTATCTACCATCCCATGAACCTCTGCATCCAGAACATCATTCTGGAACCTCCACCATCTTCAATGGAATACTACTACTGAATGTTTCTTTTCACACCCACACCACTTTTTGCAGGGATTGTTCTCTCTGAGTCACTTGTCCAATGTCACTCCCCACTGATCTCCTTCCTGGCATATCCCCACAAACAGCACAAGTACTGCAGCTGCTCATTCACATCTTCCCTCACCATGATTGTGGGGGCCCCAGATTTCTTCTCCTCAGTTTAAGTATCATGAAGAATTCTACCCACTTTGCTCATGAACTGTTTGCCCCATTCCCATCAGGAAGAGGGACAGGACCACTAGACTCAAAAGTAGTTACTCCCCCAAGCCAGCGGATTGATCAACAGTTCACCAATTAACACACCACACTGCCCCCCCCAACCAATACTAGATCCACATCTGCCACTCCTCTCCACAGCCGCTCAGCACCCTTGCACTGCCACTTTCACACCTTATACCTGCCCTGACACAGTCACTGTCCTACTATATTTTCATATGCTCTGCTGCTACCAGGAGGAGTTCCTCTTGCCGAGAGTCACCTTGTCATTTTATCTTTTCCTGTCAGTCACTTTGTGTGGATTCTCCTGAACCGCATCACTTTACATACCTAAAGCCAGTCTATGTGTATAAGCTAATCTTATGTATGTACGGCCACACTGAACAGTGACTTGTTTATTACATTTTATAGGATTGATTTTATATTTATATTGTGATTTTCTGCTGATTGTGTTTATTTATGTTCATTTGGATCCAGGATACATTCATGGATTGACAAATGACAATAAACAATCTTGAATTCTCCAGGCAAGGCAACATTTCATCTACGAGTCTGTCAGTGTCATCTGTGGTGCTCCTAGTGAACCCTCCTCTAGATTGGTGAGAACTGATGTAAATTAGGGGACGACTTTGTTAGGCACCTTTGCTCCATCCGCAACAAGGAGGATTTCCTGGTGGCCAAGCATTTTAATTCCAGTCCCAGCCTCCCACATGTCTGTGCCTTTTCTACTGTCACGTTGAGCTGCTCCGGCTAGGTAGCCTCCAACCTGACAGCATGAACATCGATTTCTGTAACTTCTGGTAATTTCTCCCCCTCCCGTTCTCTCATTTTCCACTTCCCATTCTGTCTCCCCTCTTACCCTTTCTCTTCTGTCTGTCACTCCCTAGATTACTGGCTCCTTCCCTTTCTCCCATGATTCACTCTCCTCTCCTATCCGATTCCTTTTTAGTGCTTTCCTTTTCACCCGTCACCTCCCAGCTTCTCGCTTCAACCCACCCCCACCTCACCTGACTTTACCTATCACCTAACAGCTTGTACTCCTTTCCTCTCCCACCCAACCTTCTTATTCTGGCTTCTTTCCCACTCTTTCCATTCCTGATGGTCTGAGCCCAAAATGGCGACCATTTATTCCTCTCCATAGGTGCTCTCTGACCTGCTGAGTTCTTCCAGCATACGTTGTGCGGTACTCTGGATTTCCAGCATCTACACAATCTCTAGTGTCTGCTGCCTGTTGTAATCCACATCCCTTTCCGCTCTGCTTATTTTGTGTGCATAGAATAGTGCGTGCAATTTAGTCTTTCCTGGCTTGTTTAGCATAGGTAAGGCAGCTCCGCTCGTCTGATAGCATCTTCTATCCCAATGACAGACACTGTTTCCTCTTCAGTATCTTGTGATTGCAGCTCCACATTTGTGCGCCCTGGCGGCTTTAGCTGGCTAATGGAGCTTTGCTAGAAAGAGGAGGTGAGTGTAGTGGCCATCAGCTTCCAGAGAAAATGTATTGGAAAGTCTTGTTCAAGACTTTTTCAGTCTCGGGTGGGACAGAAGCCTGGGAAATCGTGCTCCCACAGGGTTACTACAAGCCCTCCTTTCTATAAATGCAGCTCTTGTGGTAGGGGTTTCTGGAACCAAACCGGGTAGGTCTTAACCTCGGAAACAAAGCAGAGAAAGATTTTATTTTAAATTTTCATACTTTAGCTCCCAAGATTGGTGGCCATTCTCCATTGGCTGCTGAGAGGTGAACCTGTCAATTTCATTGACTTTGAGATGAAGATGATGGACAAGAACTTACAGAATTTTCTGCTAGGCTGCAACTTTTACTAACTCAAATTTTACTGATTTCACTACTTTGAGACCACCAGGTAGACTTAACTTCCCTTACCATAGACATTACCTTCAGCAGAGGCTAGATTTAATAAAATAATTTAGTTCAGCTTTAGATAGTTTTCATGATATTTTTATTCTTAGTGGTAATGTTAACCATCTCAGTGAAGTTAAGTTAATCTGTTGATGTTAATAAGGTTGCTAATAGGCTGAATTAGGGTTTTGTGATGATGGCGAAGTGATGGCATTGGTGCCAGGTTGTTAACACAACAGCGTAGTATTTTTTGTAGAGAATATGTTGTAACTGTAAATGTTAACCCAATGTTAGCACTGGGTACTGGTACTGAAGGGATGTTCTTATCAGTCTGTATACCATAATGCCTCTGGACACTGGTAAAGGAAGCCATCATTGAAGTTTTGGATGTGACAAAAATTCTAAAAGGATGGAAATAGAAAAGCTGGCTGCATCTAAAATGCAGAAGCCACCTTGTCCCAGGCACAAGGGTGGAAACTGCAGAGATCATACTCTTCTCGACTTTTGTTGTTCCAGGGAATTATGAGTAGTTATGTAGTGTCTGAGGTTGGAAAAATGCTAATGTTTCCCTAGAGCTCTCAATATTCCATCATGGAACACTTACCTGTCTCCACTTCAATTACCTCCAGTGATCTGGCATTGTGGGGCAGACAGATTCACCACCTCTGAGAAGAAACTTCTATGTACCTCAGTTTTAAATGACCAGCTCTTTAACCTCACAATTGACCCCAAGTCATGAAACATTACAACATCTTCCCCAATGTCCCCTCTTGGGATATTCTAGGTTTCAATTAGAGTAACACACCCAGAGTCACAGCAGTAAACGGTCCTATATAGCAGGTACAATTGTACTTATGTTGAACTAGGGACCAGACAGCCTTTAGTGCAGGGTTAACATTAGATCACGATGAGGCATGATAGATACTAGTTCTAGGAATGAAGCTCAAAAGCTACAAAATAGAAAAAATACACATTGCTGGAGGAACTCAGCAGGCCAGCCAGTATCTGAGAGGGAAATGTACAGTCAATGTTTTGGATTGAGACCTTTGAATGTTAGTTCTTTCATGGGTTAACACATGACAGCCAAAGAGATTGAAACTAAAAGGCGCAAAGGTGGGATGAGATAATCATCTGGGTTGACACAATTTAGTCAGTGTGGAGAAATAATATAATGAAAGGAGAAGGACAGGAACTGTGAACGTGTGTTGTGCCCTCTGTGTGAGTGCCCGAGATCCTTTGGAGCATGAAGGAAGCAATCAAATCTTTGTTTAAACCACCAGTCTTCATCCCACATAAGATGAAAATTATGGGCCTTTTAACAATGTACATGTAAGGAGGATGCAGATGCTCAAAATCCAAGCAACACACACAACATGCTGGAGGAACTCAGCAGGCCAGGCAGCACCTGTGGGGGGGGGGGGGGAGTACAGTTCTTGTTGACTGTAATTTTTTCCATAGATGCTGCCTGGCCTGCTGAGTTCCTCCAGCATGTTGTGTGAGTTGAGGAGGATGCACAAGACTGGTTGCAGGAATGTTGGGGCCAGGAGAGATCGAGTAGACTGAGATTGAGCGTTCTCACTGAGATGATAACAGGGCTGGACAAGTTGGGTAGAGGGAGGGCAGAATCGACGAATATTCCCATTCACCTTTTTCGCCCATCGGGCGGAAGATACAAGAGCCCGTGAGCATGTATCACCAGGCTCAGGTCAGCTTCTACCCTGTTATAATATTGAACGGCCCCCTGATAAAATAAGATGGACAAGTGGATTCTGAACCTCACAATCTACCTGGTTTTGACCTTGCACCTTTGAGTGTGAGTGTAATATCTCAATCTCTCTCATTATATTCTGCATCCTGTTTGGATGGTATCTCGGTACGAGACACAAATAAACGAATTCGACCCTGGCCTATCCTGAACGCGTTGCTGCTGGTCGCTGTAGGGATGATGTCCTATCCTCGCCAACCTCTCTCCCCTGAGCCCGTGTGTAGGGATATCCCAAAAGCGAAATAAGAGACCAGGCTGCGCTC
The DNA here is from genome assembly GCF_030144855.1 of Hypanus sabinus. Lineage (NCBI taxonomy): Eukaryota > Metazoa > Chordata > Chondrichthyes > Myliobatiformes > Dasyatidae > Hypanus > Hypanus sabinus. The sequence goes on along the minus strand of NC_082715.1, from coordinate 151,646,121 downwards.
AATGCATCATCTTTATTGCAGCGGATTTCGTGTGATGGGTTGCTCTCGGTCAGCCAGAGTTGATTTCATGCAGCAAAGGAGGGTCGCCAATCTCGGGGACGTGGCCCATCCACCGCCGCTGTCTGCAACATAAGATGCCACGGGGGCAGGAGTCTGGCGTGGCGTACTCGCTACTTTTGCAGCTCCTCTCTCGGCAGGCTCCCAGGTTCCAGCTGCAGGTATACCTCAGGTCTACACAGGGAAGTAAACGGAGATGGTTTCATAAATGGTTCTGCACACGGCTTTGGCGTGGATGCAGCCCAGCCACTTTTCCCACCGCGTCCCTCAGCGCCGCCCAGGGCTGTGTTGTAGCGGTCAGCACGGAAACCAGCGGAGTTATTGCCGATGGGTCGGTTTGAAAGGGATGGGGAGAGTGGAACACATCCAACGACCAAAGACGCAACACTCACCCACTCTTCTATCGATTTCCCGTCCTCAGACGCAACCTCTCGCTTCCCTCCTGGCCCCTCATTTTTTCTTTCTACCCTCGGGGACCCTCCTTGCGACTCGACTCCCCACCACCGAGTCTCACTCCTTCCCGGATCCTCACCTCGCTCTGGAAGCTTTGCTTTCTGCGTCCCAGCGCCTCCCTTCCTCTCCCACCCTCCTTCTCTCTCGCTCCCTCCGGGGAGTCTCCCACACTCCCTCCTCCCTCTCGGCGACTCACTGACCTTTCTCCTTCCCTTCAGTCCTCGGTCGCAGGGGATGGCCGTGAAACATCGTTACGCGATGTCACCCATGACCCTGCCTCAGTTCGACTATCCCTCCCGCCTTCGCTCACTCCCCTTTTACTTCAACCACAGGCACAGAACCCGGTCCTGCTGAAGAGACCCGAAACGTCGACTGTTTGGTTTCCTCCACAGACGCTGCCTGACCTGCTGAAACCCTCCGGCATTTTGTCCATGAATCTCAGATCACAAGTTCAAAATTTTGCTTCTTCCGTAGTGTCTGATAACTCCACACCCTTAAAGACCCATAAATCCTCCACATACAGCTCTTTCTGGCTTTGCGTGAATTTGCCGAACACAAACTTTTCAGAAACTGAAAACGCTGCAAAAAAAATTCAGCGGGTCGGACAGCGTTTGTGGAAAGAGAATCGGAGTTAACATTGACCGTCCACCTGAAATGTGAGCTATTTCTCTCTCTCCACGGAAGGTGTCCGGATCTAACGACTGGTCCCAGCTCCCCGGTGTGCCTGTTTTCCAAAACAAAGAGCCGGTTGGAACCACTCTGACCACATAAGGCCGGCGCGGAAGTAGTCACCGAGCCTCGCCACATCTCGGTGTGAGCATATTAATCTGGTGGAGGGGCACAGCGGAGAAGAAAATTCAGAAGTCAGAGGACTTGTGAGTGCGTCAGGGTGAATGTGCGAGAGAGACTCACTCGGTCCAGTTCCCATGCAGGATTTCGACCTAAAATGTCGACCGTTCTTCCTCCCGGATACTGCTGAATTGGTCCAACAGGTTGTTGCTCCAGATTCCAGCGTCTGCAGTCTCTTGAGTCACCGTGTTGCTCGGCCTGCCATCTCATTGCCCCGAGACCGGACTGTGAAAGGTGGCAAGGACGCAGTGGTTTTTTCACATAAACAGCACCCTGACAGGAGGAGCGGCGGAGTGGCCTCCGTGTGCTGCCCCTTGTACCCTGATCTCCAGGTTTAGGTTGGTCAGTGCAAACACCCAGTCTGTTCAATTCTTTTTCACCACCCGCACCAGTCTCGTCAAACCGGGGCTCTCAGACGAAAAAGAAAGTATATTAAGACTACTAAGGACCCACCTGTGGGGCGACCGGCAACAGAACCGACCGGGATTTCCACCGAAATCACCAGTATCCCAAAAGCCAAGAACGACGCGGTCTTCATCTTCCCCAGAAGGGCTGGGCTGACTCCGGGATCTTCTCTCAGGTTGCTGCCTTTGTACCCACGTCGCTGCTCTGGGGAGATGTGCCGGGCGAGAGACGTCCCTGCTCAGGTTGGCGGTCCTTTTTTTCTCTGGCCACCGCCGTGCGCAGCACTACATTTAACGGCTTGTGCAGAATGTGCCAGAAGACACTCCCCCATTATCCCCTTGCGCCGCCTCCTCCCCGTCTACGCACCACTGATGCCATTACACCAAACATTATTCCAAAACTAAGGTCTGCAGAGGTTGCATCAAAACCTGATACCACAATTTCAAAACGCATGAACGCAAGAGGCTGCAAAGAATAGCGGACACAGCCGTCCCCATGATTGATAGCTGTACTGGACCTGGTGTGGGGTAATGATCCTGGCCAGGTGACTGACCTTCCACTGGGTGAGCAGTTAGGCAACAGTGACCACAACTCCGTAACTCTCAGGATTACTAAAGATAAGGATAGGTGTGGTCCTTGAGGGAGGGTTTTAAATTGGAGTGTGGCAAAGAAAGGTTGAATAAGTTAAGACTTTATTTCCTGGCGCGTGGAAGAATTTGATAGAGGTGTATAAAATTATGATGGGTATAGATAGAGTGAATGCAAGCAGGCTTTTTCCACTGAGGCTAGGGGAGAAAAAAACCAGAGGACATGGGTTAAGGGGGAAAGGGAACATTAGTGGGGGCTTCTTCACACAGAGTAGTGGGAGTGTGGAATGAGCTCCCACTAAATACGGGCTCACTTTCAACATTTAAGAAAAACTTGAACAGGTACATGGATGAGAGGTGTATGGAGGGATATGGGCCAGTGGGACTAGGCAGAAAAATGGTTTGGCACAGCTAAGAAGGGCTAAAAGGCCTGTTTCTGTGCTGTAATGTTCTATGGTTCTATTAGGCAGGAACTAAAAAGCGTTAATTGGGAAGAGCTTTTCTCTGGCCAGTCCACATCAGACATGTTTAAAAATCAATTGCATAGAGTCCTATTTGAAAGGAAGGATGGAAATGCAAAAGACTTCAATAGGTTTCAATAGGTATATTTACACATTCTTAAGGGAGGGAAGTTTAGGGGAGACATCAGGGGTAAGATTTTTACACAGAGGGTTGTGAGTGCCTGGAATGACTTGCCAGGGATGGTGATGGAGACTAAAACATTAGGGGTATTTAAGAGCCTCTTGGACAGGCACATTGATGAAAGAAAAATAGAGGGTTATGGGGTAGTGTGGGTTTAGTACTTTTTTAAAAAGGATTATATGGGTCAGCACAACATGGAGGGCTGAAGGGCCTGTACTGTGCTGTAATGTTCTATGGTGTCAAAAAAGCAACAATTATACTGGTGCCTAAGAAGAATAATGTGGGCTGCCATAACGACTATCACCCAGTAGCACTCACATCGACTATCGACTGTAGTTCTGACCAGACTGAACTCCTGCCTCAACAAGGACCTGGACCCATTGCAATTGGCCTATCACCATAATAGGTCAATGCCAGATGCAATCTCAATGGCTCTCCACATTGCTTGAGACCACCTGGACAACATCAACACCTTCATTAGGATGCTGTTCATCAGGACAATATTAAATAAAATAAAAGATAATAATAAATAAACAAGTAAGTATTGAATAGATTTTTTAAAATGTGCAGAAACAGAAATACTGTATAGTAAAAAAGTAAGGTATCTCAGGACTGGACTGTTTGGAAATGAATGGACGGGTGAATGGGTCTGGTATCTCAGGACTGGACTGTTTGGAAATGAATGGACGGGTGAATGGGTCTGGTATCTCAGGACTGGACTGTTTGGAATTGAATGGACGGGTGAATGGGTCTGGTATCTCAGGACTGGACTGTTTGGAAATGAATGGACGGGTGAATGGGTCTGGTATCTCAGGACTGGACTGTTTGGAAATGAATGGACGGGTGAATGGGTCTGGTATCTCAGGACTGGACTGTTTGGAATTGAATGGACGGGTGAATGGGTCTGGTATCTCAGGACTGGACTGTTTGGAAATGAATGGACGGGTGAATGGGTCTGGTATCTCAGGACTGGACTGTTTGGAATTGAATGGACGGGTGAATGGGTCTGGTATCTCAGGACTGGACTGTGTTCTGAAATGAATGGAGCACCAGGAAATGGGAAACAGACATGTGTATGCAGGCACACTCAGAGTTTCTCTCTGTCTCCTTCCTTCCCTCAGACACAAACCTGCACCCTAACACACACACAGACACTAACATACACACACAGACACAGACACACACACACACTGCAGACACACTGACACAGGTCAGCACATCTGTGACTTACAATGATACAGAAAGAGCTCTTCACGTTCTTGCCAGCTCCAGGGCTACAATCCCAGAGTTTAATTCCCAAGCTCCTTGTTCCCCTCTACCCCTGCTACTTATTATTTTTCACATATTAAATCCTCTTTTATTTTTCTGTGACATTAACTTGAATTGAGGAGCAACTTATAGCGGTTAATTAATCTTCCAGCATCTTTGAAATGTGTGAGGAAATCAGAGCAGCTGCACGAAACCCATGTGATCACAGGGAGTCAATGCCAACTCCACACAGACAGCACCTGAAGTCAGAATCGAATCTGGGTCACCAGACCTGTCAAATATTGGCTCCACTAATTGGTAATTGGTTTATTATTACCACAGGTTGGTGGTGAAAGGTGAAATATTTAAGGTGAAATTAATGAGGGTGGTGTGAGTGTGGAACGAGCTGTCAATGGAAGTAATGGATGCAGGTTTGATTGCAACATTCAAGAGGGGTTTGGATAAGTACATGGATGGGAGGGGAATGGAGAGCTATGGTTCAACTGCGGGTTGATGGAACTTGATGGACTAACTACTTGGCAGGGACTAGGTGGGCCAAAATCCTGTTTCTCTGCTGTAGTGTTCTATGACTCTAAGAACAAGAGACAGTTTGTTTATGTGCCATTCAAATAAGGTTTTGGTATACTTGGGGGGGGGGGGGACATAATAAAATAGGCCAAAATCAGCTTGGTTTCTTTAAGAGAAAATCTTGCCTGACAAAACCATTTGAATGCTTTGAGGAAATAATAGGCAGGATAGACAAAGGAGAGTCAGTGGATGTTGTTTTCTTTGATTTTCAGGTTTTTGATAAGGCGCTGACCATGAGGCTGCTTAACAAGATAAGGGCATAATTAGAGTGAGGCAGAAAATTACAATGCAGAATGTATTGGTATGGTTACAGGGAAGTGCAGTGCAGAGAGATAAATAAAGTGCAAGGACTGTGATAGCATATATTGGGCAGTTAGGAATTCATCTTGATTACCTAAGAGCTCTATTCAAGAATCTCATAACTGGGGTTTCCAGAGACGTCATTGTCGAGAATGGCAGCTTAAGTCACTAGCTCCTCCGGAAAAATGTGTATTAAGCCCCGTTAACCCATCAAATATAATATTTTTTGAAAAATATTTGAACTGAAAAGAGGGCCAAGAATGGGGAAAAGGAATGGAAATAAAAAAAGCGACATTGCGGCCGAGAGGAGTGCAGCGAGCGGCTCTCCTACCTGACTGCATGCTAGCGAGGCGGTCGCTGGGCCTCATTCAGGCAAAGTGGCGAATATGCTCAAAATTCTGAAAGAGATAAGGGAGTTTAAGAAAGCAATAAAGCAGCAGCTCCATAATATTAAGTCAGAGCTTGCCAGCATCAATCAAAAAATAGCGGTGGCAGGGACTCGAATTGAGAAGGTGGAAGATTGTGTTCAAAACGTGGAACGGATACTGAGTAAGACAATAAAAATATTACATCACCAAGAAAGTAAACTGCTTGACCTGGAGGGAAGATCATGGCTGAAAAATATCAGAATCTACAATGTTCCCGAAGGAGCAGAGGGCTCGTCTATGACGGAGTTTGTCGGAAAGTTACTGCGGGACACACTGGATCTTCCCTCAGCTATGGAGCTGGAAGTTAGTCCCGAAGTCTACCCAAGATAAGCCACGCTTAATAATAATTAAATTCCTTTGGTACAGCACCAAGGCGGAGATTTTACAAAGGGCCTGGGGTAAGAAGAGAGTGTTTTTAGATGATAAATTAATATATTTTGACCAAGATTAACCCCCCCCCACCGTGGTCCTGCAGAAATGCAAAGAATACTCTGAAGTAAAGCGAGTACTAAAGCAAAAAAAGATTAGATTTCAAACTCCGTACCCTGCTAAACTTCGAGTGTTTTATGGCAACGGGATGCGGTTGTACCATACAGCGGAAGAGGCGACTACAGACATGAAGGCCAGAGGGTTGTCCGGCAGCGTGACCAAAACGAGGGAAAGCCTTGTTGAGAAATTATCCCACTCCGCTTGGGAAATAGTGCGAGAATCGAGAAGGCAGGAGATGGGAGGAGGCCGAGAGAAATATATCAGGAAGAGACCGGGAGTTTCCCAAAGACAGTCCTCACCCCCTTCAGAAGAGCCATAAGGTTTGGCTAACTTTAAAAATGTTGAGAAGCTAAACGGAAGCAAAAGTAGATGGTGATATACCTATCTCGAGAAATACTTATTACAATGTGGATTTTATATTACTTAGTTGTTATTCTTTATTCGCTCACTTACTCCTTTTCCCCCCACCAAAATGAGAATGTGTGTGTGTGTGTGTGTGTCTAATATATATATGAGGAGTACACAGGGAAATCTTTTCTGTGTAATGGATTTGTTCACTGACTTTTATGAATACTGCAATGGGGGCCCTCAACTCACAAGTAGGAGGGGTTATCCCCCACAGCTAGACATTTTCTCTAGCTCAATGCAGGGTCATCTACTAGAGACCTCAGCCTTGAAATCACATGTTCATTGCCATTTTTGTTATTATTTGTGTTTCTTGGTTCTTATTTGTTCAGGGAGTAGATCGATTAAGTTTTATTCTAATTTCAATGATACATTGACAGATAAATACAGATGGCTAAGGACAAGGTAAAATTAATTTCTTTTAATGTCAATGGGCTATTAAATCCAATCAAATGCAAGAGAATTTTATTCAAATTGAAAAAAGAACAAGCCCATGTAGTATATTTACAGGAAACTCATTTAAGCAATAATGAGCATAAAAAACTAAACAGAATGGGCTTCACTATTCTGTTTTTCTCCTCATATAAATCATGGCATAGGAGAGGAGTTGCTATTCTTATCTCAAGTAAGCTAAATTTTGAAAAAGTATTCGAAATGGGAGATAAAGAGGGCAGATATATTCTGGTTAGGGGGAATATAGATGGAAATTCAGTTACTCTTTTGAATATATACACACCCCTGGGAAGTGATATTGGTTTCTTTCAGAAAATTACTGATAATATGGTAACGGAAACAGAAGGTCTCCTGATATGTGGGGGAGACTTAAATTTACAATTACAACCAAACTTAGACTCTTCCAATAGAAAAACCTATGAAACAAAATCCTTACTTAAGAAAGATAATACACTCTTTCATGATGTCGGTCTAATTGATATATGGAGGGATCTTTACCCCAACAGAAGGGATTACAATCTTTATTCTGCACCCCATTCTGTATATACAAGAATAGACTATTTCATAACATTTAGAAAAGACAAAGACAAAATAAGCACCTGTGGAATTGGGACTATAGATGTAAGTGACCATGCACCTATATATTTATCTGTTGATTTTGACCTACAACCAAAGAATATTAATGTAAAAATACTAATAGTTTGGCTATGCAAGAAATCAGGAAAAATTTAATGTTTCTGAAACAGAGACATTATGAAAGTGGATCGAAATCTATGAAAATACTGGCGTGGAAACTGGAAAAAAAAGATAGCGGAAAATACAATTCATAGAATTAGGGACCCAAGAACAAAAATGATAAAAAATAAGCAAAGAGAAATTCAAGAAGCTTTTGAAGTGTTTTACAAAACTCTATATTCCAAAGTTCCAGGGGGAAGCATAACCCAAACTGACACCTTCCTGAATTCTCTAGAGTTACCCACCTTAAGTGAAGATCTAAATAGAACAATGACTGCTGACATAACTGAAGTTGAACTAAAAACTGCAATTAGTAGGCTTAAATTAAGCAAGTCACCTGGATCAGATGGGTTTACGGCAGAGTGATACAAAGAATTTAAAAATGAGTTAATTCCTGTTTTACTCCCTACACTGACTGGGCTCTAAAAAAGGCACAAATGCCACCCAGTTGGAAGGAAGCGATAATCTCAGCTATACCGAAAGAAGGCAAGGATAAAATGGAATGTGGGTCATTTAGACCAATATCGATTCTTAATATAGATTATAGGTTATTTACCTCCATCATGGCCAAGTGATTAGAGGAGTTTCTACCCATACTGATACGTAACGATCAGACAGGTTTTATATGACAATGCCAGACAGAAGACAATATACGAAGGCCACTTCACATTATGGATCATATACAAAAAAATAAAATCGAAGCAATAGTGATAAGCGTGGATGCTGAAAAAGCATTTGATTCGGTTAATTGGAATTTTCTTTACAGAGTTTTACATAGCTTTGGTTTCCATGACACAATTATTAAAACTAGAGAGGCACTATATGACAATCCTACTGCTAGGATTAAAATCAATGGATATTTATCAAATAGTCTTACCCTAGAAAGGGGCACAAGACAGGGTTGTGCATGGTCACCACTACTCTTCGCATTATATGTGGAACCATTAGCTCAATACATCAGACAAAATGAAGATATCAGGGGAATTACTATTAAAGGGACAGAGCATAAATTGGCTTGTTATGTGGATGACATTTTGATCTATCTAGAGCAACCACCATACTCTTCACCTAAATGGATGCAATCCTTTGAACAATATGGTCAATTATCAGGATACAAGATCAACATAGTTAAAACCCAATTACTTTCATATTACTATAGCCCACCAAGAGAAATTGAAAGTAGATACCCCTGGACATGGCACACAGAATCTTTCAGATATTTGGACATCATTATGCCAAAAGATTTGGCAAAATTATCAGAATGTAATTATCAGCCTTTATATAAAAAAAATAAGGAAGATGTGTAAATGCACCATCAATAACTCTCTGAGATGTGAGGCGGGATATCGGCTTTTATTGGCTGGAAGAAAGAACAAGCAGCAATTGACCACCACACTGCATCCTGGAGACTGAAACTGGGGCGGAGTCCCCAATCGCCTTTATTCTGGGGTCCATGGGAGGAGCCACAGCAGCAGTCAGCGGGGGGGGGGGGGGGCGTGTCCAGACAGGTATATGTAGTTCACCACAATGTGGCAAGATGGAACCTGATTCCTTTTTTCAGTCTCAGTTCAAGGACTGAGTCTATTAAATGAATATACTGCCCAGACTGTTATATCTCTTTCAGACCCTACCAATAGAGATTAATCAAAATCAATTCAATGAATGGAACAAGATGCTATCAAGGTATATTTGGCAGGGTAAAAGGCCTAGAGTTTGTCTCAAAACTTTGCAATTAGCAAAGGAAAAGGGGGGGATGGGGCCTACCTTCTCTTAGAGATGATTATTTTGCAGCACAATTGAGAGCTGTGATATGTTGGTGCAACCAACATATGTGATATGATGCTCAATGGCAAAACATTGAGGAACGGGTACTTTCCATCTCCATACAAGCAATTTTGGCTGATAACAACCTGCAAAGGTACATAAATACTATTGATAACCCATGGGTGAAATTGACTCTTAAAATATGAAAAACTACTATAAAAGAACATAATCTAGAGGGAGATACTGCAATTCTTAAACGGTGTGCATATGAGTCGGATTTTACACCAAATAAATTGGATGCTAAATTTAAGGACTGGACAGCTAAAGGAATAACAGTTCTTTGCAACATAATGAAAGAAGGAACACTGTTCAGTTTTCAAGTGCTTAAAGAGAAACACTTATTAGAAAAACAAGATTTTTATCAGTATTTACAGATGTGACAATATGTTAATAAGACGCTTAAAAATGTAACCAACGCAAATACATGCTTGATAGAGCTCTTTAGAAAAGCATATAATTCAGATAATGGTAGTAGAATCATTTCAAGCATGTATTTGTTGTCAAATAGGTTGTCAAATCTTATAAAACACATTCAACTTCATACATTAAAACAAAATGGGAGACGGAAGGAGGGATTATTATATCTGAGGAAGAATGGACAACAATATGGAGATAGCAATGGAAGTGTACCAGTTCACAGAAATGGAGGGAGTTTGGATGGAAAAACTTGATGAGATATTTTATTACACCCTCTCGGAAATCCCATTATGATAGTAACCTTCCTGTTTGCTGGAGAAATTGTGGAAATCAAAATGCAAATCATTATCATTTTTTTGGGACTGGCCTGTTATCAAAAACTATTGGAGGGGGATACACAATGCCCTACAAGACATCTTTAAATGTGAAATACCCTGAGAGAGTAAGACCATATATTTTGGATATATATGTCAAGAATGGTTGAAAAGAGATAAATATTTAATGAATATACTGTTGATGGCTGGTGTGGTGAACTACATATACCTGTCTGGACACACCCCCTGCTGACTGCTCCTGCGGCCCCTCCCACTGACCGTGGCTCCTCCTACAGACCCCGGTATAAAGGCGATTGAGGCCTGAGCCCGGCCCTCAGTCTCCAGGATGTAGTATGGTGGTCAACTATTGCTTGTTCTTTCTTCCAGTCAATAAAAGCCGATATCTCGCCTTCACGTCTCAGAGAATTATTGATGGTGCATCAGCTGGTAAAAAGACTCTCACTAGGAAATGGTTATCACAGGAGAGCCCAACTTTAAATACATGGATGGAAATTACAATGGACATTTACAAAATGGAGAAGATAACAGCATCTGTTAACCATAAGCTGGAACAATTTGATTCATACTGGGAAAAATGGTTTAATTACATAATGCCTCATAGGCCTGATTTTATTCTCACAAATCAATGAATCTGTTGTTAAAAAAAGGTCACTCCCTACTTGTACATAGTTCTTTCCTTTTGCTTGTTTTTTCTTTCCACTCTTTTCTATAAGTGTATATTTCAGATAAATACTATGTGGAGATTTGTGGCAAATGTGAATATATGATCTATATGTACAATGTCTGAAATACATCTTATGGAAATGTTTGATGATGAACTTCAATAAAAAAAACAAATTACAAAGAGAAAAAGAGTCTCATAACTGTGTGATAGAAGCTGTTGTTAAGTTTGGTATTACACATTTTTAAGCTTTTCCATCTTCTGCTTGATGGGAGTGGGGTGGTGAGAAGAGAGAATGCCTGTGATTGCAGTGATCTTTCATGAAGCTTTCCTGAGGCAGTGGGAAGTGTAGACAGAGTCAATAGAGGTGAGACTGGTTTATGTGATAGACTGGGTTGTGTCCACAGCCTTCTGTAATATATTGTGGTCTTGGGCAGATCAGTTGCCATACCGAGCTATGATATATCCAGATAGGATGCTTTCTATAGTGCATCTGTAAAGGTTGGTGAGTATCATCGGGAAGATGCTTAATTTCCTTCACCTTCTGAGAAAATAAAGACACTGATGCGTTATTACCAGTGTATAGAAGCTTGTATATAGAAGTGAAGAAGGTTGTAATTAACAAAACAAAAGGAGGGCATAAATGCACTGGCAAGTAAGATCAAAAAAGTATAATGAAGTGTCATAAGAATATTACACCAGAATTCTGAAAGAGGTGGCTGAAGAGGTTGTATTGCATTAGCAATGTCTTTCAAAAGTCACTAGATTCTGGAATTGTTCTGGAGTACTGGAAAACTGCAAATATTACTCCACTTTTTAAGAAGGGAAGGAGGCAGCTGAAAGGAAATTATAGGCCATTAGCCTTACTTCAGTGGTTGAGAAGATGTTGGAGTTTACTATTAAGGATGAGGTTTTGGGGTACTTGGAGGCACATGATAAAATAGGCCAAAGTCATCAAGGTTTCTTTAAGAGAAAATCTTGCCTGACAAATCCATTTGAATTCTTTGAGGAAAAAACAGGCAGGATAGACAAAGGAGAGTAAGTGGATGTTGTTTTCTTGGATTTTCAGAAGGTCTTTGAAAGGCACTGCATGTGATGCTGCTTAACAAGATAAGGGCCCATGATTTTAAAGGAAAGGTACTTCCATGGATAGAAGATGGCTGACTGGCAAGAGACAAAGACTGGGAATAAAGGGGAGCTCCTCTGATTTGTTGCAGACTAGTGGTGTTCCACAGGGGTCAGTAAAGGGATTGCTTCTGTTCATGTTATATGTGAATAATTTGGATGATGGAATTGATGTATTATCAAAATATATACGTGTCATCATATACAACTCTGCCATTCATTTTCTTGTGGGCAATCACAATAAATGCAAGAATCACAACAGAGTCAATAAAAGACCACACCAACAACCAATGTGAAAAAACAAACTATGCAACTACAAAAAGAAAGAGAATAAAAGCAAATAATAAATAAATGTAATGTCACTGTCCACCAGTCACAGTGCACAGATTATATTTTAATGAATGCATTCACCAGATCTGAAAATTGTATCCCTGTTACAGCTGATAATGTGTAATAGGACTGACAGTGCACTGCAGACCAGACTGGGATAAGATCAGTGGCTATCCTCTCTCTAGGACAGTAAGGAGCCAGGTGAGTTTTGGAACAACCCACCTTGTAGTTATCAACACTTATTAGTTTACTTAGTGACGTAGATTTCAATTGGAAAGTTGAAGGGATGTCATCTCCAGTCTGAGAATCCTTGAGTTATTCATTTAGTGATGCTAAAGTGCCCTGTATTGTTAAAATTGACATAATCTCTAAAACCAAATTCATTCTAACAACATGGACTCAGACACAAAGTCTGCACAAGAATCCTGCCAAATTCTGACAGTATTTATGTGGCTGCACATATTTATAATGAAAGAGAGAAACTTGGTTAATTTTAACAGAGTCACAGAACATTGTGCACATTGTTAGACTAATTTCTGCACTACTGATATCCCACAAATCAAAAGTAAATATGGAGCAACATTGTTTAAGGTAGTAAATAGTCTTATCAGTCCCATAGAACCTAAAGTAAATGCCATACAAACATGCAAAACCCCTGAGGTATATTTCAATATAATTTCAATCACAGTTGTACGGGTCTATTTGATATACCCGGATCCCCACAAACACCACCCCTCCATTATTTTATTCACTTGAATTTATTTCACCCATCCTCCTCAGTTCCCATGAAAGCGGGGATTGCTCAACAGGACTTCAGTGAGACCTCCCTCACTGCTTTTCCTTTATGGTCTTTGTTGTTCTCTGACTTCTCAATTCATTGCCTCCCTCACCCCACTTCCCCTTCATTTGGTTTCATCTGTCATCCGTCAGCTTGTTGCATTGTACCATTCTGTCTCCCGTGATGTGTTAGTCAGCCACACTGGCATGGAATCGGTTCATCTGCAGAGTTGCAGGGCCTTACTCCAAAGGCACGCATCATCCAGGCCGCATCCTGGGGATATTGAAAATGGCCAGTCAGTGAGCTCTGGGAGCGGGAACCAGCACCTTAAAGAACCACAGTTTGAGTTTGATTGGGCCCCTGCTTCAGTGTCCTGACAGATGGTGGGGTTGAAGATGTGGAGGAGACTGTTTCAGGGTCTAAGAAGAAACAACAGTGTCATAGGAACCCAGAGTCATAAATACCAAAGATACTGCAGATGTGGGAAACCAGAGGCTTCTTCCCTTCTTTCTTTACAGTCCCGATGAATGGTCTTATGTTATGGTTCTGACTGAATAGCAGCCGGCATCCAGGTTTAAGTCCTCCAGTTCCCCAGAGTATGGTTAGCTGTTGCTGTCCCTTTAAGACTCAGGAATTATATGCAGAATTAAAAGGGCAAAAACTAGCTGACTTATTGGCAGCTTGACAAGTCATGTTGTGAGAATAATGTATGAATAAAGAAGTGTTTGTTGCATGAGAAAGCTGCACTGTGTACCCTTATCAAAGTAAGTATGTGATAATGGATGTATAACAGCAGCTCCATACAGTACTCGGGGGCTCACTTGATTTGCAGATTTTCCTCAGGCTCTGCGAACGGGGTTCTGTAGTTCAACTGAGATGCAAGCTTGCTAATAAACAGTATGTAATTTTAAATAAACTGTGTTTGACAATTACTCCTTGGGTCTGAACCAAAACTGACTGAGTAAGTGGACAGATGGATCATTGGGGTGAATCAGAAACAAATGGGCCCACAAGGTAAGCTTTAACCTTGGTTCCTCTCTGCTATCTGATGACTCTGTTCCCTCAGTTTGGCGGGGAAAATCCATGCCAAAGGGAAGAAAGAGGAGATGGGTAGTTTGAGTTCCCTGGAAAGAGGAGACGGACAGTTCAAGTCCATCAGAATATGATGTGTGTGCACTTAGACAAATGTCGTTCTAATTGTCTAAACATCTGGGGAAAGACAGATGGCCCACAGGAGGTACATTTGATATACACGTTTGTAAATTTAATATGGCAGGCAGACAGGGAATATGGAAAGGGAAGGTAGGGAAAGAGTGTGGTTGCCTGATTGGCCATGGCGACAAGAAGCAGAAATAAAAGAAGACAGACATAGATTAAATTGTTGGACAGATAATGATAAGTAAAGAGGGATGGACGCAACCATAGGCAATTCTAAGAGTTAGCATGTTGAGAGTGATTTATGAAGAATGGGATAAGGGACAGAAACAGACAAAGGAGACGGGGAAAGAAATAGTATAAGACAAAACACACTGTCCATGGCTAATCGAGTAAAGGGAAAAAGGAAACAGAAAATAAAAATAGTTCTGGGGCACCCCACCTCTGTCAAGACCTACTGACCAATTCCCCAAACAATACTGATGATGATTAGGAATGGGTACAGTGACCTGATAATCCCACCATACAACCCACAACTGCATTGGCACCTGTTTTACCATGGTCAGGTTCCCCACTCCCATATGGCTCTTGCCTTGGTGCCTCAGTCACCAACTCGACAGTCATTGCATCACCACTAACCGATGTAGTTGCTCCAGAACAGCTGGGAAGCCTAATGCCTGTATACGCAGTCAGACTGGACCTCTTCAGGACTGGACCCCTGAACAAGGGCCATTGGTTTTACTGGGACCGATACAGACTCATTATCAATTGCCCAGGAGGATCATTCCTAAACCATAAGCCCATAAGATTTAGGAGCAGAAGTAGGCTTTTTGGCCCATCGTGTCTGCTCTGCCATTCAATCATGGCCTGATCCACTTCATCTAGTCATCCTCAGTCCCCTGCCTTCTCCCCATACTCTTTGATGCCCTGGCTAATCAAGAACCGATATAGATATAGGCTCTGCCTTAAATGCACCCAGTGACTTGCCCTCCACAGCTGTTCGGGGCAACAAATTCCACAGATTTACCACCCTCTGACTAAAGTAATTTCTCCGCATCCCTCCAGTTCTAAAAGGACGTCCTTCAATCCTGAAGTTGTGCCCTCTTGTCCTAGAATTCCTTACCATGGGAAATAACATTGCCATATCTAATCTGTTCAGGCCTTTTAATATTTGGAATGTTTCTATAAGATCCCCCCTCATTCTTCTGAACTCCAGGGAATACAGCCCAAGAGCTGCCAGACATTCTTCATGCCTTTCATTCCAGGAATCATTCTCGTGAATCTTCTCTGAACCCTCTCCAAAGTCAGTATATCCTTTCTAAAATAAGGAGCCCAAAACTGCACACAGTACTCTCATTACTGCCTTACCGAGCCTCAACATCACATCCCTGCTCTTGTATTCTATACCTCTAGAAATGAATGCCAACATTGCAGTCACCTTCTTCACAAGCATCTCAACCTGCAGGTTTAACCTTTAGGGTATCTTGCACAAGGACTCCCAAGTCTCTTTCCATCTCTGCATTTTGAATTCTCTCCCCATCTAAATGATAGTCTGCCTATTTATTTCTTCCACCAAAGTGCATGACCAAACACGTTCCAACATTGCATTTCATTTGCCACTTCTTTGCCTATTCCCCTAAACTATCTAAGTCTCTCTGCAGGCTCTCTGTTTCCTCAACACTACCTGCTCCTCCACCTATCTTTCTATCATTGGCAAATTTAGCCACAAGTCCATTAATTTCATAGTCCAAATCATTGACATATATCGTAAAAAGCAGTGGTCTCAACACCAACCCCCATGGAACTCCACTGGTAACTGGCAGCTAGTCAGAATAGGATCCCTTTATTCCCTCTCTCTGTTTTCTGCCAATCAGCCAATGCCCCACCTATACTAGTAACTTCCTTGTAATTCCATGGGCTCTTATCTTGCTAAGCAGCCTCATGTGTGGCACCTTGTCTTTCTTTCTTTTTTAATATTTTTATTGATTTCTTACATAAAAGAATACAGAGTATAGTACAATATATAATATATATCGATTACAATATATTGGAATCACAAATATAGTCTCATTACCCCATATCCATTTAAATTAAATTTAAACATAATACTGAAAAGAGATAATTTTATTATACAAAATAATCTAAACCCACTACCAGAAAAAACAGCTGTTTGGTTAAAAACAAAGTTAAGGAAGAAATCCTTATATAGTTAAACATATTATTAGCCAACATCTGTCCTTAATAGCAAATCAAAGATTTTGAAAATAATTCAGAAAAGGTCCTCACAATGTTAAAAATTTTTGTCTAGGTTCAGAAATTGACCAGCGAACCTTCTCTTAATTTAAGCAGATCAGTGGGACTACAGAGAAAAATGGTTTGGCACAGCCAAGAAGGGCCAAAAGGCCTGTTTCTGTGCTGTAATGTTCTATGGTTCTATAACATCATTTAACCAATGAGTATGAGTAGGCAGAGTGGCATCCTTCCAATTAAGCAACAATGCCCTCCTGGCTATAAGAGAAATAAAAGCCAAAACGTGCAAATCGTGTGTCTCCAAAATAATTTAATTGCCTCCAACAATACCAAATAAGGCAGTCAAAAGATTAGGTTTAAAATTTACTTTAAAAAGCACCAAAAAAATTTGGAATACTTCCTTCCAATATTTTTCAGGACTCGGACAAATCCAAAACATATGAATTAATGAAGCTTCTCCATTGTTATATCTATTACAATATGGAGATATATCAAAATAAAAACGAGATAGCTTATCTTTAGTCACACGGGCCCTATGAACCACTTTAAATTGTGGTAGTGAATGACGGGCACATAATGATGAGGTATTAACCAATTTGAAAATTTCATTCCAAGTATCCTCAGAAATTGGAATCTGTAAATCTTTTTCCCAGAGATTTTTAATTTTGTCTAAAGGAATATTTCTCATTCCCAACAACATACCATAAATATTAGATATAGATCCATTATGGAAGAGTTTCAAATTAAAAATTGTATCAAGTAAATTCTTATCTGGACTTTTAGGAAGTGTATGTCCTTGAGAACGCAAAAAGTCACTAATTTGTAATTATCGAGAAGAGCGGGTTTTGGGTAGGCTATACTTAGCTGACAGTTGTTCAATGAAGAGAGACTATCTCCAACAAACAAATCTTGAAAACATTTAATACCCAATCTATTCCACTCTTTAAAAACTAACCCAGTCATGGTTTAAAAAAAAGTTAGAAAAAATGGGACTTGAAAGTGAAAAACACAATAAACAAAAATATTTTCTAGATTGTACCCAAATCCTCAAAGTGTGTTTAACTACAAAATTATCAGTTAAATTACTTAAAGATAAAGGAATTGAGTATCCAAGAAGAGAAATGATAGAGAATTTATTAACAGAATTAGCTTCTAAAGAAACCCAGACCAGACAGTCCTCTCAATTTATGTAATATAACCAAAAAGTAAGATTCCATATATTGACTGCCCAGTAATAAAACCTAAAATTGGGTAAGGCTAAACCTCCATTCTTTTTAGCTTTTTGAAGATGACCTTTATTTAATCGATAAATCTTATTTCTCCATATATGAGAAGATATAATAGAATCCAGAGAATCAAAAAAAAAGGATTTAGGAATAAAAACAGGTACAACCTGAAATAAATATAAAAATTTAGGCAAAATATTCATCTTAATAGAATTAATTCGGTCAATCAACAATAAAGAGAGGGGTGAACAATTTGATAGTGCCTTCTTAACATAATTCAGAAGAGCAAAAAAAAATTCTTTAAAAAGGAATTTATAATTGTTACGCCTGTTATGAAGGATGAACAGTTCTGATGGGCAGAAGGGTGCAGAGTTGCCCATATTCCCCCCCCCCCTCTCCCCGGGAGAATCAGAAACCATTACTGTTGCTATGCTGCTCATGAGAGAGAGAGATGAAAAGAAAACATGCCAGAACATCTGCTACAGATAAGAGAGGGGAGAGAGTCTTGATGATTTACGGTATTTTGACTTCTGCGAGGGTTATTTGTCTTATACCATCCTGTTCATTAACATTCCTCAGTGGACAGATGGAGTGGGCTGGTTTGATGGACACAGTCATTCAAAATTGATTGATAACTGAGACTCCGTGAGTAGGGATAAAAGTCAGGTCTGGAGAGACACCCTTCAGACACACCAGGAGACACACTAGTGGACACTGATTGAGTGTTGGAACCCACGGGAAGGTGTGGGGCTTCGGAGACTGAACCAGGAGGTTGGTCAGTAAAACTCACAGTGTTATAGCAGGGCCGGTGGGGATGTGTGTGTGTCCACTCGTGCCAGAATGACGAGTCCACCACAGAAGAACGGTCTAGCTGAAGGACAGAGGGGTCATAACTGAATGACCACAACGAAACGACGGATCAAGAATGCAAAGGAAGGTTTGCCTGACTGTAGCTGTTACATCTCGCTCGCTCTCTCTCTCTCTCTCTCTCTCTCTCCAACGATTACAACACAATAATCAATATCTACCTCAGCATGCATGAACTGAACTGAACTGAACTTTATATTCTATGACAATTCACTTACCCCTAGACATCGATAGAGCTTGTTTATTATTGCTTATTATTATTCCTACACTTTTAGGTTTATTATTGCTAACTTGTATTATTTATATATTTGCATTATTGGTATTGATTTGCTTATTTTACTAATAAACACTTTTGAATATAGTACCACCAGACTCCAATGGATTCTTCTTTCTCTGCTGGTCAGACACCCAGTTACGGGGTATATAACACTCCTAAATAAATTAATTTCTTACAAATTTAAAAGGAAGGTTTGTATTAAATTATTCAAAGGAGGAAGTTAAGTTTATATCCTGAAAACTGACTAAAGCAGGAGAGTAAAGAAAATACGGAAGGTAAAGAAGACTCCACATTAGAAATGTAGTGCAAAAGGTCATTAGCATAAAGCGAAATTTTGTGGGTAATACCCTTCCGTAAAATACCAGTGATATCATTAGATTCCCTGAAAGCAATAGCTAAAGGTTCTAATACCACATCAAAAAGCAAAGGACTCAAAGGAGAACCTTGTCTAGTTCCATGTAGAGTTAGCAAGAACCTGAGCAGAGGGAGATAGATAAAGTAATTTAATCTATTGAATAAAATCGGGCACAAAGTTAAATTTTTCTAAAGTTCTAAATAAATAATTCCATTCAACTCAATCAAAGGGTTTCTCAGCATCTAAGGATATCACACATTCTGATATCTCTTTAGAAGGAGAATAATAACATTCAATAAATGATGAATATTAAAGATGGAGTATTGATTTTTGATAAATCCAGTCTGGTTAACAGAAATAATAGATAGCAAAATATTTTCAATCCTATGAGCCAAAAGTTTAGGTAAAATTTTAGTATCAACATTAAGTAAGGACATTGGTCTACAAGAAGAACATTCAGTTGGATCCTTATTCTTTTTAAGAATAAGCGAAATGGAGGCTTCATAAAAAGATTGTGGCAACCTACCTAATTTAAAAGAGTCTGAAAGGACTGAATGTAAGTGAGGTATAAGCAAAGCCTTATAAAAATCTCCAGAAAATCCATCAGGACCCAGAGCCTTCCCCGAGTGCCAAGAGTGAACAATCTTGCAATTTCCTCATAAAAAGTGGGTTGATCCAGCAATTTTCGATTGTCATCAGAAAGTGGAGGAATGTTTAATCGATCTAAGAAATTATTCATTACAGTATTATCTTTAAGAGGATCAGAACTATAAAGTGTAGAATAGAATTCTTTAAAAGTATCATTTATTTCTAAATGATCAGATGTTTTATCACCATTAGCTTTACAAATTTCTTTAATTTGGCATTTACCCGTATTATCTCCAAGAACATAAAATCTTTTAAAAGTTGAGCTTCAATTGGATAAGTTAAAAGCAGATCATATTTAGTTCTAATTTCAACACGTCTTTTATACATAACAGGATTTGGAACCAAAGCATATTTTTGATATAATTGTTTCAACTGATTGGCTAATTCAATTCTCTCCTTAACACTTGCGGTAGAAGAAATAATTTGTCCTCTAATATAAGCCTTAAAAGCATCCCATAAAACAAGATTAGAAGTCTCATCTAGTGTATTCTCTTCAAAAAAAAGAGTAATTTATCTCTCCAAAAATTAAAAAAAATCCATATCAGATAACAGAGTTGGATTAAAATGCTAAAATCTGTTTATTTTGGAGACACCCCAGAAGATTTAAAGATAAAAACACAGGAGCATGATCTGAAACAGCAATTTCTTTTTATTCACAACATCAAACCAATGGAATCAATTGACTATCAACAAAAAAAATCAATCCTGGAATATGTATGACGATCACGAGAAAAAAATGATACTCTTTACCTGTCGGATACAAAAAGTGCCAAATATCAACAATCTCACATTTCATTAGAGAAGATTGTTTAAAGGAGGCAGATCTACTAAAATTCAAATGTTTAAAAGATGAGTGATCTAAAACAGTGATCTAAACAACAGTTGAAGTTTCCTCCTAAAACAAGAGAATACAGACTTAAATCTGGTAAAAGCAAAAAAAAAGCATTCAAAAAAACCTGGATCGACTATATTGGGGGCATACAAATTAACAAAAACCATTAATTTATTATCTAATTTTCCAGACACTATAACAAAACGCCTATTGGTATCACACACTACATTTTGTTGAACGAAAGAAACTGAATTGTCTATAAGAATCAAAACTCCTCTGGCCTTAGCCTGAAAGGAGGAATGAAAGGTTAAGCCCTTTTACGAACATGTGTTTCTTGTAAAAAAAATAATTGAGACATACAATTTCTTAATATAATTAAATATCTTATTATGTTTCACAGGATGGTTTAATCCTTTCACATTAAAACTACATGTTTGTAAGTAAATTGATAGTATGATCCATTTTAAATATTACTTAAAAGAGAGTTAGAATAAAAACTGCTGGAATATATATTAAATCCAAACAATGAGCTTTAAGATAAAGTAACCAAGCAACAAATGAAGCTAAGAGAACCGAACAGCTGATAGAAAAGAAGAAATCCACCCTCCACTCCGCACCCAAAGAGAGAAAGTCAACCAAAGAGCAGTTGACAGCTAAACCTACCCACATTAGCCTCCCAAGACTGAGCTCCAAAAGTTTTTCAAGCCTAACTGCATTTCAACAAGACACTCCAAAGAAGAGAGCAAAATTAAACTTATTAAAAAAACCTCATGGAAAAATATAGTATAAAATATTAAAAAGAACTAAGAAAATTCAGAACATATTAACTTGGAAAGTATTAACTCAATGAAAACTTACTGATGTTAAATCCTTAATTTTCTAAGCAAAGAAATAAAAGATGCGAAGGTATATCAAAAGTAAAAAAAATAATTGTTCATAAAAGAAAGTAATAAACAGTTAGACTGCTGATTCTAAAAAAAGGATCCATCAGGCAGATGCAACATGGATTTATTGAACAGTTAAACTCCTGATACTGATTTGGAAATTTAAAAATCCTACATCTCGTGAGTCGAACTGAACCATTTCTGTTGGCAGATGGAGTTCAAGTGGCAGATGGAGTTCAACCTGGAGAAATGTGAGGTGGTACACTTTGGAAGGACAAACTCCAAGGCAGAATACAAAGTAAATGGCAGGATACTTGGTAGTGTGGAGGAGCAGAGGGATCTGGGGGTACATGTCCACAGACCCCTGAAAGTTGCCTCACAGGTAGATAGGGTAGTTAAGAAAGCTTATGGGGTGTTAGCTTTCATAAGTTGAGGGATAGAGTTTAAGAGACGTGATGTAATGATGCAGCTCTATAAAACTCTAGTTAGGCCACACGGAGTACTGTGTCCAGTTCTGGTCACCTCACTACAGGAAGGATGTGGAAGCATTGGAAAGGGCACAGAGGAGATTTACCAGGATGCTGCCTGGTTTAGAGAGTATGGATTATGATCAGAGATTAAGGGAGCTAGGGCTTTACTCTTTGGAGAGAAGGGGGGTGAGAGGAGACATGATAGAGGTGTACAAGATATTAAGAGGAATAGACAGAGTGGACAGCCAGCACCTCTTCCCCAGGGCACCACTGCTCAGTACAAGAGGACATGGCTTTAAGGTAAGGGGAAGGAAGTTCAAGGGGGATATTAGAGGAAGGTTTTTCAGTCAGAGAGTGGTTGGTGCATGGAATGCACTGCCTGAGTCAGTGGTGGAGGCAGATACACTAGTGAAGTTCTATGTTCCATGTTCATTTCTGAGAGCCATTTTTCCAAATGATTCTAAAATGAGTGGGGTAACAAAGAAAGGGTTAAAAACCTGTATTATACAATTCCAACATAACCTTTTTAAATTTGAATTGTTCATTCAACACCTCTGGTAAAAAAAATCCTCCACAATTCTGATCTTCTGGCCTTCATAATCAATCATACCTTTCTGATGAGATTCATGAATTAAAAATTCCTTTGTTTAAAAGACATGAAGGCAGATTTTCACTGAACAGGGTTGTTCTCCTGGAGGAGGTCTCAGTACTGGCGATCTATGAGCTCGGTTTGTTTTAGGTGGAGATCTTAAAATACTTGTAAATAAGTTAGCCAAAAGGTTTGCAAATAATTCCGAAGGCTGATTTCCTTCCATTAACTCTTTAAAACCCAGAATTTGTAAATTATTTCTTCTGCTTCTATTTTCTAAGTCAATAATCTTCTGTCTTAATTTTTCATTAACCTTTGACTGTTTATCACAGATCTTTTCCAGGTCATCAATCTTCGCATCCAACATCGTCAGTGTCTTCATTTTCTTTTCTTTTATGTTTATCGTGTTCACTTAAGTTTTTTGAATAGAATGCAATTTTACATCCATTCGTTTAAATTCAGCGCTGAATTACCAGAACTTCTGCTGGAACTCCTCCGAAAGTTCATCACAGATTCAGATTCAGTTTATTGTCATTTAGTAGCCACAAATGCAATGCAGTTAAAAAATGAGACAACGTTCTCCAGAATGATATCACAAAAAAAGCACACGACAAAACAGACCACACAAGAAAAAACACATAACGTTTGGTAATCCCCAATCCAGAGTACGGAGAGGCTGCTACGTATCAATATTGCGCTACCATCTTAGCACATTCCCCAGAAAGGAACTCCAAATCCATTAGACAAAACAAGACTACCCAGACACACAAAGTCAAGAAACCAGCACTACCACCCAACAAACTAAAAACCTACAGTTATAGTTAATAATTAGTTGCAACAGTGTGGACAATACCGTAAGTGATAAAAGACTGACAAAAATCACATAACTACAACATTTAGTTACAACAGTGCAGCCAATACCATAATTGATAAAAGACTAACTGACAAAAACCACATAATTATAACAGTGCAAAGCAATACCGTAATCTGATAAAGAGCATACCATGGCACGGTAAAAAGTCTCAAAGTCCCGACAGCCCATCATCTCACGCAGATGGTAGAAGGAAGAAAGAATAACTCTTCCTGCCATGAAGCTCCAGCGCCGCAACCTTGCCGATACAGCCCCCTGGAAGCACCCGACCACAGCCAACTCTGAGTCCATCTGAAAACTTCGAGCCTCCGACCAGCCCTCCAACACTGAGCATCATCTTTGCCGAGCGCTTCGACCCCGGCCCCAGCCGCCAAGCAACAGGCAAAGCCGAGGATTCGGGGCCTTCCTCCCGGAGATTTTTCGATCGCACAGTAGCAGCGGCAGCGAAACAGGCATTTCAGAAGTTTCACCAGATGTTCCTCCATGCTTCAATAGTCCGTCTCCATCAAATCAGGATTGTGCACGGCCCCTACTTGCAGATAACAGATATTCATTCTGAAGTGGCCACTGCACGCTGCTGCATCGCGCCACCATCATGGGTTTTATGATTCCTAAGTGCCTCCATAATAGATTCGAAAGATATAGGAAGGTCTTTTTTAGTAGGTTTGGAACCTCTCATCGTAAAACAACATTGCGTTTAAAAGTAAATTTTCAGAACAAGTTGGAAACAGTAAATTAAGTAGAGTAGGAGCAGCTATAAAAACACTGCTACTCCATTGACAGCTAGGAGAGTTCTTCTGGCACCTTGTCAAAAGCCTTCTGAAAATCCAAGTACATCGCCTCTACTGCATCTCCTTTATCTACCAAGCTTGTAATTTCCTCAAAGAATTGCAGTCAGGCAGGATCTTCCTATCAGGAAACCATGCTGGTTTTGGTTTATCTTGTCATATGCTTCCAGGTACTCCGTAATCCCATCCCTAACAATCAATTCCAACAACTTCCCAACCACTGATGTCAGGCTAACAGGTCTACAGTTTCCTTTCTGCTGCCTCCCACCATTCTTAAATAGCAGTGTAACATTTGCAATTTTCCAGTCATCCGGTACAAGGCCTATTGATTCTTGAAAGATCATCGTTAACACACTCCGCAATCCCACCAGCTACTTCTTTCAGAACCCAAGGGTGTATTCCATTAGGTCCAGGAGATTTATCCACCCTTAGACCATTAAGCTTCCAGACCACCTTCTCAGTCGTAATTTTCACTGTACAAATGTCACTTCCCTGAAACCGGAGTGGCAGAACAAGCACCTACTATGCAAATCCATAAGACCTAGACCCCTTCTGAACTCTCTGGTATACTGAGTATCGCCCCTGACAAAAAGGTTGACCCCCAAGGGTTCTGTAATTATTTAAGAACTCCCCTGACTATTTATTCTGCTAACCAGAGATTTGTTCGCTCTGGCTATGGCCACCCTTACTCGTACAAGGTTCAACACTTGGCTTGGACATGGCAACTATTACCAGTTAATCATGACTGGGCAAACCGAACTGTGGATGATTGAAAATATATTGGAAGTCTTGTTCCACATTCTGGCCGCCTCATAGATGTAACTACAGTCTTAGAGTGTAAACCCAGGAAAGGTGAGAACTCTTTAATGCTGTTTATTCTGCATGATCGGGAGATCCACTGTATGCAGCAGGGAACCAGTCCCCACAGTGCTGTGTTCACCTCCTCCAAGCCCTGCCCAGCAAGGTGGCCAACAGGGTTAAAGTCAACAATAAGAACTGGTCAGAATTCACTCGAGCTTCAGAAAGCCATTTAAAATGAGTTAGTAGCTCACAAAGACTACTATTTCCAGGAAAGCTGTAAATCAGATGAAGAATTTCATTATTTATTATTGTAGCTGTATTAACAATCTGCGGCCTTGTCAGAAAGAAGAGTCATTGTTCAGTCTTTCAAAGCAAACCACAAAGACAATCTAAAGGGAAAAAGTTCATTTAAATTTTATTACATAACATTTCAGTGGGTGGCTAGAGCAATCTTCTATATTTCAATATACGTTGTCTTTCCTTGTGAGGAAAGGTTAATTTTTGATTTTGTCCAATTCTGAACAAATATAAGGACACTACATTATACAAAAAATCTAGTGTGTTACTTTGCTTTTAAAAAGTTTTATTATCAAGTGCCACATAAGTGCCAATGTAGTACAGATCTTAATAGACCTGAAGGTACCAGATTTAGCCCTTGACCTGTGCTAATTGTTAACACACTACGCCGACTTAGATATGTAAATTCCTGGGCCTTGTCAATTTCCGCCCACTACATATGAGGTCCTTCTCCTACAGAACTCCCATCTCCACTTTCCCCCTTGTTCAAATGTGAGCCCAGCCACCTTTTTAGAATGCCCATCTGAGCATCTAGATTCACCACCCCATGCAACAAAATATCACCAATTGACAGAAGTCCGACCTCCCACTCGCTTACCCAGACTAATCTTCTATGTAGATACGGAGATCCTTTATAGACAACCAAGGCCAGCGCTGTGCTGGCTATGCTGTTGTTTTCGACATAGAAACCGTGGAGTCTGCTTCCTTTCTTTCTCCTCACTCGGTGCAGCAAGCTGAATAGAACATGCATCCTAGCCACTGGGAAATTGGTCAATATTTTTAAAGACTCTAGATATGCCTTTTGAGTCACTTATGACTTCAGCCAACTTTGGAAAGCTAGGGGTTATGTCACCTCCTCTGGTAAAATTTACAACGACAATCTTTTGTCTGCCATCTGTCTTCCTTCACAATTGACCATTATTAAGTGCTCTGCATATATAACCATATAACAATTACAGCACGGAAACAGGCCATCTCAGCCCTTCTAGTCTGTGCCGAACACTTACTCTCACCTAGTCCCACTGACCCGCACTCAGCCCATAACACTCCATTCCTTTCCTGTCCAATTTTACCTTAAATGACAATACCGAACCTGCCTCTACCACTTCTACTGGAAGCTTGTTTCACACAGCTACCACTCTCTGAGTAAAGAAATTCCCCCTCGTGTTACCCTTAAACTATTGCCCCCTAACTCTCAACTCATGTCCTCTTGTTTGAATCTCCCTTACTCTCAATGGAAAAAGCCTATCCACGTCAACTTTATCTATCCCCCTCATAATTTTAATCACCTCTATCAAGTCCCCCCTCAACCTTCTACACTCCAAAGAATGAAGACCTAACTCATTCAATCTTTCCCTGTAACTTAGGTGCTGAGACCCAGATAATATTCTAGTAAATCTTCTCTGTACTCTCTCTATTTTGTTGACATCTTTCCTATAATTCAGTGACCAGAACTGTACACAATACTCCAAATTCGGCCTTACCAATGCCTTGTACAATTTTAACATCACATCCCAACTCCTATACTCAATGCTCTGATTTATAAAGGCCAGCATACCAAAAGCTTTCTTCACCACCCTATCCACATGAAATTCCACCTTCAGGGAACTATGCACCATTATTCCTAGATCACTCTGTTCTACTGCATTCTTCAATGCCCTACCATTTACCATGTATGTCCTATTTGGATTATTCCTACCAAAATGTACCACCTCACATTTATCAGCATTAAACTCCATCGGCCATCGTTCAGCCCACTCTTCTAACTGGCCTAAATCTCTCTACAAACTTTGAAAACCCACTTCATTATCCACAATGTCACCTACCTTAGTATCATCTACATACTTACTAATCCAATTTACCACCCCATCATCCAGATCATTAATGTATATGACAAACAACATTGGACCAAGTACAGATCCCTGAGGCACACCATTAGTCACCGGCCTCCAACCTGACTAACAATTATCCACCACCACTCTCTGACATCTCCCATCCAGCACTGTTGAATCCATTTTACTACTTCAATATTAATACCTAACAATTGAACCTTCCTAACTAACCTTCTGTGCGGAACCTTGTCAAAGGCCTTACTGAAGTCCATATAGACAACATCCACTGCTTTACTCTCATCAACTTTCCTAGTAACCTCTTCAAAAAATTCAATAAGATTTGTCAAACATGACCTTCCACTCACAAATCCAAGTTGATTGTTCCTAATCAGACCCTGTCTATCCAGTTAATTATATATACCATTTCTTAGAATACCTTCCATTAATTTACCCACCACTGACATCAAACTGACAGGCCTATAATTGCTAGGTTTACTCTTAGAACCCTTTTTAAACAATGATACACTAAATGCATACACTAAAGGTACTATAAAACCATAGAACACTATGGCATAGTACAGGCCCTTCAGCCCTCCATGCTGTGCCAACCAATATAATCCTTAAAAAAAGTACTAATCCCACGCTACCCCATAACCCTCCATTTTTCTTTCATCCATATGCTTGTCCAAGAGGCTCTTAAATACCCGCAATGTTTTAGTCTCCACCACCATCCCTGGAAAATCATTCCAGGCACTCACAACCCTCCATGTAAAAAACTTACCCCTGATGTCTCCCTTAAATTTGTACCTATGCCCTCTGATGTTTGCTATTTGTGCCCTGGGAAACAGGTACTGACTATCCACCCTGTTTATGCCTCTCATAATCTTGTACACCTCTATCAAGTCCCCTCTTATTCTTCTATGCTCCAAAGAGAAAAGTCCCAGGTCTGCTAACCTTGCTTCATATGACTTGTTGTCCAATCCAGGCAACATCCTGGTAAATCTCCTCTGCACCTTCTCCATAGCTTCCACATCCTTCTTATGAAGGTGACCAGAATTGAACACAATACTCTAAGTGTGGTCTCACCAGAGATTTGTAGAGTTGCAACATGACCTCTCTACTCTTGAATTCAATCCCCCTATTAATGAAGCCTAGCATCCCATAGGCCTTCTTAACTACCCTATCAACCTGTGCAGCGACCTTGAGGGATGTATGGATTTGAACCCCAAGGTCCCTTTGTCCATCCACACTCTTAAGCAACTGTCCATTAATCCTGTACTCAGTCTTCTGGTTTGTCCTTCCAAAATGCATCACCTCGCACTTGTCCAGATTGAACTCCATCTGCTATTTTTCTGCCCAAATCTGCAGCCTGTCGATAAACTCTTATAACCTTTGACAACCTGCAGCTGCATCCACAACTCCTCAAATCTTCATGTCATCCACAAACTTACTCACCCATCCTTCCGCCTCTGCATCCAGGTCACTTATAAAAATCACAAATAGCAGGGGTCCCAGGACAGATCCCTGCAGCACTCCACTAGTCATCGACCTCCAGGCAGAATACCTTCCTTCCACAACTACCCTCTGCTTTCTTCCTTTAAGCCAATTTTTTATCCAAACAGCCAAGGTTCCACTTATCCTATGCCTCATGACTTTCTGGATGAGTCTCTCATGAGGGACATTGTCAAATGCTTTGCTAAGGTCCATGTAGACCACATCCGCTGCCCTACCCTCATCAATTTCTTTTGTTACCACTTCAAAAAACTCAATCAGGCTCGTGAGACACGATCTTCCCTTCACAAAGCCATGTTTATTATCCATGAGTAGACTGTACTTCTCCAAATGCTCATACATCCTATCCTGAAGAATCCTTTCCAGTAGTTTGCATACCACCGACATAAGACTCACCGGTCTATAGTTCCCAGGTTTCTCCCTATTACCTTTTTTAAACAAGGGAACTATATTTGCCATTCTCCAGTCCTCTTGCACTTCCTCTGCAGCCAAAGATCATAGCTAATGCTCCTGTGATCTCTTCTCTCAATTCCCACAACAACCTGGGGTGTATCATATCTGGCCCTGGGGATTTATCAATCTTAATTGTTTTTAAGAAGATCCAGTTCTTCCTTAATCTCCACATTGTCCAGCACACAGGCCCGCTCTACTTCGACCTCATCCTGATCAAGATCCTTTTCACTTGTGAATACTGAAGCACTGAAGTACTACTGAGACTGACCATGGAAACAAAAGAGCTGACTCAGCTGTGAAACAAACTGCCCTTACCAGAGCATTGATTGTTCCCCAAATGATGAATCACTAGGGATAAATGGAATCCCCCGTTTTCGAATCAAAGGCTATGCCTGGAATTGAGGACGTGTGTGTTTTACAGGGGGACACCTCTGGAACAGAGAAAGCCACCTGGGAATCGGCTGGATGTTTTTCCTCACCAACCAAGGACCTGTGGCTTACTCCCGCTCGTCAAGTCTGCATACCTGAAACCAGACTGGGCTATATTGTAGATTTTTTACATGCTAATGCTCACCTTAGCAAGAAGGGAATGGTAAGGCAATGTTTGGAATCATGGTTGAACCTGGACCCAGAGAAAGTAGTAAGAGTGTCGCCAGATGATGTCTGATATGCCAAAAACATAATCCAAGAAAAGGCACCCCATGCCCAAAGGATATACCTCGTTGCTAAGTACATTTTCTGCCAGCTACAACTTGAATTTATCGAATTACTGGGCATGCAAGTTATAAGTCTTGTCTCGTGATTCTTGATGTTTTTAGTAGATGGATTGAAGCATATTCCACCGCAGATAACAAACCCAATACTGTGGTGCGTATTTTCTTGAAAAAAATCATTCCTAGATTTGGAGTACCAGAACAAGTTATATTTGACAATAGTTCTCATTTTGTGGGCAAAATTAATACCCAACAATGCCAGGTTCTGGGGATTAAACAGACATCCCATTGTCCCCACAGACCACATTGAAAGGGCTAGTGGGACATTGAAAAACAAATTGGCTAAACTAGGTCAAGAAACTGGTCAAAATTGGCTCGAAGTGCTACCAGTAGTCTTGTTCCAGATGAGAACTCATTATCTGTCGGTGGCTGAAATTGTATATGTCAGGCCGTTAAGAACCCCCTCAGAATGCTGTCTTGCAGACCCCAAAATTACCCCTGAATGAAATTATAGGGTATATACTAGCACTAATCAAATCTCTCTAGGTCTTGCAGGTGAAGGAGGCTCACCGGGAAGGAGAAGAACTGGAAAATGATCATTGAGTTTGCCCAGGAGTCTGTGTTCTCATAAAGAACCATCTTAGAAAGAGGCTTGAACTTTGCTGGAAAGGACCCTGCCAAGTGTTACTGACCACTCCGAAGGAAGTCAAACTTCCGAAATGGACAAATCTAGGACATGTCAAACATGTACATTCATGATTGATCTATTAATGTCTATACTTGTAATCTTAAGCACTTGTATTGTAGTAACCAAGCCAAACAACTTCCCGTCGCTTTGCTATAGTTCTGCTGGGAAAATTAACTCATCTGCCTGCTGGGTGTGTGCAGTGATTCCTCCCCATGGGAAGATAGCGGTTGCCCTACTAGCCATTCTGTGGAACAGCAGTGAACAACGGTTAGTCTTGGCCTTTCCTAATGGCACTCAGACTAGTGAGGCCCAAAATTGCATCAGTAATGTGATTGGAGACCGTGGGTGCCATTGCTTTGATGGTTGGTACATTTGTCCCCCCCGAGGTCAGACATCATGGCCCTCCACTATTGTCAGATCTGACCAACCAGTGAATACTATCTGCTACTGTAATTTCAAAGGTAAGGGGACTCACTTTCTGGGCAATAGCACCTGTGCCATTTATAGAACGGCCAAACCACCTGAATGGAACAATGGGATTGTGTGGAAATGGCCTACTTATGGCTCCCAAAAGAGACAGCTAACCGATGGAACACCCAACAAGAGGGCAGAAATTGGATTGGATGCTGCTTCCTGGCTTACCTTGTACCCCACGAGAAGGCTGAAAACCCTGGACTAGCACCCTTCCCTTTGGCAAAATCGAGGAATCTCACAACGGGAGCGCTTTCTAGATGATTGCTTTCCCTTCTATGGGGTGGCCCGCAATTCCATGGAAAACACTAATCTGGCCGCAGTTTTGGAGATATTCAATAGTACCGCTAAGGCTACGGATGGCATCCAGGAACAGGTGAGGGCCATCACTGCTGAAATAATGGAGCTAGACAGACAACTTTACAGAAGCGAATGGCCCTTGATTTTATTTGGGTTGAAAAAGGAGGTGCACATGCTGTTATAGGACAAGAATGCTGCACCAACATCCCAGATGAATCAGAGAACATAACCTCTCTCCGATCACATTCAAAAGGAGGTAATTACAATCTGGAAAATCGGGGCCGACCTACATGGCTTCAGCTCAAAAGTGGCATCTTCGCAGGATGGAGCGATATGCTGCTACATTATGCCATCATCATCGCAGGAGTACCCATACTTAATGCACTTGCTGATGTTTCTGGCCTCTTGTCAGCAGGTGCTTTTGCTTAACACCCACAAGGATATTTAAACAAAGAGTCCCCCAAGAAGGAAAGGGACCTCACAGAGACCAAAGTGCAAATGAAGAGGATGGAGACTATGACGATACGGAAAGTCCTTTGGCTTATCTAATGGGTTACTATCCTATCTTCTTACATGAAGATGAAAATTAAGATGTACAACAACCCTGACATTGATAATCCTAGTTGTCATGGAATGGCATAAGGAGGGAATGAGGAATTATATCCAGAATTAAAAGGGCTAAAACCTAACTGACTTATTGGCAGCTTGACAAGTCATGTTGTGAGAATAATGTATGAACAAAGGAAAATTTGTGTATGAGGAATCTGCACTGTGTACCCTTATCAAAGTATAACTGATAACTGATGTATAACATCAGTTGCAGACAATACTCAGGGGGCTCAGATAGAACCAAAGAACATTACAGCACAGAAACAGTCCCTTCAGCCCTTCTTGGCTGTGCTGAACTGTTTTTCTGCCTAGTCCCACTAACCTGCTCCTGGACCATATCCCTCCATACCCATCACATCCATGTACCTGTCCAAGTTTTTTTTATGTTACAAGTGAGCCCACATTTACAACTTCATCTGGCAGCTCATTCCACACTCCCACCACTCTTTGTGTGAAGAAGCCCCCCCCTAATTTTCTCTTTAAACTTTTCCCCCTTCACCCTTAACCCATGTCCTCTGGTTTTTTTTTCTCCCCTAGCCTCAGTGGAAAAAGCCGGCTTGCATTCACTCTATCTATACCCATCATAATTTTATATACCTCTATCAAATTTCCCCTCATTCTTCTACATTCCAGGAAATAAAGTCTTAACCTATTCAACCTTTCTCTGCAACTCAGCTTCTCAAGTCTCTGCAACATCCTTGTAAGCCTTCTCTGCACTCTTTCAACTTTGTTAATATCCTTCCTGTAATTAGGTGACCAAAACTGCTCACAATACTCCAAATTCGGCCTCACCAATGTCTTATATAACTTCACCATAACATTCCAACTCTTATAGTCAATACTTTGATGCCATTTTTAGGGAATAATATATCTGTATTCCCAGATCCCTCTGTTCTACTGTACTCCTCTGTGTCTTACCATTTACCTTGTACGTTCTACCTTGGTTTTTCCTTCCAAAGTGCAATATCTCACACTTGTCTGCATTAAACTCCATCTACCATTTGTCAGCCCATTTTTCCAGCTGGTCCAAATTCCTCTACAAGCTTTGAAAACCTTCCTCACTGTCCACTACACCTCCAATTTACCACATTATTATCCAGATCATTGATATAGATAACAAATAACAATGGACCCAGCACTGATCCCTGTGGCACACCACTAGTCACAGGCCTCCACTCAGAGAAGCAATCCTCCACTACCACTCTCTGGCTTCTCCCATTGAGCCAATGTCTGCTCCAATTTTCTCCCTCATGGTGTATACCTAGCGAATGAATCTTTCTAACTAACCTCCCAAGTGGGACCTTGTCAAAGGCCTTACTGAAGTCCACGAAGACAACATCCACTGCCTTTACTTTATCCATTTTCCTGTTAACCTCGAAAAACTCTAATAGATTGGTTAAGCATGACCTACCACACACAAAGCCATGTTGACTCTCCCTAATAAGACACTGCCTATCCAAATACTTGTAGATCCTATCTCTTAGGACTCCTTCCAATAATTTACCTACTACTGACGTTAAACTTACCAGCCTATAATTTCCTGGATTACTTTTACAGCCTTTTTTAAACAACGGAACTACATGAGCTATCCTCCAATCCTTCGGCACCTCACCCAAAGGACATTTTAAATATGTCTGTCAGGGCCCCTGTAATTTCAACACTAGTCTCCTTCAAGGTCCGTGGGAATACTCTGTCAGGTCCTGGGGATTTACCTACTCTGATTTGCCTCAAGACAGCAAGCAACTCTTCCCCTTCAACCTGTATGGGTTCCGTGACTTCACTACTTGTTTGCCTTATTTCCATAGACTCCATGTCAGTTTCCTTAGTAAATACAGATGCAAAAAAACCATTTAAGATCTCCCCCATTTCTTTTAGTTCCATACATAGCCGACCACTCTGAT
This sequence comes from Hypanus sabinus, assembly GCF_030144855.1. NCBI lineage: Eukaryota > Metazoa > Chordata > Chondrichthyes > Myliobatiformes > Dasyatidae > Hypanus > Hypanus sabinus. Next base: position 151,612,223 of record NC_082715.1, on the reverse strand, counting down.
CTTCAAGAGGACTGATTTTATCCCTTACTATCCTTTTGCTCTTAATATACCTGTAGAAGCTCTTAGGATTATCCTTCACCTTAACTGCAAAAGCAACCTCATGTCTTCTCTTAGCCCTCCTGATTTCTTTCTTAAGTAGTTTTTTGCACTTTTTATACTCAAGCACCTTATTTGCCCCCTGTTGCCTATACATGTTAGACATCTCTCCCTTCTTTATCAGAGTTCCAATGTCCCTCGAGAACCAAGGTTCCTTATTCACTTTGCCTTTAAACCTGACAGGAACATACAAACTCTGCACTCTCAAAATTTCTCCTTTGAAGGCCTCCCACTTACCAATCACATCCTTGCCAGAGAACAACCTGTCCCAATCCACACTTCTTAGATCCTTTCTCATTTCTTCAAATTTGGCCTTTTTCCAGTTTAGAACCTCAACCCGAGGACCAGATATATCTTTATGCATGATCATGTAGAAACTAATGATGTTATGATCACTGAAACCAAAGTGTTCCCCTACACACACTTCTGTCACCTTTCCTAACTTGTTTCCTAATAGGAGATCTAATATTGCATCCTTTGTAGTTGGTACCTCTATAAATTGATTTAGAAAACTTTCCTGGACTTATTTTACAAACTCTAACCCATCTAGACCTTTAACAGTATGGGAGTCCCAATCAATATGTGGAAAATTAAAATCCCGTACTATCACAACTTTGTTTCCTGCAATTGTCTGTTATCTCTCTGCAGGTCTGCTCCAATTCTCGCTGACTATTCGGTGGTCTATAATACAACCCCATTAATGCAGTCATAACTTTCCTGTTTCTCAGTTCCACCCATATGGCCTTGGTAGACAAGCCCTCTAATCTGTCCTGCCTGAGCACTGCTGTAACATTTTCCCTGACTAGCAATGCCACCCCGCCACCATTCATCTCTCTCCCTCTATCATGTCTGAAACATCGGAACCCTGGAACATTAAGCTGCCAGTCCTGCCCCTCCTGTAGCCAAGTTTCACTAATGGCTACAATGTATCAATCAATTCCCTGTATCAATCTACACCCTCAGCTCATCAGCCTTCCCCACAATACTCCTTGCATTGAAATAGACACACCTCAGAAGATTATTACCACCACACACAACCCTTCTATTTGTGACTTTGCATGAACTTTTAACATCATTTATTTTCACCTGTGTTCCACTATCTGCTCTGTCACTGGTTCCCATTCTCTGCAAATCTAGTTTAAACCCTCCCCAATAGTACTGACAACCTCCCTGCAAGGATATTGGTCCCCCATTGGTACACCAGTTCAGGTGTAACCCATCTCTCTTGTACAGGTCCCATGTGCCCCAGAAGAGGTCCCAATGATCCTGAAATCTGAAACCTTGCCCGCTACATCAGTTCCTCAGCCATGTGTTCATCCGCCAGCCACGGGTTCATTTACTCTTACCCTCAATGGCACGTGGCAAAGGTGGCAATCCTGAGATTACCACCCTTGAGGTCCTGCTTTTTAAGTTCCTACCAAGCTCTCTATATTCACTTGACAGGACCTCCTGACTCTTTCTACCTATGTCATTAGTACTGATGTGTTCCAAGACATCTGGCTGATCACACTCCCACTTCAGAATGCTGTGCACATCTCTGTCCCTGGTATCTGGGAGGCAACAAACCATCTAGGAGTTTCTGTCACGACCACAAAACCTCCTGTTTGTACCTCTAACTATCGAGTCCCCTATCACTACCGCTCTCCTCTTCTTCCCCCCTCCCTTCTGCACTGCAGAACCAGACTCAGTGCCAGAGATCTGGCTGCCACAGCTTGTCCCAGGTAACTCACCCCCCCCAACAGTATCCAAATCGGTATACTTGTTGTTGAGGGGAATGGTCACAGGGGAACCCTGCTCTGCCTGCCCTTTCCCCTTCCCTCACCTGACAGTAACCCAATTACCTGTATGCTGCTCCTTTGGTGTAACTACCTCCCTGAAATGATTATCTATAAACTCCTCATTCTCCCGAATGATCTGGAGGTCATCCAGCTCCTGCTCCAGTTCCCTAATGCAGTTTGTTAAGAGCTGCAGCTGAATGCACTTCTTGCAGGTGTCATTTTTAGGGAAACCAGAGGTCTCCCAAAAAGAGCATTCCAACGTCCTGCCTGGCATTCTCGCTTACCTAAACGAACAAAACAAAACTTATCAGAACCTACCCTTGCTTCTGCCTGTTCACACTGAAGCCTGTTGAGCCAAAGCCATCCCAGTCTGCTCCCTCTCACTCTGCTGTCCACTCTCAATGCTGCCCGCTGGATACGGTAGTCACCTTTTTAGACCTTTGGCACTCTACTGGTTGATGTCACACGCCTGTGCAGTCCAGCCTCTTTTTCCAGAGCAGTGAAAAAAAATGGCTTCTCTCCGAGATTCCTTACTCCTTCACTCTCAGCCTCTAGCTCCAATTTGCAGATTTTCCCAAGCTTTGTGAGTGGGGCTCTATAGTTCAACTGAGATGCAAGCTTGCTAATAAACAGTATGTAATTTTAAGTAAATTGTGTTTGACAACTAGTCCCTGGGTCTGAACTTAAAGCCCTCTGATGGAGAGGCAGATCAGCATCTGTAGTGCTCCATAGCTATGACGGCAGTTTGATGATGGTAGATAGACCTGCTTCTGTGTTGTAGTGATCTGGGGCAATGAGATGGATGGATTGTCTGATGGACCTATTCTTGTGTGGTAGTTCTCAATGACAATGAGATGAAGGGATGGTCAGATGGACCTGTTTCAGTGCTGTAGTGCTCTATGACAATGGGATGGATGGATGGATGGGCAGATTGGCCTGTTTCTGTGCTGTAGTGTGCTATGACAATGGGATGGATGGATGGATGGGCAGATTGGCCTATTTCAGTGCTGTAGTGCTCTATGACAATGGGATGGATGGATGGATGGGCAGATTGGCCTGTTTCTGTGCTGTAGTGTGCTATGACAATGGGATGGATCAAGGGGCTGATGGATCTGTTTCTGTGCTTTAGTGTTGTATGACACAATGTTATGGATGGATGGACTGATGGACCTATTTTTGTGTTGTAGCGTTCGATGACAATGGATGGATGGATGTGTTTCAGTGCTGTGAGAATAGGATGAATAGGTGGGATGGTGACAGTGGGATGGATGGATGGGCTGATGGACAAGTAACTGTGTGGTGCTCTGTTGCAGTGGGATGGATGGATGGGCTGATGGACCAGTAACTGTGTGGTGCTCTGTTGCAGTGGGATGGATGGATGGGCTGATGGACCAGTAAATGTGTAGTGCTCTGTTGCAGTGGGATGGATGGATGGGCTGATGGACCAGTAAATGTATAGTGCTCTGTTGCAGTGGGATGGATGGATGGGCTGATGGACCAGTAAATGTGTAGTGCTCTGTTGCAGTGGGATGGATAGATGGGCTGATGGACCAGTAACTGTGTAGTGCTCTGTTGCAGTGGGATGGATAGATGGGCTGATGGACCAGTAAATGTGTAGTGCTCTGTTGCAGTGGGATGGATGGATGGGCTGATGGACCAGTAACTGTGTAGTGCTCTGTTGCAGTGGGATGGATGGATGGGCTGATGGACCAGTAACTGTGTAGTGCTCTATTGCAGTGGGATGGATAGATGGGCTGATGGACCAGTAAATGTGTAGTGCTCTGTTGCAGTGGGATGGATGGATGAGCTGATGGACCTGTTCCTGTGCTGTAGGGCTATCTGACAATTGGATGGATACATGGGTTTATGGCCCTGTTTCTGTGCTGTAGTGGCCTGTGACTATGATGACAATGGGATGGAAGGATGGGCTGATGGATCTGCTTCTGTACGATAGTGCTCTAGGAATATGGGATGGATGGACTGATCTCAGGGAGTGAAAGGTTATTGATGGGATGGGGGGTTATAGGGGAAACAGATTGGGTGTGGGGAGTGACTGGGGTAATAGATGGGATGAGTGAGGAGTTACTGGAGTAATAGATGAGGGGTGACATATGTAAAAGATGGGAGGGTTGTCAGGGATAATTGATGGGGATGGGGGAGTGACAGGATAATAAATTGCGATGGGGTGTCAAGGGTAATAGATGAGTGTGGGTGTGACAGGTGTAATAGATGTGGGTTGGGATGACAGGGGTAATGATCGGGTGGGAGTGATGTGGTAATAGATTGGGTGGGTCGACAGGGGTAATAGATGGGGGTGGGGAGACAGATGTATATTAAATGGGGGTGGGAATGTCAGGGGTAATAGATGGGGTGAGTGGCAGGGGTAATATTTGAGGTATGGGGAAGTGGCAGGGGTAATAGATTGGGGAATGACAGTGGTAATAGATGGGGGTAGGGTGATGACAGGGGTAATAGATGGTGGTGGAGTCTGACAGGGGTATTGTATGTGGGAGTGGGTGAGTGAGAGGGGTAATAGATGGGGTGGGGAGTAACAGGTGTATTATATGGGGGTGGGTTGACAGGGGTAACAGATGGGGTGGGGAGTAACTGGGTAATAGATGAGGGGAGTGACGGGTAGGAGATGAGGGTGGGGAGCTAACTAGAATGGTTGATAAGATTAACTGCCTGGGGCAATTCAAGATCAAGTTTGTCATCTGACTGTAGATATATACACCCAAACGAACAGTGTTCCTCTGGACCACAGTACACCCATCATACATATATCATACACAGCACATAGAGTAAAACAAAGTATTACTACAAAAGCAGTTAATAAAAAATAATTCAAATGCATCTGAAGTGCACAACACAGGTGAACAGTAAACAGCTCCATGTGCTAGTGACGAGACTTGGTGGTGGCAGGGAATTTATTAGTCTTGCAGCCTGAGGGAACAAGCTGTTACCCAGCCTGGCGGTCCTTGTCCTGATGTTCCTGTACTTCCTTCCTGACAGCAGTGGGTCAATGAGATTGTGGAATGGGTGGCTGAGATCCTCAACAATGCCTCTGGCCCTTCACACACAGCACTTCCGGTAAAAGTCACAAATATGGGGGAGGGTGACCCTTGTGAACCTCTTGGCGGTTTTTACTATCCTCGTTAGGGTCTTTCAGCTTCTGTACCACACAGGACAGGGCACTCTCAATGGTGCTCCTGTCGAAAGTTGTTAGATTAGGGCAGGGTGGCTTGCCCTCAGTAAGTGTAGACACTCTTCTGCCTTCTTGAATAGTGAGATGTTGTGGGTCTGAGTTAGATTGTCCATTATATGCACACTAAGGGACCTTCTGCTACATACTCTCTCCACCGCAGAGCCATTGAGGTGCAATGGAGTGTGGTCGACCTGCGTGTTCAGGGGGGAGGGGTTAAGGGGAGGGGGTATGGGTTATATACATTGTTTTTTCATACTTTGTAATCATTTAAAAATGCAATAAAAAATTATTTAAAAAAAAAAAAAACCATCTCTTCTGTCTTGTCTATGTTGAGACTGGGGTTGTTGTTCTCACACCATTTGACAAAGCTTCTCAACTTCCTCTCTGTATGCCATCATTGTTGTTGATGAGGCCAACCACTATTTTGTCATTAGCGAACTTAATGATACCATTTGAGTTGAATCTGCTAGTGCAGTCATGAGCCAGCAGTGTGAACAGCAGCGGACTGAGCACACAGCCCTGGGAGCACCAGTGCTCAGCGTGACTGAGCTTGAGATGTTGCTGCCAACTTGGACTGACTGGGGTCTTTCCATCAAGAAGTCCAAGATCCAGCTACAAAGAGAGGTCCCAATGAAGTCAGTTTACCTACCAACCTCTGAGGGATGATCGTTAAAACACCGTGCTGAAGTCAATGAGCAATATCTACACACGAGGCATCATTTTCAAGGTGGGACAAGATTGAGTGGATGGCTGAGGCTGTGGCATCCTCAGTGGGCCAGTTTGAGTGGTAGGCAAGCTGGAAAGGGTCCGGTGTGGATGGAAGGTAGGATTTTATATGATCCATTACCAGGCATGCAAAGCATTTTGTGATTGTTGAGGACAATGACACCGGGTGGTATTCAGTTTGGCCAGTTACCATTGTTTTCTTGAGCACTGGAATGACAGTGGCTGCCTTGAAACTTGCAGGGTTTAACCTGGGTAGGATCTTCATCACCTTGGCTGCAGCCAGAGAGGGTGCGTGTCCCTTGGGGAGAAGGGGCTTTCCTCAATGTCATATCATTCATTGTATCAAAGGCCTTCATCCTATCAGGAAGGGAGGTGTATCTGTCATTGATGTGCAGTGTGGACTTGTAATCTGTTAAAGTTATATCCCTTGCCACATGTGCTGTGTGTTCCTGGTGTCAAAAATGTGTCTGTTTATTTTCTGCGAGTACTCTTGCTTTGCCTTCCTGATGGCAAGGGAGAAACCACAGTCACTCTGCGTGACTAAGAAGTACCCTGATCAAAATTCTTTGCTTGACTTGTAAGAGAAAATCTGCAGATGCTGGAAATCCAAGCAACAACAAGAAAAGGCAGCATCTATGGAAAAGTCTACAGGTCTGATATTACCTCAAATGTCATATGTTTAAAACATTAGTTTACAAATGCTTGCCTTTTAAAGTATTTTCTTGATCTGCGGATAAACACCCCAAGTTTCTTCTGCCTCACCATACCGCTTGATACCTTCCCATTCCTTTTCTTTGTTACCCCTCTTCAGTTCAATAAAAAAAAAGAGAAAATCTGCAGATGCTGGAAGGCCACACACACAAAACTCAGCAGGCCAGGCATCATCTATGGAAAAGAGTAAACAGTCGATGTTTTGGGCTGAGATCCTTCATCAGGTCCCTCCGGCATTTTGTGTGTGTTACTTGTCTTTGCTGGACTCCTCTGTGTCCATTTCAAGTTTTACAACATTTCAATATAACTTCTCTGTTGTCATATTCTGCACTTCATTTATGATATACATGATCTTATAGGCTTTACTACAAAATGAACTGTTTCTCTCAGTCCCTCTGAATCTCTGCACTCTATAGGACAGAGAAATTTAACCTATTTTGTTTCTGGTTGTTTCTTCTGTCAAAAATACCACTTTGTAGATTACCTTATTTAAATTTCATGTGTTACTTGTCTGTTCATTCTACCAGCCTACCCTGTAGAACAATGTAATTGGGAGAAATGTACGTAATTCACAACCACCGACATTGAGTTGGGGTTTCACTTTAAGGGGTTGGTCTGACGTGATGGGGTAATTACATAATGTATTTTTTAGTGCACTTTGTGTTCAGTTTTTGGTTAAATAAATGGGTTGCTATGGCTCATTTAATTTTATTTTCAAAAACCTACACTGGTGACCTCAGTGATCTAGGATGATTCCAGAGTTATTGAACATGTTGACCAATGCAGTTGCTTTGAAACTGCTGGAGTTTTGGGAACAAAATGGCATCGCTTGATTCATATAAGTGGAGGATCAATTCGTGCTTCAAGAAATCTCCGCCAACACCACCAAGTATTTCTACTTGATAGCGTCGCTCAGCATTTTTACGGCAATCAGAACGGTGAATCCGTCTGAACACAATAAATACCGATCACTAAAAACTCACTTCATACAGACTTTTGAACTATCAAGAGTCTGAGCACGCCAAACAGTTCTCCTTATCCAGTCTCGGCAATGCTAAGTTGTCAAAGCTAATGGGCCACATGCTGTCTCTCCTGGGAAATTACCATCCTTGTTTCATTTTTAAAGAACTCTTCGTGCAGCAAATGCCTGATCCAGTTCATATAGCCCTCACTAAGGCACCCATGAAGGACTATAGGTAGCTTGATAAAACGGCTGATAGTCTACACTCAGCTAGGCAGTGGTGCATCATTCCTCCTTTTTCTACCTTAATGAGCCTGGTCAGCAAGGCCCCCAACATAAGGGCACCTGCACCTGTGAAATAGACAATGTTGGGCCTGTGCTTTTACCATGCTCGCTTTGGTATGAATGCTAGGAAGTGCTGACTGCCTTGCGGCTGGGACAACAGAAGTCTGCGAACACCATGGGTTTCAGCTGCCAGGATCATGACTGACACCCTTTCAGGGCGACGTTTCTTGTGTGCTACGGATGCTCAAGTGAGTGTGCTACCAGTATTGCCTATGATGAGATGGCAAAGAGTGATGAAACCTCACTGGAGGCTGCCAATGGCAGCAGCTGCAGTAGAATCCAGACACAACAGCTGACATTCTGCTTCAGTGGACAATGCTACACATGGGACTTCATCGTGGCTGAAGTGGCCAGACCTCTGCTTGCTGCAGATTTCCTGTGTGCCTAAGGACTGTTAGTCAATCTCAAGAACTGATATCAAGGACTTTGGGTTGTTACCCTGTTCCCCCAGTAAGTTCTCCGTAACAACTCTGTCAAATGCATGAACCACTGCATGTGAGCTTACTCGACTGCTGAGCGAATTCCCAAACTTCATCAAACCCACATTCTCCACTAGTCACATAACACCACATTCCCACAAATGACTGGACCCAAAAAGCTGGCAATCGTGAAGGCTGAGTTTGCCAACATGGAAAGACTTGGCATTGTGCGCCAGTCGAATAGCCCTGGGTTTTACCCTCTATATGGCCCCTAAGTCTGATAATGGTTGCTACCCATGTGGAGGTTACTGGTGCCTTAATGAGGCCACCACCCCCGATCATTACCTGGTCACATACATCCAAGACTTTTCAACACATTTAGATGGAAAGTCAATTTTTTCCAAAGTCAGTTTAGTTAGGGACTACCAACAGGTTCCTGTGTGCTTGGAGGACATTCCTGTGATAACTCCATTGGGCCCGTTTGAGTTTCTGCATATGCCGTTTCGGCTGAAAAATGCAGCACAGACTTTCCAATGGCTAATGGACTCTGTATTAAAAATTTTTTTGTTTACCTGGATGACATACTAGTCACCAGTGCATTCAAATCTGAACGTTTCTCATCTCTGCACATTTTTCGAGTGCTTAAGTCAACACGGATTGATTATTAACTCTGCTAAATGCCAGTTGGGTTGTCAACCATTGACTTCCTCAGCTATCGCATTTCTGCAGGTGTGAAGCCTCTCCCATCAAAGGTCGCCACTATTATGGATTTCCCATCAGCCAACACTACACAAAAACAACAGGAGTTTTTAGGTGTGGTGAATTTCTATCACCACTTCATTCCATGAGCTCCTGAACTTATGTTTACCCTGTGAGTGCGCTTAAAGGCTACACCCTGAGTCAAGTGCTTGACTGGTCAGCGGACATGACCAGGGCTCTTTCTAACACGACACTACTGACACCCATAGCCATTACTACTGATGCTTCAGACTATGCTGTGGATGCTGTGCTCGAATGGTTGGTTGGAGGTGTGTGGCAGCTGCTCGCTGTCTTCAGCCAGCAGCTCCCTTCCCCCGAAAGGCAGTACAGTACGTTTGACCGTGAGCTTCTTGGTTCCTTCCTGGCTGTCTGCCATTTTCATTTTCTTTTCGAAGGTGGCCATTTCACAAACCCCTCGTGCACACGATGGCCAAAATATCAGACTCTTGGTCTGCACGGCAGCAACAACACCTGGCCTTTGATGGGAGAGGCTTCACACCTGCAGAAATGCGAAAGCTGAGGAAGTCAATGGTTGACAACCCAACTGGCATTTAGCAGGGTTAATAATCAATCCGTGTTGACTTAAGCACTCGAAAAATGTGCAGAGATGAGAAACGTTCAGATTTGAATGCACTGGTGACTAGTATGTCATCCAGGTAAACCAAAAATTTTTTAATACAGAGTCCATCAGCCATTGGAAAGTCTGTGCTGCATTTTTCAGCCGAAACGGCATATGCAGAAACTCAAACGGGCCCAATGGAGTTATCACAGTTGTTTCAGGAATGTCCTCCAAGCACACAGGAACCTGTTGGTAGTCCCTAACTAAACTGACTTTGGAGAAAATTGACTTTCCATCTAAATATGTTGAAAAGTCTTGGATGTATGTGACCAGGTAATGATCGGGGGTGGTGGCCTCATTAAGGCAACAGTAACCTCCACATGGGTAGCAACCATTATCAGACTTAGGGGCCATATAGAGGGTGAAACCCAGGGCTATTCGACTGGCGCACAATGCCAAGTCTTTCCATGTTGGCAAACTCAGCCTTCACGATTGCCAGCTTTTTGGGTCCAGTCTATGCGCATGGGCATAGATGTAAAACAAGGGGAAAAATAATACCATGACTGATTGCCTCTCATGGCCAGATTTTGAGGCCATAAACAAGGGGGTTGACTATGCCAGCATGGCAGCTAACCATGTAACTGACCGAGAGGTTCAGGCTTACCAAACAGTAGCCACAGGCCTGCAGCTAGCTGACATTAATTTCAGGAAAGTTGGGGCTTCTCTCCTGTGCGAAGTCTCAACTGGTTGCCCTCACCCCGTAGCGCCCACAAACTGGAGGCGAACTGTTTTGAACTTCATACCTGGCCTCTTGCACCTGGGCTGGAAGGCCTCACAGTAATGGGTTGCACTGAAGTTTGTTTGGCACGGCCTCAGAAAGGACGTGCAAGATTGGAGCTAACCATCATGTTCAGGTGCCATTGGCACCTTCTGAGGTCCCAAGCGACAGTTTAACTGTGTCAATGTGCATCTTGTTGATCCTCTCTACCCCGCCACCCTGTGGTTTCACACACCTCCTTACCATAGAGACGGTACCCCCAGATGGGCCCTAGCATTGACGACTGCCAGAGATGTGGCTTGGGCGATCATCAGCACCTGGGTTGCTCAGTTTGGCACCCCACCTGATATTACCTCTGACTGCGGTCATTCATTTCAGGCCTCTGGTCTGTGATGGACAGAACATTGGCATAATGCTACATCACACCACGGCATATCACCCACAGTCCAATGGCCTATGTGAACGGTTTCACTGCACCTTAAAGGCTGCTCTGAGAGCTTTCCTGACAGATGAATGGTGGCAAGATCATCTCCCACAGGTCCTTCTTGGGCTCAGAACAACTCCAAAAGAGTACCTGCAGTCAGCCATGACTGAGTTTGTATATGGACAGCCATTGCAAGTGCCAGGTGATTTCATTCTTGATGCTAAGGCCACCTGGTCTAAACAGCATTCTGCCCTCCTCAATAAAATCAATTCCTTTTCACTGATTCCTACTTCTCACCATGGTGTACAGAACTCCTGGATTCCTGTTGACCCACGCTCTGCGTTTGTTTTCGTCTGCCATGATGCACACCCCTTAGACCCCCTTATGTTGGCCCATTCTGGAACAGGGACAGAAGACTTTTAATATAGATAAGAGGGGTAAAACTGAATGTATTTCAGTTGATCGCCTTAAACCAGCTCACCAGGATTTGGAGGATTCCGCTACCATGCCCCTGGTGTCACGACATGATCATATGCGAGTGGTTTCCCCACTCCTTAAGTTTCCCAGACAATGAATGTTGGCATGATCAACAAACTTCCGGACGAGCCAGAGGCATCCACTCATGGAGCACAGGATCTGAGCCGGGCGACTTGTCTGAACTCCGGAATGGCTCACAATGCTGGCTTTAGTGAATTCTGGGTGGGGTTGCTGTGTCAGGTGATATAATTGGTGGAAATGTACATAATTCACAATCACTGACATTGGGTTTGTGTTTCACTTTAAAAGGCTGGTCTGACATGATGAGTTAGTTAGGTTTTTAGTGCAGTTGGTGCTCATTTTTTTGGTGTTCAATAAATTAATTGCTACAGTTTTCAGAAACATTAAGTGCCTCACATTGCTTTATTTGCAAAAACCTACTTATATGACCTAGCATCAGATATTCTACCTGATCCGTCTTGGCATGTTTCTGTTGGGTTACAAGTAGTTAATGCTCACCAGTAGTTAAGTGTCCTAGCTGAGGTGGGTCTTAGAGCGACATTTGAGCCTCATCCATCAGGAATTTGCTGTAGACTTGTTGGAATTGGTTTATTGTAGTCACATGCACCAAGGTATAGTGAAAAACTTGTCTTGCATACTGTTGATACAGATCAGATCAATACACAGTGCATTAAGGTAGAACAACTTACTGCCCGTTATTCTTGGCTGTCTACTCTAATGTGCCCGGGAATATCATTTCGCGCTTTCTTGACTGTGATGTCTTTATGGTTGGACTAGGACAGGCTATTGGTCATATTCACTCAACAAGCTGTCAACCGTCTAATCTTCAGCAATGTTGATATAGACAACTCTTTTGCGTTTCTGACGTCGAGGTAGTTGTTACGGCACCATGTTATTCCAATGAATACAACAGAGGTTATAACTCTCCCAAAGCACAGAGAAGGGATTTGGAAATTCGATTACCGGTACAAAGACTCCTCCCGCCGGCCGGAAGTCGCCTCGAGCCGCCGGCGCCATCTCCGGGTCACGTGAAGGAGAATGGATTTGAATCACGTGAGGGAGAGCCGGCGGCCGGAACCATTTTGCCCGGAAACTGTTGGTGCCCCTGAACAGACCTCCGGAGTGATACAGGCTGCGGTGGCCTCGGCTTTCTGCGCTAGCCCGCTGCCAGAATGAGAACCAACAGGGTCTACAAACTGTGGATTCACAAAAAGGGGTTCGGAGGCAGCGGTGAGAATGGAATTGATGGGATTGCAATGCAAGAGGGGGAAGAAGGGGGGAGAGAAAGAGTGATCAGGAGGGGCTGACCGGGTGGGGATGGAGAACGGGACAGAGGCCGAGGAAAGGATATAGATCTGAGAGGAGCGTTTGGAGTCGAGAAGGAGAAAGTGTGAAAAAGATGGGTATTCGGGGCACTGACTTGGGATAGGAACACATGTGTTCCTGTTCGTGTGCCCCCTCCAGACCCTTGGCTTTTTTTTCATTCCCTGTTATTGCCCTATGGACCCCACTGGTTAGCACTCTGTGTACTGTCACCAATCTGCCGGGTTACCAATCCTATCAGATAGCTCTGTGGACTCTGCTGGTAAATGCTGACAACACCAGAACTCTTACTTAGCAAAGCTGACAATGTAGTTTAGCCACCTACACTGCTCCCAGTGACACTGCTTCTTCATTACCTCTGACTCTATATCAAAATAAACTCTAAAACTTGAAGGCACACATAATCCCAAGGATAGTGTGAGTGCAGTTTCCAGTCTCCACTTACTTTAGAATACATGGTTCCTTACCTGACAATAACTCACAGCCACGTCTGATACATGTTCAGCTGAAGGGATGAATGCCACAAGAAAATTTCACTGTCGAGACTCTCACCATTCAGCTTTATCTGTTCAATTCCTCTAAGGTGATGAGTGATTTTCTTTTCGTCTCTTTTACTTTGCTAAATGCAAATAAAATCACAGTTTGAAAGTTGGATAACATCACAGTGAAATGGAATCGAGCCATTTTGCTTACCTTTTGGCATTTGAGAAAAGATGGGGAGTGGTGGTAGTTGTGGGCCAGGGTTGATGTCAGGAGATAGTTACAGAACTATTTCTCTCCAAACAAATAAATATGTGAGATGATTGTTTGCTGCGTGTGGGAAAAGTGTGCTGAATAGACAGGTGACTTTTTTCATGTTGGCGTGCTTTGTTGGGAAAAGTGAGGAAGGTGCAGGACACGTGTATTCCAAAAATGAAGAAATACTTAAATGGTATAATAGTACAGCCATGGCTGACAAGGGAAGTCAAGGCTATTGTAAAAGCACAAGAAAGGGTATACAGCAAATTAGTTTTAAAAACCTACAGAAAGCAACTGAAAAATCATTAGAAGGGAAAAGATGAGATTTGAAAGCAAGCTAGCAAATAATATCAAAGTGGATAGTAAAAGTCTTTTAAAGTATGTTGAAAATAAAAGAGAAATGAGAGTGGATATAGGACTGCTAGTGAATGAGGCAGGAGGAATAATAACGGGGGACAAGAAGATGGCTGATGAACTAAGTGAGTATTTTGCGTCAGTCTTCACTATGGAAGACACTAGCAGTTTGCCTGATGTTGTGTGTGAAGGAAGAAAAGTTGGTGCAGTTGCTGTTACAAGAGAAAAGGTGCTGAAAAATCTGGAAGACTTAAAGGTACTTAAGTCACACGGACCAGAGCAACTGCACCCTAGGGTTCTGAAAGATGTCGTGTTAGAGATTGTGGTGGCATTAGAAATGATCTTTCAAAAATCATTGGACTCTGGCATGGTGCCAGAGGACTGAAAAATTACAAATGTTACTCCACTCTTTAAGAAAGGAGGAAGGCAACAGAAAGGAAGTTATAGACCAGTTAGCTTGCCCTCAGTGGATAGGAAGATGTTAGTCAATTGTTAAGGATGAGGTGATGGAGTACATGGTGACACAGGACAAGATAGGACAAAGTCAGCGTGGTTTCCTTCAGGGAAAATCCTGCCTGATGAACATGTTGGAATTCTTTAAGGAGATTACAAGTAGGATAGATAAAGGGGATGCAGTGGAGGTTGTGTATTGGACTTTCAGAAGGCCTTTGACAAGGTGCCATACATGCTTACCAAGTTAAGAGCCCATGGTATTACATGAAAGTTACTAACATGGTTAGTATTATTATAACATAGAGTATTAACATGGTTGTGACTAGTGGTGTCCCACAAGGGTCGGTTCTGGGACCTCTACTTCTTGTGATTTTTATTAACAACCTGAATGTGGGGGTAGAAGGGTGGGTTGGCAAGTTTGCAGACGACACAAAGGCTGGTGGTGTTGTGGATAGTGTAGAGGATTGTCAAAGATTGCAGAGAGACATTGATAGGATGCAGAAGTGGCTGAGAAATGGCAGATGGAGTTCAACCAGGAGAAGTGTGAGGAGGTACACTTTGGAAGGACAAACTCCAAGGAAGAGTACAAAGTAAATGGCGGGATACTTGGTGGTGTGGAGGAGCAGAGGGATCTGGAGGTACATGTCCACATATCCCTGAAAGTTTTCTCACAGGTAGATAGGGTAGTTAAGAAAGCTTTCATAAGTTGAGGGATAGAGTTTAAGAGACGCGATGTAATGATGCAGCTCTATAAAACTTAGTTAGGTCACACTTGGAGTACTGTATCCAGTTCTGGTCGCCTCACTATAGGAAGGATGTGAAAGCATTGGAAAGGGTACAGAGGAGATTTACCAGGATGCTGCCTGGTTTAGAGAGTATGGATTATGATCAGAGATTAAGGGAGCTTGGGCTTTACACTTTGGAGAGAAGGGGGGTGAGAGGAGACATGATAGAGATATACAAGATATTAAGAGGAATAGACAGAGTGGACAGCCAGCACCTCTTCCCCAGGGCACCACTGCTCAATACAACAGGACATGACTTTAAGGTAAGGGGTGGAAAGTTCAAGGGGGATATTAGAGGAATGTTTTTTACTCTGAGAGTGGTTAGTGCATGGAGTGCACTGCCTGAGGCAGTGGTGGAGGCAGGTACACTACTGAAGTTTAAGAGACTACTAAACAGGTATATGGAGGAATTTAAAGTGGGAGGGGTATATGGGAGGCAGGGTTTAAGTGTTGGCACAACATTGTGGGCCAAAGGGCCTGTACTGTGCATTACTATTCTAATGTTCTATGTTTTATTGGCTGATTGGTAGGAGGCAGCGAGTGGGAATAAAAGGATCCTTTTCTGTTTGGCTGCCAGTGACATGTGGTGTTCTGAGGGGTTGGTGTTGGGACCACTTCTTTTTATGCTGTATATAAATGATTTAGATGATGGAATAGATGGCTTTATTGCCAAGATTGCAGATGATATGAAGATTGGTGGAGGGGCAGATAATGTTGAGGAAACAGGTAGGATGCAGAAGGACTTAGACAGATTAGGAGAATGGGCAAGAAAGTGGCAAATGAAATACAATGTTGGAAAATGCATGGTTATGCACTTTGGTAGTAGAAATAAATGTGTGGACTATTTTCTAAATGGGGAGGAAATCCAGGAATCTGTGATGCAGTGGGGCTTGGGAGTCCTTGCGCAGAACACCCTGAAGGTTAACTTGCAGTTTGAGTTGGTAGTGAGGAAGGCAAATGCCATGTTAGCATCCATTTCAAGAGGTCTGGAATACAAGAGCATGGATGTGATGCTGAGGCTTTATAAGGCACTGGTGAGGCCTCACCTTGAGTATTGTGAACAGTTTTGGGCCCCTCATCTTAGGAAAGATGTGCTAGTATTGGAGTGGGTCCAGAGGAGGTTCACAAGGATGATTCCAGGAATGAAAGGGTTGTCATATGAGGAATGTTTGATTGCTCCGGGTCTGTACTCGCTGTAAATCAGAAGAACGAGGTGGGGTGGGGATGTCATTGAAACCTTTCGAATGTTGAAAGGCCTAGACAGATGGAAAGGATGTTTCCCATGGTGGGAGAGTCTAGGACAAGAGGGCACAGCTTCAGGATAGAGGGGCGCTCTTTCAAAACAGAGATCCAGAGAAATTTCTTTAGCCAAAGGCTGGTGAATTTGTGGAAATTTTTGCAACGTGCAGCTGTGGAGGTATGAAAGGTTACAGGGAGAAGGCCGGGAACTGGGGTTGAGGAGGAGATAGAAAAATATGATCAGCCATGATTGAATGGCGGAGCGGACTTGGTGGGCCAGATGGCCTAATTCTGCTCCTATGTCTTATTGTCTTATGTTGTCTTTCTGTTTCTTGTAGACTATGAACTGATGGTGAACCCCAAAGTCTTCCCCCAGGTGAGACTTGGGGACATTGTGGAGATTGCATACGTCAATGATGAATACAGGTTGGTACCATTTTAAAGAACTGTTAAATGGTTTAAAGAGTTAATTTGTTGAGATGTGAGCAGTGCTGACAAGGGCAGCATTTATTGATCTGCCAAATTGCCTGTGGTGGTGAACTGCCTCTTCATCTGCTGGTGCTCTCAAGGAAGGTGTTCCAGATTTAGTTTTGGCATCCATGAGACGCATGGCGGTGTGGCAGTCTGCGGATGGAGGTGCGGCGGTTGTGTTTTCATGTGGCTGCTGCCTGTGTCCTTTTTTGGTTTTGAAGGTTGCAGATTCAGGGAATGCTGGGTCAACAGGGATCATTTGTGAAACTTGTTAAAGTGGGAGACTTCATAATTTCACTGAAATAGGAGTCAGGCTGCATTAAAATCTCCAAAATTTCTGTCTGAGGAAGTCACTGAGTCCTCATTCCTGATGTCATCTGCTGGTAAACACTCCTCCCTTAGCCAATATCACTGGGAGATTTTGTAGGGATTATATTAGTGGGAGCTTGTGTTGAAACTGGTTGCTGTATATCCTGCCTCACAACAGAGGCTGCATGTTCAAAACACATTTTTGCTGGAGAAACATTTCAGTTTAAAAATTTACTTCCTTTAACTTGGCTTGCAGACTGTGAGATGATTTTCTGAATGTTGACAGAATTGAGGATGATGAGGACCAGATTGGAGAAAAGTTGCAGCTACTTTTATTAATTGCAGTAATTTGCAGATATTGCATTGCTGGTACATTTTGCTCAATTGCAATCATGTGGTAGGTGCTGGGATTGATTTGGTTTTTGGGGTCTGCTGCAGGAACATGTGATATTGGATCGTACATATAGCCTTGGGAGGGCAAGGCCAGGGACCCTGGAGGGGGCAGGGGAGGTTAAATGAAACTGAATCTGATATTGTACTGTTTACAATTTCCACAGTATGATATGTCTTTGGGGGGAGGGTGTCCACATTTGACACCCTTATTCCTTCTCTGCTTGTTGCTCAATACTCTTGTGATCTCTCTTTGCAGCCCTCTTCTTCTGCAGGTGAAGTCATTGAGAGAAGATCTGCAGAAAGGTAATGGCTTGAGTTCCTTTGCGTGTTTGTAGTGGTTGGAATGGTGGGACTTCAGTTTGAGAACAGTGTTTAAAGGTGGGATAATCAGTATTAAAACTGAGTGTAATGTGTATCTGACCCGCTTATAGTCATAAGGTGATAAGACATGGGCAGAATTAGGCCATTCAGCCTATTGAGTCTGCTGTGCCATTCCATCATGGCTGATTTATTTTCCCTCTTAATCCCGTTCTCCAGTCTTCTCCACATAACCCATAATGCCTTTACAGATCAAGAACATATCAACCTCCGCTTTAAATATATCTAATGATTTGGTGTCTACAGTCGTATTAGGAAATAAATTCCACTGATTCACTAACCTCTGACTAAAGAAATTCCTTCTAATCTCCACAGGATGTAGGAACAGAATTAGACCACTTAGCCCTTCAAGTCTGGTCCGCTGTAGAACCGTAGAACATTACAGCACAGAAACAAGCTTTATGGCCTTTTTTGGCTGTGCCGAACCATTTTCCTGCCTAGTCCCACTGACCTGTACCTGGCCCATATCCCTCCATACACCTCTCATCCATGTACCTGTCCAAGTTTTTCTTAAATGTTAAAAGTGAGCCCGCATTTATCACTTCAACAGGCAGCTCATTCCACACTCCCACCACTCTCTGTGTGAAGAAGCCCCCCCCCAATGTTCCCTTTAAACTTTTCCCCCTTCACCCTTAACCAATGTCCTCTGTTTTTTTTTTCTCCCCAGCCTCAGTGGAAAAAGCCTGCTTGCATTCACTCTATCTATACCCATCATAATTTTATATACCTCTATTAAGTTTCCCCTCATTCTTCTACGCTCCAGGGAATAAAGTCCTAACCTATTCAACCTTTCTCTGTAACTCAGTTTCTCAAGTCCCAGCAACACCCTTGTAAACCTTCTCTGCACTCTTTCAACCTTATTAATATCCTTCCTGTAATTCGGTGACCAAAACTGCTCACAATACTCCAAATTCAGCCTCACCAATGCCTTATACAACCTCACCATAACATTCCAACTCTTATACTCAATACTTTGGTTTATAAAGGCCAATGTACCAAAAGCTCTTTTTACTACCCTTTCTACCTGTGATGCCACTTTCAGGGAATTTTGTATCTGTATTCCTGGATCCCTCTTTTCTACCGCACTCCTCAGTGTCCTACCATTTACCTTGAATGTTCTACCTTGGTTTGTCCTTCCAAAGTGCAATACCTCACACTTGTCTGTATTAAACTCCATCTGCCATTTGTCAGCCCATTTTTCCAGCCAGTCCAGATCCCTCTGCAAGCTTTGAAAACCTTCCTCACTGTCCACTACACCTCCAATCTTTGTATCATCAGCAAATTTGCTGATCCAATTTACCACATTATCATCCAGATCATTGATCTAGATGACAAATAACAATGAACCCAGCACTGATCCCTGTGGCACACCACCAGTCACAGGCCTCCACTCAGAGTAGCAATCCTCCACTACCACTGTCTGACTTCTCCCATTGAGTCAATGTCTAATCCAATTTACTACCTCACCATGTATATCTAGCAACTGGATCTTCCTAACTAACCTCCCAAGCGGATTTGAGCATGGGTGATTTATTATTCCTCTCAACCCCATTCTCCTGTCTTCTCTCAGTAATCATTGACACCCTTACTAATAAAGAACCTATCAGTTCCAAATGGATGCCCATCCATTCTGAGGCTGAGCCCTCTGGTCATGAACTCTCCCACTATTGGAACATCCTCTCCATGTTCTTTCATAGCCTTTCAATATTTGATAGGTTTCAATGAGATTTCTCCCCTCATTCTCTTAATTCCAGTGAGTACCTGCGCGGTTTTTTCTCCTTAAATTCCTGGATCATTCTCACAAACCTCCTCTGGACCTTCTCCATTGCCAGCATGTCTTTTCTCAGATAAGAGGCCCAAACCTGCTCAAAGTACTCCAAGTGTGGTCTGACCGATGCTTTATAAAGTCGCAACATTACATCTTTGCTTTCATATTCTGATTCTCTCAAAATGGATGCTAACATTGCATTTACCTTCCTCACCACAGACTGAATCTTTAGGGAATCCTGTACAAGAATTCCCAAGATCCTTTATACTTCTTTCTGGATTTACTCCCATTTTAGCAAATAGGATACACCTTTATTCCTTCTGCCAAAGTGCATGATTTCTATCGGTCACTTTTCCAATTCTGGCGTTCCTATAACATGAGTATTACACACCAGGTACTGGCACATAGCTGAAGACTTGTTAGAATTGATTTATTATTGCCACATGTATATCCAGTGAAAAAGTTACTGTTCAAACTGATCAAATTGTTACACAGCTTCCCTTAAATATTTCACCTTTCACCCTTAATCTATGACCAATTGTTCTTGTCTCAGTCAACCTCAGTAGAAAAAAGCCTGCTTGCATTTTCTCTATCTATACCCTATAATTTAGTATTTCTGTGTTAAATCCCCCCTCATCCTCCTGTGCTCTAGGAAATAAAGTCCTAACCTATTCCTGCTGTTGTGATGCCACTTTATAAATCTTGCACTTTGTCTGTCCTTCAAAAATAACATTTCATATCCTAGCCAGCCTGTAGTTAGCTCTCCAGTTGTTGTCTCCTGCTCTGGAGTATTGAAAATATTTCCCAAAATCCTGCCTTTCCAGAAAACCCTCTTGTCACTCTGATCTTTGCTCTCCTAACATTGGTTAGGGATTGACTTGTTCTCCAACCTTTGACCTTAGACCCGTCCCTAAATGCAGAAGGTCAGCTGGTGTAGAGTAGTTTGGGATAATGTCACTGAATGAAAGATCTGTGTTCAAACTCATGTTGTTGTAGTCATTTCTGAACAGTGCGGAGGAACTCAGCAGACCAGGCAGCGTCTATGGAAAAAAGCATAATCGACATTTTGGGCCAAAACACTTCGGTAGGAGTGGAGAAGAAAGCTGAGGAGTAGATTTGAAAGGTGGGAGGAGGGGAGAGAGAAACACCAGGCGATAGGTGAAACTTGGAGGGGGAGGGATGAAGCAAAGAGCTGGGAAGTTGATTGGTGAAAGAAAGAGAAGGCCATGGAAGAAAAGAAAAAAAAAAGGGAGGAGAGCAGGAGGAGCACCAGAAGGTGTTGATGGGCAGGCAAGGTGAGGGAGGGAAAAGGGGATGGGAGATGGTTGGGTTTGGAGGCATTACCGGAAGTTTGAGAAATCGATCTTCATGCCATCAGGTTGGAGGCTACCCAAACGGAATACAAGGTGTTGTTCCTCCAACCTAAGTGTGGCCTAATCATGACAGAGGAGGAGGAGGAGGAGGCCATGGATGGGCGTATTGGAATGGGAATGCGAACTGGAATTAAAGTGGGTGGCCTGGCCTTGGCCACCTATTTTAATTTCACTTCCCATTTTAATTCCATTCTGATATGTCCATACTCCAGCATTTTGTTCCAGCATCTGTAGAACTTCTCTTGTTTGTGATTAGAATTCTGCCAGATAAAATTGAATTGACATTAAATGTAAAATTAAATTTATATTAATTATCCTTTTTGCCTTTGTTTTTTTTCCTTCAGAAACTATCAGTGTGGACCAGACTGTTGCCCAGGTATTTAAACTCCGAGCTTACCAGGATGTCTATGTGAACATTGTGGATCCCAAGGTAAAGCTCATATTGGAGTTTTGTTTTCATTTTTTTGTATTTTCTTACAATGTAGAAGGGCACTTTTCAACCATTCAAGTCCATCCCTGCTCTTGAAATATTGCTCGTAGCCCCATTCCCTGTTTAATTCAGCATTTCAATTCAGATTTATTTATCATGTGTAGATCGAAGCATACAGTGAAATGTGTTGTTTGTGCCAACAACTAACAGAACCTAAGGTTGTGCTGGGGCAGCCGGCAAGTGCCGCTACATATTCCAACGCCAACGTAGCACGGCCACAATGCTTGTTAGAATGACACAGAATACAACAACAAAACAAGTCCCTTTACTTCCTCCCACCCACCTACACACTCACAGACAGGCAGGTTGACTTTCACTTCCCATGGTCTCAAGGATCCGCAGATTTTGGACTTTGTCTTTCCTAGTGGATTCACAGACTTGGGCTTTTGCAGAGTTCTGTACTTCTGATTGACCATTGAGCTTTGATCTTTGGTATTGACTCCAGGAATTGCCAGTGATGAAAAATGAGGATTCTGTACACCAGTCCTCAAACTCCGGATGTGCAGCTAACTGGTCTCTGAACGTGAAGCCTCAAACCCTGGACTTGCAGGTAACAGGACTCTGAACATGAGGCCTCAAACTCCAGACTCTCTGCTAACAGGACTGAACATTAGACCTCAAACCCCGGACTTGCTGCTAATGGTACTGAACACTAGGCCTCAAACTCTGAACTCTCTGCTAACAGGACACTGAACATGAGGCCTCAAACTCCCGACTGGCTGTTGACTGGACTCTGAACACCAGGCCTCAAACTCTGGACTTGCTGCTAACAGGACTCCAAACACTAGGCCTCAAACTCCAGTCTTGACAATTCGTGTACCTAAAGGCTCACCAGCCTTCATACCTCCTGGCCGCAGGAACTGTGATTCTAGAAACCATCGATGATTTGCTGACTGGGAGGGGGCTGGGAAGGTGTACTGCTCCTTGTCCTAGCTGATCTGTTGGCTGACAGTAGAGCATGGATGTCCCATGTCTGTGTCACTGAACGTGCAGCGGAGGACTAGACAGTGGCCTATCTACTATCCCCTCCCCACATTCCTGTCAGTAAATCCTAGCCTGACCCCTAACTTTCCTCTCTGTCCCCAAAGCCATTGCTGTGATCAAAAAAAAACCTAAGTTTGAGCCACCACCTCAATGGAAGCCATAGCACGGCACCATCTTATTTCTTGTGAACCATTCTCTTTTCAGTCCCCAGTTTCTACGACTCAGCACACAGTGGTTAATTAACTTACCAACCTGCTCTTGTTTAGAATGTGGGAGGAAACCAGGGCACACAGAAGAAATCCACGCAGTCTAGTGCAAACTCCTTGTGGACAGCGGCAGAAATTGAACACCGCTGCCTCCAACACGTCCTTGGGTGTGTTAGTCCTTATAAGCGACACATTTCTCAGTATAGAACATAGAAATCTGCAGCACATTACAGGCCCTACTCTAGAAACTGCCTAGAATTTCCCTAGTGCATAGCCCTCTATTTTTCTAAGCTCCGTGTATCTATCCAGGAGACTTTTAAAAGACTCTATTGTATCCGCCTCCACCACCATCGCCGGCAGCCTATTCTGCTCTCTGTGAGAAAAACTTACCCCTGACATCTCCTCAGTACGTTTTATTTCCAAGCACCTTAAAACTATGCCCTTCATATTAGCCATTTCAGCCCTGGGAAAAAGCCTCTGACTGTCCACACGATCAATGCCCCTCATCATCTTATATATCTCTTTCAGGTCACCTCTCATCCTCCATCGCTCTAAGGAAAAAAGGCCGAGTTCACTCAACCTATTCTCACAAGGCATGCTCCCCAATCCAGGCAATATCCTTCCTATAGTAGGTGACCAGGAGTGAGCACAGGAATCCAAGTGGGGTCTAACTAAGGTCATATATAGCTGTAACATTACCTCACAGCTCTTGAACTCAGTCCCATGGTTGATGAATGCCAACACACAATATGATCTTCCCCACTGCCAAGAGACTTTTATACTATGTCTTCATATTTGATCTAGTAAAATGAACCACTTCACATTTATCTGGGCTGAACTCCATCTGCCACTTCTCGGCCCAGTTCTACATGTTAAATGTCGGAAGTACTTTATATTGTGGATGGCCAAGTTCACTCAACCTACTCTCATAATGCATGCTCCCCAATCCAGGCAACATCCTTGTAAATCTCCTCTGCACCCTTTCTATGGTTTCCACGTCCTTCCTGTAGTGAAGTGACCAGAATTGAGCACAGTACTTCAAGTGGGGTAGTTGTATTGGTAGTGATTGAAATAAGTATTGTAATCTAGGGAATATATTCATTTTTACGGTAGTTACTCTACCTACTAATGTTATCAAAATCTTCTTGAATTTTTTTCAATAATGGTAAATAATTTAATTTATATAAGTTCTTTATATCATTATCAACTCTTATACCTAAATATTTTATACCGTTTAAATTGAGTTATTAATCGACATTGACTATAATCTCCTTTAGTAAGAGGTAAAATTTCAGTTTTATCCCAATTTATTTTGTAGCCTGATATTTTCCCATATTCTTCTATTCTAGAGGATAATTTACACAACGAGTACAATGGGTTTGTTAAATAAAGCAGAACATCATCAGCAAATAAGTTAATCTTGTATTCCTCCTGGTTAACTCTGAAACCCTTAATATCTGGGTCCATTCTAATTAACTCGGCTAATGGTTCTATCGCCAACACAAATAAAGCAGGTCATAATGGTCAACCTTGCCTAGTTGACCTTGTTAACTGAAATGATGTTGAAATTTGACCATTTGTCACTACTTTAGCTTTGGGATTAGTATTTAAGGTTTTAATCCATTTTATAAAGGATACTCCTAATCCATATTTTTCCAATACCTTAAATAAAAAATCCCATTCCAATCTATCAAATGCTTTTTCTGCATCTAAAGCAACTGCCACACTCATTTCCTCCCTCTTTTGAGCCAAATGAATTATGCTAAATAACCGAGTTACATTATCTGCCGATTGTCTATTTTTAATAAATCCTGTTTGATCCATATGTATTAATTTTGGTAAATATTTAGATAATCTGTTAGATAAGATTTTTGCTATTATTTTATAGTCAGTGTTTAACAAAGAAATAGGTCTATATGATGTTGGCTTTAAAAGATCTCTATCTTCTTTTGGCAATACTATTAAAATAGCTGTCGAAAAAGTTTCTGGAAGTTTATGCGTTCTTTTCGCTTGGTGTATTAACTCCATAAAAGGACGAATTAATAAATCTTTAAACTTTTTATAAAATTCAGGCAGAAAACCATCTTCTCCTAGGGATTTATTACTTTGAAATGATCCTAGAGCTTCTTCGATCTCTTTTAATGTAAAAGGCATATCTAATCCCTTCTGTTCTTCCGAATTCAATTTTGGAAGAGTTATTTGTGATAAAAACCTTTCTATCTTGACATTATCATTTTGTGATTCTGATTTATACAGTTCGGAATAAAAATTTTTTAAAGTTTCATTAATTTCTAAAGGTTTATAAGTAATTTTATTTACTCTTGTTCGAATTGCATTTATCGTTTTAGAAGTCTGGTCTGTTTTTAACTGCCAAGCAAGAACCTTATGTGATCATTCACCTAGTTCATAATATCTCTGTTTAGTTCTCATAATTGCTTTTTCTGTTCCATATGTCTGAAGCGTATTATATTGTAACTTCTTGTTAACAAGTTGTCTTTGTTTTTCTTCTGTCATATATCTTTGAGATTCTTTTTCTAATTTTGTAATCTCTTTTTCTAATTGATCTATTTCTATCATATATTCCTTCTTAATTTTAGAAGTATAACTTATTATCTGACCTCTCAAATATGCCTTCATTGCTTCCCACAATATAAATTTATCATCAACTGAATGTGAATTTGTATCTAAAAAAAACTGAATCTGCTTTTTCATAAAATCACAAAAATCTTGACGTTTTAGTAATATTCAATTAAATCTCCATCTATAAATTGATTCCTCTTCATCTATCATTATCATTGTCATTATCAAAGGAGAATCATCTGACAATATTCTTGCTTTATATTCCATATTTTTCACTCAGTCTTGAATATTCAAATTTAAATCTTTCATCAATGATAAAGTTAATTTTGCTACTTTTGATTTTGTGACAACCTTTGTTGATCTATCTAAAACTGGATCTAGACAAAAGTTAAAGACCAGAAGTTTTTTCAAGAGTTAAATAAATATGTGAGGACGTTCCTTTGGAAAGGTAAGATGTCAAGAATATCGTTGGAAAAATTGACATGGAAATTCGATCTAGGAGGGTTACAACTTCCAAATTTTAAGAATTATTATAAAACAAATCAACTTAGATTTATTGCATCTTTTTTTGATAAAGATAAACCGGCATACAACTAGATAAAATAGGAGAAAATACACCAGAAGATTTTATATATAAATGGGAATCTAAATGGATACGGGAAAAGAAAGAATCTCCTATATTAAAACATTTGATTGATTTATGGAATAAGATAAATGTTGATGATGAGATAAAGAAATCTTTATTAGCAAAGAGATCTTTAATTCAAAATAGACTTATTCCTTTTACAATGGATAATCAACTTTTATATAATTTGTTTCAAAAAGGGATTAGATATATAGGAGATTGTTTTGAAGGAGGTATATTATTGTCATTTGATCAATTAAAGAATAAATATAAAATATCAAACAACATTCTTTTTTTTGTTACTTCCAATTAAGGGCTTATTTAAGAGAAAAATTGGGTCAAACAATGTTATTGCCGAAATCTAATGAGATAGAAACGTTAATTCAAAAAGGAAAAACTAAAAAATTTATTTCTTGTATGTATAGTTTGATTCAAGAACAGGCAATTAAACAAGGAATCCATAAGTCAAGACAAAAATGGGAAATTGACTTGAATATTAAAATTGAAGAAACAAATTGGTCAAGACTATGTCTTGATAGTATGACAAATACAATAAATGCAAATAAATGCAAATACATTAAAACACCACAAAAAATAAATAAATTAAACCCAAATTTATATGATCAGTGTTTCCGATGTAACCAAGAAATTGGTACTTTCTTACATTCTACTTGGTCTTGTTCTAAAATTCAACCTTTTTGGACAAATTTAAGAGTTTTACTGGAACAAATTATTGGAACACAACTTCCACATAACCCAATATTATTTTTATTAAGCGATATTGAAGGGATAAAACCAAAACCCAAATTGAGTAAATATCAGAAAGAATTCATAAAAATTGCACTGGCAGTAGCCAAAAAGGCTATTGAAGTTACTTGGAAATTGGATTCATACTTAAGTATAGATCGTTGGAAGAATGAAATTTCCAGCTGTATTCCACTTGAAAAAATTACTTATAATAAATATGAAACATTTTTGAAAATTTGGCGCCCTTATTTACAAAAGACAGGATTAAATATATAGGTGCTCCGAAGATAAAATAATTGGTTATTTGGGGAAAGAAATAAATATATATCTAGGAATATATCTAGGAACATCTAGGAATAACAGTGCATAGTTCCCTGAAAGTGGAGTCTCATGTAGATAGGGTGGTGAAGAAGGCTTTTGGAACGCTGGCCTTTATAAATCAAAGCATTGAGTACAGAAGTTGGGATGTAATGTTAAAATTGTACAAGGCATTGGTAAGGCCAAATTTAGAATATTGTGTGCAGTTCTGGTCACTGAATTATAGGAAAGATATCAATAAATTAGAGAGAGTGCAGAGACGATTTACTAGGATGTTACCTGGGTTTCAGCACTTAAGTTACAGAGAAAGGTTGAACAAGTTAGGTCTCTATTCATTGGAGTGTAAAGGTTGAGGGGGGATTTGATCCAGGTATTTAAAATTTTGAGAGGGATAGATAGAGTTGACGTGAACAGGCTGTTTCCATTGAGAGTAGGGGAGATTCAAACGAGAGGACATAATTTGAGAGTTAGGGGGCAGAAGTTTAAGGGAAACAGGAGGGGGTATTTCTTTACTCAGAGAGTGATAGCTGTGTGGAATGAGCTTCCTGTAGAAGTAGTAGAGGCCAGTTCAGTTGTGTCATTTAAGGTAAAATTGGATAGGTATATGGACAGGAAAGGAGTGGAGGGTTATGGGCTGAGTGCGGGTAGGTGGGACTAGGTGAGATTAAGAGTTCGGCATGGACTAGGAGGGCCGAGATGGCCTGTTTCCGTGCTGTGATTGTTATATGGTTATATACTAAAGTTATTATGAACTCCGTGGAGCATGTGGGGATCTTCCAATATCCAGGCTTGCTTGCTTGCTTGCTTGCTCTTTCTTTCTTTCTCTCTTTCTCTCTTTCTCTCTTTCTTTCTCTCTTTTTCTCTTTCTCTCTCTCTTTTTCTCTTTCTCTCTCTTTCTCTCTTTCTTTCTTCTTTCTTTCTTGTTTCTTTCTTTCTTCTTCTTTTTTCTATCTTTTTTCTTTCTTTTTTCTTTTTCTTCTATAGGGATGTTAAGGGGGAAGGGTAGATAATTTTTTTTTCTTTTTCTGTAATCATTTGAAAACTCAATTAAAAAAAAAGTACTCCAAGTGGGGTCTGACTAGGGTCCTATATAGCTGCAACATTACCTCTTAGCTCTTAAACTCAATCCCATGATTGATGAAGGCCAATGCACCGTATGCCTTCTTAACCACAGAGTTAACCTGTGTAGCGTCTTATCATTAATACTATATGCTGACATTATGAAATCGAATCATCAGTGAATATTTTGATTTCTGAAGATAATTGGGTTTTACCAGGGCTCCTTGACACCAAATACATCTTTGATGTAATGATGAGGTTATTCTCACCTCATGCTGGAGACTTAGCTCTTTGTTCCATGTTGGAATCAAGGCTGTGATGAGGGCTCGAGTATAGTTGTCCTAGCAAACCTAAACTAGGATCAGTGAGCAGGTTAATGATACTTCATGGCATGACTGATGATGGCTTTCATAACTGCTGAGCATTGACCATAGACTGACATAGATTGACCAGGTTAGATCTGTCCTGCTTCTAGTTAACAGACAAACACAGATAATTTTTCTTCTTTGTAGGTGGATGCCTGTGTTGTAACTTACTGAATGGCTTGATCAGAGGTTCAGCACGTACTCAGACACAGTTGTGACAGTGTCTAGACCCTTTGCATGCCCTAAACTATTGGTCAATTCTCAAAATTTTATGAATCAAATTGACAGAATTGGCTTCTGTGATGGGAGTGATCTTGGGAGGAATCTGAGGTGGATTATCCACTCTGGTTTTGGCTAAAAATGGACGATCATAAGATATAGGAGCTGAAGTAGGCCATTTGGCCCATCAAGTCTGGCCTGCCATTCAATAATGGGCTGATCCAATTCTTCCAGTCATTCCCACTCCCCTGCCTTCTCTCTGTGCCCTTTGATGCCCTGGCTAAACAAATGACTTGGCCTCCATTGCCTCCTATGGCAACAAATTCCACAGATTTATCACCCTCTGACTGAAGTAATTTCTCTGCATCTCTGTTCGAAATAGACATCCTTCAATCCTGAAGTCATGCCCTCTTGTCCTAGATTCCCCTACCATGGGAAATAACTTTGCCATGTCTAATCTGTTCAGGCCTTTTAACATTCGGAATGTTTCTATGAGATCCCCCCCTCATTCTCCTGAACTCCAGGGAATACAGCCCAAGAACTGCCAGACATTCTTCATATGGTAACCCTTTCATTCCCGGAATCATTCTCATGAATCTTCTCCCAACGCTCTCCAATGTCAGTATATCCTTTCTAAAATAAGGAGCCCAAAAATGCACGCAAAACTCCAAGTATGGTCTCATGAGTGCCTTATAGAGCCTCAACATCACATCCCTGCTCTTGTATTCTATACCTCTAGAAATGAACGGCAACATTGCATTCGCCTTCTGCACCACTGACTCAACCTGGAGGTTAACCTTTAGGGTATCCTGCTCAAGGGCTCGCATGTTGCTTTGCATCTCTGCATTTTGAATTCTCCCCATCTGAATAATAGTCTGCCCCTTTTTCTCTTCCACCGAAGTGAATGACCATACACTTTCCAACATTGTATTTCATTTACCACTTCTTTTCCCATTCCCCTAAACTATCTAAGTCTCTCTAGAGGCTCTGTTTCCTCAATACTACCCGCTTCTCTACCTATCTTTATATCATTGGCAAATACAGCCAGAAATCCAATAATAACATAGTCCAAATCATTGACATACATTGTAAAAAGCAGCACTCCCAACACTGACCCCTGTAGAACTTCACTGGTAACTGTCAGCCAGCCAGAATAGGATCCCTTTATTCCCACTCTCTGTTTTCTGCCAATCAGCCAATGCTCAACCCATGCTCGTAACCTCCCTGTAATTCCATGGGCTCTTATCTTGCTAAGCAGCCTCATGTGCAGCAGCTTGTCAAAGGCCTTCTGAAAATCTAAGTGCACAGTATCTACTGCACCTCCTTTGTCTACCCTCCATGTAATTTCCTCAAAAATTGCAGTAGGTTTGTCAGGCAGGATTTTTCTTTCAGGAAATGTAAGAACATAAGAAATAGGAGCAGGAGTAGGCCATCTGGCCCATCAAGCCTGCCCCACTGTTCTATAAGATCATGGCTGATCTGTCTGTAAACTCAGCTTCATCTACCTGCCTTTTCCCCATAACCCTTAATTCCCTTACTATGTAAAAACCTATCTAACTGTATCTTAAATATATTTAGTGAAAAAGCCTCAGTTGCTTCCCTGGGCAGAGAATTCCACAGATTCACCACTCTGGGGAAAAAAACAGTTTATCCTCAGCTCCATCCTAAATCTTCTCCCCTGAATCTTGAGGCAATGTCCACTAATTCTAGTCTCACCTACCAATGGAAACAACTTTCCTACTTCTATCTTATCTATCCCTTTCAAAGTTTCTATAAGATCCCTTCTCATTCTTCTGAATTCCAGAGAGTATAGTCCCAGGGCGACTCAATCTCTCCTCATAGGCTAACCCCTTCACCTTTATAATCAACCTGGTGAACCTCCTCTGCACTGCCTCCAAAGCCAATATATACTTCCTCAAGTATAGAGACCAGAACTGCTCACAACACTCCAGGTGCGGCCTCACCAGTACCCTGTGTAGTTGCAGCATGACCTCCCTGCTCTTGAATTCAATCCCTCTAGCAATGAAGGCCAACATTCCGTTTACCTTCTTAATAACCTGTTGCACCCGCAAGCCAACTTTTTGCGATTCATGCACAAACACTCTCAAATCCCTCTGCACAACAGCATTCTGCAATCTTTCACTATTTAAATAATAATCCGCTCTTCTATTTTTCCTTCCAAAGTAGATGATCTCACATTTACCAACGTTGTATTCCATCTGCCAGACCTTGGCCCACTCACTTAACCTATCTATATCCCTCTGTAGACTCTCCACATCCTCTATACAATTTGCTTTTCCACTCAGTTTAGTGTCATGAGCAAATTTTGCTATGTTACACTCAGTCCCCTCTTCCAAATCATTGATGTAAATGGTAAACAGCTGCGGGCCCAGCACTGACCCCTGCAGCACCCCACTCACCACTGACCGGAGAAACACACATTTATAGCAATTCTCTGCCTTCTACTGGTTAACCAATCCACTTCCTCTAATTCCATGCATCCGTATCTTATTTATAAGGCTCTTGTGCGGCACCTTATCAAGCGCCTTCTGGAAATCCAAGTATATGACATCCACCGGTTCCCCTCTATCCACTGCACTCATTATGTCCTCAAAGAACTCCAGTAAGTTTGTCAAACAGGACCTGCCCTTTCTGAATCCATGCTGAGTCTGTCCAATGGAAGCACTCCTTTCTAAATGTTTTGCTATTTTCTCCTTAATGACAGCTTCAAGCATTTTCCCAACTACAGCTGTTAAGGTAACTGGCCTATAGTTGCCTGTATTTTGCCTACATCCTTTTTTAAAAAGTGGCGTGACATTTACTGTCCTCCAATCCGCCGGGACCTGCCCAGAGTGTAGAGTTTGGTGGCTTTGGCCTATCTTGTCATGTGCCTTTAGTTATTCTGTACTCATCTCTAACAATTGATTCCAACAACTTCCCAAGCACTGATGTCACACTAAAAGGTCTATAGTTTCCTTTCTGCTTCATCCCATCCTTCTTAAATAATGGAGTAACATTTGCAAATTTCCAGTCATTTGGTACAATGCCGGACTCTATCGATTCTTGAAAGATCAGTTTTAATGCCTCCACAATCTCTCCAGCTACTTCCTTCAGAACCCGAGGGTGCATTCCATCAGGTCCAGGAGATTTATTAGACCATTAAGCTTCCTGAGCACCTTCTCAGTCGTAATTTTTACTCCACTTGCTTAACTTCCTTGACACTCTTGGATGTCCAGTATACTGCAGATGTCTTCCACTGTGAAGACTGATGCAAAATACTCATTCAGTTCCTCTGTCATCTCTCATTACAATATTTCCAGTGTCATTTTCTATTAGTCCCATGTCTACCCCTGATTCTCTTTTACCCTTTATGTACTTTAAAAAGCTTTTAGTATCTAAGATTTGGAAAAAAAAAGCAAACACCAGAGGGCATATGTACAAAATTAAGGGAGGGAAGTTTAGGGGAGACATCAGGGGTAAGTTTTTTACACAGAGGGTTGTGAGTGCCTGGAATGACTTGCCAGGGATGGTGATGGAGGCTAAAACATTAGGGGTATTTAAGAGCCTCTTGGACTTGCACATGGATGAAAGAAAAATGGAGGGTTAGGGGTAGTGTGGGTTTAGTACTTTTTTATAAGGATTATATGGGTCAGCACAACATGGAGGACTGAAGGGCCTGTACTGTGCTGTAGTGTTCTATGTACTATCTTCTTTGATATTCATCTTTCATAATTTGTTTTTTCATTCCTAATGACCTTCTTAGTTTCCTTCTGCAAGTTTTTAAAAGCTTCCCTATCTTCTGTCTTCCCACTAGCATTGGTTTCCTTCTATGCCCTCTCTTTTGCTTTTACTTTGGCTCTGAGTTCACTTGTCAGCCACAGTAGTGTCTTTCCATTTGAAAATTTCTTGTTATTTGTAATATATCTGTCTTGCACTTTCCTCATTTTTTGGAGAAACTCCAGCCATTGCTGCTCTGCTTTTATTCCTGCTAGTGTCCCTTTCCAGTGAACTTTGGCCAGTTTTCCTTCTAATGCCATTGTAATTTCCTTTATTCCACTGGAATACCGACACATTGAATTTTAGTTTCTCTTTCTCAAATTTCAAAGTGAACTCAATCATATTGTAATCACTGTTCCTTAACCTTATGCCTTCTTATCACCTCCGGAGCATTGCACAACAGCAAATCTAGCAGAGCTGATCCCCTAGTGGGCTCAACAACACGCTGTTCTAAAAAGTCACCCCTTAGACATTCTACAAATTCTCTCTCTTGAGGTCCAGTACTGGCCTGGTTTTCCCAATCCACTTTCATGATAAAATCCCCAATGATTACCATGATTTTGCCCTTCTGACATGCCTTTTCTATCTCCTACTGTAATTTGTAATCCACATCCTGGCTGTTGTTAGGAGGCCTGTATACAACTGTCACTAGGGTCCTTTTACCCTTGCCATTTCTTAACTCAACCCATAGAGACTCCACACGTTCTCTCTTTCCAATGATTTAATATTATTTCTTATCCACAGGGCCACACCACTCCCTCTGCCTGCTAACCTATCTTTCCGATACACCGTACATTCTTGGACATTCAGCTCCCAATGGCAGCTATCCTTTAGCCAAGTTTCAGAGATGGCCACAACGTCATATTTGCCAATCTGTTGCTGAATTTCAAAATTGTCCATTTTATTACTTGTGCTGTGTGCATTCAAATATAACACTTTCAGTCCAGTATTTGTTGCTTTCTGTTCTAACTGCACCACACCTCTATTGCCCTGTAACTCATCCCACTGGCTGTGATTATGCCTCATCTCCTGCCTGTCCTTTCTATCATCTCTGCTGCATGCTATCTTTAATTTATTTCTGTTTCCCCCTTCCTCAGCTCTATCACTCCAGTTCCCATCCCCCTGCCATATTAGTTTGATCTGTCCCTAACAGCTCTAGTAAACCTGCCTGCTAGGATATTGGACCCCTTTGGGTTCAGGTGTAACCCTTCCTGTTGTAATTGCTTTAACACCCAAATATTTGGCTCTCTGTTGTGCAGTTTCTGATGTTACTGCAGCCAGCATCTCTCAGTAGCGGTTTCGTTATCCAATCCATTCCCAGCCATATGTGGTGGAACAGCAGAACTTTGATCTCTTCTATAGGTTGTCGGGTTGGTTATTCCTGTCTGTTGCACAGTGTTCCCGCGCTGACATTGCTGAACTTTTACAAAGTGTTTCTGCTTGGATTCTCCCTTTCTGTTAATATTTTCCTGTGTTTTCTGTCTGAACATTTAACAGGACATCACCCTTGATTTGGTGGAGCTGACCTTCAAGGACCAGTACATTGGGCGCAGCGACATGTGGCGGCTGAAGAAAAACCTGGTGAGTTGTGGGAAATTTGAAATTGAATGGAGTGTAATGAACACCCTCTCTGAACAATTGAAGCTTTATTAAGGCCACTCAGCCCCTGGAATTTCAGCTGTCATTCAGTTCATTCCTGCTGTTGTGCATTGCTCGCATAGCCTTTGGTATCTGCACCTAATAGGTCTGGGATGTCCAGCTGATTTCCCCCAGCCTCATCATTTCTTTGGGTGAGTGATTCCAGGTTCCCAGGGTTTGGCTGTGTGCAGGCTGGCTGCAGGACTTGGTGTGATCGTACCATCTCCTTGTTTTGCTGATCTCTCTGCTTCCAAGTGTTTGGATGGTTCTGAGGGTGGAGCTGTCTGTAGATTTATTGGAGGTGGTAGTGATGGAAGACTCTTTGCTGGATGACCTATGTTAGAAAATGAAGGGTGAATTGGAAGGAGACCTCTCATGGCCAGTTCTTCAAACAGTTATTGTCCTGTTTTAGTAATTGTTACCTGTAAGAAACCAGTGAGGTACAGTCATTATTAACTCTGAACTCTGTGCACTGGGGATTTCAGTTCATTGGATTGTGCTATTGGTTTGAGAGCAAAACAGTGAGAGACTTCCAGCTGGGATTGTAATTTAGATTCAAGATCAAATTTCATTTATTTTTCACGTGTACATTGAAACACCCAGTGAAATCTGTTGTTTGTGTTAACAGGTAACACACCTGAGGGTGTGCTGGGGGCAGCCCACACGCGTTGCCAAACATGGCGCCAACATACCCATGATGCACAGTAGAACAACACAGAACACGAAGCAAAAAAAGAATAACAGCAAAACAAGCCTCATTGTTCCCTCCCACCCATACACATGCAGACCTCTAATTCCAAAATGGCCAACATGATGTTCCTTGAGTGAATTCCTGGGGCTCTGGGTGTGGGGCCAATACTGCAAAGTGTTTAGTGTTGAAGTTCAAACACGAGGAAATCTGCAGATGCTGGAAATTCAAACAACAACACACACAAAATGCTGGTGGAACGCAGCAGGCCAGGCAGCATCTATAGGAGAAGCACAGTCGAAGTTTCGGGCCGGGACCCTTTGTCAGGACTAACCAAAAGGAAAGATAGTAAGAGATTTGAAAGTAGTAGGGGGAGAGGGAAATGCGAAATGATAGGAGAAGACCGGAGGAGGTGGGATGAGCTGGAAAGGTGATTGGCGAAAGTGATACAGAGCTGGAGAAGGGAAAGGATCATGGGACAAGAGGTCTCGGGAGAAAGAAAGGAGGCGGGGAAGCACCAGAGGGAGATGGAGAACAGGCAAACAACTAAATATGTCAGGGATGGGGTAAGAAGGGGAGGAGGGGCATTAACGGAAGTTAGAGAAGTCAATGTTCATGCCATCAGGTTGGGGGCTACCCAGCCGGTATATAAGGTGTTGTTCCTCCAGCCTGAGTTTGGATTCATTTTGACAGTAGCTCCTGTACTGGATAGACATATCAGAATGGGAATGGGACGTGGAATTAAAATGTGTGGCCACTGGGAGATCCTGCTTTTTCTGGCGGACTGAGCATAGGTCTTCAGCGAAACGGTCTCCCAGTCTGTGTCGGGTCTCACCAATATATAAAAGGCCACACCGGGAGCACCAGATGCAGTATACCACACCAGCCGACTCACAGGTGAAGTGTCGCCTCTCCTGGAAGGACTATCTGGGGCCCTGAATGGTGGTGAGGGAGGAGGTGTAAGGGCAGGTGTAGCACTTGTTCCAATTACAAGGATAAGCGCCAGGAGGGAGATCAGTGGGAAGGGAAGGGGGGGGGGGAGACGAGTGGACAAAGGAGTCGTGTAGGGAGGATCCCTGCGAAAAGCGGAAGGGGGGGGAGGGAAAGATGTGCTTGGTAGTGGGATCCTGTTGGAGGTGGCGGAAGTTACGGAGAATTATACGTTGGACCTGGAGGCTGGTGGGGTGGTAGGTGAGGACAAGTGGAACCCTATCCCGAGTGGGGTGCTGGGTGGATGGGGTGAGCGCAGATGTGCGGGAAATGGGAGAGATGCGTTTGAGAGCAGAGTTGATGGTGGACGAAGGGAAGCCCCTTTGTTTAAAAAAGGAAGACATCTCCTTCGTCCTGGAATGAAAAGCCTCATCCTGAGAGCAGGTGCGGCAGAGACGGAGGAATTGTGAGAAGGGGATGGCATTTTTGCAAGAGACAGGGTGGGAAGAGGAATAGTCCAGGTAGCTGTGAGAGTCTGTAGGCTTATAGTAGTTATCAGTAGATAGGCTCTCTCCAGAAATGGAGACAGAAAGATCAAGAAAGGGGAGGGAGGTGTTGGAAATGGACCAGGTAAAAGGCAGCTTGCTCCTGCCCCACTGAACTCATTTCTGCATACCTTGACACTGTCTTATCCCCCCTTGTTCAATCTCTTCCCACCTATGTTCGTGACATTTCTCATGCTTTGAATTTTTTCAATGATTTTAAGTTCCGTGGCCCCCACCGTCTTATTTTCACCATGGACGTCCAGTCCCTATATACCTCCATCCCCCACCGAGATGGTCTCGAAGCTCTTCGCTTTTTTTTGGATTCCAGACCTAACCAATTCCCCTCTACCACCACTATCCTCCATCTAGCGGAATTAGTTCTTTCTCTTAATAAATTCTCCTTTGGCTCCTCCCACTTCCTCCAAACCAAGGGGGTAGCCATGGGCACCCGTATGGGTCCCAGTTATGCCTGCCTTTTTGTTGGCTTTGTGGAACAGTCCATGTTCCAAGCCTATATGGGTATCCGTTCCCCCTCTTTTCCTTCACTACGACTGCATTGGCGCTGCCTCCTGCACGCATGCTGAGCTCGTCGACTTCAATAACTTTGCTTCCAACTTTCACCCTGCCCTCAAATTTACCTGGTACATTTCCGACACCTCCCTCCCCTTTCTTGATCTTACTGTCTCCATCTCTGGAGACGGCCTATCTACTGATATCTACTATAAGCCTATAGACTCTCACAGCTACCTGGACTATTCCTCTTCCCACCCTGTCTCTTGCAAAAGTGCTATCCCCTTCTTACAATTCCTCTGTCTCTGCCGCATCTGCTCTCAGGATGAGGCTTTTCATTCCAGGACAAAGGAGATGTCTTCCTTTTTTAAACAAAGGGGCTTCCCTTCATTCACCATCAACTCTGCTCTCAAACGTATCTCTCCCATTTCCTGCACATCTGCCCTCACCCCATCCACCTGGCACCCCACTCGGGATAGTGTTCCCCTTGTCCTCACCTATCACCCCACCAGCCTCCAGGTCCAACGTATAATTCTCCGTAACTTCTGCCACCTCCAACGGGATCCCACTACTAAGCACGTCTTTCCCTCTCCCCCTTTCTGCTTTTCACAGGGATCGCTCTCTACGCGACTCCCTTGTTCACTCGTTTCCCCCCCCATCTCTTCCCACCGATCTCCCTCCTGGCACTTATCCTTGTAAACGGAACAAGCGCTACACCTGTCCTTACACTTCCTCCCTCACCACCATTCAGGGCCCCAGACAGTCCTTCCAGGAGAGGCGACTCTTCACCTGTGAGTCGGCTGGTGTGGTACACTGCGTCCGGTGCTCCCGGTGTGGCCTTTTATATATTGGTGAGACCCGACGCAGACTGGGAGACTGTTTCGCTGAACACCCGCACTCAGTCTGCCAGAGAAAGCAGGATCTCCCAGTGGCCACACATTTTAATTCCATGTCCCATTCCCATTCTGATATGTCTGTCCATGGCCTCCTCTACTGTCAAAATGAATCCAAACTCAGGTTGGAGGAACAACACCTTATATACCGGCTGGGTAGCCCCCAACCTGATGGCATGAATATTGATTTCTCTAACCTCCGTTAATGCCCCTCCTCCCCTTCTTACCCCATCCCTGACATATTTAGTTGTTTGCCTGTTCTCCATCTCCCTCTGGTGCTTCCCCCCACCCCTTCTTTCTCCCGAGACCTCTTGTCCCATGATCCTTTCCCTTCTCCAGCTCTGTATCACTTTCGCCAATCATCTTTCCAGCTCTTAGCTTTATCCCACCGCCTCCGGTCTTCTCCTGTCATTTCGCATTTCCCCCTCCCCCTCCTACATTCAAATCTCTTACTATCTTTCCTTTCGGATAGTCCTGACGAAGGGTCTCGGCCCGAAACATTGACAGTGCTTCTCTTATAGATGCTGCCTGGCCTGCTGTGTTCCACCAGCATTTTGTGAGTGTTGAGGTTCGGTTGTTTGTACTCAATGACGCAGCACTGCGCAAATACAGTGTGGCCACTTAATTAGCTGCCTCCTGTACCTTATAAAGTGGCCACTGAGTGTGTGTTTCTGGTCTTCTGCTACTGTAGCCCAGCCACTTCAAGGTTTGACATGTGTGCGTTTAGGGATGCTCTTCTGCATACCTGTCGTAAAACGTGTTATTTGAGTTACTGTTGCCTTCCTGAAGGCTTGACCCAGTCTCGCCATGCTCCTCTGACCTCACTCATTAACAAGGCATTTTTGTTTTTTGTTTCATACACCATTCTCCATAAACTGTAAACAGTGTGGCCCCATAGTGCAATGCTATTACAGCTCGGGGTGTCAGAGTTTGGAGTTCAATCCCCAGCATCCTCGAAAGAGTCTTCACATCCTCCCCATGGAATGCAAGGGTTTTTCCTCAGTGCTGCAGTTTCCACCCACAGTCCAAAAACATACCAATTTGTAGATTAATTGATCATTGTAAATTATGTGATTGGGATAGGGTTAAATCAGGGTTTGTGGGGATTTCCTGAATGGCCTGGTTTGAAGAATCTATTCCATGCTGTATCTCAAAATAGATAAAAATAAAATCCCAGGAGATCAGTGGTTTCTGAGATACTCAAATTGCTTAGATTGGCACCAACCATGGTCAGAGTTACTTAGATCACATTTCTGCCGCATTCTGATGTTTGGTCTGAACAACAACTTAACCTCTTGCAATATCTACAAAATGCTGGAGGAATTCAGTAGGCTAGGCAGCATCTATGGAAAGAGTAAACAGTTGATGTTTTGGGCCAAGACCCTGCCTCAGAACTGGAAATAAAAAGATGAGAAGATGTCAGAGTAAGACGGTTGGGAGAGGGGAGGAAGAAATACAAGGTAGTAGGTGATAGGTGAAACCAGGAGAGGGGGAGGGGTGGAGTAAAGAGCTGGGAAGTTGATTGGTGAAAGAGATAAAGGGATTATCTGATAGGAGTGGGCAGAAAGCTATGGAAGAAAGGGAAGCAGGAGGAACTCCAGAGGGAGGTGATGGGCAGGTATCCCTTCACCATTCCTTTTTCCCTCATCTCCTTACCTGCCTATCACCTCCCTCTGGTGCTCCTCCCCCTTCCCTTTCTTCCATGGCCTTCTGTCCTCTCCAGTTAGATTGCCCCTTCTCCAGCCCTTTATCTCTTTCACCAATCAACTTCCCAGCTCTTTACTTCATCCTTCACCTCTCTTGGTTTCACCTATCATCTACTACAGGGGTGGGCAAACAATTTGACTTGTGGGCCACAAAGGGTTCTAAAATTTGACAGGGGGGCCGGACCAGGAGCAGATGGACGGAGTGTTTTGGTAATACACCTCATAAGAGAAAATAAAATATCATGGGATATGTAGAAAACATGTGCTTTAATTTCAATTGAAAATGAACAAATGCATTACAACAAAATATCTGTCTTTGAAGTCCCATGGTATTTAGCTATTTATTGAAATGACTTTTAAAACACTGAAAATTAAATGAATAAAATACAGCTTTTTTTAATAGTAACAGTTATTATTTTAAAGCACTGAAAATTCTGTTATCCTTCAAGATATTATCATCATCACTCTCCTCCTGATTGTCTTTATTTCAAAAACGGTAGGAGTTGCAGGTCTACTTGTCCTGCTCCTTCTTATTCAATTGTCCCCTGTGCCAAAACTCAACAACGACCAGCCAGTATGTGGAGCGCGTTATTTGATCTGGAGCGCATTTTATATTTTGAGAACGTACGTGCACCTGCGCACTACTCATGTCCATAACTTAACAGAAATGACATGTAACATGTAAGGCTTATTGAAAAAAATATTTTCAAATGCATTTTTTACATAACACAACGAAGAAAGTTATTTTTAATTTCAGTGGGAACAGTGTTGTTGGTCTCCCTTTTTAGCCAGCACATCAAAGTCTGGATTTAGTTTTGTTGTGGCGATTCTCAGGATGGATCTGAGGTGTTGGTCAGTTAACTTGGATCTGTGGCTGGCTTTGTTGATGTTCATGACGCTGAACGCCTGTTCACACAAATAGGTCGAGCCGAACAAAGAGTAAAGCGCAAATGTGGAGTAATACGCTGCACCTCAACAAAGGTCAATGTGTAGCGGTGTGCTACATGCAGCGCTAAAATTACGACACGGAGTCGGTAACTGCAGTCGAAGAAAAAAAACTTTATTCGAAATCCCCAGCCTCACTTTTAAGCCTCCCTCAACCTGCCCCCCTGCGCAGAGGCTCCAAAGCTCTGTGCTCGCAAATCCCCGCAGGCTATCTCCCTTAGCCGGAACGCTGGCTAATTGTGAGTCGGTTCAGATGTGCCAGGAAATGGGTCGCCACAAATGTATATAGAGTGCGTCATCTATTGGGAAAACGCCAGAATTGCGGGGAAAAAACGTTAACAAGGTTTAATAATATAATTTCATCAAGTTCTGTGGGCCGGATTAAAAAGCTTAACGGGCCGCATATGGCCCGCGGGCCGTAATTTGCCCATGCCTGATCTATTACCTTGTATTTCTTCCTCCTCTCCCACCACCTTCTTACTCTGACTTCGCATCTTTTTTTCTCCAGTTACGATGAAGGGTCTCAGCCTGAAATGTCAACTGTTTACTCTTTTCCATAGATGTTGTCTGGCCTGCTGAGTTCCTCCAGCATTTTTTGTGTGTATTGCTTGGATTTTCCAACATTGGAGATTTCCTCTTGTTTGTAACTGAACCTCTTGATGATGTCTGCATGCTTTTATTGATTAGCTGATTAGATGTTTGCATTAACAAGCAGGTGTACCTAATAAAGTGGCCACTGAGTGTAATTCACATTGCAGTGATACTCTTAGTGGACTGGAAGCAGGTGAATGCCTAGATATTTGTGATACACTTAAGAGCATGAGGTAATTACTTATGAAGTGGAACAATTGTGACTGCTCATTGAAAACCTTGTCTATTTCTTCTAGGTTAATACCTGTGCTTACATTACACAGAAAGTGGAATTTGCTGGAATAAGGTCAGATTTGAAGCTCTTTTTGTATCAGCTCTCCCATGTGCACCCTTTGATTATTTGGCTTAGAGTTTTAATTTATTATGTTTTAAATTGTCTGTTATTTTGTCCAATACGATTATCTCTCCTTTTCTGCACATCTTACCCATGACAAAAAATAAACAATATTTCTAATGTCTGGTGCGTCTGAGCAATGAGGGTAGGTGGTCCTGGTGCACCTCCTCGCTGCCAACTCATAGTAATGTTGTTCAAGGCTGAGGGTTAAGGAAAGGGGACAAGGAGGGAAACTACAACCTCTTGAAATCACCAGTGAAGCTTCAGTCTTCAGTCTTTGTGCAGGGTATAGTTCCTCTTACATAGACCTCATACTCTTGGGTACCCTGCTTGTTTCCCTTCATCTTCCTACTCCATCTGCCTATCATTGATGCCCTCCTCCTGCTGGGTTCCCTCCCCCTCCTGTTCCCATCTGCCACCCCACCTCCATCTTCCACCCTCCTCTCATTACATTCCATTAGGCTCTTGAACAAAACAGAATAACTACATTCATCTATTGAGATGTTCCCACAACCAATGATCACACTTCAAGGAACTTTTTATCTTGTTATTTCATGCTCTTGTTATTTATTGCTGTTTATTTATATTTCATTTGCAGTTTGTTGTCTTCTATGCTCTTGCTCTTTCACTGATCTTGTTTACAGTTCTATAGATTTGCTGAGTATACCTCCAGGAAAAAGAATGCCGGGAATGTCATGTGGTGACATGTTTATACTCTGATACTTTGAACTATCATCTGCAGTTCTTTGTTGCCTCTACCTGTCACCTCCTATCCTCTGTCACTATATCTTCCCTTCCTCCATCTGCCATCACCTCTCCTCACCTGGATCTACCCATCACCTGCCAGTTTTTGCTTCACCACCCCATCTCCCCTCTGATCTTTCAGTCCAGGTGAAGAGTCTTGACCCAAAATGTTGATTGTCCATTTCCCTCTGTGGATGCTGGCTGAGCTGCTGAGTTCCTTTCACAGTTAGCTTGTGGGCTGCATTTCAGATTTCCATAACTGAGGGCAAGAACGAAGGCCTTCAGTTCATGCTGAAGCTGAGCTTGCTCTGATGGAAGATCAGCTTATGGAGAGACTGAAAATTATGAAGGCTTTTCTTATCCTAAATAAAACAAAGCCAGATTAGTTGTTATGTAATTGGTTTAAATTTCAGAATCAGGTTTACCATCACTGACATGTCATGAAATTTGTTTTGTGTTGGCAGTATGGTGTCATAAAATATCCTGTGTTATAAATTTCAATAAGGAACATACAAAAAAATTAAATAAGCAGGACCAGAAGATAGCAAACGCAGTGAGGTAGTGCACGTGGGTTCACTGACCATTCCGAAGTCTGATGGCGGAGGGGAAGAAGCTGTCTCTAAGACATTACCTGTGTGTCTTTAGTCTCCGAATAGTAGTAATGAGAAGAGGGAACGCCGTGGGTGGTGTCAGTGCTTGATAATGGATGTCGCCTTGAGGCATTGCTGTCTTGAAGATGTCCTGATTGGTGAGGAGGCTAGTGTCCATGATGGAGCTGGATTTGTAGAGGAACTGAGAGATTGGAAGGGTTTTATTTATGTACCAAATGATTGACTTTGAGTTTCACCAAACATCTGGCTGCCTGCACTTGCTGTTCAGGTGCACAGTGAACAACTGCTCCCTTGAGCTATCCCTAGACGTGATCTTCATCTGTAAACTAATGGTTACCTGCTCAGATGGCCTTGCCATTGTATGAAAATGCCCCACCCAAAGAACATAATTGGCAGCCGGGTCACACTCCTCCCCCCCCCAGCTGAGGCAGCTCTCAGACGTGATTGAAAAATGACTCAATTGACAAATACTCAATATCTATTACATTAAATATATGATTACTTGTTTTAGATTTTTAAGCAAACAAAAATGTAAAATGAATACAAGGGATATTTAAACTAAATTGGTGAAAATAGTCTTTTAAACTGAACTTTCTCCTTGCTGACATCGTGCTCCATTTCACTGAATGGGCTTGCTGATCGAGTGTAAGGAGTAACTAGGCAGAGGTGCTGGGAAATTCTGGATGCCTGTCCTCTAGCAGACTCCTGAGTTGTAAGATTAAAAGGCAGCATCTCTGTGTAGAAGTAGATTCAATGGTCCCTTCTAGAATGGAATTGATTGGATACCTTGGGGTGGGAAGAAAGAAT
This sequence comes from Hypanus sabinus, assembly GCF_030144855.1. Classification (NCBI taxonomy): domain Eukaryota; kingdom Metazoa; phylum Chordata; class Chondrichthyes; order Myliobatiformes; family Dasyatidae; genus Hypanus; species Hypanus sabinus. Next base: position 151,569,008 of record NC_082715.1, on the reverse strand, counting down.
CACAGGCCTGCAGGGGAAGAGTTAAGTAGGATCTTAATGGATTGTGCTCTCTAAGAGCTGCTACATGCACACTAGAATGAATGGCTACTCCTCCACTATAATGCGTTCTTTATCTGTGGTGGGCTCATGGAGAATGATTATGTCTGAGAAAGTTCAGTACCCTGTGAACTCTTATCTGGATCCTGGCAGAGGACACATATTGTTTCCTTTGTACTTGTTGAGAATTCTTCAGTGATTATCCCCAGCTAACCCTGGTTATTTTGCTCCTCCAGGGCACAAGCAAGTGAACTTTGGGTTAAGGGTGAAAAAGTCACATGTGGATACATTGGTGAAGATACAAGGGTAAGAATTGATCTGTGACCCTGGTGCATGATCTTTCCAGTGAGTTGGAATTCAGTTGTAGTAGTTTCTGCCATCATGTTCATCATTACTGGAATCAGGCCATGAAAATTTTTTATATTAGCATGATGGATAAGTCTATTAATTTTATTTCTTGGAATACTAATGGTTTAAATCATCTGATTAAATGTAAAAAAATATTTAAAATATTCCATAGACTAAATGCTAATATTATCTTTGTACAGGAGACCCATATTAGGAGGGAGGATAATCAACGCTTTTTTAGGTTCTGGATGGGTCAACAATTTCATTCGAATTGTACTGCTAAAATTAGGGGTGTGTCTATTTTTATAGACCCCCTCAATTTCGTTTATACATCATGAAATTATATCTGATACACAGGGCAGATTTTTGTTGATTACTGGTTCACTTTTTAACCGAAAAGTGGCTTTAGTTAATATTTACGCTCCAAATTTTGACTGCCCTGATTTTTTTAAATGTTTATTTACTGCCCTTCCTAATCTAAATGAATATATGTTGATAATGGGTGGAGATTTCAATTGTTGTTTGAATCCTTTGATGGATAGATCTAAACCTATTCGAACTCTTCCGAATAGATCAGCTTTACTTATTAACTCTTTTATGGTTGATTCGGGAATTACTGAAATATGGCGGTTTTTGAACCCTAAAGATAAAGAATTTTCGTTTTTTTCACATGTATATCATAGTTATTCTAGAATTGATTATTTTCTTATCGATCATCGTTTATTAGCAGATGTTATTGATTGTAAATATGATTCTATTGCTATTTTGGATCATGCACCTTTGAAGTTATCTATCAAGATTTGAGACTCTTTCATTAATACTAGATCTTGGAGACTCAATGCTACTTTGCTTCAAGATCCAGAATTTATTACCTTCATAAAATAGCATATTGACTTATTTTTTTCAACAAACTATACCGAAGAGATTGACAGAGGAATACTTTGGGACTCTTTTAAGGCTTTTATTCGTGGACAAATTATCTCATATTCTGCTGGTAAAAGAAAACAAAGATATTTAGATATAGCTTTATTGGTGGATAAAATTAAAGAAATTGATGATTTATTCCGTTACTCCTACCAAGGAACTTTATAAGAAGAGAGTTGAACTGCAAATGGAACATAGCTTACTGTTATCTTCTTCAATTGAGAATCAATTAATTAAGACCAGGGCTCAATTTTATATTCATAATGATCGAACTGGTAAATTGTTAGCTAATCAATTAAAAGCTATTTCAACGAAGCGACAAATTATTAAAATTCATAAACAAGACAGTAATCTGACTACTGATCATAAAGAAATTAATAATACTTTCCAAGATTTTTATAAATCTTTATATCAATCAGAATTTGATGGTGATCTGTCTAAGATGGATAATTTTTTTAGCAATTTGAATATTCCCAAACTGACAGATGAAGATCGAAGTTTATTTGATGCTCCTATTTCTTTGGCTGAGGTAGGAGAGGCTATTTCATTGATGAATTCAGGGAAAGCTCCTGGCCCTGATGGTTATATTATAGAATTTTTAAAAACTTTTTCTTCTTTGCTTTCCCCTTGGCTATGTGAAATCTTTAATGATGCATTTATTAAGAAGAGATTACCCCAGTCTTTTTATGAAGCTACTATTTCTTTAATTCTTAAAAAAGATAAAGATCCTACTTTATGTGCATCTTATCGCCCTATATTGTTACTAAATGTAGACTCTAAGATTCTTACAAAAATTTTAGCTATTAGGTTAGAAAAGGTACTATCACAGATTATTTCAGGAGATCAAACTGGTTTCATTAGGAACCGATACTCCTTTTTTAATGTTAGAAAATTGATTAATATAATTTACACTTCCTCACCCACAACCCCAGAATGTGATCATCATTAGATGCTGAAAAAGCTTTTGATAGAGTTGAATGGACATACTTATTTAATGCCTTGAAGAATGTTAGTTTTAGTTCTAATTTTATATCATGGATTAAATTAATATATTATAAACCTGTTGCTTCTGTTCTTACAAATAATTATAGATCCTCTTTTTTTCAATTATCTCGTGGTACGAGACAAGGTTGTCCCTTAAGTCCTTTATTATTTAATATTGCATTAGAACCTTTAGCCATTGCTATTCGTGAATCCCCTAATATTTTTGGTATTACCCGTAATGAGAAATTATACAAGTTATCACTCTATGCTGATGACTTGTTGTTATATATTTCTGATCCTGATAATTCTATTCCCGCTATTCTATCCTTGTTGGTTCAGTTTGGTAGTTTTTCTGGTTACAAATTAAATTTGGATAAGAGTGAACTCTTTCCTTTAAATGCACAAACTTTACTGAATGACAAGATACCATTTAAAATTGTTACTGATAATTTTATTTATTTAGGTATAAAAATTACAGAGAAATATAAAGATTTATTCAGATTGAATTTTTTACTTATGCTTCATCAAATTCAACAACTTACTACTAGATGGTCTCCTTTATCCTTATCATTGGTTGGTCGGATCAATGCTGTTAAAATGATGATTTTACCGAAATTTTTATATTTATTTCAAGCCTTACCAACTTTTATTCCTAAGTCTTTTTTTGATAGCATTGATTCAAAAATTTCCTCATTTGTGTGGCAAAATAAAAACCCCAGATTAAGTAAAAGACAGTTACAGAAATCTAAAAAAGATGGTGGTTTAGCTTTACCCAATTTTAGATTTTACTATTGGGCGAATAATATTTGGAATTTATTATACTGGAAATTAGATTTAGATTTACCATTGTGCCCACAGTGGGTAAATTTAGAATTTAATGATACACAAGGATATTCTCTATTTTCTGTTCTTGGTTCTTCTCTCCCTGTTGATTTAGTTAAACTTAATAAACAGATATCTAACCCTATTGTCAAACATACATTTCGTAAATATTTTACTCTAAAAAACTTCGTTCTTGATAGCCCTATCTTAATTTTTTCTTTAAACCCTCTTTAACAGATCAAGCTTTTAGTATATGGAAAAGGAAAGGTATAATATGTTTTCGCGATCTTTTTTCTGAAGATAGTTTGATGTCTTTTGATCAACTTTCTAACAAATTTAAATTACCTAAATCTAATTTTTTTAGATATTTACAAATTAGAAACTTTTTGTATAAAGTTTTACCATCCTTTCCTAATTCAACTTTGATAGATTTTTCAGATATGATTTTTACTTTAAATCCCTGTCAGAAGAGATTAGTGGCTCTTATTTATAATATGATTATGAAGATACAACCAGAGATATCAGGTAGAATTAAACAGGAATGGGAAAAAGAACTTCAATACAATATTTCAACGGAAAAATGGGAAAAAATTTTACAAATGGTTAATTCCTCTTCTATATGTGCTAAACATGCTTTAATACAATTTAAGGTTGTACATAGAGCTCATATGTCTAAAGATAAGCTTGCTCGGTTTTATTCTCACGTTAATCCTCAATGTGACAGATGTCATTTAGATGTGGCTTCACTGACCCACATGTTTTGGTCATGTCCTACTTTACATAATTATTGGAAGGACATATTTGCTACCATTTCCTCAATTTGGAATATTGATTTACAACCTCATTTTATCACTGCAATTTTTGGTATACCAAATGAAGATGATAGTCGATTCTCCCCTTCAATTAGACGAATGATTGCCTTTGTAACATTAATGACCAGGAGATCTATATTACAAAATTGGAAAGAAGTAAATCCTCCTACCACATTTCAGTGGTTCTCTCAAGCTATTTCTTGTTTAAGTTTAGAAAAAAATTAGAAGTACTATTTTTGATTCATCAATTAAATTTGAAGAAACTTGGACACTTTTGTCATTCGACACTTTCATATGAATTAATTTGACTTCTTCCAGACCTTTACTCTTATTATTCTTGTTCTGGTGTTTTTGACACTATCATATACATATAAACTATTATTACTGCCCATGTTAGTTTAGGCTTATTTTTTTTATTATTTCCTTAAATATACATCTTTTCTTAGATTTTATACTTTTTTTTCTTTTGATGATTATTTTTAATCTTTTCATGTATAATCAATATAAATTAGATTGATTATTGTATGATCCTTTTTCGCTGATAGTTTAATAAGATATTGTTATCTTGTTACTAATTTAATTTCAAATCTATTGTATTCATAACCTATTTAATATAGTATTATGTTATGTTTTTTTTTAAAAAACTAATAAAAAGATTGAAAAAGAAAAAAGAAAATTTTTGTCCACTCCTAATTAGTCTGGTGTGGGACTGCTGTCTTGTATTGCTGAGAGATGCTTGGTACAAGTGACTGGCTTGCTGGCCTGTATGAATGAAGATGCAGTTATGAATGAAGATATAGAGATTAATTTTATTTGTCCATGACTCACTAACCTTAACCTGCACATTTTTAGAATTTTGGAGGAAATCTGAGTGGTCACGGGGATAATGTACAAACTCCTTGTACTGTAATTTTTTCCAGTTCAGGAATCAAACCCTGATCATTACAGCATAGTGCTCACTGCTGTGTGACTGCACTGCCCAGATCAACCATATTGCTCTGGGATTGGAATTAATTGCAACGCTGAGCAAACAAGGGCATTGGGTCTCTTGCCTTAAAAACTGTTGGGGAACTTATAGCAGGTCAACTGACTTAAACCTGGAAGCAATTGATCTGGATAAGATCTGTATTTTGTATGCTGCCTTCAGCTGCTGACCAAAGAAAGTGATTTAAAAAAAATTATTCTTTTTTATAAAAGTCTTGTTTTTTAAAGATGACATACCTTTAATGGGAGGAAGGCAGCAGGAGATATCATAGAGATGCACTTGAAGTGTGCTTGGCCTCCCCAAGTCATCCACATTTGGTTTGGTGTGTAAGGTGTAACCTGGTTCTGTTGCAATGGCGTCTGAAATAGCCTGTGAGTGTTGACGTTTAGGAGTAGTCCATAGGATGGAAGCTTCCAATAAGACCAAAGGGAGATAGTTAGTAGAATGTGTGAGAAGAATCGAAGATTATGCTAAATTTTAGATGATGTAGAAATGAGAGAAATGTCTGAGAAACATAAATGGGATGAATGCTGAGTGTTCTTGTTGGCTTTTGAAACAAATAGATTTGGCTTGCATGATTCACTCAATGAGAACTTCCTGGAAACTGCTGGGAGAAATCCTTAGGGGTGAGCTCTGCACAATGACTGTGTCTTCTATATCATGGGTGGTCTATGTAACCCTTGGACATACAGTAAATCAATAAAAGCCATAGCCTGCTAGGTCACACTCTCATACTTGATCAATGGCAAAGATACTGCTGCTTGTGCAGGTAATGTCAGCACATTCTGGCAGTAACACTAACATTTCCCTGCAAAGTTCTTGTGTTTGATTGGGGAAAGGAATATTCTGACAAAATTCTGTTCATGGAAAAATGTTTAAATTATAATTGTAACATTATTGGTGTCCATTTCAAAGGTGGTGTTTCGATCTACTTCTGCCATGGTCTACATTTTCATCCAAATGAGTTGTGAGATGTGGGACTTCGATATCTACGGTGAGGAAAACGTACACTATAGTGGGAAAGAAATGCCTGGCAGCCTCTATACAGAAGCTAGAATCTTTGTTTAATTATTTGTACATCTATACAGAAGCTAGGATCTTCTAGCTTCTACAGTAGTAATGGTTCAGTGCAGGTTGGAATCACTCATGTTCTCTGACCACACCAGCAGTGTGGGGACTCTTGCTTCAAAATAATGAGTCGGCCAAGAGTTGGGAAGTACGGCTTTAACCATTCAGATGGAAAATTTCTTCATCCTGTGGCTGGCTAGTGAATCTTTGGAATTCTCCACCCAAGAGAACAAGAGGTTCACTTGCTGAGAATGTTTAAGAGGGAGATCATAGAAACATAGAACATAAAACATTGCACTACAGTACATCCCGTTTGGTCCATAATGTTGTACTGGCCTTTTCAAATACTCCTCTAATGTGTCTTCTATCACCACCCTTGGAAGGATGTTCCATGCTTTCATCACTCTATATAAGAAAAAAAGAGAAAAGCTTACCTATGACCTTCCCCTGCACTTTCCTCCACTCACCTCTGTATTGAAATGTTCTTCTAATCAGTGAATAAATGGGTCAAGAGTTTGATTGCTGTCTCTAGCATTGCTGTTGGACCATTGACCTTGATTTGGCAAACTTTGCACTCCTCATTTGTGACTGGAGAAACACTTCAAGTAAGTTACAGATGTTTGTACTAACATTTTGCTTTCTTAACCATTCTGTCATATTTTTCCCTCATTTAGGTGACTTGTACTTTGAGAAAGCTGTAAATGGTTTCCTGGCTGACCTCTTTGCCAAATGGAAGGTAAATAAAATAAGGAAATGACCGGCAACTGATTGGAAGATTTTGTTAATTTTGAAATGCAGTATGCTGAATTCAGTGCAGTAATGGATGGCCACTGACAATATGGCACTTATGATTTATTTAATTCCTGCCATAAACGTCCCACACTGGGACAAAAACACTGAAAATGCAAAGGTAGAGAATCTTCTTTGGGTGTGGGCTTTACCAAGAGTGTTGGTTCAACCATTTGTGTATAAGTGCAGAAGGACATGCTGCCGTACTGTGTCTGGGGTAGACAGTGGGCAAAGCAACACAGGGTTACCTGACCTCGGGTTCACCAACCTATCTGTTGCAGATGCACCTGTCCATAGATTGTTCATGGTGGCCACTGTATTTGTGGAGACAAAGACCTGTTTTCACACTAAGGACACTTTCTGTTGTGTTGGATTACAAGCATGCTAAATGGAATAAACTCAGAGCAGATCTGGCAGCTCAAAAACTGGGCACCCATGAGGCACTGTGGACCATCAGCAACTTGCAGCATCTGTAACCCTGTGATATGATGTTTGTTATTCTCTTGCTCTGCCATTGCTAACGAGCCAGGGATAAGCAGTAGATAGAGTTAAAAATGAGATGCAAACCCAGTGAAGTTGCAAATCAGGACCTAGTGTTCAACAACAAATACAGCATGTAATAGGCTGAGCTGAGCAGACTTGCCATCATATCAGGTCAAAGCTCTGCAGTCCTGAACTATCATTCTAAAAGGTCCCAGGAACTTCATTAAAGGTGGGACACAGGATGTGGGTGCTGAAGACAAGGCGAGGGTATTTGCAGTCCTGTTGGACCCAGTGATGCTCCATTGTGGTTTCTTGCTGAGATTCAAACTGTCACTTAAGCCATTCTACGGCCTATTTTACTCACTCCATGTGATGTTAAGATATGGCCAAGAACGCTGAACAAGGCATAAAAGTGAGACAGAGAACATTCCAGTTCTACTCCGCAACTAACTGGTCCAAAAAGGAAAATTAGGAGAGCCAGAAGGGGCCACGAGAAGGACTTGGTGGGCAGGATTAAGGAAAACCCCAAGGCATTCTACAAGTATGTGAAGAACAAGAGGATAAGATGTCAAAGAATAGGATCTATCAAGTGTGACAGTGGGAAAGTGTGTATGGAACTGGAGGAAATAGCATGTGCACTTAATGAATATTTTATTTCAGTATTCACTATGGAAATGGATCTTGGTGATTGTAGTGATGACTTGCAGCAGACTGAAAAGCTTGAACATGTAGATATTAAAAAGGAGGATTTGCTGGAGCTTTTGGAAAGCATCAAGTTGGATAAGTCGCTGGGAGTGGATGGGATGTACCCCAGGCTACTGTGGGAGGTGAGGGAGAATATTGTTGAGCCTCTGGCAATGATCCTTGAATCATCAATGGGGATGGGAGAGGTTCCAGAGGATTGGAGGGTTGTGGATGTTGTTCCTTTATTGAAGAAAGGGAGTAGAGATAGCCCAGGAAATTATAGACCAATGAGTCTTACCTCAGTGGTTGGTAAGTTGATGAAGAAGATCCTGCGAGACAGGATTTATAAACATTTAGAGAGGTATAATACGATTAGGAGTAGTCAGCATGGCTTTGTCAAGGGCAGGTCGTGCCTTACGAGCCTGATTGAATGTTTTGAGGATGTGACTAAACAGATGAAGGAAGAGCAGTAGATGTAGTGTATATGGATTTCAGCAAGGCATTTGATAAGGTACCTCATTCAAGGCTTACTGAGAAAGTAAGGCATGGGACCCAAGAGGACATTGCTTTGTGGATTGAGAACAGGCTTGCCCACAGAAGGCAAAGAGCGGTTGTAGATGGGTCGTATTCTACGTGGAGATCGGTGACCAGTGGTGTGCCTCAGGGATCTGTTCTGGGACCCTTGCTCTTTGTGATTTTTTTTATAAATGAGGAAGTGGAGGGATAGGTAAGTAAATTTGCTATGACACAAAGTTTGGGGGTGTTGTGGACAGTGTGGAGGGCTGTCAGAGGTTATAGCAGAGCATTGATAAAATGCAAAACTGGGCTGAGAAGTGGCAGATGGAGTTCAACCCAGATAAATGTGAAGTGGTTCATTTTACTAGATCAAATATGATGGCAGAATATAGTATTAATGGTAAGACTCTTGGCAGTGTGGAGGATCAGAGGGATCTTGGGGTCCAAGTCCATGGGACGCTCAAAGCAGCTGGGCAGGTTGACGCTATGGTTAAGACGGCATACGGTGTATTGGCCTTCATTAAACGTGGAATTGAATTTAGGAGGTGAGTGGTAATGTTGCAGCTATATAGGATCCTGGTCAGACCCCACTTGGAGTACTGTGCTCAGTTCTGGTTGCCTCACTACAGCAAGGATGTGGAAGCTGTAGAAAGGGTGCAGAGGAGATTTACAAGGATGTTACCTGGTTTGGGGAGCATGCCTTATGAAAACAGATTGAGTGAACTCGGCTTTTTCTCCTTGGAGCGACAGAGGATGAGAGGCGACTTGACAAAGGTGTATAAGATGATGAGAGGCATTGATCGTGTGGATAGTCAGAGGCTTTTTCCCAGGGCTGGAATAGTTGCCACAAAAGGACACAGGTTTAAGGTGCTGGGGAGTAGGTACAGAGGTGATGTCAGGGGTAAGTTTTTTTACACAGAGAGCAGTGAGTGCATGGAATGGGCTGCTGGCAACGGTGGTGGAGGTGGATACGATAGGGTCTTTTAAGAGACTTTTGGATAGGTACATGGAGCTTAGAAAAATAGAGGGCTCTGGGTAAGCCTAGTAATTTCTAAGGTAGAGACATGTTCAGCACAACTTTGTGGGCCGAAGGGCCTGTATTGTGCTGTAGGTTTTCTATGTTTCTAAAACAGTTCCAACATGGGCATGCACCCAACAATGGGGAGAGTTCCAGGCTCATCTTATCCTGGAAATGCAAGTGGACCAAATATAAGCACAGGTCAGGGTGAGAAATCTGTTACGAAAATCTCATCTCCTGCAGCCCATCACCTTTCCACTGTTGACATGTCACATTTCTTTCCACTGCAATATGTTGCTTCAATGACACTTACAAAGCTTACTAAAAACAGTTAGCATTCAGTCCTCTGCCACCAATATGCAGTATATATCATCTTTAAAATACACTGCGGTTGCTTGGTCAGTTTATTCCTACAGTAAGTTCTTCTCTAAATTCCAAGTAAATTTATTGTTGAAGTATGTATATGTCTTCATTGACTATCCTGAGATTCATTTTCTCTCAGGCATTCACAAGGAAATAAATGCAATAGAATTTGTGAAAAGACTAAGCAAAGACTGACGACAGCTGAAGTGCAAAATAAGACAAATTGTACAAATAAATAAAGGAATGAATACCGTAATACTGAGAATATGAGTTGAGAATATCTCTGGGCTGAATCCACCACTCCATCCAGTGGTTATCATTGATTACTCTGAATTTCACAACTCTCTTTCCAACAGCACTGAGGGAATACCTTCAGAAGAGGGACAACATTTCAAGAAACCAGTTCACCAGTATCTCAGGGGTAATTGGGTCATCTCTGATGCCTAGATCTCAAAAACTGAATAAATATAACAAATTTTCATTATATTTCTTCTCTCTAGCCAGAAAAACACTTACTTTTGATCTCAGAATCTAATACTAAGAGGAGAAAATAAATATGATATTGCAATATAAATTTATGCTACAATTAGTGTCTCATCAAAGGAGATGTTATAATTTATTTTTCTTCCATTGTCCTTTAATTTTAGGAGAAGAATTGCAGCCATGAAGTGACGGTTGTTCTGTTTTCTAGAACTTTCTACGATACCAAGTCTGCAGGTGAGTTTGTCCTTCAAGCTGGGACTTTATCTGGGACTTGTGATCACCTCAGTAGGGATGGTCGAAAATGAAAATGGAGGCTGTTCAGCCTATTGTGTCTGAAGTTGGAGAAGAGCTTCCAACACTTAAATTACACAAATGCTGGAGGAACTCAGCAGGTCTGCTGAAGGGTCTTGGCCCTAAACATCAATTGTACTCTTTTCCATAAATGCTGTCTGGCCTGCTGAATTCCTCTTGAGTGTGTTGTTGGGATTTCCAGCATCTGCAGAGTTTCTTGTATTTGTGTTCCTCAGTAAATCCCACCTTCCAGGGCAAGGTCTAAAGCCCAGCAGGTCACTGCATTTCAAGTCGTTACCCATGTGAGGGTTTCTGTTAGTCTCTGTCCCTGTCTCTGTCTCGGTCTGTGTCCTGGGGTGTTCAAGACTACCAACCACCTTGAGGGAGAAAACATTTTCCTCTTGTCCCCTCTAATTCTTGTTTCTTTTTTAATCACTCGGCTGAAGGAAATGTGTTGCCAGCAGGCACAAGGACAGCTTTCGTCTTACTATTATAGCACTTACTATTATTGTATGGTCCCTCATACAATAAAATTTCTTTCTGCTTTCTGTTATTGTTTTTACACTGGTGAGACTCAATACACTGCTGAGATGGAATAACTTGTATGGATGGCAAGCAAAACAAATTTCATACTCTTCCTTGGCACATGTGATGTTATTAAACCAATTTACAGTAATCTATATTGACAGTTCATTACTTATTGCATTTCATTTAAGTTTCCACTGAACTACCTCCTTTGCAGTTCAATATTCCTCATACCTGCCAATATCTACGTAAATCTCGAGTGCATAGCCACCTTTCTTGTAACTCGGTGATTGGAACTGTGTGTGTAGTACTCACATTTTTGTCTCACTCATTGTACACAGTTCCATGGGAACCTCCCTTCTCATAATCAAAACCTTGGTTGATAAAGTAAATCTTTTTTAAAAGATGTTAATGATCAATCAAATCAAGTCAAGTCACTTTTATTGTCATTTCAACCACAACTGCTGGTACAGTGCATAGTAAAAATGAGACAACATTTTTCAGGACCACGGCATGACACAGTACAAAAACTAGACTGAACTATGTAAAAAAAAACAACAACAACACAAAGGAAGCTACACTAGACTACAGACCTACACAGGACTGCGTAAAGTGCACAAAAACAGTGCAGGCATTTACAATAAATAATAAACAGGACAGTAGGGCAAGGTGTCAGTCCAGGCTTTGGGTATTGAGGAGTCTGATAGTTTTGGGGAAGAGACTGTTACATAGCCTGGTTGTGAGAGCCCGAATGCTTTGGAGCCTTTTCCCAGACGGCAGGAGGGAGAAGAGATTGTATGAGGGGTGCATGGGGTCCTTCATAATGTTGTTTCCTTTGTGGATGCAGCGTGTAGTGTAAATGTCCGTGATGGCTGGAAGAGAGACCCCGATGATCTTCTCAGCAACCTCACTATCCGCTGCAGGGTGTTGCGATCCGAGATGGTGCAATTTCCGAACCAGTCAGTGATGTAGCTGCTCAGGATGCTCTCAATACAGGATGCCCTGTAGAATGTGATGAGGATGGGGGGTGTGGGAGATGGACTTTCCTCAACCTTCACAAAAGGTAGAGACGCTGCTAGGCTTTCTTTGCTATGGAACTGGTGTTGAGGGACCAGGTGAGATTCTCTGCCAGGTGAACACCAAGAAATTTCGTGCTGTTTACGATCTCTACTGAGGAGCCGTCGATGTTCAGCGGGGAGTGGTTGCTCCATGGCCTCCTGAAGTCAACAACCATCTCTTTTGTTTTGGTCACATTAAGAGACAGGTTGTTGGCTCTGCACCAGTCCGTTAGCCGCTGCATCTCCTCTCTGTAAGCTGACTCATCGTTCTTGCTGATGAGACCCACCACGGTCGTGTCATCGGCGAACTTGATGATATGGTTCGAGCTGTGTGTTGCAGCACAGTCGTGGGTCAGCAGAGTGAACAGCAGTGGACTGAGCACGCAACCCTGGGGAGCCCCCGTGCTCAGTGTGATGGTGTTGGAGATGCTGCTCCTGATCCGGATTGACTGAGGTCTCCCAGTCAGGAAGTCTAGGATCCAGTTGCAGAATCCTGCCACCTTTTAAAGACATACACTCTAAAGTTTCCTTGTATTTGCTCAGATGATGGAGAAATGATAGTTGGAGATTCTTTAACAGGGTGAGATATATTCCATCTGGACCTGGTGACGTATCCACTTTCAGACATTCTGAGAACCTTCATAATTCTCCTTTAACTATGTTTCTCACACTTTGGGGTGGCAAGGTAGTGCACTGGTTAGCACAATGCTTTACAGTGTTAACAACCTGGGTTCAGTTCTCGCCTCTGTTTGTAAGGAGTTTGTACATTCTCCCTGTGACTATGTGGGTTTTCTCCAGCTGCTCCCATTAACTCCCACATTCCAAAATGTCTGTGGATTAATGGATTATTGGTTATGTGGGTATGATTGGGTGATGCAGCAAGTTGGGCCATAAGGGCCTGTTACTGTGCTGTATCTCTAAATAATTAAATAAAAATGCTTCCTCCTGAACTGCAATATCAGCATTATCCCCTCTCCAACCACCACGTTCATAAAGGCATCTGTGAAATATTCACCCATACTACCTTCTTTCCTCAGCTATCAGCTTGCTCATTATGAACTTTGGTGCCCTCTCTTTCCTCTTTTATCTTTGTCCTTTTCCACACTGATGCTAAAACCAATCTCTGTATGCTCTTGCTGGTGGACTCTTTAGCTTGGAAATCTGCACTAATTGTGCTGCTGCTTATAATTTATTGTTGTTTTGGGTGTTAGCTGTTGAGAAATACATCACTGACTCAAGTTAATTTGCTTACATTTATATAAAATTAATGGTCCCATGTAAGGCCGAAGTCTGAAGTCAGAAATGCTTTAATTCATATTCAGATTTACTTATCAGATGTGCATCGAAATGTGGTGAAATACATCATTTGGGTTGACAACCAACACACCCAAGTTTGTGTTTTCTTTGAATATGGGTCATATTTGTACCAACGATCTAGGTAGGAAAAGGGAGGAAGTATTGAAGAAAGAATATAGGGAGTTAGGTAGAAAGCTGAAAAACATGACCTCCAGGGTAGTAATCTCTGGACTGCCTGTGCCATATGCCAGTGAGGGTAAGAATAGGATGATTTGGCTGATAAATGCTTGGCTGAGGAATTGGTACAGTGGGGCTTGATTTTAGATTTCTGAATCTTTGGGATCTCTTCTGGGGAAGGTATGCCCTGTACAGAAAGGATGGGTATCAACAACCTAGCAGGCAGCTTGCCACAGCTGTAGGGGAAGGTTTAAACTCAGACATCGGGGAATGGGAACCGGAGTGATAGGGCTGAGGATGGGGAAAGGACATCCAAGGACACAAATTGCATCAAAAGGACAGGCAGAGGGATAGTGTGGTATATCTGTTAGTAAAAAATCATTAGAATCATTAGAACTCAAATCATTAGAAAGAGGTGATATAGGATAGGAAAATGTAGAATCCTTCTGGGTAGAGTTAAGAAACTGCAAAGGTAAAATGACCCTGATGGGTGTTGAACATAGACCTCCAAATAGTGGCCAGTATGTGGGGTTCAAATTATAATAGCAGATAGGAATAAAAGCATGTAACAAGGGCCAAGTCATGGGGGACTTCAATATGCAGGTTGATTGGGGAAAGTCGGATTAGTGCTGAATCCTAAGAGAGAACTTGTAGAATACTTATGAGATGGCTTTTGAGAGGTTTGTGGTTAAATCCACTGGGAAAGACAATTTTGGATTGGTTGTTGTGTAGTAAACCAAATTTGATTAGGGAGCTTAAGGTATAGGAACCCTTTGGGAAGTAGTGATCATAATATGATAGAATTCACCCTGCAGTTTGAGAGGGAGAAGCTAAAGTCAGATGTATTAGTATTATCGTGGAGTAAAGGGAGTCATGAGAGAGGAGCTGGTTGATTGGGAGGGGTCACTAACACGGATGGCAGCAGAACAGCAATGGCTGAAGTTTCTGGGAGCAATTCAAAAACAGCAGGACAGACCCATCCCAAGGAAGAATGTTCTACAGGGAGGATGACACAACTGTGACAAGAGAAGTCAAAGACTGCATAAAAGCAAAAGAGAGCGATACAATATAGCATAAATTAGTGGGAAGTTAGAGGATTGGAATTCTTTTAAAAACTGACAGAAGGCAACTACAGAGCCATAAGGAGAGAAAGATGAAATTTTAGGGTAAGCTAGCCAATAATGTAAGAGTCAATATCAAACATTTCTTCAGATATACTGTATGAAGAGTAAAACAGAGGTAAGAGTGGATATTGGATACTGGAAAATGACACTAGAGGGGTATTAATGGGGGAACAAAGAAAGAAACAAACAAACAAACAAACACACTATCAATGCCTCTTAATCATCTTATACGCCTCTATCTCCATCGCTACAAGGAGAAAAGGCCAAGTACACTCAACCTATTCTCATAAAGCATGCTCCCGAATCCAGGCAACATCCTTGTAAATCTCCTTTCCACCTTTTCTTTAGTTTTCACACCCCTCCTGTAGTGAGGCGACCAGAACTGAGCACAGTACTCCAAGTGGGGTCTGACCAGGGTCCTATATAGCTGTGACATTACCTCTTGGCTCCTAATCTCAATCCCACGATTGATGAAGGCCAATGTACCATATGCCTCCTTAATCACAGAGTCAACCTGCGCAGCAGCTTTGAGTGTCCCATGGACTCAGACCCCAAGATCCCTCTGATCCTCCACACTGCCGAGAGTCTTACCATTAATACTATATTCTGCCATCATATTTGACCTACCAAAATGAACCACTTCACACTTACCTGGGTTGAATGCCATCTGTTGCCTCTCAGCCCAGTTTTGCAACCTATCAATGACCTGCTGTAACCTCTGACAGCCCTCCACACTGTCCACAACACCTCCAATCCTTTTGTCATCATAGTCAGGACGTCAAAGGTTGCACGGAGAAGGCAGGAGAATGTTGTTGAGCCATGATGCAATGGCCTAATTCTGCTCCAATCTGTTATGGTCTTACGTTATTTAAAGAATTTTTTGGGAGGAAAAGTCTGTGACTTCATGTATTCCCTCGCTGACTTTAATATCTTGTTCTTTAATGAATGTTCTTGCTGCATATGGTTCTCTGGCCTTCTCACCAGCTCACCACTGGCATCCTACACCTCTGCTCATGGAACTGAACAGGTGCTGAGAGTCATCATGTCACACACGAGGAAATTTGCAGATGCTGGAATTTCAAACAATAACACACACAAAATGCTGGTGGAACACAGCAGGCCAGGCAGCATTTTGTGTATGTCACACACTATTCTTTTTTGGATTCATGTTCTTTGTTATCTCCATACACTTTCCCCAGTAACATTACCTGACCTTCTGATGCACATCAAGTTACTTTATCACCACCTTACAGATCCTGCTGCATGGCCTGATGTTTTTATATTTTTCATTGTTGTTAATGCTGTTTCCATCTCGAATAAATTCCAATGTCCAGTTCCCTTTACTCAAATCATCTGATAACTGAGCTCCACAAGAAACCCTGGGGTTCAGCTTTCCAAACCTTCACTTTCAGCCACTCCCTGCTTTCCATTGCTTTGTGAGTGGTTCTGTCAACAAAATCTCATCTGCTTATCAGATATGGAACTGGTTCTTCTCAACGGAAGGCAGAACTGCTGAACAAGTAGTATATTCTGTGCCTGTTTGCAGTTCTGGCCACCTCCACCCCTCCTGCAGCTCTGGCTGCCTCGTGGTTAGCACAATACAGCCTTACTCATCACCAATTGGGGTTTGATTTCAGCCATGGTCTGTAAGGAGCTTGTACATTCTCTCTATGATCATGCGGGTTTCTTATGGTTTTGGGAATGCAATGTTGGTGCTTGAATCATGGCGACACTTGCAGGCTGCCCAGCACATTCTCTGACTGTTGTGTTGTTGACCCAAACAATGCATTTCACTGTATATTTTAATATTTCCATGTAAACATGACAAATTTAGCTAATCTAATCTAATATATATGATCCCATCCTGCTGCTTTCACATGCATACCTTACTCTGATCTGTTGTGTTGGCTCCAGATGAATTTCCTGAGAGTCACCGATCCTCTATTCAGCAGGACCACGAGGGAAGATTCTATGAAGACTTTTATAAGTAAGTTTTTAATAAAATTGACTTGGTTTTTCCTTGTCTTCCACTCTGTGGGGCATGTGTTTCTCTGAATGATACTTGAGTCATGGAAGGAGGTGATTCATTGGGGCCCAAAGTTTTAGCTGAACAGCAGGGTTATGCTTGTGCCTTTGTTGGACTGTCTTTAACTTCGGTTTAGTCTTTGATGTTATTTGGGAAAATATCCCAGAGAGAGGCAACATGGTGTCAGGTTAGTTATAATAAGCAGCTGGAGCAACTAGTGAATTGTTCATCTTGAGATGCTGTTTGTACCAAACAATTTTGATCCATAGAACTATTTATTATATTGTCAGTTGTTTGGATCTTCAATCAGAGCGGCAGCTGAGTTGAGATTCACCAACAGACAAGGTAGTTGTCAGAACTTGGGATGAGCTTCTGGTTCCAGAATTCATAACATGGTGAACAAGTTCGCAAGACACAGATCTGAGACTGACTTCACAATTCTTTCCTCACAAGACGCAGATCTGAGACTGACTTCACAATTCTTTCCTCACAAGACGCAGATCTGAGACTGACCTCACAATTCTTTCCTCACAAGGCACAGATCTGAGACTGACCTCACAATTCTTTCCTCACAAGACACAGATCTGAGACTGACCTCACAATTCTTTCCTCACAAGGCACAGATCTGAGACTGACCTCACAATTCTTTCCTCACAAGACACAGATCTGAGACTGACCTCACAATTCTTTCCTCACAAGACACAGATCTGAGACTGACCTCACAATTCTTTCCTCACAAGACACAGATCTGAGACTGACCTCACAATTCTTTCCTCACAAGGCACAGATCTGAGACTGACCTCACAATTCTTTCCTCACAAGACACAGATCTGAGACTGACCTCACAATTCTTTCCTCACAAGGCACAGATCTGAGACTGACCTCACAACTCTTTCCTCACAAGGCACAGATCTGAGACTGACCTCACAATTCTTTCCTCACAAGACACAGATCTGAGACTGACCTCACAATTCTTTCCTCACAAGGCACAGATCTGAGACTGACCTCACAATTCTTTCCTCACAAGGCACAGATCTGAGACTGACCTCACAATTCTTTCCTCACAAGGCACAGATCTGAGACTGACCTCACAATTCTTTCCTCACAAGGCACAGATCTGAGACTGACCTCACAATTCTTTCCTCACAAGGCACAGATCTGAGACTGACCTCACAATTCTTTCCTCACAAGGCACAGATCTGAGACTGACCTCACAACTCTTTCCTCACAAGACACAGATCTGAGACTGACCTCACAATTCTTTCCTCACGAGGCACAGATCTGAGACTGACCTCACAATTCTTTCCTCACAAGACACAGGTCCAACACTGACCTCACAATTCCTTCTTTCCTGCTTTCCTTCTATTCGTTTGTTTCTTTTTGCATGTTTCTTAGTGGCTTATGTAATTTTCTTCTGAAGCTCACTCTTGTTCTGGAAGTGTATGGATGACCTTGTCTGTCTATCTTGACATATCCAATGAAGTATGGACAGGAGGCTGAAATATCTTCAGGAATATTAAGTGATATGGCTGAGCATGAAGGGTGTCCAATCGATTGAACAATAGAATTGGCACCTGACTTGGGACCATTGTGAATCAATACATGTACAACAAATAATTTGTGCAACTTTTTGTATGATGTTTTCTTCTTAAAGCCTAAAGATCATCCATAAAAACAGACTGGAAAAGCTTCAGTAGGAATGTGAAAACAAATACAGTGAGAAGCAGGGGTGGGGAATGAAAAATTGACCAAATAGAACATACTTGGCAGGGCATTCTACACACCCACTACTTTCTTTGTTTTAAGAAAAAACAACTTTCTGACATCACCCCTATACTTCCCTCCAATCATCTTACAATTATGCCCTTGTATTACCCAGAAGTCTTTGGGTCCATTTGATCTTTGCCTCTTATCATCTTGTACCTCAATTAAATCACCTGTTAACGTCTTTCTCTCCAAAGAGGAAAGCGCTGGCGCACTCATAAATACTTCGGATTTGGCTTCATAAAGGAGTATGCAAGTAACTTCCCAGGAGTGTTAGGACACTGAGTGTCTAATGAGAGTGAGGAATCAAAAGAATTCGGTATGGGTAAAGAAATAGTTTTGTTGATGGGAATGATAGCGATTAAGTGTCCAGAACTGATAATCTGCATCCCAAAGTAGTTATGGGAGTATCCAAAGAACGATGGTTGTATTGTCAGTATTTTCAGACAGTGATTTTCAGACCCTGTAGCAGTTTCTATAGATTGAAGGATGACTAGTGTAACCCCACTATTGGGGGGAGAAAAGAGGGAGAAGAAAAATAAAAATTATTGGTTGATGCCAGTAATGGGGAAAGTGCAGGAGTCCATTCTTAGAGATATAATAGACCATTTGGAAAACAGTGATAGTGTCAGTTAAAGTTGACATGGGTTTACAAAGGGAAGGTCATGCTTGACAATTTTCTTTGAGGATACAGCTAGTGGAGTGGGTAGAAGAGAACCGGTAGATGTTCTGTATTTGGATTTTCAGATGGCTTTCCATAAGGTTGCATGTAAGAAATACTTTGGCTATGTTAATTAGAAACTCCTTCCTAAGGAGGATGTTCTGGTTTGGCTCATCTCAGCTGTTGTCCTGAATGAAGTCACAAACTGCAACGAGCTGCTGCTGTGAAAAATGGCTTCAGGGACTCAAAGTGATGTGGTTGGGGATAAAAAGCTTCTGCAGGTGAAATTAGTAAGATTGGTTTAGGGATAAAGTGCTGCTGTGATCAAAGAGCTGACAGAAATAAAAAAAAAACCGCAAAAAGAAACAATTGAATTGCTGGGTCATATTCTGAGCAGCAGACAGTGGCTGATGAGGTGCATTGGGATTAGTGCTGGGGCACCAGCTATTCCTAATATGTATCAGTAATTTGGATGGGGAAGTGAAATGTCATGTCTCCATTTTTGTAGACAACATGAAGCTGGTGGGGAGTATGAGCTGCAGAGGAATGCAGGTTTAATGTGATTTGTACAGGTTGAATGGGAAATACAGGTTTAATGTGATTTGGGCAGATTGATTTGGAATACAGGTTTAATGTGATTTGGACAGGTTGAGTGGGGAAAACAGGTTTAATGTGATTTGGACAGGTTGATTTGGGCAGGTTGAGTGGGAATACAGGTTTAATGTGATTTCGGCAGGTCAAGTGAGAATGCAGGTTTAAGGTGATTTGGAAAGTTGATTGGAATGCGGGTTTAATGTGATTTGGGCAGGTTGATTTGGGCAGGTTGAATGGGAATACAGGTTTAATGTGATTTCGGCAGGTCAAGTGAGAATGCAGGTTTAAGGTGATTTGGAAAGTTGATTGGAATGCAGGTTTAATGTGATTTGGAAAGTTGATTGGAATGCGGGTTTAATGTGATTTGGGCAGGTTGAGTAGGAAATGCAGGTTTAATGTGATTTGGAAAGTTGATTGGAATGCAGGTTTAATGTGATTGGAGCTGGTTGGAACAGGTTGAGTGGGAATGCAGGTTTAATGTGATTTCGGCAGGTCAAGTGAGAATGCAGGTTTAAGGTGATTTGGAAAGTTGATTGGAATGCGGGTTTAATGTGATTTGGGCAGATTGATTTGGAATACAGGTTTAATGTGATTTGGGCAGGTCAAGTGAGAATGCAGGTTTAATGTGATTTGGACAGGTTGAGTAGGGAAAGCAAGTTTAATGTGATTTGGATAGGTTGAGTGGGAAATACAGGTTTAATGTGATTTGGATAGGTTGAGTGGGGAATACAGGTTTAATGTGATTTGGACAGGTTGATTTGGGCAGGTTGAGTGGGAATGCAGGTTTAATGTGATTGGAGCTGGTTGGAACAGGTTGAGTGGGAATGCAGGTTTAATGTGATTTCGGCAGGTCAAGTGAGAATGCAGGTTTAATGTGATTTGGAAAGTTGATTGGAATGCGGGTTTAATGTGATTTGGGCAGATTGATTTGGAAATGCAGGTTTAATGTGATTTGGATAGGTTGAGTGGGGAATACAGGTTTAATGTGATTTGGACAGGTTGAGTAGGAAATGCAGGTTTAATGTGATTTGGAAAGTTGATTGGAATGCAGGTTTAATGTGATTGGAGCTGGTTGGAACAGGTTGAGTGGGAATGCAGGTTTAATGTGATTTGGACAGGTTGAGTGGGGAATACAGGTTTAATGTGATTTGGAAAGTTGATTGGAATGCAGGTTTAATGTGATTGGAGCTGGTTGGAACAGGTTGAGTGGAAATGCAGGTTTAATGTGATTTGGGAAGTTGATTAGAATACAGGTTTAATGTGATTTGGACAGGTTGATAAACAGAACAGTAGGGCAAGGTGTCAGTCCAGGCTTCGGGTATTGAGGAGTCTGATAGCTTGGGGGAAGAAACTATTACATAGTCTGGTTGTGAGAGCCCGAATGCTTCGGAGCCTTTTCCCAGATGGCAGGAGGGAGGAGATTATATGAGGGGTGCATGGGGTTGTTTCCTTTGCATATGCAGCGTGTAGTGTAAATGTCCATGATGGCAGGAAGAGAGACCCCGATGATCTTCTCAGCTGACCTCACTATCTTGCTGCAGGGTCTTGTGATCCGAGATGTTGCAATTTCCAAACCAGGCAGTGATGCAGCTGCTCAGGATGCTCTCAATACAACCCCTGTAGAATGTGATGAGGATGGGGAGGGTGGGAGATGGACTTCCCTCAGCCTTTGCAGAAAGTAGTGATGCTGCTGGGCTTTCTTTGCTATGGAGCTGGTGTTGAGGGACCAGGTGAGATTCTCCATCAGGTGAACACCAAGAAATTTGGTGCTCTTTATGATCTCAACTGAGGAGCCATTGATGTTCAGCGAGGAGTGGTTGCTCACTGCCCTCCCGAAGTCAACAACCATCTCTTTTGTTTTGTTCACATTAAGAGACAGGTTGTTGGCTCTGCACCAGTCCGTTAGCCGCTGCACCTCCTCTCTGTAAGCTGACTCATCGTTCTTACTGATGAGACCCACCACGGTCATGTCATCGGCGAACTTGATGATGTGGTTCGAGCTGTGTGTTGCAGCACAGTCGTGGCTCAGCAGAGTGAACAGCAGTGGACTGAGTACGCAGCCCTGGGGAGCCCCCGTGTTCAGTGTGATGGTGTTGGAGATGCTGCTCCCGATCTGGACCGTCCGAGGTCTCCCAGTCAGGAAGTCTAGGATCCAGTTGCAGAGGGAGGTGTTCAGGCCCAGTAGGCTCAGCTTTCCAATCAGTTTCTGAGGGATGACTGTGTTGAATGCTGAACTGAAGTCTATGAACAGCATCCGAACGTATGTGTCTTTTTTGTCCAGGTGGGTTGGGGCCAGGTGGAGGGTGGTGGCAATGGCGTCATCTGTTGAGCGGTTGTGACGGTATGTAAACTGCAGAAGGTCCAGTGAGGGGGGCAGCAGGGTCTTGATACGCCTCATGACGAGCCTCTTGAAACACTTCATGATGATGGATGTAAGTACAACGGGACGGTAGTCTTTTAGGCAGGACACTGAAGACTTCTTCGGCACAGGGACGATGGTGGCGGCCTTGAAGCATGTTAGAATGGTGGCGCTGCTCAGGGAGAAATTTACCAATATTTTCTGCACTCTGGGAGTGTCATGGTGGATTGGTAGGCAGTGAATGGCACTGCATTGTTTAATAAATGATGTGTAGGTAAAAGGGGCAACTATAACAGTTTAACGTCTGCATTTGGGAAGTAAGGAAGAAAAAATGAGAAATCTGGATAGAAGTGGTTCCTTCACACAAGCATAGCATGGATTCATGAAGGGGTAGGTCCTGTTTGGCAAACATACTGGAGTTCTTTGAGGATGTAATGAGTGCGGTGGATAGAGGGAAACATGAAGCTTGGATTTCCAAAAGACACTCTATAAGTTGCTGCAATGGATAAGAAAGACTTATCAATTGGATAAGGATGCATGGATTTGGGGATAATAAATTAGTATGGTTGGTTGGCATCCGTTGGTCTTGAGGGAGAATGTGTAATCATCATCATCACCACAAGCCTGGGTGGAAGGTATGGAGACATGGCTGCAAGGGGATCAGGCCTGGGAATTGAATGTACCAGGGTATACGTGCTATCGTAGAGACAGAAATATGGGAAGAGGGGGTGGGGTGGCCCTGTTGGTGAGGAATGAGATTCAGTCCTTAGCAAGAGGTGACTTGGGAACAGGGGAAGTAGAGTCTGTGTGGATTGAGCTGAGGAACAGTAAGGGTAAAAAGACCCTAATGGGTGTTGTGTACAGGCCCCCAAACAGTAGCATGGATATTGGGTACAAGTTGATTAGGGAGGTAACATTGGCATGTGCTAAAGGTAATGCAGTCATTATGGGAGATTTCAACATGCAGGTGAACTGGGAGAATCAGGTAGGTGCTGGACCCCAGGATAGGGAGTTTGTGCAGAGTCTAAGGGATGTATTTTTGGAACAGCTTGTGCTTGAGCCAACCAGGAACGAGGCTATTTTGGACTTGGTGATGTGTAATGAACAGGAATTGATAAGTGATCTTGAAGTAAAGGAGCCATTAGGAAGTAGTGATCATAACATGATAAGTTTTTATCTACAATTTGAGAGGGATCAGGGCAGATCAGAGGTGTCAGTGTTGCAATTAAATAAAGGAGACTACGGAGCCATGAGGGAAGAGCTGGCCAAAGTTAAATGGGCGGATGCCCTGGCAGGAAAGACAGTAGATCAGCAGTGGCAGATATTCTTGGGCATAATACAAAAGATGCAAAAGCAGTTCATTCCAATGAGAAGGAAGGATTCAAAGAGGGGGAAGGGGCCAAAGGTTGACAAAGGAAGTCAGAGATTGTATAGCATTAAAGAAAAAGAAGTATGACAGGGCTAAGATGAGTGGGAATACAGATGATTGGGAAAGTTTTAAGGAACAGCAGATCTTAACTAAAAAAGCAATACGGAGAGAAAAAATCAGGTATGAGCTCAGTCTAGCCAGGAATATAAAAGGGGATAGCAAAAGCTTTTTTAGCTATGTGAAGAGAAAGAAGATAGTTAAGAACAATGTTGGCCCCTTGAAGAATGAATTGGGAGAAATTGTTATGGGAAACAGGGAAATGGCAACAGAATTTAATGCGTACTTTAGATCTGTCTTCACCAGGGAGGACACAAGCAATCTCCCAGATGTATGGATGGGCCAGGGTCATAGGATATCAGAGGAATTGAGACAGATTGACATTAGGAAAGAAACTGTGATGAGTAGACTGGTAGGACTGAAGGCTAATAAATCCCCGGGTCCAGATGGTCTGCATCCGAGGGAAATTGCGGATGCATTGGTAATCATTTTCCAATGTTCCTTAGATTCAGGATCAGTTCCTGAAGATTGGAGAGTGGCTAATGTTATCCCACTTTTCAAGAAGGGAGGGAAGGAGAAAA
This sequence comes from Hypanus sabinus, assembly GCF_030144855.1. Classification (NCBI taxonomy): domain Eukaryota; kingdom Metazoa; phylum Chordata; class Chondrichthyes; order Myliobatiformes; family Dasyatidae; genus Hypanus; species Hypanus sabinus. The sequence continues at coordinate 151,544,811 of NC_082715.1, read as the reverse complement.
CGGAGAACTATCGCCCTGTTAGCCTAACTTCAGTCGTGGGGAAGATGCTTGAGTCCATTATTAAGGATGAAATAGTGGCACATCTTGATGGCAGAAATAGGATTAGGCCGAGCCAGCATGGATTTACCAAGGGCAAATCATGCTTGACTAATCTGTTGGAGTTTTTTGAGGGTGTAACAAGGATGTTAGACGAGGGTAAGCCAGTGGATGTTGTGTACCTAGATTTTCAGAAGGCATTCGATAAGGTGCCACATAGGAGATTGGTGAGTAAAATCAGAGCTCATGGCATTGGGGGCAGGGTTTCAACATGGATAGAAAACTGGTTGGCAGATAGAAAGCAAAGTGTAGCAGTGAATGGGTGTTTCTCGGACTGGCTGGAGGTGACTAGTGGGGTACCACAGGGCTCTGTATTGGGACCACAGCTCTTTACGATTTATGTCAATGATTTAGATGAGGGCATTGAAAACTATATCAGCAAGTTTGCTGATGATACTAAACTGGGTGGCAGTGTGACATGCGAAGAGGACGTTAGGAGAATACAGGGAGACTTGGATAGGCTGGGTGAGTGGGCAGATACTTGGCAGATGTCATTCAATGTGAATAAATGTGAAGTTATCCACTTTGGAAGCAGGAACAAGAGGGCAGAGTATTGTCTGAACGGTGTAGAGTTAGGTAAGGGAGAAATGCAAAGAGACCTAGGAGTCCTAGTTCACCAGTCAATGAAGGTGAATGAGCAGGTGCAACAGGCAGTGAAGAGGGCAAATGGAATGTTGGCCTTTGTTACAAGGGGAATTGAATACAAGAGCAAGGATGTCCTTTTGCATTTGTACAGGGCCCTGGTGAGACCACACCTGGAATATTGTGTACAGTTTTGGTCTCCAGGTTTAAGGAAGGACATTCTGGCAATTGAGGAAGTGCAGCGTAGATTCACTAGGTTGATTCCTGGGATGGCAGGGCTGTCTTACGCAGAAAGATTGGAGAGATTGGGCTTGTACACGCTGGAATTGAGGAGATTGAGAGGGGATCTGATTGAAACGTTTAAGATAATTAAAGGATTTGACAGGATTGAGGCAGGAAATATGTTCCAGATGTTGGGAGAGTCCAGTACCAGAGGGCATGGATTGAGAATAAGAGGTCAGTTATTTAAAACAGAGTTGAGGAAGAGCTTCTTCTCCCAGAGAGTTGTGGAGGTGTGGAATGCACTTCCTCGGAAGACGGTGGAGGCCAGTTCTCTGGATGCTTTCAAGAAGGAGCTAGATAGATATCTGATGGATAGGGGAATCAAGGGATATGGGGACAAGACAGGGACTGGGTATTGATAGTGAATGATCAGCCATGATCTCAGAATGGCGGTGCAGACTCGAGGGGCCGAATGGTCTACTTCTGCACCTATTGTCTATTGTCTATTGAGATCCTGAGATGCCCAATTGTCAAGATCCCCCTCTTGGCCTCACCAGTGAAATCTAAAGGAAAGCTTATGAAGCACCAGCTTGGCTCAGGAGCTGTTGGAAGGCTGTTCAATGACATCCATCTGCCTGAGGGGCTCCACTCTGGAATTGTTGTCAGGGTTTACTCCTGTAGTCTTCGTCTCTCCTGAGGCTGCCCATAAGATAGTGGGGCTATTTACCTATAGCTGGGGATCTGGTTTACGAGCACCGGGGTGTGTCTGCAGACCAGTGGGCTTGGGTGTTATGTGTTCAGGGGCCAGGCCTCCTCCCTGTCCTCTGTAGTTTTATCTGAGTCTGAAAGGAGTTCAGTTCCCATGTGTTGCTAGTGAGGAGACACTACATGAGGCCTGCACACTCAGCTCTCTTCATGAGACTGATAGCCAGTGGTGGAAGTTGAAAGTGCGAGCAACAAGCACTACCCACTACACTATCACTAGATGTGTCACACCAACCATTTTGACACCATTAGAATACAACATGATTAGAGCATTGTTAACCAATAGAAGGCAGTGGTGAGCAGTGTACAGCAGGGTTTGATACTGGGCCCGCAACTGTTCACGGTGTACAGTAATGATTTTGAAGAGGGGACCGAGTGTAGTGTATTGAAGTTTGCTAAATTAAGTGGAAAAGCAAATTATGCAGCAGATGAAAGAAGCTGCAGATGGTGTGAATTTAGTTGGCTCCATCTTAGGTACTAGCCTACAAAGTACTCAAGGAGCGGTGTTTCGGAAAGGCAATGTCCATTATTTAGGACCTCCAGCACCCAGGGCATATGCCCTTTTATCACTTTTCTCATCAGGTAGGAGGTACAAAAGCCTGAAGGTACAATTCAGGAACAGCTTCTTCCCCTCTGCCATCCTAAATGGACATTGAACTCTACCTCACTTTTTTAATATATAGTATTTATGTTTCTTGCATGATTTTTAATCTATTCAATATACATGTACTGTAATTGATTTACTTATTTATTATTAATTTTTCCTCTTCTAGATTATGTATTGCATTGAACTGCTGCTGCTAAATTAACAAATTTCACGATACATGCCAGTGATAATAAATCTGATTCTGAGATGCAGAGAGTGTGCAGAGATGTAGATCGGTTAAGTGAATGGGCGAAAGTCTGGCAAATGGAGTACAACTTTAGTAAATGTGAGATCATCCACTTTGGTCGGAAAAATAAAAGATTCTGATTATTATTTATACAGAGGAGTTTGCAGTGTGCTGTTATACGTGGAGACTTGGAGTGCTTGTGCATAAATCAGAAAAGGTTGATTATTAAGCAGGCAGATGGAATCTTTGTTTGAATCTTTGAATCTTTGTTTCTAGAGGGTTGAACTTAAGAGCAGGGAGGTTTTATTGCAACTGTGCAGGGTACTGGTAAGGCTACATTTGAAATACTGTATACAGTATTGATCTTACTTGGTGATCTTATTGATCTTGGCTTTGGTGCAGAGGAGGTTCACCAGATTGGTTCTGGAGATGAGGGGTTTAAGCTGTGAGGAGAGATTGAGTCCCTGAGATTTTACTTGCTGGAATTCAGAAGAATGAGAGGGGAGCTTATCAAAACTCATAAGATTATGAAAGGGATAGATATGATTAAGGCAGAAAAGTTGATGTGAGGGGCTTGGCCTCAAGATTTGGGAGGAGTAGATTTAGGACAGAGATGAGGAAAACTGCTTTTCCCAGAGAGTAGTGAGTCTGGAATTTTCAGCTCAGAGAAGCAGCGAGGCAACCTCATTAAATAGATTTAAGATGCTTTTAAAGGAATTAAGAGCTATGGGGAAAAGGCAAGTAAATAGAGCTGAGTCCACTGTCAGATCAGCCATGATTTTATTGAATAGTGCAGGCTCGATGGGCCAGTTGGTTAACTCATAGAAACATAGAAAACCTACAGCACAATACAGTCCCTATTGCCCACAATGCTGTGCCAAACTTGTACTTACTTTAGAAATTACCTCGGGTTACCCATAGCCCTTTGTTTTTCTAAGCTCCATGTACCTATCCAGGAGCCTCTTAAAAGACCCTAATGTATCCACCTTCACCACAGTCACCAGCAGCTCATTCCACTCACTCATCACTCTCTGCCTTAAAAAAAAACAACTTACTCCTGACATCCCCTCTGTACCTACTTCCCAGCACCTTAAAATTGTGCCCTCTCAGGTTAGCCATTTCAGCCCTGGGGAGAAAAGCCTTTGACTATCCACATGATCAATGCCTCTCAATATCTTATACACCTCTATCGGGTCACCTCGCAACCTCTGTCGCTCCAAGGAGAAAAGGCCAAGTTCACTCAACCTATTCTCATGAGGCATGCTCCCCATTCCAGGCAACATCCTTTATAACCTTTATAAAGGTTGCTCCTCTGCAACCTTTCTATGACTTTCACATCTTTCCTGTAATGAGGCAACCAGAATTGAGCACAGTACTCCAAAGTGGGGTCTGACCAGGGTCCTATACAACTGTAACATGACTTTTTGGCTCTAGAACTCAATCCCTCAGTTGATGAAGTCCAATGCATCGTATGCTGTCTTAACCACAGAGTCAATCTGCAAAGCAGCTTTGAATGTCCTATGGACTCAGACCCCAAGATCCCTTTTGAGTTTCCACACTACCAAGAGTCTTATCATTAATACTATGGTCTGCTGCTCCTACTCCTTCTTTTATCTTAGAAATGATGAGAGATATACAATCAGGACTCTGTGTACTTGTGCAGAAATGGATTAAACAAAAGGTTAAGTAGGCAAATAATTGCAAGGGGAATTGCATACAGGAGCAGCAGCGTACTTGTATGAGCACATGGTGAGACCACAGCTTTTGTGTGAATTTTTGTCAGTCTTCTTGGGATGTCAGGACTAATGGGTGAATACACCCACCTGTACCTCCCCTCACCAGGCTCACCTATCATTTCTAGCTTGTACTCCTTACTCTCCTCCTCTTAATTGTTCTGGCTCCTTTCTCCTTCTTTTCCAGTCCCGATGAAGGGTCTTGGCATGAAATGCCAATTGTTTATTCCTTTCCATAGATACTGCCTGACTTGGTGAGTTCCTCCAGTATTTTGCATCTGTTATCCTGGATTTCCAGCATCTGTGTTAATGATGGGAGAATAGAGTGATTGGCCTTTTCTCACTACAGTTGAGAAATGGGCTTCCAGTGGTGGGGAACCCAGCACTAGGGGGTCACTGTCTGCGGTTATGTATTAGGACGAGATGAGGAGAACGTTCGGCAAAAAACGAATGGTAAACTTGAAATCATCCACATCTTGAAGCTAGATCATTGAATATTTCTGCAAGGAGCTGGATTTTGGCAGAGGACGTACTTTTTGCGGTAGTTTGTAAAATTCTGTCTTTCCCAGAACATGCTGGTGCAATTCTACACTGCCATCACCAAGAGCATTCTCACATCAGCTATCACTGTCTAGTTTGGTGCAGCTTCCTCTCACAATAGACAAAAACTACAGGAAACTGACAGGTCAGCAGAAAAGGTTATTGGCTGCTGCCTACCATCATTGCAGGACTTGTATGTGTCCAGGACAAAGATGCAGGCAGGAAAATTCATTGTGGACACTAACCACCTTACAAATTGCCATTTCCAAACGTTCTCTCCTGGAAAGTGCTAAAGAGCTATTAAAATACACCTGCACACCTTCTTAAAAGTGTCTTCCCCGGGCAGTTAATCTGATTAACCATTCTAGTTTGCTCCCCCACTCCCTTCTATCTATTACCCCCACTACAGCACACTAAACATTCTAAATCACTTTTGATCATGCTGTTTATGTTGTAGATACATGCTAGTGTTTATGCATGTTTTATTGCATATCTGTACTTTAACCTCTAGCTTTATTTATTTTTTATATAAAAGTTGAATTTTGTTTTATGTTGCACCCTGACCAACACACCACAACAAATTCCTAATACAGTACAAGTAAATGTATATGGTGAATAAAGTTGGTACTTAAAATCTTTGATGTACTTCCATTGGTTTAAGAGTCCAAGGGATGTGGCAAGAAAGCAGAAACAGGGAATTAAATTTGAATAATCTGTAGTGATTACATTGAATGACGGAGCAAGCTCAACAGGCCTATGTTTGATGTGTTCACTGTTAGCACCAGTGCAGCACAGCCAGATGCTGAGTTTCCATTGGATTGATTGTTGGATGTGGGGCTTTTCCTGTAAGGAGAAGCTGAGGGTGATTGGCCTGTTCTGAAGTTTAGAAGAGCATGAGAGAATCTCATTGAGATGTACAACACTCCGATAAAGTGAGATCCACAATGAACAGGTGACTGCAGAATACCATTTCAGCTGGAGCTTTGAACTGCTGCTGGTCTGGGAGTGTAGACTTCAGCTGATGGCTGATGATAATCCTGCAAGTGTATCGTTGGTTAATCACTATCTCTTCATTTGTTTCTTTTAACTGTAATATTATTTATGCTATAAATCTGTTTTTATGCAAATAACACAGCTATGCACCAAATATGGCAATGATCTCATCAACTCAGAGGGTTGTTTTTGGTTTGATATTGTCCCTTCATTTGTTTTCTAAACATTGCTTTTGTATTTTCTCAAGAGTTGTAGCACAGAATGAAAGACGGGAGGAGTGGACTTCACTACTGACAACAATTAAAAAGCTCTTCATCCAGTACCCAGTGTTGGTGCGGTTGCAAGAAACAGGTAATAATGGAAGTGGGGGCAATAAACAACACAATTGCTGATTGCATTGGAAATACCTCTAGAGTAGCAAGATCCATGCAGTTGTTGTTAAAATGCATGCTTTTAGAACAGCTGTGACTTGAACTCAGAAACTTTTCCATTTACATAGAACCTAGAATATAGAACAATACAGCACAGTAGAGGCCATTCTTTTAACCTACTCTGGGATCAATCTAACCCTTCCCTCCTATATAGCCTCCATATTTTTTTTATATTATTGATATGCCTGTCTAAGAGTTTCTTAAATGCCCCTAATGTATCTGCCTCTACCACTAACACTTACAGTGAACACTCTGTGTTGTGAGTGCATGGAGAAGAAAAAAAACTAATCTGTGACATCCACTCTTTCCTCCAAACACCTTAAAATTGCCCCTGTGTAAAAAGTTTCTGGCTACCCACACAATCTGTACCTCGTCATCTTGTACACCACTATCAAGTCACCTCTCATCCTCCTTTGCTCCAAGAGAAAAGCCCCACCTCATTCAACCATTCCTCATGAGACATGCTCTCTAATCGAGGCAGCATCTTGATAAATCTCCTCTGTACACTCTTCTAAAGCTTCCACATCCTTCCTAGAATGTCACCAGAACTGAACACAATATTCCAGGTGTGGTCTAACCGGGGCTTTATCGAGCTGCAGCATTACCTCATGGCTCTTGAACTCAAATCCCTCACTAATGAAGGCCAAACCAGTTTACAGCATCTTAATAACCCTATCAACAAAAGTATTTACTAAGAAAATTAACAATCATTACTTACTTGTGGAGTTTTGTGAGGGACTATTCATCATCAAATTAAAATCTTGATATAATCTACTATCACTGCGGACACTACCTACCAGGTAGACCTACCATCCCTTTTCTGAGGAAAAACCTTTCTGGAAAAGTTCTGTAAGGCTATTAAAACAAAAGAACTTCCTTCTTTTGTTCAGTTGGGTTCACCCATCTTCAGTTCAGTAGGGTTTACATTCCACCCAATGTGTTAAACCCTTACTCATTCTACTATTTGGACCACTGCTTTCTTTTTATCCTCAGATGGTTTTCCACATGCTCAGAACTCTACAGCAGCCCAAGGGAACTACTTAGAGGCCATCAACCTTTCGTTTAATGGTGTGTATTTACATGCTCTTTGGCTTTGTTTATTGGGGACTGAACTGACTAATTAAGGACTCAGTGGGTTGAGCAGCATTTCTGAAGGGTAAAGGAATTGCAGATGTTTTCAGAGTGAGACCTTGTACCAGGACTATGACTTTGATGCAGGGTCACTTGTGCCTCTTGACTTGGTAGGTAAATGGATGGAGGCACCAGAAGATAACCCAGTTAAAATAGGAATGGCCAGTTAGTTATTTCTTGATTTGTGAATGCTGGTTAGGATTGTAGTTACACACCACACCAGATAGGAGAGGAGGAGATGACCCAGTAATCCCATCCCCTGGTTGCTATCACAGAGATTCTGTTGGAGTGAATCTGGATAAAGATTCAAATTCAGATTAATTTATCACATCTGCTTTGAAGCATGCAGTGAAATCTGTTGTTGCGTTAACAACCAACACACCTAATGATGTGCTGGGGGTAGCCCGCAAGTTTCTTCACACATTCTGTTGCCAACACAGCATGTCCACAATGCTCAACAGAACATCACAGGCCACAACAAAACAACATATCAAGTGACAAAGCAGCAACTGTGAAATAACTCTTGAGTCAGGTTCCTTTTGGGTGTACTTGGGGGTCAAGTGTAATTCACACTGCACAGAGGTTTACATGGCTATTAATGGGTTCTGTAATTGGGGTGCGATGGAGACAAGAATACAGGGTGGCTGCTAAGGGTCTCAGCCTGAAATGTTGACTGTTTATTCCTCTCTATAGATGCTGCTTGACCTGCTGAGTTCCTCCAGCATTTGTGTGTTGCTCTGGATTTCCAGCAACTGCAGATGCTCTTGTGTTTATGACTGTAAAATGCTCTGTAACGAGTAAGCATTTCTACAGTGCTATTGTCTAACCTAGTGAATATGGTGGACCATGAGAGAGTGCAGGCAGTCTCTTACAATCTCCTGTGACCCTGAATGTGAGGGGTTTCTTGATTGCCTTGTACATAATAGTGTAAAGTGTCTATGCTGGAGATTTGTTGTGTTTTAATCCCTGTTAATTGGGATGCCTCCTCTGAATGTGTAGAATTTGTGCAGGCTTACTTGCACTCTTTCAACAGGCACAAGGTCCATGGTTCAGGATATGCTGTGATCCTGAGTATTGCAGCATCCTTCAGTAATCCAGTGAAGTGCCACCACTACGGAAAACAACACTCAAGCAACTGATTTAATATGTTGCCACATATTATTTGTGCTTTACTTCTGTTCTGTAGATTTTCATTAAAATCTTGCCTCTTCTCATTTAGTGTTTGATAAGCATTACATAAACAGAAACTTTGACCGCACTGGACAGATGTCTGTTGTTATCACACCGGGGGTAGGAGTGTTCGAAGTTGACCGGCTGCTGATGATTCTCACCAAACAGCGGATGATCGACAATGGTGAGGTTTGTGATTACTGAAACCCTGTGTTTCCTTTGGTGTATCGTATAAAAGGACTAAATAATGGGAACATTTGAAAATGTCACATCTCCTAATAGTTTGATCTATATTTTGCATTTTAAACAAAACAGTTTGGTTCATGTTTAGTATACGAGTAATTCACCACTTGATAACAGTATGTTTATTAGAGGTGCTTCCAGGATGATCCTATACATATACAACCCTGAGATTCATTTTCTTGTGGGCATTTGTAATAAATACAAAGGAACACAATAGAATCAATGAAGACATACACAACAAAGACGGACAAACAGCCAGTGTGTGAAAGACAATAAACTATGCAAATACAAAAAGGGGAAACATTTATAATATAAATAAATAAGCCATAAATATCGAGAACGTTATCTGTAGACTCCTTAAAAGTGTGTCCATAGGTTGTGGAATCAGTCCAGTATTGGGGTACGTGTCGTTATCCCTTCTGGTTCAAGAGGCTGATGATTGAGAGGTAATTCAGGTTCCTGTACCTGAAGGTGTGAGCTCTGTATCTGTTGGCAGCAGCGAGAAGGGAATACAGCATTACAGTCCATGTAATACAATATTTCAGTCTTGGTAACATCTTGTACATCTCCTCTGCATCTGTTCCACGACTTTCCTGCAATGACATTGTGCAAAAGTGTACGCAGTACTCAAGCAGTCATCGGGTATATTTAAAACGGAGGTTGATAGGTTCTTGATTAACTGGGGCATCAAAGGTCATGGACAGAAGAATGAGGTTGAGAGGGATAATAAATCAGCCATGATTGAATGGTGAAGCAGAGACAAAGGGCCAAATGACCTAATTCTGTTCCTATTTTTCATGGTTATGGTCTGTAGTCCAGCTAGTGTAGTCTATAGGTCTGACATCACCTCTGAGGTCATGTTTTCAAAACCTTGGTTCAGAAATGCTTGTCTTTTTCTTGATCTGTGGACAAACACCCCAAGTTCCTTCTGCCTCACCATGCTGCTTGATACCTTCCTGTTAGCTGTGTATTCCTTTTTTTTGTTGCACCTCTTCATTCTGCAGAACCTCTATATAAGTTCAATCACAAACAAGAGAAAATCTGCAGATGGTGGAAATCCAAGCGACACTCACAATATTTCACTTTCTGTGTAATGTAAGCACAGGTATTAACCTAGAAGAAAGAGACAAGGTTTTCTTTTTTTTGTAATTTATTTTTTTTATTGAAGTTCATCATTAAACAAACATTTCCATAAGATGTGTTTCAGACATTGTACATATATATCATATAATCATATATATCACAAATCTCCACAAAGTATTTATCTGAGGTACACACTTATAGAAAAGAGTGGAGAGAAAAAACAAGCAAAAGGGAAGAACTATGTACAAGTAGGGAGTGATCTTTTGTTTTTACAACAGATTCATTGATTTGTGAGAATAAAGTCAGGCCTATGAGGCATTATTTAGTTAAACCATTTTTCCCAGTATGAATCAAATTGTTCTAAATTGGATAAAATTCTCTTACGTTTGATTGGATTTAATAGCCCATTGACGTTAAATGAAATGAATTTTACCTTGTCCTTAGCCATCTGTATTTATCTGTCAATGTACCATTGAAATTAGAATAAAACTTAATCGATCTACTCCCTGAACAAATAAGAACCAAGAAACGCAGATAATAACAAAAATGGCAACGAACGTGTGATTCCAAGGCTGAGGTCTCTTGTAGATGACCCTGTGTTGAGCAAGAGGAAATGTCTAGCTGTGGGGGATAACCCCCTTCCTACTTGTGAGTTGAGGGCCCCCAATGCAGTATTCATAAAAGTCAGTGAACATTACACAGAAAAGATTTCCCTGTGTACTCCTCCTGTATGTACATACACTCACATTACATATGTGTGTGTGTGTATGTATGTATGTATATATATATTCTCATTTTTGTGGGGGAAAAGGAGTAAGTGAGCAAATAAAGAATAACAACTAAGTAATATAAAATCCACATTATAATAAGTATTTCTCAAGATAGGTATATCACCGTGTACTTTTGCTTTCATTTAGCTTCTCAACATTTTTAAAGTTAGCTAAACCTTATGGCTCTTCTGAAGGGGGTGAGGACTGCCTTTGGGAAACTCCCGGTCTCTTCCTGATATATTTCTCTCGGCCTCCTCCCATCTCCTGCCTTCTCAATTCTCGCACTATTTCCCAAGCGGAGCGGGACAGTTCCTCAGTCAGGCTTTCCCTCATTTTGGTGACACTGACGGGCAAACCTCTGGCCTTCATGTCTGTAGTCGCCTCTTCCACCATCTGGTACAACCACGTCCCGTTGTCATAAAACACTTGAAATTTTGCAGGGTACGTAGTTTGAAATCTAATCTCATTTTGCTTTAGTACTCGCTTTACTTCAGAGTATTCTTTGTGTTTCTGCAGGACCACTGGGTGGGGGGGGGGAGGGTAATCTTGGTCGAAATATATTAATTTATCGTCGAAAAACACTCTTCTTACCCCAGGCCCTTTGTAGAATCTGCTTCTTTGTGCTGTACCGAAGGAATTTAATTATTATAGAGCGTGGCTTTCTGTCCTGGGTAGGTTTCGGCATCCTCTCGATTTCCAGCTGATCTTCCGAGGGAAGATCCAGTGCGTCCGGCAGTAGCTTTTCGACAAACTCCGTCATAGGTGAGCCCTCCGCTCCTTCGGGAACATTGTAGATTCTGATATTTTTCCGCCGTGATCTTCCCTCCAGATCAAGCAGTTTACTTTCTTGGTGATGTAATATTTTTATTGTCTTACTCAGTATCTGTTCCACGTTTTGAACGCGATCTTCCACCTTCTCGATTTGAGTCTCTGCCACCGCTATTTTTTCTATTAACTCTGCCTTAATATCCCAGAGCTGCTGCTTTATTTCTTTCTGGACTTCAATTATTTCTTTCAGGATTACGGAAATATTCGCCGCTTCACCTGAATGAGGCCCAGTAGCTTCCTTGCTTGCATGCGGTTGGGTAGGAGAGCCGCTCGCTGCACTCCTCTCGGACGCAGGCTCCACAGTGTTGCTTTTTTAATTTCCATTCCTTTTCCCCATTCTTGCCCCTCTTTTCAGTTTTCAAAAATTATTATATTTGATGGAATAACAGGGCTTAATACGCGTTTTTCCGGAGGAGCTAGAGACTTAAGCTGCCATTCTCGATGATGACGTCACCTGAACCCCTAGACAAGGTTTTCAATGAGCAGTCACAATTGTTCCACTTCATAAGTAATTACCTCATGTTCTTAAATGTATTGCAAATATCTAGCATTCACCTGCTTCCAGTCCACTAAGTGTGGATTACACTTAGTGGCCACTTTATTAGGTACACCTGTTCGTTAATGCGAATATTTAATCAGCTAATCATGTGGCAGCAACTCAATGTGTAACAGCATAAAGACATAGTCAAGAGGTTCAGATACAAACAAGAGAAAATCTACAGATGTTGGAAAATCCAAGCCATACGTACAAAAATGTTGGAGGTACTCAGCAAGCCAGGCAGCATCTGTGGAAAAGAGTAAACAGTCGATTTTTTTGGGCTGAGACCCTTCTTCAGATGAAATGTTGACTGTTTATTCTTTTTCATAGATGCTGCCTGGCCTGCTGAGTTCCTCCAGCATTTTGTGTGTAACCTTCTGCACCTTCTTGCCATCTAAAGTTTTCTTCCTTGCACTATCAATTGTATCAATTTTAAAGGTTTTTAATCAAGTTCCCTCTATTCAAGTCTAAGTTATTAATGAATACTACAACTAACAACTAACTATAACTAAACCATATGGAACCTAGTCAAGCACTGAGACACTCAAAGAGCCATCCACCGTCAACAGGGGTGCATACACAGGATAGCATGGTAGTGCAACATTTTATAGTGCCAGCAATCACTGATCAGTTCAATTCGCACTGCTGCCTGTAAGGAGTTCGTATGTTCTTCCCATGACTGCGTGGGTTTCCTCCCAAAGACGTTCAGTTAGTGTTAGTAAGTTGTGAGCTTGCTACATTGGTACCAGAAATGTGGTGGCACCTGCGGGCAATCCTGACAGATCTGATTTGATACAAATGATGTATTTCACAGTATGTTTTGATGTTTCAGTGTATAATGTATGTGACAAATAAAGCTAACCTTATTATCTTTTAGCTCTGCCACTGAGTTTCCACTCTCCTCACACTTTCTGACTGAGTAAAGGTTTGGCCTCTGGTATCTGATGGAACCTTCAGGAGGAGGTCCTTTAAGCTTGTCATGGGGGAGGTAGTGGGAATAAGCTCTCATGACCTAGTAAATAGTCCCAATGTTACATGTCTTCAATAGTCTCTGACAACCAAGTCCAGCTACTGACCTTCACATGTGGCTTAGCTACTCAGCCTGGGGAAACTGTCTATTGACAGGAGAAGAGACAAAGGTGGCACCTTGAAACCAGTCACCGGGCAGATGGAGCTCATCAGCTGTGGTTGGCAGTTCATCTAGGAGAAGGAAAACTCTGATCTTAAGCTTCCACTGCCTTGCGGCTATACCCACTCATGGGTAAGGTTTTCGGAGTAAACCCCAAGGGGAAAAATCCAGAGCTGGAGTCCCTAAAGGGACGTTGAGTTCAATGCTGACTGGTGCCAAACTGTATCAGACTCTGCTGTTCCTTTGGATCATTAGATGCTTGGAGAGGAGCCTACTACATGAGCAACAGCTTGGTCTCCATATCGTACTGCCCTGGGTTGCATATCACATACAGTAGACAGCTAGAACACAACATCCATGGTCAACCCCAACCAACTGAGAGCCTCACCAGAGCATGGGGCTACTTGGACATGTATGTGTATGATTGGAGTGTAGCTCTTTAGATCTCAGTCCCACAGCTTGCCAATGCTCAGTCCTATATGTTGATTGCCTAATGATCCCTGGCAGCCAAACTTGCTCAACATACCCCATGTTTTGAGGAGAGCTGTGTTACTCTGTTAATGTTAAATCTCTGATATTTTTCCTTTTGATGCTTAAAACAATTTCCTGATGGTCTCTACTTCTGTTGCCTAGGTATCGGTGTTGACCTGGTGTGTATGGGTGAGCAGCCTCTTCATGCTGTGCCCTTGTTCAAGGTGAGTGAGGCTGTGTGAATAGTCCATATGACATAGGAGCAGAATCAGGCCATTTGGTCCATCATGGTTGATATATTGTCCCTTTCAAATCAATATTCCTGCCTTCTTCCTGTAAACTTTGACATCCCTACTAATCAAGAACCTATCATTCTCCACTTTTTAAAAAAATACACAGTGACTTGGCCTCCAGCTGTCTGTGGCAATAAATTCCACAGATTTACCCCCTCCGTTAAAGAAATTCCTTTACATTTCTGTTTTAAAAGGATGATCGTCTATTTTGAAGCAATGCCTTCCGGTCCTAGCCTCCCCCACTATAGGAAACATCCACTCCATGCCTAATCCCTTTAGGCCTTTCAATATTTGATAGGTTTCAATAAAATTATCCCTCATTCTTCTAAACTCCAGTGAGTATGTCCCCAGAGACATTAACCTTTTGCTCCCCATTTAGAAAATAGCCTACACCTTTATTCCTTCTACCTAAGTACATGACCATACCTTTTCCTACACTGTATTCCACCTGCCACTCCTTTTCCCAGCCTCTTACTGCAGACTACCTGCTTCTTCAATACTATTTCTGTATCGTTCACAAACAGCCACAAAGCCATCAATTCTATCATCCAAATCATTGACATATACAAAGAAGTGGTCCAAACAGTGACATCTGTAGAACACCACTAGTCACTGGCATCCAACCAGAAAAAAAACCCTTTATTCCCACTCTTTGCCTCCTGCCAGGCAGCTAATTTTCTATCCATGCTAGTATCTATTCTGTAATACCATGGGTCTTATCTTGTTAAGCAGCCTCATGTATAGCACTTTGTCAAAGACCTTCTGAAAATTCAAGTACACAACATCTACTGACTGTCCCCAGTCTATCTTGCCTGTTCTTTTCTTAAAGAATTCCAATAGATTTGTAAGGCAAAATTTCCCATGCTGATTTTGGCCTATTTTATCATGAGCCTGCAAGTACCCTGAAACCTCATTCTTAATAAAGGACTCCCAACATCTTCTTTACCACTGAAGTCAGGCTGACTGGCCTGTAATTTTTTATCTTGTCTCCTCCCTGCTTAAAGAGTGGAGTCTTATACAAAATTATAATCTTGTATAGACATCATCATAAACATTGGCATAAAGAATTAGTATGAATGGTCTGTACCTGTGCTGTGTACACAGTGAAATAGTTTTGTAACATTGGAATCATTTTTAGACTCTGACTTTTATCACCCTTCATATCATCTTGACTCAAAAGATCTAAGGTTAGAGTTAGTTTCCATATCTCTTATTGAAAGGAGGATGGCATTCAGTCTGTCTAACCTATGGTAGTTCTCAGTAAACCTGTTCCCTACTCATTTTCCCTGTAATGTTTTCTCCCTACATTACCATCAGTTCCTGTAGACTTGGGGTAATTCACAGTGGCCAGTGAATCTAATGATCTAATCTGTAAGAAAGAGCAAGGGAGGGAAATTGGTGGAAGTAGAGTATAAGTCCCTCCATAGTATTGTGCTCTGCTGTAGAAATAATGAATACTTGTGTAAACAGTATTGGAATAAGTGTGGCCAAAGCTGCCTTCAAGGCAAGTTCATAGAGTGTATTGAAGGTGGTTTCTTGAAGAAAGAACTAGCCAGGGAGCAACATGTTTGCCATTGATAACTGATTCAAGACCAGGATTAGTTTATGATTTCATATTAGAAGTTTGGAGTAAATTTGTTATCAAAGGATGTATACTGTGTGTCACCATACACTACCTTGAGACTATTTTCTTGCAGCTATTCACAGGAAAGTAAATAAATACAATAAAATTTATGAAAACTAAATAACAAAGTCTGACAATCAATGTGCGGAAGAGAACAAATCATGCAAATAATTTAAAAAAGTTAATAAATAGTACTGTGAGCATGAGTTGTAGCATACTTGAAAGTGAGTCTATAAGTTGTGGGGTCAGTTTAGTGTTGGGGTGAGTGAAGTTACTCAAACTGGTTCAGGAGCCTGATGGTTGAGGGGTAACAACTGTTCCTGACCCTGGTGGTGTGAGCATTGAGGCTCCTGAACCTCCTCTCTAATGCAGCAGCAGTAAGAAGAGAGCATGGCCTGGTTGGTGGGCGTCCTTGATGATAGATGTTGCTTACTTGTGGCAGCGCTCCATGTAGATGTGCTCAGTGATGAGGAGGACTTTCTGTCTGATGGACTGGGTTGTAACCACCACATTTGTAGACTTTTCAGTTCCTGGGCTTTGGTGTTTTCATACCAGGCTGTGATACAACCAATCTAAAAAGAGATGATACCTAGGGAGATGAATGATTATGATTTGATAGAATTTGCTATTCAGCTTCACTTTGAGAAATTTGTGTCTGAAACCTGTGTCTGAAATAGATATTAAAAGAAAGGTGCAAGCTTCAGGTGTGTGTTGTATACATTGAAACATGGAATAAAATGCATCATTGTGTTAACAGCCAATGCACCCGAAGTAGGTTAATATTATCCTCTGTATTTTGTATTCCTTTGGAGTTTTGTGTGTTTTGTTGGTGTGAAGTATTTAACTCCTCCCTTATTAACAGCTGCACAATCGAAACATCCCTGGGGATTCTCGTCTGGGTGACGACTACAACATTCCTCACTGGATAAACCACAGGTAGGTGATCCTTGCGACGGTGCTTCCATTACTCAGTGGCTGGCATAAGTGGATGTGGCTGTGACAGCAGTAAACTCGGCACTATCAGCGCTGTGGCTCTGTGTTGGCTCTTACTCTGTCAGAAGGTCAGCTGTTGAAGGCGTGGATCTGAGTTGTGGAGGGAGGAGGCTTTATCCTAGGTCAGTGCTTGGTACAATATTGGGTGCCACGCTATCAAAGGTGGTATCTCCAGATGAGATGATAAACCAAGACCATGTCTACCATGGGTAGATGTTTAAAAAAAGCCTTGACTCAATTTAAATGAAAACAGGTGATGCTGTTGCTAGTGTTTAATCTTCAACCAATGCCACATGAATTATCTTGTGCATTGATATTGGTGGGACTTTGCTATATTTCTTACAATTGCTACAGTGAACACACACAAAGACTTTGACTATATTTTGTGCACTGAGCCATCAGGTTCTAAACAAAAGCATGCTTTTTTAATATATAAATAGATGGGGAAGTGGAAGGGTGAGTTAGTAAGTTTTCAGAGAACATGTAGGTTGGTGGAGTTGTGGACAGTGTAGAAGGTTGTAGGTTACAACGGGACATTGACAGGATGCAGAACTGGGCTGAGAAGTGGCAGATGGAGTTCAACCTGGCAAAATGTGCAGTGATTCACTTTGGAAGGTTGAATTTGAAGGCAGAATACAGGATTCTTAGCTGTGTGAGTGGGAGGCGAGGAGAAAGGATCTTGGAGTCCATGTTCATAGATCCTGCAAAGTTGTCATGCAAGTTGATAAGGGTTGTTAAGAAGGTGTATGATATGCTGGCCTCTCATTGGTCAGGAGTTGGAGTTCAAGAGCTCCGAGGTAATGTTGCAGCTCTATAAACTCCTGGTTAGACAACCCTTGGAATATTGTGTTCAGTTCTTGTTGCCTCATAGGAAGGATATGGAAGCTTTAGAGAGGCTGCAGAGCATACTTACCAAAATGCTGCCTGGATTAGAGAGCTTGTCTTATGAGGACAGGTTAAGTGAGCTAGGGCTTTTCTCTCTGGAATAATGACAGATGAGAGGTGACTTGATAGAGGTGTACAAGATGTTACGAGTTGTAGGTTGAGTGGATGACCAGAGACCTTTTCCCAGGGTGGAAATGGCTAAAATAAAGGGCATAATTTTAAGGTGTTTGGGGGGAGATGTCAGAGGTAAATATTTTACAGAGTGGTGGGTGTGTGATATGCCCTGCCAGTGGTAGTGATAGATTCATTTGGGACATTTTTAACAAAAAAAGGACTCTTAGACTGGCACTTGGATAGTAGAGAAATGGAGGGCTATGTAGGAAGGAAGAGTTAGAATAATCAGAGTAGGTTAAAACTTTGGCACAATGTTGTGAGCTGAGGAGACTGTACTGTGCTATAGTTTTCTAGGTTCTGTTTTTGTTTAACCTTCATCTCTGAGCAATTAATTGGAAGGTCAAGAATCTGCTTCCTGTGTTTCTGGAAGGCTTCTTCCCCTCCATACCCAGATGCCACCCAGCACCAACATAAGGGGAGAGGGTCACCAGCTTCAGAGCTCCTACCACTCCACTTTGATGCAGCAAAGGTGACTGTTCCATCAGGATAGAGTGTGAAGCACAGGACTGGAGACCACCAATGTGTGAAACATTATTGTTGGGCATGGACAGGAAGGTTAAGTGGATCTGCTTCCCTGCCGGAAAAGGTGAGATGTGATGGTTAAATGTGGATGAAGGCCCTGAAACTGAGCAGTTTCAAATCCACCAGTCTATCCCAGGTTGGGCCAAGACTTGGCAACACATTCCAACCTATCTCAGATCCCTGTTCAATTTTGGACAAACCTCCCACAATTCTCTGTATATGTTCATATTGTGACAGACCCACCCTTCATACCTGTACATTTTGACTGGGTTTTAACTGGTGATATGGAGAGGCAAGAGGAAGAGAGGTAAACTTGTGAGAGATGTACAGGAACAGTGAAATATTAGAAATCCTACAGCACCATACAGGCCGGCCCACAAAGCTATGCTGAACATGTCCTTACTATGGAAATTACCTAAGACTCTTGGCAGTGTGGAGGATCAGAGCGATCTTGGGGTCCGAGCCCATAGGGCACTCAGAGCTGCTATGCAGGTTGACTCTATGGTTAAGAAGGCATATGGTGCATTGGCCGTCATCAACCGTGGATTGAGTTTAGGAGCCGAGAGGTAATGTTGCAGCTATATAGGACCCTGGTCAGACCCCACTTGGAGTACTCTGTTCTGGTCGCCTCACTATAGGAAGGATGTGGAGTCCATAGAAAGGGTGCAAAGGAGATTTACAAAGATGTTGCCTGGATTGGGGAGTATGCCTTATGAGGATAGTTTGAGTGAACTCGGCCTTTTCTCCGTGGAGCGATGGAAGACGAGAGGTGACTGACAGAGGTGTATAAGATGATGAGAGGCATTGATTGTGTGGATAGTCAGAGGCTTTTTCCCAGGGCTGAAATGGTTGCCACAAGAGGACATATGTTTAAGGCGCTGGGGAATAGGTACTGGGATGTCAGGGGGAAGTTTTTTACTCAGAGAGTGGTGAGTGCATGGAATGGGCTGTTGGTAACGGTGGTGGAGGCAGATATGATAGGGTCTTTTAAGAGACTTTTGGATAGGTACATGGAGCTTAGAAAAATAGAAGGCTATGGGTAAGCCGAGTAATTCCCAAGGTTGGGACATGTTCGGCATAACATTGTGAGCCGAAGGGCCTGTATTGTGCTGTAGGTTTTCTATGTTTCTGTGCCACTTCTCAGCCCAGTTTTGCATACGCTCAATGTCCCGTTGTAAGCTCTGACAGCACTCCACGCTATCCACAACACCCCCAACCTATGTATCATCAGCAAACTTAGTAACCCATCCCTCCACTTCCTCATCCAGATCATTTATAAAAATCACTAAGTGTAAGGGTCCCTGTTAGCAAGCCAATTCTGGATCCACAAAGCAGTGTCCCCTTGTATCTTATGCCTCTTTACTTTCTCAATAAACTTTGCATGGGGTATCTGATCATGTGCCTTGCTGAAATCCATATACACTAAATCTATTGCTCCACTCTCATAAAAAAAATTCAATCTAGCTCGAAAGCCTTTGACCTGCCTTTGACCAAGCCGTGCTGACTATTCCTAATTATATTATGCCTCTCCAAATGTTCATAAATACTGCCACTCAGGATCTTCTCCATCAACTTACCAACCACAGAAGCAAGGCACTCTGGTCTATAATTTCCCAGGCTATCTCTACTCCCTTTCTTGAATAACGGTACAACATCCGTGACCCTCCAATTCTCCAGAACCTCTCCCGTCCCCATTGATGATGCAAAGATCATCAACGGATGCTCAGCAATCTCTTCCCTCGCCTCCCACTGTAGCCTAGGGTATATCTCGTCCGGTCCTGGTGACTTGTCCAACTTGATGCTTTCCAAAAGTTCCAGCACATCCTCTTTCTTAATATGTATATGTTCAAGCTTTTCAGTCCACTTTAAGTCATCCCTACAATCACCAAGATCCTTTTCTGTAGTGAATACTGAAGCAAAGCATTCATTAAATACCTCTGCTATCTCTTCCGGTTCCATACACACTTTTCCACTAACACACTTGATTTGTTGTATTCTTTCACATCTTATCCTCTTGGTCTTGCAGAATACTTCAGGGTTTTCCTTAATCCTGCCTGCCAAGGCCTTCTCATGCCCCCTTCTGGCTCTCTTAATTTTATTCTTAAGCTCCTTCCTGCTAGCCTGATAATCTTCAAGACCTCTATCATTACCTAGTTTTTAGAACCTTTTGTAAGCTTTTCTTCTTGACTAGATTTACAACAGCCTTTGTACAATACGGTTCCTGTACCCTACCATCCTTTCCCTATCTCATTGGTGTTACGTACCCCGTAACTGGGTCACTTACCAGCAAAGATAGAGAGGTCCGTTGAAGTCTGATGGTACTATTTTTAATGGTATTTATTGATAAAAATACACAAAAATAATATCAATGCAAACGTATAATATAATATACATCGTCAATACTAAATCTAAAAGCGCGGGTGTAATAATAATAAGAAATAGCATTGTCTAGGGGATAATGTATTGTCCGATGGAAATATAAAAGTCACTTTAGTTCATTCAAGTTGCAGCTTTTGGTTGGAGAGAGAGACGGATTAAAACTTGCCCATTCCTTTTATGATGTCGATCCTTGGAGAGTCGTTGGGGCTGATTTCTCCTTTAGCTAAGCCACCTTCCGTGGTAGGGCCTCAATCCCGGGGCAACGGGAAAGAACACACGTGGGCCCTCCACCGGCTATCGCTATTAAACGCCGTCACGGAACTTCTAGCGTTTCTTCTGGTGCGTCTCAAGGGCTGTTCCCCAGACCCTCTTTTATCCTGACTCACAGGGTCTCAGATGTCAATCAGGGTGGAATGATGCCATCCCCCAACCATCCCATGTTGCCTGAGGGCTTCCATGAAGTACAGTATTCAATACGCAATTCCGTCTCCAAGAGACAATCGCTTTGTATCGCTTGGGCCAGGACATTCCAAATGTCTCTCTCTCATTTCCTGGGTCTCCTGACCTGACTTAATAGCGATCTTGTGATTCTCAAAAAGGAGGGGGGGGGGCACAGGCGTAATATTGGAATGTACCTATATAGAACTTCACGCAAATATCCCCTGAACATTTGCCACATTTCTGCCGTGCATTTCACTGAGAATATCTATTTCCAATTTATGCTTCCAAGTTCCTGCCTGATAGCCTCATACTTCCCTTTACTCCAATTAAACACTTCCTTAACTTGTCTGTTCCTACCCCTCTCCAATGCTATGGTAAAGAAGATAGATTTGTGATCACTGTCTCCAAAATGCTCTCCCACTGAGAGATCTGACACCTGACCAGATTCATTTCTCAATACCAGATCAAGTACAGCCTCTCCTCTTGTAGGTTTATCTGCATATTGTGCCAAGAAACTTTCCTGAACACATCTAACAAACTCCGCCCCATCTAAACCCCTCACTCTAGGGAGATGCCAGTCTATATTTGGGAAAATAAAATCTCCCACCACGACAACCCTGTTATTATTACACCTTTCCAAAATCTGTCTCCCTATCTGCTCCTCAATGTCTCTGTTACTATTGGGTGGTCTATAAAAAGTACCCAGTGGAGTTATTGACCCCTTCCTGTTCCTAACTTCCACCCACAGACAATCCTTCCATGACTTCCTCCTTTTCTGCAACCGTGACACTATCTCTGATCAGCAGTGCCATGCCCCCACCTCTTTTGCCTCCCTCCCTGTCCTTTCTGAAACATCTGAACCCTGGCATTTCTGTCCCTGAGCCATCCAAGTCTCTGTAATAGCCACAACATCATAGCTCCAAGTACTGATCCATGCTCTAAGCTCATCCTCTTTGTTCATAATACACCTTGCATTAAAATAGACACATCTCAAACCATCGGTCTGTGTGCATCACTTCTCTATCAACTGCATATTCTCCCTCTCGCACTGACTCCAAGCTTTCTCTATTTATGAGCCAACTACCTCTTCCTCGGTCTCTTCAATTTGGTTCCCTCTCCCCAGCATTTCTAGTTTAAAGTCTCCCCAGTAGCTGTTCAAACCTCTCTGCCAGAATATTGGTCCCTCTGGGATTCAAGTGCAACCCGTCCTTTTTGTACAGGTCACACCTGCCCCAGAAGAGGTCCCAATAACCCAGAAATCTGGATCCCTGCCCCCTGCTCCAATCCTTCAGCCACGCATTTATCTTCCACCTCCCTCTATTCTTATACTCACTGTCGCATGGCACAGGCAGTAATCCCGAGATTATTACCGTTGAGGTCCTGCTTCTCAACTTCCTTCCTAACTCCCTGTAGTCTATATTCAGGACCTCTGGCTGTTCTCCTTCCCACTTCAGGATATTGTGGATGCGATTGGAAACATTCTGGACCCTGGTACCTGGGAGGCAATCTACCATCAATATTTCTTTCATAATCGCCTGTCTGACCCCCTAACTATCGAGTCCCCTATGACTGCTACCATCGTCTTCCTTTCCGTATGCTTCTGAGCCACAGGGCCAGACTCTGTGCCAGAGGCACAGACACTTGCTGCCCCCAGGTAGGTCGTTT
This sequence comes from Hypanus sabinus, assembly GCF_030144855.1. Classification (NCBI taxonomy): domain Eukaryota; kingdom Metazoa; phylum Chordata; class Chondrichthyes; order Myliobatiformes; family Dasyatidae; genus Hypanus; species Hypanus sabinus. The sequence goes on along the minus strand of NC_082715.1, from coordinate 151,522,277 downwards.
CCCCCCCCCCGCCCCCCCCCAACAGTACTCAAACAGGAGTACTTATTGTTAAGGGGGACAGCCACAGGGGTATACTCTAGTATCTGACTCTTGCCCTTCCCACTCCTGACTGTTACCCACTTATCTGTCTCACAGGGCCCTGGTGTGACTACCTGCCTACAGCTCCTCTCTATCACCTCCTCACTCTCCCTGACCAGATGAAGATCATTGAGCTGCATCTCCAGTTCCATAACGCAATCCCTAAAGAGCTGCAGCTCAGCGCACCTAGCGCAAATGTGACTGTCCTGGAGACTGGGAGGCTCCAGGACTTCCCACATCTGACACTGAGCACAGAACACCAGCCTCACACACATACTTCCTGTCTATATTCTACGCAGGGACCTACCTCACTTCGATCCGTTATCGCCAAAGCATCCTTCTCTGTCTCCCTCTGCTCTGCACCCACTCTGTAAAGCTGTCTCCTTTAAACTCTTCTCGCTGTTCTAACTAGCTGACGTCCACACACTTGCACAGTCGTGCCTTGATCAAATCGCTTAAGAAATAACCATCTCCTTTTAATCTCTTCTTGCTGTTGTAACCGACTGACGTCCATGTGCTTGCACAGTTGTGCCTTGATCTGCCACGCTTTCTTGAGAGTGAAGGGGATGGCGAGGCATAGAAGAAGTCATGGTCGTCCACTGCAACCAAGGAAACTCACAGTAGTGATGACTACTCAAACCACTGGACCCAGACTTCTGAGTTCAAGTGGAACTACTCCACTGCAATGGCTTCTCCACTTTAAAAATTCTCCTGCACAGTTTTCTTTGTCCAGTTCACCACATCTAAGGAACTGCACAGATCTAACTGTCATCATTGGGTATGATGGACAGCCACTCATGGGAAGAGAGGGAGCAGAAGGGCAAAGACTGGAGACAGGGAATGGGCTAGTTCTGGGTCAAATCCACCCAAACTCTGCACTGAAGAGCTTGAGATTATTCAGCACTTACGATTTCCATTTCATTGGTGCTTTTGTTAGATCAACAAGGTTTAGTTGGTTGGGAGATCCCTGTTAAAGTTCACAGTAAATTTATTATCAATGTAGGAATGTGTCACCATATATGGCCTTGAGGTTCATTTTCTTGCAGGCATTTACAGAAAAACAAAGACAGACAGTAGAATCAACAAGAACCTGTTCACAAGACAAAATCAACTCATGTACAAAAGAAGACAAACGGTGCAAACAAAAGTTAATAAGTAAATAAATTACATGAGTTGTAGAGTCCTCGAAAGTGAGTCCATTGGTTATGGAATGAGCTCAGTGTTGAGTGAAGTTATCCATGCTGGTTTAGGAGTCCAGAGGTTGATAGGTAAAAACTGTTCCTGGACCTGGTAGTGTGGGACCCAACGCTCCTGTATCTCCTTCCCAATGGCAGCAATGAGAAGAGAGTATGGCCTGGATGGATGCTGTTTTAATGTATCTGTGCTCCTTGTAGATGTGCTTAACGGTAGGGAGGGCTTTGCCTGTGATGGACTGGGCTGCAACTACCACTCTGTAGACTTTTCTGTTCTTGGGCATTGGTGTTTCCAGACCAGGCTAGACTCAGACTGACTGACTGATGGATGAACTGACTCAGTCTCTTCTGTTTACTTGCAGCTTTTACACTTCTCAGAGTCAGTTGTATTGTAATGGTTTCACTCCTCGCATCAAGCTGGCAGCAAGGAAGGTGAGTTGTGCATTGGTTGAGGCTGAAATATTAAAGCTTTCTCAAAATTTGAAGCATTGGGTTTAAAGATCTAACATGAGAGCCTTTGGCTACTCATCCATAATAACAGGTGGTTCTTATTTTGAAGTGCTTGAACAACTCAGTTTGGTGTAACAGTGTAAGAGTGATCCTTAAGTGGACTTGTTCAAGTCAAGTGTATGAAAGGGTGATAAATAACCTTACTGATGGGTTTAGATGAGTAAGGGCTGGTATGGAGTCATTGGACTGAATGGCCTATTTAAGACATATGACTTTTAGGTAAAAAGCACCAAGCTTATGCCAGATCAGCAGAGCCGGGCCTGACAGCTATTTGTTGCCTTTGTTCCCCTGGCTAAGTGAAGAGCAGTTTGAGCCAGGCTCCCTTTTGGAATGTGTGGTGGTGTTGTGGTAGTAGGGGTGTGATGAGTTTACTCAGTGGCCAGTGTAGGTGGTTTAAGGTGTGTCACTATTGTGAAAGGTTCTTGTTCAGATGGTTTAGACTCCTGCAACCTAGAATCTTGCCCAAGCTTTAATACTCATCTGGGTCACAGAAAGGGGCATCTAAATATGTTGCTATTGTGCCACTAAGGAGGATGTTTTGGAGTATGAATTTCTCGTCCAGTTTGTGTGGTCATTCAATTTAAACCTCTTGTATTGAAATTATTTTATTAAAGGCTGCAAACAGCTCCATCTCACATCTGCTCTGTTTCTGCAGACACCAGCAGAGAAAGGCAAGACTGATCGAGATAACGGTAAGTACTTGTAATCCCTCTCACTTGTCTGTAGTGATGGAGGCAAGTCCATGTGGGGACCTGTCAGTGATGTACTTGTTGAAATGAGCCAGTTGTTTATCTGGAGACTGATCAGCTTTCCACAGGGCTTTGATCCTTTCGAGCTGCTCCTGACCTGGCATTCTGCCTTTTAAATGAAGGGTTATTAAGCAGTAGTTGAGAGATTCACTAACAGCTGAAACATTTAACTTCACAGCCCCTCAGTTGTGACCAGGGATCCCAAATCAGGCCGGTTCTGTTTCTGGGCATTACATCAGATGCTAAAGCACCGTGACCATCTTTCCTCCCACACCAGCTGGAAGGGGAACACACTGTTTCTGCCCGACTGTGTTGATTTGTGAATAAAATAAAAAGCTGGGTAAGTTCAGCAGGTCAGGCAGCATCTCTAGGGACAGAAACTGAGGTGACTTTGATCAAAACTTTAGATCAATCTTGGCCCTTGGTGAAATTGGCCTTATTCTGATCTCAGATAATTGGATGATTTCCTGTGGGTTAAACATAGAACATTAAACATTACAACACAGTACAGGCCCATTGGCCCGCAATTTTGTGCTGACCTGCAGGCAGAATACATTCCAACCACAACCATGCTCTGCTGAGTGCCTGAGTTATTCCAGACTTGCTCACAGCAGGACTCGTGCATTAATCTTTAGTCTTTGGTGACACCAAGCAGGTCTGTGTGGGGTGAGGGAGAAGGGGAGGTCCCTGATCACATGGTGTTTGGACTCAGAAAAGAACATATCTGATATCTACACTGCTGAGTTGGCTGGTGGCTGGCAGATAGCTGAGGGTCTCTGTTAACCTTCAGCGTTCATTGGCCTGGAAGCACATCATGTCAAACCTGATCCACTGCCCAGTTCTTTGTAAGTTTACTGAGCACCAAATGCTTCTCCAAAGAAGTCTCCAATGCGATGAGGATTTCTGCTTCCAGCAGTCTTCTGGATAGAGAGAGATGCGCCCCAGCTGCCTCTGGGTGTGAATTAAAATACCATCTACTCTTCTTACACCCTTCCTCTCACTGCTTGAAGTCTGTCTACTCCAAGTGTTAAGTTGGTAGCTGTTCACTGTATTTCAACCCCTCCTTAACTGCATGAATCACCTCTGCTCTTGGTCTTGATTGTCAGGAGGCCAGGCTTTGATAGGTACAGGATGTGAGTGAGGGGTTTGGGTGGATATGCTCCAGGTGCAAGTAAGTGGGACCAGGCAGATAAGGTCAGCATGGACTAGATGAGCCAATCTAGCATTCTGTTCTGTAGTTCTCCATAACTCCCTGCTTGGACTCTTTGATTGGCTGATTAAGGCAAGTGTCCTGATAGCTTCCTTGTCTCGTTGATCTACCTGTATTCCTGCCTTCAGGACTTGTGGTCTTCTCTCCTGAAGCCGCCAGTCCCTTCTCTCTTTGCTTATGCCTGTCAGCTATTTCCCACCTCATTCGTCCCTCTGAATGCTCTCTTGTCCATACTGAGCTCCATCCACCACCATCTGCACCCCTCCCCAACCACTCCTCCTTTCAGTCTACAACTTCCTTCCACAGAATCTAAAGCCAGCACGAGGGATCTGCAGACAGTTCTGACACTGAAATCCAAAGAGGTGCTTACCACCAGATTTGGGGGCCCTGTACTCTGTGCCAAAAAGCTGGAGCAACCATTACATAGGAACACTGAGGCACAGAGGAAGGGGTGAGGACTGGTGGGGCAGATCAGCCACAGTCGTAGTGACTGACAGGGCCCGGTGTTCAGCAACTCCCTCATGTACATGTGAGGCCCCTTCATCTCAGCATCCATCAAATGCTGCTTTCCCCTGGGCCCCATTAGCTTTGATCTTTGGACCATTTCCAGTGGAGCCTCCTTCATTACGCCCTCAAAATGATTCCATCATTTGCCAGCCGGGACCTCCCTCTCATGAATCCATGAGCAGCAGACTTGATCAAATACTGCTTCCACAGATGGCTTGTGCTCTTCCTCAGAATGTTCCCCATTACCTTTCCAGCCTTGCTATTGGATAGACTGGCATAGAATTGTTCAGTCTCTCCTCCTTGTACTTTGTCACGTTAGTTCTGTGGCATGGAGTGTAGAACGTGGAGGTGTGGGGTCAGACCCAGATGTTGGGTGTGGGACCTAGACCCCGACATCAGGTGTGGGGCGGGGAGAGGAGGGAGAGTTCAGACTCCATTTCCTGAGTAGTCTTTCATCTTCACTGGACCTTTCAAAGGTGTTAGATCTCCAAATTTCCTTTCTCACTCTTGTCCAATATTTCACCATGATTCTCCTTCATCGGTTTTTTTCCTTCCCTTTTGAGAAGGTGGACAGCAGGATTATTTTTGGAGCCCTGTCTTGCATCTCTACAGGTGGACCTGTAAGTCCATCTGGAGTTACTCTTTATGTATTTATTGAGATTATTGGTTCCCCACCAATGTATTTCTTCCCTCTGTGCTTCCCGGGTTCCCTTCTAATTTCGCCTATGCATCTTGGTTTTCTTAATACATTTGCCATGGACATGGTCCTCTGTCCATACTTTTTGGAGTTGGGTTGATGTCCAGATCAGTGACTCACAACCTCCTGGCCGTAGCCATTCTAACGGATGGCCTGTTGAACTGCCTCATTACAGGGAACATTGTGCACTTTCCCCACTCCTGAGTCCCGATTATCTGCAGTGGCCAACTGGTCTTCCGGTTGGTGAGGCTTTGGAGGACGTGGGCTCCTTTTACCATAAAGGGCAAGCTGTGCTCCAATCAATTGAAGATTATGTTTACTGTTATGGGCAGATGTGAAGCATATGGCTGAAGTGTCAATTAACTTTCTGCAGCAGCAGCAGCATCCCAGTACATTACAGAGTTAAGTGAACAAATTGTCAGGTGGGTAGTCTCCAACCTGATGCATCGACGTCAGTTTGTCTAATTTCCGATAACCAATCCCTCTGTCCCTTTCCCTTATTCCATTGTCCGTTACCCTTTCCATCTGTGCATCACTGACACACTCCTCCCACCAGTTCCCCTTCCCGCCTGCCCCACCATCAGATTTCTGATTGCTCCATGATCCCCTGAGCACTGTCTCACGATGTTTGCTGTCTTGTTTGCATTACTTGTATCTTATTGTAATTTATAGCATATTTCACTGTTCTACTGCCCCCCCCCAAAAACAAAACAAATTTCATGGCACATGTCAGTGATAATAAATCTGACCTTGATTCTGATCTCCCTTCCTTGTCTTATCCTTTAGGTTCCATCTTCTTTAGCTCCGAGTCACTTCCGCCCATCAGCTCCCAGCTACTCACTCTCCTCCCCACCCACCTGCCTATCAAGCCCATCACCTGCGTTGTCATCTCATCCACAGCTCTAGCTCTAACCCTGCCTCCCCTTTTACACTGTCTCTCTCCTCCTCTTTCTAGTTCCGATTAAGCGTCTCAACTGGAAACGTCAATTGCCACTTCCCTCTGTCCATGCTGGCTGATCCACTGAGTTCATTCAGCATAAGTTAACATAACTTTTCTGTACAACAGAACTTCAAAAACATTTTGTGTCCCTCATTCACAAACATTCAATAAAATTATTATAATGTGTATACAAAAGTTTAGGAAAATGCAGTGGCACATCAGGTAGAGGCAGTGCCTCATAGATCCAACGACCCAGCTCCATTCCTGATATTTGCTGTTGTCTGTGTGGAGTTTGCACCCGAGTTCTCTGTCCCCCCACCCCCTCCCACCCTCGTGGGCTTTGATTTCACGCACATCCCAAGAATGTTCTGGTTGCTAAATTAATTGGCTAGTGTAAATTTCCCCTGGTTTGTAGTGAATTGTAGAATCCATGGAGTAGTTATTGGGAGCATGTGGAGAAAAACATGGGTTAGTGTCAGATTAGTGGGATCTTGCTGGACAGAAGGACCTGTTTCTGTCTGGTATGGCTCTATAACTTGCTGCTTGTTGCTCCCTCCCACTTCCTCTCCGTTGTTACGAATCCATCTAACCACCAGGAGACTGCAGGATGTTGGCACTCTTCTGCTCACCTCCCTGCTGAGTCTCCCATCAGAAAGCAGTGACTGGGGCTTTGCTGTGTATCGTGAGTGGCCACTCCTTAGTACACAGTGTGCAGCCAACCCATTTCTCTGGCATTGTTTGTGGATGATAGGAGAGTGGTGTGCTGGCTAACACCACCATCTTGTAGCCATGCAAGAAATGCTCAGTAGTTGCCTTCTGTTGTTTCCTGAGTTCAGAATAAATTTATCATCATGGTATGTATGTATGTGTCACCATATACTACCTTGAGATTCATTTTCTTGCTAACGACCTGAAGGTTATGAGTTCGAGCCCAGCCAAGGCAGCATGTCTGTCCTTGAGCAAGGCACTTAACCACACAATGCTCCAGTCTATCCAGACCAGTACTGGCAAAAAATGCTGGGGGTCAACCTCGTGATAGACTGGCGTCCTATCTGGGGGTGAGTCTCGTACTCTCAGTTGCTTCACGCCACAGCCTGATGAAACACAAAGGCTCAGGACAGGACTTTGACTTTGATTTACAGGAAAATAAAGAAATACAATAAAATTTATTAAAGCTATATAACCATATAACAATTACAGCATGGAAACAGGCCATCTCAGCCTTACAAATTTGCTCCTCCAATTCTTGCTCCCCATTAGGTGGTCTATAATACACCCCTATAAGCGTTACTACACCTTTTCCATTACTCAATTCCACCTAAGTAGTCTCCCTAGACGAGCCCTCTAATCTATCCTGCCAAAGCACCACTGTAATATTTTCTCTGACAAGCAATGCAACACCTCCTCCTCTTGTCTCTCTGATTCTATACACCTGAAGCAGCGAAATCCAGGAATATTTAGTTGCCAGTCACACCTCTCCTGCAACCATGTTTCACTAATTGCTACAACGTTATATTTCCAGGTATCAATCCATGCTCTAAGCTCATCCACCTTTCTTACAATGCTCCTAGCATTAAAATAAATGCATTTAAGAAATTTTCCACCTCTTACTCTCTGTTTATGTCTAACGGTGCAAAGAACTTTACTAGCAACACACACAAAATGCTGGTGGAACGCAGCAGGCCAGGCAGCATCTCCTGGCCATCTTCCTGGCCAGGCCAGGAAGGGTCTCAGCCTGAAACGTTGACAGTGCTTCTCCCTATAGATGCTGCCTGGCCTGCTGTGTTCCACCAGCATTTTGTGTGTGTTGCTTGAATTTCCAGCATCTGCAGATTTCCTCGTGTTTGCTTTTGAAAAACAGTTTTACTATCTTCTTTTTCTTCCTTCTCTCATACATCTGTTCCTACACTCTGGTTCCCCTCCCCCCTTGTATCTAGTTTAAATCCACTGGAGCCTCTCCAGCAAACCTACCTGCAAGAATATTTGTCCCCCTCCAGTTCAGATGTAAACCATCCTGCTGGAGCAGGTTCCACCTTCCCTGGAAAACTGACCAATTATCTATAAATCTGAAGCCCTCCCTCCTGCACCATGTCTTCAGCCACGTGTTGATCTGTGCTATCTTACTATTTCTAAACGCGCCTGCACGTGGCACTAGTCGCCTTCCTGAGATTGGTATCCTGGAGGTCCTGTCCTTTAACTTAGTGCCTAACTCCCTAAACTCACCTTTCAGGACCTCCTCACTCTTCCTACCCACATCATTGGTCCCTACATGAACCACGACATCTGGCTGTTCACCCTCCCTCTTGAGAATTCTGAGAACTGGATCCAAGATATCGCGGACCCTGGCACCAGGGAGGCAACAGACCATCTGGGATTCTCGATCTCTTCCACAGAACCTTCTACCTGTCCCCCTAACTATCAAATCCCCTATCACTACTGCTCTCTTTTCCCTCCTTCCTTTCTGAGCTGAGGGTCCAGTCTCAGTGCCAGAGACGCAACCACTGCAACTTGTCCCTGGTCGGTCGTCCCCACCAACAGTATCCAAAATTATATATTTATTATTGATGGGAACGGCCGCAGGGGTGTTCTGCTCTTCCTGTCTATTCCCCTTCCCTCTCCTGACAGTCACCCAGCTACCTGTCTCCTGACTCTTAGGGTGACTATCTCCCTGTAACTCCTGTTTATTTCTGCCTGTGCCTCTGCCTCCCGTTTGGTCCGAAGTTCATGCAACTCCAGCTCCAGTTCCCTACATGGTTTGTCAGGAGCTGCAGCTGGATGCACCTTTTACAGGTGTCGTCTTCAGGGACAGCTGTGTTCACTCTGACTTCCCACATACTGCAAACAGAGCATTGGACTGCCCTAACTGCTGCCTCCATGATCTACTCCTAAGGTAATTAAATGAATTAAAGGAACTTAATTACCTCACTTGGAGTGAAGCTAGTCCTCACCCTCTGCTCGCTTTTAAAATTCTCTTGCTTCCTCACGCGCTGACTTTCCTGCGCTCGCGCAGTTGTATCCCGTTCAAACCTTGCCTCTACCTGTTCATGTTGAAGCCTTTGAGCCAAAGCCGACCCACTCTGCCTCAGTCCACTCCAATGATGGCCACTCTGACGATGGCTGCTGTATATGGTGGTCTTCCTTTTAAACCTTTGGTGCGCTACATCACACGCTTGCGCAGTCTAGCCTCTTTTCCCCAATCAGTTTTTAAAAAAAAATTACTTCTCTCTGTGATACCTTTACTTCTTCCCTCTCCACCTCTTGCTTTGATTTTAAAAGACTGTTGAAAAATTCCTCTCCTTTTCAAACCTTTGGTGCTCTAACTATAAATAATAAAGACTGACAAACAACCAAAGGAAGACAAATTGTGGAAATAATCAAAATATCTCTGTCGGTCAGAGTTGATCATGGATATTATCGCCTAGATACACGGGCCTGGGCAGCACAATATGGAGAGCAAGCTGTTGCCCATGTAGCAGGCTCTCCCTCTCCATGCATCTGATGAACCCAAAGGAATGACATAGACTGATACAGTTTGGTACCAGCAGCATTGCAGAAGTTGTGAGTCAGCATTGAACTCACAGTAGGACTGCCTTAGTGATTCCAGCTCCAGGGTTTACTCCCAAAGCCTTTCCAATGAGTGGGTATAGCTGCAAGACAGCAGAAATTTGAGATCAGAGTTTTCCTTCTTGTAGGTGAGCTGCCCACCACGGCTGATGAGCCCCATTTGCCAAAAGCAGCTGGCTTTAAGGTGGCAGTAACCCACCTTTGTCCCTTCTCTTGTCAGTAGAAACGGTTCCGCCGAGCCTAGTAGCTGAGTGACATGTTGTCAGAGGCCATTCAAGATGCATGCCATTGGGTACGTTCACTAGGTAGTGGGAGCTAATTCCCACTACCACTCCTGGTTATAACAACCTTAAAGAACCAATAAAAAATATAAATAATAACTTTGTCAACATGAAGTGTAGAGTCCTGGAAAGTGAGTCTGTATGTTGTGGAGACAGTTCACTATTGAGGTGACTGGAGTTATCCCTGCTGGTTCAGGAGCCTGGTTGTTGTAGAGTAACAACTTTTCCTTATCTGATATACATGTATACCGTACATGAAATATAAAGATTGAGCTAGGAAGAGGTTAAAGTTCTGTTATGTCCATGCAATGTATTTAGTTACTATTTGATAAGCAGTGTACAAATATAGTCAGTTTAAGACTAAAATTGAATTAGATGTCTTAATTTTGTGATATAAGCTATTAAATTTAGTTGTGGGAATATGCTTTGATATTTGTTGGTTCACAGAACAATCCCGCTCGCTACTCCTTTTCCCTGTAACCTATCAAGTCCCTTCAGATTCTATCATTCACCTTCACACTAGGGGCAATTTATGGTAGGCAGTTAACCTCCTCACCTGCATGTTTTCCCCCGAAGGGAAACCCATGCTGTCCACACTGACAGCGCCCGAGTTCAGGATTGAAACTGGGTTGCTGGAGCTGTGAGGCAGTGATGCACCACTGTTACTGAGTTTGTTGCATGTCAGTGTAAAAGATACTAGCTCAGTAAGGCACCTTGGTTGGCATATGTTTCTTTTCCCCTTAATGTAAGGGTGTGTGCTGAGTTTCTGCAGTTACTAATAGCAGTGGGATCTCCGCTCCGATTGGACTGTTTGGCTATGTGAAAGCTGCATTCCATCCACACCTCAGACCGGAATGTCCGCTGCCTCCTATAGACAAACAGCCGCTGATAAAGAGTTGCTTATGTGGAGCAAATTATACCAGTGGTGTCAGTCCTGCACCTCTGGCTGAGGAGCTGCAGAAACCCATTGAGGATTCTGTAGAAATCCTCACTGGACAGACCCTGTGAGAAGCCAAACCTGAGATGAGCAGTCGGGTGAGCCGGAAATCCCTGCAGGTCAAGGCTGCTTTTGCTGAGGGAGCACGTTTTGGGCCAACTTTTCAGGTGGTTTTGATAACCGCAGTCTGACCTGGTGGGTATTTCCAGCCTTCTCCCTCCTTGATACAACATCCTGGGGTGTTGCTGCAGTGTGTCTGAGAGCAGTGCCTCAGAGTACTGCACTTACAACATGTGTCTTGTCCAACCAGTAATCCACTTTTAGTCTCCATACTTGTTCTCATCATCACTACATTGTTCTGTCCCAAAGTATCGAGGGTTCTGGGTGACAGCTGTATTATAGATGTGAACATTCACTGTCTGGGCTGGGGGAAATGATCAGCTTCCCTCAGTGTGTCTGGAAACAAAACAGGAGTGATAAATGCTGAAATAAGTGAAGGAAAGTTAAAGACATCTGTTGTCAATCGAGAATTTGAAAGGTGTTGAGAATCCCTTGATTGGATGAGCCGTTCTCTACCAGTGTTTGGCATTCTGTCAGCCCCAACTGCAGAATCAGTGAAAACCTCAACCTTAAGCCGAGTGTTAAGCGGTGCCTCTGGCACAGAGTCTGGCCCTGTGGTCGCAGAAGATTAGAGGAAGGAAGAGAATGGCAGCAGTGATAGGGGACTCTATAGGTAGGGGCTCAGACTGGCGATTCTGTGGATGCAGGAAAGAAACTCGGACGGTAGTTTGCTGCTCAGGTGCAGGGTCTGGGATGTTTCTGATTGCATCCAAGATATCCTGAAGTGGGAGGGAGAACAGCCAGAGGTCATGATACATATTGGTAGCTATGATATAGGTAGGAAAAGGGAGGAGGTCCTGAAAATAGACTAGAGGGACTTAGGAAGGAAGTTCAGAAGCAGGACCACAAAGGTAGTCATCTGGAGATTACTGCCTGTGCCATGTGACAGTGAGTATAGGAATAGCATGAGGTGGAGGATAAATGTGTGGCTGAGAGATTGGAGCAGGGGGCAGGGATTCAGATTTCTGGATCATTGGGACCTCTTTTGGGGCAGGTGTGATTTGCACAAAAAAGACAGGTTGCACGAGTCCTGGGGGACCAATATCCTGGCAGGGACATTCGCTAAGGCTATTGGGGAGAGTTTAAACTAAAATTGCTGGGGGGAGGGGTGGCAACAGAACTGAAGAGATGGAGGAAGAGGTGGTTGGCTCACAAATAGACAAAGCTTGGAGACAGTGCGAGAGGGAGGATAGGCAGGCAATAGAAAAGGGACATGTGCAGACTGATTGAGATCTGTCTATTTTAATGCAAGGAGTATTATGAACAAAGCGGATAAGGTTAGAGCATGGCTCAGTACTTGGAGCCATGATGTTGTGGCCATTACAGTAACTTGGATGGCTCAGGAACAGACGTGGTTGCTTCAAGTGCTTTAGATGTTTCAGAAAGGACAGGGAGGGAGGCAAAAGAGGTGGGGGTGTGGAATTCTGCATAGATACTTTCCAATGAGACAAGGAAGTTATTGTAGGGTACAGGAACCGTGGTGTACAGAGGCTGTAATAAATCTAGTCAAGGAGAAAAGAAAAGCTTACAAAAGTTTCCGAGAGCTAGGTAATGTTAGAGGTCTAGAAGATTATATGGCTATTAGGAAGGAGCTTAAGAAGGAAATTAGGAGAGCCAGAAGGGGCCACGAGAAGGCCTTGGTGGGCAGGATTAAGGAAAACCCCAAGGCATTCTGCAAGTATGTGAAGAGCAAGAGGATAAGACATGAAGGAATAAGACCTATCAAGTGGGACAGTGAGAAAGTATGTTTGGAACAGGAGGAAATAGCAGAGGTACTTTATGAATACTTCAGTATTCACTATGGAAAAGGATCTTAGTGATTGTAGTGATGACTTGCAGCAGACTGAAAAACTTGAGCATGTAGATATTATGAAAGAAGATGTGCTGGAGTTTTTGGAAAGCAACAAGTTGGATAAATCACTGGGACTGGATGAGATGTACCCAGGCTACTGTGGGAGGTGAGGGAGAAGATTGTTGAACCTCTGGCAATGATCTTTGAATCATCAATGGGGACCTGAGAGGTTCCAGAGGTTTGGAGGATTGTGGATGTTGTTCCCTTATTCAAGAAAGGGAGTAGAGATAGCCCAGGAAACTATAGACCAGTGAGTCTTACCTCAGTGGTTGGTAAGTTGATGGAGAACATCCTGAGAGGCAGGACTTATGAACATTTGGAGAGGCATAATATGATCAGGAATAGTCAGCATGGCTTTGTCAAAGGCATTATGAGACTGATTGAATTTTTCGAGGATGTGACTAAACCCATTGATAAAGGAAGAGCAGTAAATGTAGTATATATGGAATTTAGCAAGGCATTTGATAAGTTACCCCATGCAAGGCTTATTGAGAAAGTAAGGAGGAGTGGGATCCAAGGGGACATTGCTTTGTGGATCCAGAACTGTCTTGCGCCCAGAAGACAAAGAGTGGTTGTAGACGGGTCATATTCTGCATGGAGGTCAGTGACCAGTGGTGTGACTCAGAGATCTGTTCTGGAGCCCCTACTCTTCATGATTTTTATAAATGACCTGGAAGAGAAAGTGGAGGGATGGGTTAGTAAATTTGCTGATGACACAAAGGTTGGGGGTGTTGTGGATAGTATGGAGGGTTGTCAGAGGTTACAGTGGGGCATTGATTGGATGCAAAACTGGGCTGAGAAGTGGCACATGGAGTTCAACCCAGATAAGTGTGAAGTGGTTCATTCTGGTATTTCAAATATGATGGCAGAATATAGTATTAGTGGTAAGACTCATGGCAGTGTGGAGGATCAGAGGGATCTCGGTGTCCAAGTCCATAGGACACTCAAAGCTGCAGCACAGCTGCAGTTAAGAAGGCATACGGTGCATTGACTTTCATCAATCATGGGACTGAGTTTAGGAGCTGAGAGGTAATGTTGCAGCTATATCGGACCCTGGTCAGACCCCACTTGGAGTACTGTGCTCGGTTCTGGTCCCCTCACTACAGAAAGGATGTGGAAACCATATGCGGAAGAGATTTACAAGGATGTTGCCTGGATTAGGGAGCATGCCTTATGAGGATAAGTTGAGCGAACTTGACCTTTTCTCCTTGTAGCAACGGAGGAGGAGAGGTGACCTGATAGAGGTGTATAAGATGATGAGAGGCATTGATCATGTGGATAGTCAGAGGCTTTTTCCCAGTGCTGAAATAGATAGCATGAGAGGGCACAGTTTGGTGCTTGGAAGTAGGGATGGAGGAGATGTCAGGGTTAAGTTTTTTACGCAGAGAGTGGTGAGTGTGTGGAATGGGCTGCCAGTGACAGCGGTTACGATATGGTACATGGAGCTTAGAAAAATAGAGGGCTATGGGTAACCCTAGGTAATTTCTAAGGTAAGGACATGTTCGGCATGGCTTTGTGGGCTGAAGGGCTGTTTTGTACTGTAGGGTTTTCATGTTTCTATGTTGGCTTTGAACTCACTGAAACCTCATAAATGCAAGAGATTCTGTGGGTGTTGGAAATCCAGAGCAATGCATACAAAATGCTGGAGGACTCAGCAGGTCAGTCAGCATCTATGAAAGTGAATAAACATTCCACGTTTTGGGCCAACATCCTTCTTCAGGACCGGAAAGGAAGGAGAAAAAAGCCAGAGGAAGAATGTGGAGCGGAGGGGGGGGGGGGGGGGGTGATAGGTGAAATAAATGAGGGGGAAGGTAGGTAGGTGGCTGAGTGAGGGAGGATGAAGTGAACTGTTTGGAAGTGTAATTCTCCAGATGCAGTATCATAGTCCATTTATCATTGTAGGATTTGCAGTTGAATTTGTTGAACATCTCAGTTGATAATTTGACTAAGAGCATTTGTAAGCAGTCTTGAGCCCGATCTTCTTTCCACCTCTGTGGTGTTGCGGGCTGAGGTGGTGGTGACACTATGAGGACTTGTAGGGAGGTCACCAGGCACTGAAGAAGAGAAGCATGAGCATTTGTTGGTGCACCCTTGCTCATTGTGCTTTGTTTCATCTTCAGCCATTGGTACCAGCAGCCCGAAGGAATCGGGGAACAGCCTCCCGATCCAGGTGGATTACGATGCATATGATGCTCAGGTGTTCCGTTTACTGGGGCCTCCTCGGACCCAGAGGCCCACCTCTTTCAGGTAAGCTGTGTGATCACTGTTCAATGCTTTGGGAGTGCAGAATTTATTGTGAGCTACCCTCTTTTCTTGAATTCGATTTTCTCAGTGAAGGGACAGAAAACAGCTGCTGCCTACTTCCAGCCTCTGCCAAGGTAAACCAACAATTGTTTGCAACAACTCCAGCAGATGTCAGCTGTTTTCCCTTTGAGCCTACTCTGCCAGGTATCACAATCACTGATCTCCTAATTCCATAATACTCTCTGCAATATTCTTAAATTCTTTGATTTCATCAGGGGAAGTGCTCCTCTGTGTAAAGCCTGGTGGGAGCTGAAAGTACAAGTTTCACAAACTAGCAAGTCCAAAACCATAGACAGTTCTCCAGGTGCAATCTTTCTGAGCCCATTTTTAATGGCTGTAAACATTTGAACTCCTGCACTCAAATGGATGCTAACAACCATTTCCCCAGCATAGTGAAGTCCAAAATTAGAGGCTAGATGTTTACGGTGAGAAGGGAAAGATTTGAAGGGACCGGAGAGGAAATTTTTTGACGGGAGAGGGTGGTCTCTATATGGAATGAGTTGCAAGAGGAAGTGGTTGAGGCAGGTACTGTCATCACTGGACTCTGAAAACTCACTCATTCCTCATTTACATTTATTTACTTGTGCACAAGGAGACGCATGGCCACTGTCTCTACCATACCATTCTGACATTTGAACAGAGAAATACCATTTTTTTTAATATAGGGAATTGATTAGCAGTAACTCATGTTGACCAATTGGTAAACGTGTATGTTCAAATCCCTTATTTGCACGATCAACCATGATTCACAATACAGGTGTTAAAAGTCAACAGAAACTACAAACTAACAACTGATAATCCTTTGAAGATAATAGCCCCTAGCTGGAGTGTGCCTTGCATCCTTGTCTCCATATGCCAAGTGGATTGGGACAATTTGTTTTATGGGAAGGATGTAATAGAGAAATGGCAGTCATTTAAAGGTGAAATTTTGAGGGTACAGAATCTTTATGTTCCTGTTAGGTTGAAAGGAAAGGTTAAAAGTTTGAGAGAGCCATGGTTTTCAAGGGATATTGGAAACTTGGTTAGGAAAAAGAGAGATATCTACAATAAATATAGGCAGCATGGAGTAAATGAGGTGCTCGAGGAATATAAAGAGTGTAAGAAGAATCTTCAGAAAGAAATTAGAAAAGCTAAAAGAAGATACAAGGTTGCTTTGGCAAGTAAGGTGAAAATAAATTCGAAGGGTTTCCATGGTTATATTAATAGCAAAAGGATAGTGAGGGATAAAATTGGTCCCTTAGAGAATCAGAGTGGACAGCTATGTGTGGAGCTGAAAGAGATGGGGGAGATTTTGAACAATTTCTATTCTTTGATATTCACTAAGGAGGATATTGAATTGTGTAAGGTAAGGGAAATGAGTAGGGAAGTTATGGAAACTATAATGATTAAAGAGGAGGAAGTGTTGGTGCTTTTAAGGAATATAAAAGTGGGTAAATCTCCGGTTCCTGACAGGATATTCCCTCGGACCTTGAGGGAGGTCAGTGCAGAAATAGCAGGGGCTCTGACAGAAATATTTCAAATGTCATTAGAAACGGGGATGGTGCCGGAGGATTGGCGTATTGCTCATGTGCTTCCATTGTTTAAAAAGGGTTCTAAGAGTAAACCTAGCAATTATAGGCCTGTCAGTTTGACGTCAGTGGTGGGTAAATTAATAGAAAGTATTCTTAGAGATGGTATATATAATTATCTGGATAGACAGGGTCTGATTAGGAACAGTCAAAATGGATTTGTGAGTGGAAGGTCATGTTTGACAAATCTTATTGAATCTTATTGAATTTTTTGAAGAGGTTACGAGGAAAGTTGACGAGGGTAAAGCAGTGGATGTTGTCTTTGACAAGGTTTGACAAGGTTCCGCACGGAAGGTTAGTTAGGAAGGTTCAATCGTTAGCTATTAATATTGAAGTAGTAAAATGGATTCCACAGTGGCTGGATGGGAGATGCCAGAGAGTAGTGGTGGATAACTGTTAGTCAGGTTGGAGGCCGGTGACTAGTGGTGTGCCTCAGGGATCTGTACTGGGTCCAATGTTGTTTGTCATATACAATAATGATCTGGATGATGGGGTGGTAAATTGGATTAGTAAGTATGTAGATGAGACTAAGGTAGGTGACATTGTGGATAATGAAGTAGGTTTTCAAAGCTTGCAGAGAGATTTAGACCAGTTAAAAGAGTGGGCTGAATGATGGCCGATGGAGTTTAATGCTGATGAGTGTGAGGTGCTACATTTTGGTAGGAATAATCAAAATAGGACATTCATTGAAGAATACAGTAGAACAGAGTGATCTAGGAATAATGGTGCATAGTTCCCTGAAGGTGGAATCTCATGTGGATAGGGTGGTGAAGAAAGCTTTTGGTATGCTGGCCTTTATAAATCAGAGCATTGAATATAGGAGTTGGGATGTAATGTTAAAATTGTACATGGCATCAGTAAGGCCGAATTTGTATTGTGTACAGTTCTGGTCACTGAATTATAGGAAAGATGTCAACAAAATAGAAAGAGTACAGAGAAGATTTACTAGAATGTTACCTGGGTTCAGCACCTAAGTTACAGAGAAAAGCTGAACAAATTAGGTCTTTATTCTTTGGAATGTAGAAGGTTGAGGGGGGACTTGATAGAGGTATTTAAAATTATGAGGGGGATAGATAGAGTTGACGTGGATAGGCTTTTTCCATTGCGAGTAGGGGAGATTCAAACAAGAGGACATGTTGAGAGTTGGGGGCAAAAGTTTAAGGGTAACAGGAGGGGGAATTTGTTTACTCAGAGAGTGGTAACTGTGTAGAACGAGCTTCCAGTAGAAGTGCTAGAGGCAGGTTCGGCATTCTCATTTAAAGTAAAGTTGGATAGGAAAGGAATGGAGGGTTATGGGCTGAGTGCAGGTCAGTGGGACTAGGTGAGAGTACGCATTTGGCACAGACTAGAAGGACCGAGATGGCCTGTTTCCTTGCTGTAATTGTTATATGGTTATATAGTTAATGGAGAGCTGGGCAGACCAGTAATTTGTCCTCCGCCCCCTGTTTAAAACTAATGAACACTGTGCACCAGCTTAGCTTTATTTGTCACATTACATCAAAGTTTCAAAACATACAGTGAAATGTGTTGTTTACATCAAATCAAATCAATGAGGATTATGCTGGGTAACCCTCATGTATTGCTGCACGTTTGCCAATATATCATGCCCTGTAACCTGTATGTCTTTGGAATGCGGACACCGTGAGCGCGTACAAACTCCTTACAGACAGCAAGGGCATCAAACCCCGATCGGTGATTGTCTGGTGCAGTAAAGCAATTGCTCTAATAATATGCTACAGTGCCGCCAACAGCCCCACAGCAGTATTGCAGAGTGACCAGCTTCTGGTGTCTCTGTTCTCAGGCCTGTTCGGGAGAGCAGCACCAGAAAGAGTTCCAGCTCCTTTGATGTTTCAAACAGCCCCCCCCAGCAACGCGGGACCCAGCCTCTAGAGGAGGTGCGAAGCCAGGCCTCTGACGACAGCTCACTGGGGAAAATCTCAAATATCCTCTTGATTCCACGGCCCCACCTACATCAGTATGAGGTCAGCAGCTCTCTGGGCTACACCAGCACCCGCGGTAAGGAGCAGGCATGAATAGATTCCTTCTATTTCATTTCAGGTGCATTTCCTTCTATTTCATCCCTTGTGCTCTGTGTTCCAGCTACGAGAGTTGATCAGAGCTTTGGTCATCTTGCACGCTGTTCATCAGGTTGTCTGTCTTAGGACAACTTGATGATCAGCATCCAAGATGATTAAAGCTGTTAAATTGTAGCTGTTGCTGTTACATTTGGTACATTGGTTACAGTAACCTGGGACATCTCCCAGCACTAGCAATAACCGTAATCCTTCTCATTTGTGTGGTGCCATTAACAGCACAGAATGCCTGATGAATGTTACCAAACTAAACAAGATTCAGGCTGCTCTGGAGCCCTTCTCCTGCCGCTTAGCTCTTGCAAATGTCAGGATGCTTTTGAAAGGCTAGCTTGTGACTCTGCACCAAGGTTCATTAGTATCTGGATGGATGCTTGTGTGGAACATTGGCTGGGCCTGTCATTGGGTACAGAGGAGATATCAGTGGGAATTTTTTTACACAGAGAGTGGTGAGTGCGTGGAATGGGCTGCCAGCGATGGTGGTGGAGGCGGATATGATAGGGTCTTTTAAGAGATTCCTGGACAGGTACATAGAGCTCAGAAAAATAGAGGGCTATGGGTAACCCTAGGTAATTTCTAAGGTAAGGACATGTTCGGCACAGCTTTGTGGGCCAAAGGGCTGTAGGTATTGTGCTGTAGGTTTTCTATGTTTCTATGTCTCTACACGATAGCCTGTGCCTAGGTTGGTATAACCCTTGTGGGCCTGAGCATCATGGATTGTACAACAGATCTGTTGATCGCTGTACATGGATCTGAGCTCTGACACTCAAGCGTAACTCATCAGGTGGTAAACCCCATGAGGTCTCTGACTTTGGGAACCCATATAAGAGCATAAGATATAGGAGCAGTATTAGGTCATTTGGCCCATCAAGTCTGCTTCACCGTTTTATCATGGCTGATCCATTTTTTTTCCCTCTCAGCCTCAATCTCCTGCCTCCCACCCCCCATCCCTTCCTGCCTTGGCCAGTGAAGAATCAACCAACATCTTCCTTAAATATCTAAAAAGACTCGGCCTCCACAGCTGCCTATGGCAAAGAATTCCACAGATTTACCACTCTCTGGCGAAACCTCATAGGTTTCAATGAGGTCATCCCTCATTCTTATGAATTGTGAATACAGGCCCAGAGCCATCAAACGCTCTTCATATGACAAGCCATTCAATCCTGGAATCATTTTCTTGAACCTCCTTTGAACCCTCTCCAGTTTCAGCACAACCTTTCTAAGATAAGGGGCCCAAACCTGTTCACAATACTCTAAGTGAAGCCTCACCAGTGCTTTATAAAGTTTCAACGTTATATCCTTGCTTTTATATTCTAGTCCTCAAGAAATGAATGATAACATTGCATTTTCCTTCCTCACCTGAGTCTCAACCTACAAATTAATCTTTAGGGAATCCTGCACAAGGACTTTCAAGTCCCTTTGCGCCTCAGATTTTTGTATTTTCTCTACATTTAGAAAATAGTCACCCCTTTCATTTGTTCTACCAAAGTGCATGACCATACACTTCCCAACACTGTATCTGTCTACTGCCTCTTTGCCCATTCTCTTTATCTAAGACCTCCTGTAGCCTCTGTACTTCCACAAAACTACCTGACCCTCCATCTATCTTCGTATCATCTGCAAACTTTGCAACAAAGCCATCAATTCCATCATCCAAATCATTGACATATAATGTGAAAAGAATAGGTCCTAACATTGACCCCTGAAGAACATCTCTAGTCAATGGTAGCCAAACAGAAAAGGCTCCTTTTATTCCCTCTCTTTGCCTCCTGCCAATCAGCCATGCCAGAATCTTTCCTTTAATATCCTTGGCTTGTAGCTTGTTAAGCAGCCACCTTGTCCAAGGCCTTTAAAACTATATAATAGTATTGCATTACACTGATTTATTTTTGGCAAGAATAAGTATACATGTCATTCAGAGTGTGGAATGAGGGTGAAATGAGCTGCCAGCTTATGGTGAATGTGGGTTCAATTTTAACAGTGAAGTGAGGTTTAGATAAGTACATGGATGGGAGGGGTATGGAGGGCTATGGTCAAAGTATGGGTTGATGGGACTGGGCAAAATGGTAGTTCAGCATGGACTAGATGGGTTGAAGGCTGTTTCTGTGTTGTTGTGTTGACCGAGATACAGTGAAAAATCTTTGTGTGCCCTGCAAACAGATTGTCATCCGTAAGCACCTCAGGTTTATAAAAAGGGCAGAATTGTGAGTATTAGTGCAGTACATGAAATACAAAGGCCAACAACAAGGTAGTTTGGGAAATTAACAGTTGATCTTAAAATTTGTCATTTTGCGGCAGCAGTTTATTACAATACATAAAAATTCATTTAAATTGCAAAGCTAAGGAAATAGTCCAATAGCAGTATAGGTGGTTTCATTCACTTTGTTGCTCTGAGTTGGATGTTCTTCTGACCTTCAGTCTGGGTTGTGTGCAAGATGGCAGTGCAGTCACTCCCACTCTTGGCTAGACCTCGCATCCTGTATATTAGATCATGTAATGAGAAGAAATCTGATGGCAGAGGAAAAAAAGCTGTTTCTGAATCATACTGTGTGTTTTTGTGTCTTCAGGCTTCTGTACCTCCTCCCCAATGGTAGTAACATGAAGAGGGCATGTCCCAGATGGTGGAGCTCTTTAATGGCTGGGTACACCACCTTATGAAGATGTCCTCAAGCTGGGGATGGACTAGTTCACCTTTTAGTGTGTGAGAGGTCTGTTTTGATAGCAGTGGGACAGGATAGTAGTTGTCCTTGAGTAGCACCTGTTTAATTGGTGTAGCTTTGGGGAGGTGGGAGTGGATTTACAAGAACGGTGTTCGGTTAAATTGAATGTAGGAAACCTGACTGTTCTGCGGTTTCTGGCCTCTGTTGTAGATGTCCTGGAGAGAATGGTTGACTCGCAGCAGCGGGATTCCAGTGCACCAGGCCGCTTCCACGTGGGCAGTGCCGAGTCGATGCTCCATGTCAGGCCAGGGGGCTACACCCCACAACGGGCGCTCATCAATCCCTTCGCTCCCTCCCGCATGCCGATGAAGCTGACGTCTAATAGGAGGCGGTGGATGCATACATTCCCCACTGGTAGGTGAGCTCGGCTGGCAGCTGGTCACACCAACTGTTCCCAGTGGCTCTCCCAGCAGCTCAGATGCCGAGAGTGCAACATGGCAGAGACCAGTGACCAAAACAGCAGTTGGAATTCAGTATGTGGGACCAGCTGGAAGAGGTGATGCACAGAGACAGATACCCAGCTGGCCCTCTCTGTGGGCTGCATACAAGGTATCAGTGACTGGAACTCATCCCATATATGGATCATATAGTGAGGAGAATCAAAGTTGAGTTTATTGTCACATGCACAAGTACATATTTTCATAGATGCAATTAAAATAATCTACAGCAGCATAACAGGCACATAGAATTAGATAACTATTATATGAAAAAGATAAATTAAAACTTAAATCATACATAACTTATGCAAGAAAGAACATGATTAGAACAAAACAAAATACATTTTAGTGCAAAGTAATCAGGGTGGTCACATATTGCTAAAGTGTAGGTCTGAACTCACATGGCCAGACTTGAGCATTGAACATCGAGCATTACAGCACAATACAGGCCCTTTAGCCCACAATGTGATGCCTACTTTTTTTTTTAACCTACTCATAAGATCAATCTAACCCTTACCTTCAATATGACCCTGCACTTTTCTGCTTTCCATGCGCCTATTTAAGAGCTACTTAAATGCCTGTAGTATAATGGCCACAACCTGACAAGGTGTTCCATACACTCACCGATCTCTGTGTAAAGAGCCTATCTCTGACTTCCCCCTTTACTTTTCTCCAATCACTTTAAAATTATGCCTGCTTATATTGGCTATTTTCACCCTGGGAAGAAGTCTCTGGCTATCCACTCTATCTATGCCTCTTATCATCTTGTACACCTTTATCAAGTTGCCTCTCATCCTCCTCTGCTCCAAAGAGAAAAACCCTAGCTCACTTAACCATCTTTATAAGACATGCTGTCTAGTCCAGGCAACGTTCAGATAAATCTCTTCTGCACACTCACTAAAGCTTCCACATTCTTCCTTTAGATAGATGACCAAAACTGAGCTTGCTTTTCTAAGTGTGATCTAACCAGGGTTTTATAGAGTTGCAACATTATCTCCCAGCTCTTGAACTCAATCCCCCGACTATCGAAGGCCAACACACCGTGTAACTCCTTAACTTGCATGGCAACTTTGAGGGATCTGTGGATGTGGACACTTCCAGCATGTTCATTTCTTCCCTCTCTCTCTGCTCCCGTTTTCCATCCTATTCCAATCTTTAGTAGCAATTGCCAGCTGTCTCCTCTGTTGGTTTGTCTCCTCTGTTTGTGTTGTAGAACATGATACAGTGAATGAAGTCGGCTGTGCTGGCCAGGGTGCGGATGTAAATTAATTTCACATGCCTGCACGTGGTCCCTCCACTCTCCATTCTCTGCTTGTTCAGATGCCTACCTAAATTCACCTACAAGAATTTGATGGGGTTGGGCAACAATTAGTGAGCAAAGCAAAATTGTAAAATAAGTCAATTGCTGGCAGGCCTGTAATCATGTATTTTAGATTAGACAAAAACAACTCCTATTCATACCCAGCAGACTCCTGTAATTGTGTTACTGCAAGTATTTGGAAAATCACATTAGCGGGAAGAAGGGTGCTTGATGATCAGTATGATCCTGATGGACCGAAAGGTCTGCTTCTGTGCTTCAGTCATTCTAGTAACATGGCAGTACTTGGCCATGTACCATGTTCTGTTCAGTCATGACCTTGTGTGTGGTCCATGTGGAGCTTGCATGTTTTCCCTGTGACCTCTGGTTTCCTGCCCCATCCCAAAGACTTGATAGGTTATCTGTCGACTGTAAATTACTCTTGGGTGAAGGTAAGTAATAAGAATCAAAGGGCAGTTGATGGGTATGTGATAAAGAAAGCAAGTCACAGGGTTACACTGTTGTTTAGCAAGTTGGCCAGTCAGCTCCCTTTTGCATTATAATAAATAAGAAAGACTAAAGAATGATTGGCTACATTAGAATATCAAAACAGTGAAATGTGTCATTTGCATTAATGACGAACAGTCTGAGGGGGCAGCCCGCAAGTGTCACCATGAGTCTTTGAAACTGGATCACCTCGTGGTAATGGAGAGATGTGCAAACTCCTTCCAGATAGTGGCAGAATTAAACCTGGGATACTGGAATTGCAATGTTATGCATCATGCTGCTCTAAAATAAACATGCAGTGAAATACCTTATTCACTGTGTCAATGACTAGCACAGTATGAGGATGTAACACGCACAACACGCTGGAGGAACTCAGCAGGTTGGGCAGCATCCGTGGTAACGAACAGTCAACGGTTCGGGCCGAGACCCTTCGTCAGGACTGAAGAGGGAGGGGGCAGGGGCCCTATAAAGAAGGTGGGGGGGGAGGGTGGGAAGGAGAAGGCTGGTAGGTGCCAGGTGAAAAACCAATCAGGAAAGATCAAGGGGTGGGGGAGGGGAAGCAGAGAGGGCAGAGCAGGAGAGGTGAAGAAGGAATGTAAGGGGAAAGCACTATGGGTAGTAGAAGAAGGCAGAATCATGAGAGAGCTGATGGGCAGCTAGAAGAAGAGGCAGAGTGAAAGTGGGATGGTGGAAGGGAGAGGGAGGGAATTACCGGAAGTTGGAGAATTCAATGTTCATGCCAAGGGACTGGAGACTACCCAGACACTATATGAGGTGTTGCTCCTCCAACCTGAGTTTGGCCTCATTGTGGCAGTAGAGGAGGCCATGTATGGACATATCCAAGTGGGAAAGTGAAGCAGAGTTGAAGTGGGTGGCAACTGGGTGGAGGTGCTCAACGAAGCGGTCCCCTAATCTGCGTTGGGTCTCACCAATGTAGAGGAGGTTGCACTGGGAGCACCGGATGCAATAGGTGACTCCAACAGACCTACAAGTGAAGTGTTGCCTCACCTGGAAGGACTGTTGGGGGCCCTGAATGGTGCTAAGAGAGGAGGTGTAGTGACTGGTGTAGCACTTAATCTTGCAGGGGTAAGTGCCAGGTGGGAGATCCGAGGGGAGGGACGTGTGGACCAGGCAGCCGCGGAGGGAACGATCCCTGTGGAAAGTGGAGAGAGGTAGAGAGGGAAAGATGTGCTTAGTGGTGGGGTCCTGTTGTAGATGGCCGAAGTTGCGGAGGATAATATTCTGGATCTGAAGGCTAGTGGGGTGGTAGGTGATGACAAGGGGAACTCGGTCCCTGTTGTGGTGACGGGAGGATGGGGTGACAGCTGAAGTGTGGGAAATGGAGGAGATGCAGGTGAGGGCATAATTGATGACGGCAGAAGGGAAACCACAATCTCTAAAGAAAGAGGACATTTGAGATGTCCTGGAACGGAAAGCCTCATCTTGGGTGCAGATGCATCGGAGACAGAGGAACTGGGAATAGGGAATAGCATTTTTGCATTTGGCAGGGTGAGAAGAGGTATAGTCGAGTAGTATGAGGATGTGCTGGCTGCAGTCCACAAGTGTTTCGATGCTTCCAATGCCAACAGAGCCTGCCCACAACTTATAATCCATATGTCTTTGTATGTGGAAGGAAACTGCAATACTTGGAGGAAACCCACATGAACTACCTGTGTGAGTTGGCCCCTATCACTTGTGCTAACAGTACATTACAGTGCTCCCCTTCTATTGTGATTGAGAAATTTTGGACATTTGGAGCGACACACACAAAATGCTGGAGGAACTCAGCAGGTCAGGCAGCATCTATGGAGAGCAAAGCAGCACTGATATTTCTGATAAATGATCTTTTATTAGAATGGAACAAATCTACCTGAACTGTAGATGCTGCCTGACCCATTGAAAACTTCCAGCTTTTTCTGTTTTAACAAACTGAGAAAAATTCCCATTTCTACTGACCCATATAGCAAGATCATTAATGTCCATTGAAACAGACAGAAACATGATTTCCTATCTGCAAAATCTTGTTAATCATTACCCCAATTAGCCCCCAGTGTTGTTTTGATACAGAATGTTGGGGTAATAAATGAAGAGCCTGTGCTGGAGATTGAGTCCAGATCAGTGTGCTTCGTAATTGAATGTCAGCAGTCCCAAAGGTCGAGTTGGCAGGTGCTGAGGAGACCAGCAATCTCTATTGAGTTCCAGTCCTGGGACAGAGGCCTGTACGATTTGGAGTCATCTATGGTGATGAAATGCTTTGAGAGGTTGGTCATGGCCAGAATCAACTCTTGCCTCAGCAAGGACCTGGACCTGAACCTGGACCCACTGCAATTTGTTGCACCACAATAGGTTTATGGCAGACACAATCTCAATGGCTCTTCACATGGCCTTAGATCATGTGGACATTACTAACAACTATGTCAGGATGCTGTTCGTTGACTATAGCTCAGCATTTAATACATTCAGTCCCATAGTCCTGATTGATAAGTTACAGAACTTCAGCCTTTGTGCCTCCCTCTGTAACTGAATCCTTGACTTCCTCACTAGAGGACCACAATCTTTGCAGATTGGTAATAATATCTCCTCCTTGCTGACGATCAACACTGGCGCACCTCAGTGCTTAGCCCACTGCTCTACTCTCTCTACACCCATGATTGTGGCTAAGTATAACTCAAATGCCATCTATAAATTTGCTGATGATACAACCATTGTTGGTAGAATCTCAGATGGAGACAAGAGGGCGTACAGGAGTGAGATATATCAGTTAGTTGGGTGGTGTCACAGCAACAACCTTGCACTCAACATCAGTAAGACCAAAGAACCGACTGTGGCCTTCAGAAAGGGTAGGTCGCGGGAACATGAACCAATCCTCGTAGAAGGATCAGAAGTGGAGAGAGTGAGCAATTTCAAGTTAATGGGTGTCAAGATCTCTGAGGATCTAACCTGGTCTCAACATATCGATGGAGCTATAAAGAAGGCAAGACAGAAGCTATATTCCATTAGGAGTCTTAGAAAATTTGGTTTGTCACCCAAGACACTTAAACTTTTACAGATGTACTGTGGAGAGTATTCTGACAGGCTGCATTCACTGTATGGGGGTGGGGGGGGGGGGGGGTGTGGTGGTGGTGATTACCGCACAGGATTGAAAGCAGCTACAGAAAGTTGTAAAATTAGTCAGCTCCATCTTGGGACTCAAGGAGTGGTGCCTCAGAAAGGCCAGTGTCCATTATTAAAGATCCCCAGCATCCAGGGCATGCCCTCTTCTCATTGTTACCGTCAGGCAGGAAGTATAGAAGCCTGAAGGCGCACACTCAGCGATTCAGGAACAGTTTCTCCCTCTCTACTGTCCGATTCCTGAATGGACATTGAACTCATGATCACTACCGTACTTTTATTATTTCTCTTTTTGCACTATTTTTAATTTAACTATTTAATATGCATAAATATACTTTAATTGATTTACTTATTCATTTCTTCTATATTATTGTGTATTTTATTGTACTGCTGCTGCTAAATTAACAAATTTCACAACATATGCCAGTGATACTAAACCTGATTCTGAGTTGTGAAGTCTGTTGATCTGTACCCCCTCTGGTCACCGGGGTTAAAGCTCCCTGTAGATCTGGAAATTGAAACCCGAAGGTCAAACCTGTGATTAGTGGATCTAGATGCTGCTGAAGTCTAGAGGGCAAAGTTGAAGGCTGTAGTCCAGAGCCAGTGAGTCTGGAAGGTCAAAGACTGAAGGTAGAGCCCCAAAGAAGTCATGAAGACCAGGGTCACAAGGGTTGGAAATCCTTGTGGCTTTGGAAGTTGAAGTCCAAAAAGTAACCTGTGATTAATGAGTCCTGGAACAAAGTCTGAGTTAGAGGCCCAATGTCTGAGAGTCTGGGGCCAAAAACAGGCCTGGAGGAGGCCTATTTTGAGGCTGGAAGTCTGTCTGTGTTGGTGAGTGGGTGGTAAAAGGCCTTGTTTTGCTGGTGTTGTCGCTCCTTGTTCTGCTGAATCTTGTGTGCATGCTTTGTTGGTGGTGTACGGTTGGGCTGTCCCCAGCACATCCTTAGGTGTGTTGGTTGTTAATGCAAATGGTGCATTTTACTGTATGTCTGGATGCACATGTGATAAATAATTCTAGGAATCTGATAAATCTGACATTCAGCGGTATCTGTGGAAAGAGAAACTGAGTAAAGACTTCAAGTTGAAGATCTTTCAGCAAAGGTCAGGGTTTGATCTCCTGCTGAAACTCCTCATGTCCATCCCAAGAGAGAAAACACACAAAATGCTGAAGGAACTCAGCAAGTCAGGCAGCATCTATGGAAGGAGAGCAGTCAACTTGAAACATTAACTATTTATTCTCTTCCATGGATCGTCTTGCTGAGTTTCTCTAGCATCTTGTGTGTGTTGCTCAAGATGTCCAACATCTGCAGAATCTCCTGACCAGATTAAGTATGTTATTTCAGTCACGGAGAAGCTGGGGGAGCGCGGTGGACGTTAAAGTGCCTTTATTCCACTCCCCTCACTCAGTGGCTTACCAACCTCTAAACCTCATTCCATCCTTTGCTGTGATCATGGTTCTAATGAAAAATCTTTGACGTGAAATAGTAACTGTTTCTCCCTCAATAGATGCTGCCTGATTTGCTGAGTTTTTCCAGCATTTTCTGTTTTTAATTGTTGGAGACTCAACCTTCAGACTGTGAGGCAAGCGATCCTAGTACTGCACCACATCACCCTTGTAAATCAAAAGCTGCATTTTTCTGTGTGTGTATGATTTCCTTTCAATGATCAAGGATCCAGGATCAACTTTATTCACCATACAATGTTCAGTATTAGGAATTTGCTGCTGTCGGTTCGTTAGGACATGACGTACAACAAGAAAGTGATGACATTCAATAATTATAAAGAATTATAAAAATAATGTTAGAGATTAAAGTACAGATTGGAATAAAATGTGCATAAATACATGAGCCAGCATATACTTACAATGTAAACTGCATTAATAAATGTGGTAAAATAT
The DNA here is from genome assembly GCF_030144855.1 of Hypanus sabinus. NCBI lineage: Eukaryota > Metazoa > Chordata > Chondrichthyes > Myliobatiformes > Dasyatidae > Hypanus > Hypanus sabinus. The sequence continues at coordinate 151,493,708 of NC_082715.1, read as the reverse complement.
TTACAGTGCAGTGACAGAGGTAATAGGTGGAGGGGGTAGGGGTAGGCTAACCACAATGATTATTTAGATTAACTGCCTGGAGAAGAAACTTCTAAGATAGGGTAAAGTTTTTGTTTTAATTGTCCTATAACATCCTCCAGAAGGGAGCTTTTGGAAAAGGCAATTTGCAGGGTGGGTGGTGTCCACAATGACTTTTCCTGCCCACTTCCTTCTCCTGGACACATACAGTGATGGTAGGCTGCAACCAATGACCTTTTCTGCTGACCTGCCAGTTTGTTGTAGTTTTTGTATATTGTGAGAGGATGCTACATCAAACCAGACAGTGATGACTGATGTGAGGATACTCTCTATGATGGCAGTATAGAATTGCACCAGGATGTTCAGGGGAGAATGGAATTTTACAAATTGCCTCAAGTAGTATGTCCTCTGCCAAAGCTTTTTGTTAATTGTGGAGAAATGGCTTTCCCACAAGTAGTTGGTCAGGCTACGGTGGAACTGAATATGATTGTAGTCCACTGATTTTCCCTTTGCAGGTCCCTCGGGGGAAGCCATACAGATCCACCACCAGACTCAGCAGCACATGGCGGAGCTTCAGGGCAGTGGTGCCCATGATGCCACACACACCTCAGCAGAGCTGCTGGAGCTGGCCTACCATGAAGCCATGGGCAGGTGGGTACTTGAGGCCACAGGCACACTGTAGGGTCCCAACCTGCTGATGTATTAGTTACACCACAAGATCCTAGTGTGCAGGCTTCACAATCCTTTCCTGCCCTCTGCCTCGAATGTCAACAATCAACCAGGACGCTTAACAGGGTGGTACCCTGCTAGCTCTGCACAAGAGCCAGGGCTGTGGCAAAAACAGTCACAACATGACTCGATTTCCTGTTGATACTGTTCTGCCCCTCTTTCATCCTCTTAAGCTACAGTCTTTCAATCTCTCTGTCTGTATTCTCTCTCTGTCTGTATTCAATCTCTGTCTGTCTGTAATCATTCTCTGTATTCAATCTCTTTCTGTCTCTGTACCTTGTCTATATTCTAATCTCTCTCTGCATTCAATAGTAACTATGACAATGTCATTTATAACTGTTACAATCACCCCTTCTCCCCACTCCCTCAGCCCATCTTGCCGACCTCCACCTCCTTTCTCTGCTGTATGCCGCCTCAACTGCCTACCCCACAAGTCTTCATATGCTTGTAGTCCTCAGGATTCAATATTTTTCCCTTCCTTGTAACCACTGACAGCTGAGAGAAATCCTTCCCAACCTGCTCTCCCCCTACCGGCCCTCCCTTACACCCCCATCCTTACCGGCACTCTCTTACCCACCCCTCCCACCCCCACCAGCCCTCCCTTAACCCGCACCCCCATTGACGCTCTCTTACAACCCCCACCCCCACTGGCACTTTCTTACCCCCTCCCCCCACACACACCCCACCCAGCCCTCTCTTAACCTACTGACCAGTACATCTTTAGACTTTGGGAGGAATCTGTTGGGAAACCCACACAGTCAAGGGGAGAATGTATAAGTTCCTTACAGCTGGTGGTGGGAATTGAACTCGTGTGTTGTGTGACACTAATCATTGTACCTCTGTGCTGTGTTGTCAACATGCCGAGCCCAGTGTGGACATTGGTAAGTATCTTCTCAGTCTGGTCACTCCACTCTGACATCCTAGGCCCTCTGGTCCAGTTCATCCAAGCTGACTGTATTGCCCAGCAAGCTAGTCCAGTGGTCCTCTGAACCTCTCCTGTCCAGGTTGTTACTAAAATGAATTTTAAATATTGTTGCTGTGCTGATCTCAACCACGATTTCTGGCAGCACATTCCAAAATGCACCACATGAAGAAGGTGCCCCAGACATCCCTTTTCAATCATTCACCTCTGCGTTTTTTGTATTTAGCATCCCCCTGGGGAAATGTGCACATGCTTTCACCATGCCTGTACCACTCACTGTCAGCTCACCCAACAGTCTCCTCCATTGCAGGAAGTGTGTTAGAGAGTGCGATGGCTGGGCATCCCACCTGCTTATCCTGAAGTGATTCTACTTCCTCTTGCTTCCAGGCGGAGCACGGCCCGGCAGGCTGCCGATAACTTGTCTTTCCTCGGCGGTCCAGGAGCAGATGAGTTTGCCAGTAGCCCAGCCAGCAGTCACAGTGCAGGTGGGGGCTCACTTTTGTCACTCTGCTTCATTAGCAAACTCCTTTCTTTATTTCATCATCAGTTGATATTGTGATGTTCAACTCAGACTACAAACGTGACTAGTTGTCTGTTAAAACTAGCCTCGCAGTGCCTGTTATACATGCCAGAGCAGAGTTCATCACACAGTGGTACACGGGTCAGAACTGTGTGTGTTAATACTGTGGTAGATGGGCCGGAACAGTGTCTGCTAACACTACGGTACACGGGTCAGAACACTGTGCGTTAACACTGTGGTACACGGGTCGCATCAGTGTGCGTTAACACTGTGGTACACGGGTCGGATCAGTGTGCGTTAACACTGTGGTCCATGGGTCAGAATATTGGTTTATTATTGTCATAAAAACATAGAAAACCTACAGCCTTACTAGGCTTACCTATAGCCCTCAATTTTTCTAAGCTCCATGTACCTATCCAAAAGTTTCTTAAGAGACCCTATCGTATCTGCCTCCACCACCTTTGCCGGTAGCCAAAGTGCACTCACCACTCTCTGAGTAAAAAACTTACCCCTGACATCTCCTCTGTACCTGCTCCCTAGCACCTTAAACCTGTGTCCTCTTGTGGCCACCATTTCAGCCCTGGGCAAAAGGCTCTGACTATCCACACGATCAATGCCTCTCAACATCTTGTATACCTCTATCAGGTCACCTCTCATCCTCCGTCGCTCCAAGGAGAAAAGGCCGAGTTCACTCAACCTATTCTCATAAGGCCTGCTCCCCAATCCAGGCAACATCCTTGTAAATCTCCACTGCACCCTTTCTATGGCTTCTATATCATTCCTGTAGTGAGGTGACCAGAACTGAGCACAGTACTCCAAGTGGGGCCTGACCAGGGTCCTATATAACTGCAACATTACCTCTTGGCTCCTAAATTCAATTCCATGATTGATGAAGGCCAATGCACTGTATGCCTTCTTAACCACAGAGTCAACCTGCGCAGCTGCTTTGAGCGTCCTATGGACTCGGACCCCAAGATCCCTCTGATCCTCCACACTGCCAAGTCTTACCATTAATATTATATTCTGCCATCATATTTGACCTACCAAAATGAACCACTTCACACTTATCTGGGTTGAACGCTATCTGCCACTTCTCAGCCCAGTTTTGCATCCTATCAATGTCCCGCTGTAACCTCTGACAGCCCTCCATACTACCCACAACGCCTCCGACCTTAGTGTCATCAGCAGGCTTATTAACCGATCCCTCCACTTCCTCATCCAGGTCATTTATAAAAATCACAAAGGGTAAGGGTTCCAGAACAGATCCCTGAGGCACTCCACTGGTGACCGACCTCCATGTAGAATATGACCAGTCTACAACCACTCTTTGCCTTCTGTGGGCAAGCCAGTTCTGGATCCACAAAGCAACGTCGCCTTGGATCCCATGCCTCCTTACTTTCTCAGTTAGCCTTGTATGGGGTACCTTATCAAATGCCTTGCTGAAATCCATATACACGATATCTACTGCACTTCCTTCATCGATATGTTTAGTCACATCCTCAAAAAATTCAATCAGGCTCTTAAGGCATGACCTGCCCTTGACAAAGCCATGCTGACTATTTCTGATCATATTATACCTCTTCAAATGTTCATAAATCCTGTCTCTCAGAATCTTCTCCATCAACTTACCAACCACTGAGGTAATACTCACTGGTCTATAATTTCCTGGTCCATCTCTACTCCCTTTCTTGAATAAGGGAACAACATCCACAACCCTCCAATATTCTGGAACCTCTCCCGTCCCTATTGATGATGCAAAGATCATCGCCAGAGGCTCAGCAAACTCCTCCCTCACCTCCCACATTAGCCTAGGGTACATCTCATCTGGACCCGGTAACTTATCCAACTTGATGCTTTCCAAAAGCTCCAGCACATCCTCTTTCTTAATAACTACATGCTCAAGCTTTTCAATCTGCTGCAAGTTGTCACTATTATCGCCAAGAGTCTTTTCCATAGTGAATACTGAAGTAAAGTATTCATTAACTACTTCTGCTATTTCCTCTGGTTTCATACACCCTTTCCCACTGTCACATTTGATAGGTCCTATTTTTTCACGTCTTATCCTCCTGCTCCTTCACATACTTGTAGAATGCCTTGGGGTGTTCCTTAATCCTTCCCACCAAGGCCTTGTCATTGCCCCTTCTGGCTCTCCTAATTTCCTTCTTAAGCTTCTTCCTGTTAGCCTTATAATCTTCTAGATCTCTAACATTACCTAGCTAGCTGAACCCTTTGTAAGCTTTTGAACCTCATGTAATAAAAATAGCTCCAATTTGGGTGCCATCCAGGCAATGTCATACATTTGTTCATCGAAGTAGTTAAAAACAAATAAATGTGGTAAAAAGTGATGTGCGTAATGGAAGGTAAGGGTTTGTGCAAGTTATCTAGTCCTTGTATGGTTGCTTTGTCCAGGTGTCTGATGACCAAAAAATGCTTCCTTGCTGAGGTTCTTGCACTTTATTATACTTCTTGCTGATGCCTGAAAATGCAGCAACTTTCATCAGAAAAATGGCTTATCACAAAGTCACTGTTCTTGTTGCAGGAACCCCTCTGAACCAAGTGTCATCCCAAGAGAACTCCTCAACTGGCCGTGATCCAAGTGAGTCAGGAATAAGACAGAGCCGTATGTAGAGGGCACAAATGGGAAATGATGGGAATCTGGGGGGGGGGTGGGGGAAGGAAAAGAAATGGCAGCAAGAGCTAGTAGATGTAGAATTGCCCCAAATCAGGCCAATGTCAGATTTTGTCTATGTTTGTGGATATTATGCATTTATTTTCACATTTTCAGTTCGATCCCCTCCTGTTTTACAATTACCAACCAAACCAAGGCCAAAGTAGCTGCATTTTTCATCTCTCAGTCTATTCCCTCCTCCCTCCACAGTGGCAGAACATGGAAGACAGAAACAGGAGCGAGCATATTGCCTCAACCTGCTCTGGTCTTCAATAAAGTCACAACTACTTCCACCCTCATGCAATCATCCACCAATTCCCTTCTCATCTGCAGTCTCCTTCGGCCTCTGATCTACTCGTTAAGCAAGCCATTGCAGATGGAGATATTTCTGCTCGTTAACCCCTATCCCTAGCCACACAGAACAGAACAGCTTGCATTAATATTGTATTAAATAGGTCAGAACGGCATGCATTAACACTGTTGTACATGGGCCGGAACAGTGTGTGTTAACACTGTTGTATAGGGGTTGGAACCGTGTGCGAGAACACTGTGGTAAAGAGGTCAGGACAGAGTTAATTAATGCTGGTACACGGGTCAGGGCAGAGTTCATTAACACTGGTACACGGGTCATTACTGTGTGCATTAATGCTGGTACACGGGTCAGGACTATGTGCGTTAACAATGGTACACAGGTCAGAACAGCGTGCGTTACAAAGTAACACTGTAACAACTCCAATACAAAGATTGGAGGTGTAGTGGACAGTGAGGAAGATTTTCAAAGCTTGCAGAGGGATTTGGACCAGCTGGAAAAATGGGCTGACAAATGGCAGATGGAATTTAATGCAGACAAGTGTGAGGTATTGCACTTTGGAAGGACAAACCAAGGTAGAAAATGCAAGGTAAATGGTCGGGCACTGAGGAGTGCAGTAGCACTGAGGGATCTGGGAATACAGATACAAAATTCCCTAAAAGTGTCGTCACAGATAGATAGGGTAGTAAAGAGAGCTTTTGGTACATAGGCCTTTATAAACCAAAGTATTGAGTATTGAGTTGGAATGTTATGGTGAAGTTGTATAAGACATTGGTGAGGCTGAATTTGGAGAATTGTGTGCAGTTTTGGTCACCAATTTACAATAAGGTTGAAAGAGTGCAGAGAAGGTTTGCAAGGATGTTGCTGGGACTTGAGAAACTGAGTTACAGAGAAAGGTTGAATAGGTTAGGACTTTATTCCCTGGAGCATAGAAGAATGAGGGGAGTTTTGATAGAGGTATATAAAATTATGATGGGCAAGTAGGCTTTTTCCACTGAGGCGAGGGGAGAAAAAATAAACAGAGGACATAGGTTAAGGGTGAAAAGGGAAAAGTTTAAAGGGAACATTAGTGTGGGGCTTCTTCACACAGAGAGTAGTGGGAGTGTGGAATGAGCTGCCAGTTGAAGTGGTGAATGCAGGCTCACTTTTAACATTTAAGAAAAACTTGGACAGGTACATGGATGAGAGGTGTATGGAGGGATATGGGCCAGGTACAGGTCAGTGGGACTAGGCAGAAAAATGGTTCGGCACAGCCAAGAAGGGCCAAAAGGCCTGTTATCACTGCTGTAATGTTAACACTATGGTACAAGGGTGGGAACAGCGTGCTTTAATGCTGCGATACACGGCTCAGAACAGTGCATTAACGCTGGTACATGGGTCAGGACTGTGTGCATTAACACTGCAATACACAGATCAGAACAGTGTGTACTAACGCTGTGGTACACGGGTCGGAACAGTGTGCGTTAACACAATAGCCCTTTTCCCTAGCCCCACTGTGTAGCTATTTGCTTCATCCTGGAGAATAAAAGTTGTCTTTTCATTGACCTGATATTTGTGTAAGTGAAGCATCAGATAGAAACTACAGATGCTGGAAGTCTAAAATAAATCCAGAAAATACTGGAAACATGAAATAGGTGTGAAGGGAAGCAGCGTTACCACTTGGATCAATGATTCTAACCTGTAATGGTATGTCAGTTTCTTTCCCACAACCCGCTGAGTGTTTTCAGTATTTCCTTGTTTTATATTTTGGTGAAAAAACTCTGTTTCATGTAAAGTAATTGGTACAGTGCAGTTGTCTTGCTCCAATAGTGTCCCTGCTTGTGAGGTGTGTCTGTGCTGTCACTGTTCTGCCTCTTTGTCTGAGGGGGCAGTGGGTGCATGCTTTAGCAAAACATGGACCTTCTGTTTGATTGAGCAAACTTTGTCTCATGATATAGTCATGATATGGGCTCAGCTGGAGTTCTGTACAGGTGGCAATGCTATGTATGAAGCATTGAATAGTTTCCTAATGTCATAAGGAATTCTGCACCTTCTCTTGCCACTTAATTGCTCTGACAATTCACATTTGTCATGACAAGATCCTCTGCTGGTCTGACACAGGAAGGATGTGGTGGTAGTAGGGAGCGTGTAAAGATTCACTAAAATACTGTTTGGATTGGGGTTGCTAGTTATCAGAAGGGATTGGATAGGCCGGGCTTATTCTTACTGGAATGTAAGAGGTTGAGGAATGACCTTCAGGAGATTTAAGATTCATGTTTATTTATCACAGGTACATCAAAACATACAGGGAAATGTGGCAATACACCTAAGCATATGGTGGGAGCAGCCCGGAAGTGTCACCACACATTCCAGCACCAACACAACATAGCCACATTGCTTGGCAGAACAACATAGAGCACAACAAAATGAAATACAGCGACAAAACAACAACAGCAGACAAACAACAGAGCAGAAAACCTTATAGAGCTTTATAAAATTATGACAGCCTTAGACTAGGCAGATAGTCTTTATTTCTTCCAGAGTGGAGCGTCTAAAACTAAAGGCACGGATTCAAGGTGAGAAAGGAAAGATTTAAAGCAAATCTGAGAGACAACTTGTCCACACAGGGTAGGTGAAACAAGCTGCAGGAACTGTTAGAGGAAGGTATAGTTATAGGGCTGGAGAATCAAGAACATGAGGTCATTGGTTTAAGGTGAGAGGGGAGCTATTTAATTGAAACCTGAGTGGCACCTTTCATCCAGACAGTGGCGTCGATATGAAATGAGCAGCCAGGGAAATGGTTGAGGCAGGTTTATCAACTACATGTAGAAAGCATTTAGGCAGCTATAGATAGGAAAGTTTTGGAGGATATGGGTTAATCAAAGGAAAATATGATTAGCATAAACAGGCATCTTGACCAGGTTGAATGAGTCAAGCCGATGGAGCGTTTCTGTGCTGCATGACCTATAGCTCTAGTGATGCCAGATCTCACTCCCAGAGTCTGCTCTAGCCTGACTGTAATGGATGAGTTGTGGGTCTTTGTTGCCTGTAGGTGAGAGGATGTGTGGGAAGGAGATCAGCATTATTGATTTCCTTGATGACTGAAAGTCCATTCCTTGCTTTTCCCATAGACCATTTTCTTAATTGCACATTTATTATGGGGCACATTGAATGTCTATTGGAAATTTATGTATTGCACATCCCAATTCCCTTAACCCTTATTGTTTAATCTGTTAGAAAGTCCTCTCATGGTTGGTCCAGACTCACTGGACATGAATATCACTTGTGCCTGTGACAAAGAAGTCCGGTGGGAGATCATCTCAAGGAAAAGGGAAAGGAATTGTAAAGAGTGAATAATGTGGGCTTGGCCTAAGCATTTATAAATTTGCAAAATCAAACATTGTACAGACCACAGCTTGACCTTTCTGCTGTATAACTCGAGCAGCACCTTGTAAAATTATATTGTAATGGTCACCTTGTTGGGATGAGAAGGGCAGGTACTTGGTACCCAAGAAGGATCATCTTTATTCAGCTTATACGTTTACTTTGGTATTTGCTGTGGTCCTTTGGCCAGAGTGTGACACATAATAAAAAAACAACAACATTCAACAATTATAAAGAATAAGGAAATATATAAAAATAAAGTTAGAAGTTGAATTATGGATGTGGAATAAAATGTGTGTATATATATATGTGCAGCATGTACGTTTGTATTTATAATGTAAGTAGCAGTATAACAGTAAACATTTGTACCTCTGCTGCAGTTAGGGAGCCACTTGGATAGGAACGAACAAGACAGGCTTCGAAGTGGCTCCCGTTGCAGTGGGAGGTATTTGCCACCATTAGTATTAGACATCACTGGATCTCATGCCTGTTTCATTTTACTTCCCACTTTTGATTTCTGCTCTTTTTTTCTTTGTCTGTGTGATCCTTCTCTGAGACTTAGTGGCATGGTATGTGATTCAGCTCTATAGCCTGTATCGTGTGTGTTTAATATACCTTGTACTGTGAAACTTCACTGATCCTAGTGACTCCAATCCTGCTAATATTTAATAGATAAAAAATAAAATCAACAAGCAAATGATCCCTTCCTTTGTTTTTCAAACTACCCATTTAATTTGTGTGTTTAACAGTTACTAATGTGTTCACTTCGTGTTGTGATATTGCTGTCAAATTTTGTCCAATTATAAATAAGTGCATGTTAAATTTGAATACCAGAATAATTTTTAACAGCTAATTTTTATTTTTCTCTTTTCACTCTTCCTTGCTGTTCAATCGATGGCTTTATCTTCCACCCCCCACACCTGTTCCTCCTCTGCTGGAATTTGGTGTTCCAATGGTTTTCTGACGCGCTGAAGTTCTGATGCTGTCTGCTCCTCCTGTAGTGCCTAGTTTCTGTTGCACAGTGGGAGTGGACTGGAAGTCTCTCACCACCCCTGCCTGCTTGCCACTCACTACAGACTACTTTCCTGATCGGCAGAGCTTGCAGAACGATTACACTGAAGGCTGCTATAATCTCCTGCCAGAGTCTGACATCGACAGGTATGCAACACGTTTCTTCCCTGATTTTAAACCCGGCCTTAGAGTTACCACAGCTGGAAGTGTTGGGTGGGGTGATTAAGCTGGGGGTTGAGTCTATTGCTTTAAATTTTGACATAATGTAGCAGTTGTTGTCAGTAGTTACTATTCCTGCATCACAAATCCAATTAAAGCATTCAGGGTATTCAGGGTCTGTTCTGTTCACTTACTATCTTCACTAAAGATATCAATAAGATTGAAAGAGTGTCACAGATTTACAAAGATGTTGTTGGCACTTGAGGACCTGAGTTTGAGGAAATGTTGAGTAAGTTAGGTCTTTATTCCCTGAAGCATAGGAAAATGAGGGGGAAAGTGAGGGGTATAGATATGGTAAACACTAAGACTAATATAAAGCAAAGTCCAGTCAGTCTCTAGTTTGATCCCAGCTTCTGGTGTTTTCTGAGGTATTTGTATGTACTTTTGGTTTTCCATGCGTGTTTCAGTTTCCTCCACGTCAAAGATGTGCAGGTTGGTAGATTAATTGGCCTCTATAAATTGATCCTATTATGTAGATGAGTGGGAGAAACTGGAGAGGGTGGATGGAAGTGTTGAGGAATTAAATGGGGTCAGTGTAGGATTAATGTATATGGGTGCTTGGTCAGTGTGGACTGGTTGGGATGAAGGGCCTGTTTCTGCGCTGTATTACACCGTAGTTACTGAACCCTGAGGTTTACTACTAAATATGTAGTGAGCACCTATGTTTTTATTTCCAGTAAATATATCAGAGCTTTGGTCTTTGAATGAGAAACTTGCAGCAGTGGAAGAAGCCATTTGTCCCATTGTGTCAATAGAGTGGCAGAGGACCCCTTGACCTAGACATTAGCATGTTCCTCCAGCAGTTTGCTTCTCGCTCCAGATTCCAGCATCTGTAGTTTTTTGTCTTCCTCTCAAAAGTCTGATTGGTTTGACCGCAAGAGAGCTGGACCATAACCAGCACAGTACCACATCCAGATTCAGATTTACTTATCACATGTATATCAAAACTTACAGTGAAGTGCGTCATTTGCATTAACAACTAAGACAATCAAGTATCACCGCACATTCCAGCAGCAACATAGCATGTGCATAATGTTCAACAGAACAGCAACGATGATGACCACCACCGCCTTATACACACCAAGGCATGCAAACACAGGTCAGGCCGTCTCTGGGATTAACCCACTCTCAAACAATCTGGGTTTTCTTAAAGGCTTGGCCAAACAAAGGAGTGTGGGTTTGTGATGATTGACCTGCTTGTGCCTGGTAAAGCATTCCAACACCATACCACTTCCTGTATTAATAAAAACTTGTTGCTTAGGTCTTTGGACAATTACTTTCATTCCGTATTGCTGATACTTGACATATCAGTTGGAAGCTTCTGTCTACCCTCTCCATACTGTTGTTCCACAGTCAGATTCCCCTGCAATGTTACAGCTCGGAGCATTGGAGTTTGAAATTCAATTCCACTACAGTCTAAGAAGATTCTACATCCTTCCTGTGACTGCATGGGTTTCCTCCCACACTCCAAAGACTTACTGGTTAATAGATGAATTGGTCATTGTAAATTGTGCTGTTAGGCAAGGGTTATATCGGAGGATTGCTGGGCAGTGCAGCTCATTGGGCTGGAAGGGACTGTTAAACACTGTATTGCTAAATAAAATAATGTTTTCTTGAAGGGAGCGATGTTAGTTTGTTCAGAGTGTCCCCTTGACAGGATCGGGGAGTGCAGATGCCAGCGTTTGGAGTTAAAAACCATTTGCTAGAGGAACACAGCAGCTCATCCAATGATGCCTGACCGACTGAGTTTCTCCATGGATTGTGTGGCATCCATTTATATTCAGATTTGGAAGTCCATAAGATATAGGAGCCCACCTAGTCTGCTTTGCCATTCAATCATGGCTGATCAGGGTGGGAATAAAGGGGGCCTTTTCTGGTTGGCTGCAGAGACTGGTGCTGTTCCTCAGGCTTCTAGTTTGGGAATGCTCCTTTTCATGTTGTACATCAACAATTTGGATGATGGAATTAATAGTTTTGTGCTTAAGTTTTTGGATGATATGAAGATAGGTGGAAGGGCAGATAGTTTTGAGGAAGCAGGAAGTCTGCAGAAGGTGAATAGACAAAAAGGTAGCAAATAGAATATGTGTAGGGAAGTGTATTATGATGCATTGTGGTAGAAGAAATAAAGGTGTAAATATGCAGGATTCCATAAAGGTTAACGTGGGTTGAGTCGGCTCTTAAAAAGCCTCAACATTACATCCTTGCCTTGACATTCTAGTCCTCTGGTAATGAATGCAAATGCAATGTTAGTATTCATTACGAGAGGACTTGAATGTAAATGCAAGGATGTAATGCTGAGGCTTTATAAGACATTGGTGAGACAACAGTTAGAATATTGTGAACAGGTTTGGGCCCCTTTATTTAAAAAAAAATACACTGGCATTGAGAAGGACCAGAGGAGGTTCAATGGTTCAATTTAATATCAGAGAATTTATACAGTATGCAGCCTGAAATCCTTACCTTTGCAGATATCCATGAAAGAGGGGAGAAAAGACATAATGAATGACAGAAAAACATTAGAACCCCAAAACCCCATTCCCCATTCCATGCACAGGTTGCAGCAAACATCAACCCTCCCCTCCCCCACTTGTTACAGCAAAAAGCATCAGCCCCCCCCCGCCACCCACCATGCAAGTAATAGCAAGCCCCCAGAGACCATGATCTATAGTCCATCAAAACTCACTGTCCCTCCCATCACTTCCCAACAGGCCCTCTCTTCTACTAACAAGGGAGAGACAGAGAGAGAGAGATATCGTTCCTGCCACAGCAAGAGGAGAGGCCACAGCTTACTGTTGCCTTGTTGCAGTCTGCAGTGTCACCAATTCAAATTCCACTGGACTCGCAAATCTGCAGACCCTTGCTCACCATTGGGAGAAAGATTGCAGAAGGGCGGAGGCCTCTGACAGTCACGCCAGATGTCCCAATCTCCCACATCGGCTTGGAATCGGGCCATCATTAGGGTTACACCCCGAGGGCCCATGTCTTCCAAGTGGCTCCTGGAGATCCCAAAATGCAGGCGACTCAAGGAGTTCCGAAAAGCAAGAACCACCGTCCATGAAGAACGTAGTTTGAGTGCAGCGGTAGATCACGGACTCTGACAGGACCCCAGCCACCCTGTAATGGGGGGGGGGGTGGAGAAAAGACATGAGAACAGAAAATTTGAACTGTTTGTGGGTGAACTCACCCAGGTCTGTTTAAAAAAAAATGTCTGGCGCTAAAAATTCACAAGAATGATTCCAGGAATGAAAGGGTTAATGTATGAGCCATGTTTGATGGCTAGAAAAATGAGGAAGGATCTAGTTGAAACCTATTAAATGTTGAAAGGCCTAGATAGAGTGGATATTGAGAGGATGTTTCCTGTAATGGGGGAGTCTAGGACCAGAAGGCACAGATTCAGAATAGAGAGATGTCCATTTAGAATAGAGATGAGGAGGAATTCTTTTAGTCAGAGGGTACTGAATCTGTGGAATTCGTTGTCACAGACAGCTGTGGAGGTCAAGTCATTGGGTGTATTTAAAGCAGAAGTTGATAAGTTCTTGAATAGTCAGGGTGGCATAAGTTACGAGAAGAAGGCAGGAGAATGGGACTAAAGGACATGATGAAATGGAGGAGCAGACTCAATGGGTTTAATGACCTAATTCTGCTGCTTTGTCCTTAATTTTCTTATGTATTATCTTTCCCAGCCCATTCTTCTGCCTTCTTCCCATAACCTTTGACACCCTTACTAATTAAGAACTTAACAACCTCCACATGGACATGACAGGTTGAAGCTGTACTGTATTATTAAATGTTACTACTCCACTCAAATTGTATTGAATTTGATGAAGACTGTGTAGGATCCTTGTGTAATATGAGTCCTTGCTCAAGAGGGATCTGGCTTTCTGACTTTAAATGGCAGTAAAACAGCTGGAGAGTGATTGTGAAAACAATACGGATTATCGGGACACGATGACAGAGCTTGCAGCGTAAGTGGGGTTGTGCAGGTGATTGGTAAGGTGGAGTGTGGAATGAAGATTTTTTAAAAATTGCTTGCAAAAGTACGTATACTTCCTGAGCTGAGAGATTCTGCAGATGCTGGAAATCCAAAGCAACATGGACAAAATGCTGGAGGAACTCAGCAGGTCAGGCAGCATCTATGGAAATGGATAGATCATCAACGTTTCGGGCCAAGACCCTTCTTGAGGACTGCGAAGGACATACTCCATGAATATGTGATGAATTTCACAGAAGTAATAATTCTCAACTGTGGCTTGGACACCACTTCCATTCTCACTCCAGTGAATGGTCTGCTTTATGCTTAAAAAAAATACCATTGACATGGCTGCTTTCAGAAGACTGAAGGTAGGTGAACCCTGGATGTGTTCTCAGTCTGGGGAGTGGATGTGAAAACTAAGTGAGTGAGACTGGAATCCTTGTGTTTTGAGTGCAAGCTCTCCTTGATTCCATCAGGTAGCAGTGTTTGCCAGTTGAGGGGTGGGGAAAGCAATTCTGAAGCTTCATTTTAAAACGGGAGTGCAGCACCTCTGTTAGAAGCATTTGTCAAGACAGCTGTTCTGATATCTGGTTCTGTGCCTTCCACATGCACTCTTCACACCCTTGCCTCCAAACTGAAGTCTCACTTGTGCTGCAGACGTATGTCTCAGTTTGAAGCTTCACCTGGATTTCTAGTGTCTAGTGTCCTCCACGCATTTCTGTCAGCCCCCATTGCCAGTGAAATTCTGTGTCCCATACAAAGTTTATTAATAGGGACGCAATAAGCAGGTAACATCAGATTGACCCAACACTTGTTTTCTGATATATCGGTCAAGTTTACCAGAACCCAGATGAATCAGCACCATGTGCCTGAGAGGATAGGTGGGCACCGCATCACTGCAGACTAGGTATCAGCCTTTGTAATGTGCTGGAGTCTCTGAACTGGAAAGTGTGGGTGAGTGTGTAGCCTCTTGTGCACAGTTCATATTTTACAGTTAATCAGGGTCACAGGATCAGAATCAGGTTTATTATCACTAACCTGTCATGAATTTTCTTGTTTTGTGGCAGCAGTACAGTGCAATACATAAAAGTAACTATAAGTTACAAAAATAAATAGTCCTAAGAGGAATAGTGAGGTAGTGTTATTGGACCATTTGTAAATCTGATAGGAGTGGCTCTCTGGGCTGCTGTGCTCTGATACGGCTGGAAGACTTCATTCGTTCTCATTCTCACAGGGGAACCACAGCAGAGTGACAGACTCTTGTCCAGCAGTTTGTTCACCTTGTCTCTTTGGGTGGATATTGGCTGGCATATTGGCAGAGAAATTGGAATTGGAATTGCCACATGTACTGAGGTATAGTGAAACACTTGTCTTGCATACTGTTCATACAGGTCAGATCTTTACGCAGTGTATTGAGGTAGAACAATAACAGAATGCAGAATAAAGTGCAACAGCTACAGAGAAAGTGCATTGCAGGTGAACATTGAAATGGAAATTCATGACGAGATGGATTGTGAGGTCGAGAGTCTACTTTATTGTACAATAGGTCTATTTGGGAGTCTGATAACAGTGGAATGGAGGCTGTCATTTAGCCTGGTGATGTGTGCTTTCAGGATTTTGCATCTTCTGCTGATGAAAGAGGGAAGAAGGATGAATGTCCAGGGTGGCAGGATCACTGTTTTACTGGGGATGCAAGAAGAGTAGACAGAGTCTATAGAGGGGTAGTCCTCCAGACCTAATGAAGGGCCCCAGCCCAAAATGACTATTGTTTATTCTCCTCCATAGACGCTGCCTGATCTGCTGAGTTCCTCCAGCACTTTGTGCACTTTTACGCATAGAGGGGAGGCTGGTTTCCTTGATGAGGGTGACTTATTTGTTTTGCCCATTTATACTTGTTCCACTTGCCTGCATTAGGATTGTCTCCTCCTGCCCCTTGCTCCTGTCTCAGTGTCTGTGAAGACAGTGATTCCACTGCCTCATATGGCAGTGATTTCCACACGTCTTTGTTTAAAATAACTTGCCCTCATATACCCTTCGAAATCTCCTTCCTCTACCTTAAACCTATGTCTTTTTGATTCCTGCAACAGAAAAAGATTATGATTACTTATGCTGTCTATGTCTCATGATCTTACATGCTTCTATCAGGTCACCCCCCCGAGTCTCCTCTGCTCCAGGGAGAACAAGCCCAACCTATCCTAACCTGTAATAAAAGTCTTGCCCAACCTATCCAACCCCAACCTATCCAATCTCTCCCCGTAACAAAAGTCGTGCCCGACTTATCCAAGCCCAAGTGATCCAATCTGTCCTGTAACAAAAATCTTACAATCCAGGCAGCATCCTAATGAACCTCCTCTTCACTCTCTCTAACACTTCATCCTTGCCATAGCAACAAACAAAATGCTGGAGGAACCCAGCAGGTCAGGCACATGGGAATGTTTCGGGCTGAGACCCTTCATCAATGTGGAAACCATAGAAAGGGTGCAGAGGAGATTTACAAAGATGTTGCCTGGATTGGGAGCATGCCTTATGAGTGAACTCAGCCTTTTCTCCTTGGAGCGACAGAGGATGAGAAGTGACCTGATAGAGGTGTATAAGATGATGATTGTGTGGATAATCAGAGGCTTTTTCCCAGGGCTGAAATGGCTGCCACAAGAGGGCACAGGTTTAAGGTTTTTGGGAGTAGGTTACAGAGGAGATGTCAGGGTTAAGTTTTCTTTTATGCAGAGAGTGGTGGAGTGCGTGGAAAGGGCTGCTGGCAATGGCGGTGGAGGCTGATACGATAGGGTCTTTTAAGAGACTTTTGGATAGGTACATGGAGCTTAGAAAAATAGAAGGCTATGGGTAAGCCTAATAATTTCTAAGGTAGGGACATGTTCGGCACAACTTTGTGGGCCGAAGGGCCTGTATTGTGCTGTAGGTTTTCTATGTTTCTGTTTCTATCAAGACTGGAATAGAAGAGTTAAGAAGCCAGAATAAGGAAGTGGGAGGAGGGTAAGGTGTACAAGCTGGCAGGTGAGGGCAAGGTCAGTGGGTGGGTGAGGGGAATGAAGCAAAGCTGGGAGGTGATAGTTGGTAAAGGTAAGGAACTGAACGAGGAATTTGATGGGAGAAAATAGTAGATCATGAATGGGGAATGCAAAAGGGGGAGTGTACAAATCACCGGAGAAATCGATGTTCATGCTATCTGGTTGGAGGCTACACAGACAGAATATGAGGTGTTGTTCTTCCAGCCTGAGCATGGCCTCATTGTGACAGTATGGGAGCATCCGGTAGTGTGGTGACCAGAACAGCAGAGAAGTGATGTTGAATGAGCATTTTGTAAAGTTGCAACATAATGCCCCACCTGTGCCCTAACCTGTGAAGGCAAGCATGTCATATTCTTCCTTCACCTCCATATTTACCTACATTGCCACTGTCAAGCACTATGGGCTTCCACTCCGGGTTCACTCTGTTCACCAGCATTTACAGTGGCAGGAATTGAACGTCAATCTTACAGCTTGTGCTGCAACACATTCCGTGAATCAGTACCGTGTTATCTGAACCAAAGAGAAAGTGGAGCTTGGAGAGAGAGGACAAAGTATTCGCTGACTTGTTTGCTTTGATTATTGCAGAAGAGAAGAGGATGGACCCATAATGTCAGCCCAGCAGGTGTTTGAAGAATTCATCTGCCAACGGCTCATGCAGGGCTACCAAATCATTGTGCAGCCCAAGAACAAGTTGGCCAGCACCGTAGTCCCGGCTCCTCTCAGTAGCAGCCCCCTCTACACACGAGGTAAGAACTTACCCCATGATTGATGTGCCAATGGCTCCCTAGTTAAGGCAGTCCAGCATGACGTCAGGCCTGGTCACTTTTGTAAGATTCTGAGAGTTAGTCTTGGTTACTGTTAAAAGATTATGAAAGGCGTGGACAGAGTGGAGAGCCATTGTCTTTTTTCCAGGGTAGCAATGGCCAGTATCAGAGGACATCCTTTTAAGGAGAGTGGAGGAAAGTTTAGGGGAGCAACACACAATAAATACCAGAGGAACTCAGCAGGCCAGGCAGCATGTATAGAAAAAAGTACAGTTGACGTTTCGGGCCGAAACCCTTTGCTCAGTCGTAGATGCTGCCTGGTCTGCTGAGTTTTTCCAGCATTTTGTATGTGTTGTTTGGATTTCCAGCATCTGCAGGTTTTCCCTTGTTTATGAAAGTTTAGGGGTTTCTCACAGAGAATGGTATGTTCCTGGAACACATTGCCAGGGGTGTTGGTGGAGGCTGATACACTAGGAACATTTAAGAGACCTCTAGATAGGCACAAGGATGAAAGATAAATGTAGGGGTTCAGGCTATGTAGAAGGGAAGAGTTAGATTAATCACGGAGCAGGTTAAAAGGTTGGTACAATATTGTGGGTCAAAGGGCCTGTACTGTGCCAAAATCTGTAGTTTCTTGTGTCTCTAAGGAAAATTATTGGATCGAAGAGAGAGAAAGCACAGAATCAGTCCTTTGGCTCATTGAGTCTGTGCTGACCATCAAACAGCCATTTACAGTACATTAATCCCAGTTTATTCACCTCACATTCTCATTAACTGCCCCCTAATTCCACCTCTCACCCACACAAGGGATGATTTACAGTGACCTATTAACGTATCAATTGTATGTTTCTAAGGAGGAAACCTGAGCAACTAAAGGAAACCCAAACAGTATGGCAAGAATAAGCAAACTCCATGCAGGCAGCAACAGAGGTCAGAATGGAATCCGCATCTCTGGAGTTGTGAGACTATGCCACTGTGGTGCAAGAGATGAGAATCTGGGGGGAGGGGGGATTTCTCTTAAAGAAAGGATAAATGATTCTGCAGTGCATCAAGGATGATGTGGACTGATGATTCCTTTTGTGGGACAATCTAGGACTAGAAATCAGCAGTTAAAAATGAGCATTTGCCTTTTTGAGATGCATCTGAGATGAATTTTTCCTCTGAAGAGCACGAGTCTTTGGAATTCTCTTTCTCAAATGGCAGTGGAAATGGTCTTTAAGTTTTTTTAGGCAGAGGTGGCGAGATTCTTGATGAACAAATAGTGAATAGTTAGAGTAGACAGGAATCAAGGTCATAATCAGATTAGCCAAAATTTTTGCCAGCGCAGGTTGGAGGTGCCAAGAAGCCACTTCCTTCTCTGGTTTTAGACATAGACATATACATAGTACAGCACATTACAGGCCCTTCGGCCCACAATATTGTGCCGACCCTCAAACCCTGCCCCCCACCTTAAATTCCTCCATATACCTGTCTAGTAGTCTCTTAAACTTCACTAGTGTATCTGCCTCCACCACTGACTCAGGCAGTGCATTCCACTCACCAACCACTCTCTGAGTGCAAAACCTTCCTCTACTATCCCCCTTGAACTTCTCTTCCTTATCTTAAAGCCATGTCCTCTTGCATTGAGCAGGGGTGCCCTGGGGAAGAGGCGCTGGCTGTCCACTCTGTCTATTCCTCTTAATATCTTGTACACCTCTATCATGTCTCCTTTCACCCTCCTTCTCTCCAAAGAGTAAAGCCCTAGCTCCCTTAATCTCTGATCATAATCCATACTCTCTAAACCAGGCAGCATCCTGGTAAATCTCCTCTGTACCCTTTCCAATGCTTCCACATCCTTCCTATACTGAGGCGACCAGAACTGGACACAGTACTCCAAGTGTGGCCTAACTAGAGTTTTATAGAGCTGCATCATTACATCGCGACTCTTAAACTCTATCCCTTGACTTATGAAAGCTAACACCCCATGAGCTTTCTTAACTACCCTATCTACCTGTGAGGCAACTTTCAGGGGTCTGTGGACATGTACCCCCAGATCCCTCTGCTCCTCCACACTACCAAGTATCCTGTCATTTACTTTGTACTCTGCCTTGGAGTTTGTCCTTCCAAAGTGTACCACCTCACACTTCTCCGGGTTGAACTCCATCTGCCACTTCTCAGCCCACTTCTGCATCCTATGCATCCTATGCAGACTCTCTGCAATCTTCGACAATCCTCTACACTATCTACAACACCACCAACCTTTGTGTCATCTGCAAACTTGCCAGCCCACCCTTCTACCCCCACATCCAGGTCCTTAATAAAAATCACAAAAAGCAGAGGTCCCAGAACAGATCCTTGTGGGACACCACTAGTCACAACCCTCCAATCTGAATGTACTCCCTCCACCACGACCCTCTGCCTTCTGCAGGCAAGCCAATTCTAAATCCATCTGGCCAACTTCCCTGGATCCCATGCCTTCTGACTTTCTGAATAAGCCTACCATGTGGAATCTTGTCAAATGCCTTACTAAAATCCATGTAGATCACATCCACTGCACTACCCTCATCTATATGCCTGGTCACCACCTCAAAGAACTCTATCAGGCTTGTTAGGCACGATCTGCCCTTCACAAAGCCATGCTGACTGTCCCTGATCAGACCATGATTCTCTAAATGCCCATAGATCCTATCTCTAAGAATCTTTCCCAACAGCTTTCCCACCACAGATGTAAGGCTCACTGGTCTATAATTACCCGGACTATTCCTACTACCTTTTTTGAACAAAGGGACAAGATTCACCTCCCTCCAATCTTCCGGTACCATTCCCTTGGACAACGAGGACATAAAGATCCTAGCCAGAGGCTCAGCAATCTCTTCCCTTGCCTCGTGGAGCAGCCTGGGGAGTATTCCGTCAGCCCCCGGGGACATCCATCCTAATGTATTTTAACAACTCCAACACCTCCTCTCCCTTAATATTAACATGCTCCAGAACATCAACCTCACTCATATTGTCCTCACCGTCATCAAGTTCTCTCTCAGTGGTGAATACCGAAGAGAAGTATTCATTGAGGACCTCGCTCACTTCCACAGCCTCCAGGCACATCTTCCCACTTTTATCTCTAATCGGTCCTACCTTCACTCCTGTCATCCTTTTGTTCTTCACATAATTGAAGAATGCCTTGGAGCTTTCCTTTACCCTACTCACCAAGGCCTTCTCATACCCTCCTCTTGCTCTTCTCAGCCCCTTCTTAAGCTCCTTTCTTGCTACCCTATATTCCTCAATAGACCCATCTGATCCTTGCTTCCTAAACCTCATGTATGCTGTCTTCTTCCGCCTGACTAGATTTTCCACTTCACTTGTCACCCATGGTTCCTTCACCCTACCATTCTTTATCTTCCTCACTGGGACAAATTTATCCCTAACATCCTGCAAGATATCCCTAAACATCGACCACATGTCCATAGTACATTTCCCTGCAAAAGCATCATCCCAATTCACACCCGCAAGTTCTAGCCTTATAGCCTCATAATTTACCTTTCCCCAATTAAAAATTTTCCTGTCCTCTCTGATTCTATCCTTTTCCATGAAAATGGTAAAGGTCAGGGAGCGGTGGCCACTGTCCCCCAGATGCTCACCCACTGAGAGATCTGTGACCTTTCCTGGTTCGTTACCCAATACTAGATCTAGTATGGCATTCCCCCTAGTCAGCCTGTCAACATACTGTGACAGGAATCCATCCTGGACACACTTAACAAACTCTGCCCCATCTAAACCCTTGGAACTAATCAATATTAGGGAAGTTAAAGTCACCCATGATAACAACCCTGTTATTTTTGCACCTTTCCAAAATCTGCCTCCCAATCTGCTCCTCGGTATCTCTGCTGCTACCAGGGGGCCTCTAGAATACCCCCAGTAGAGTAACTGCTCCCTTCCTGTTCCTGACTTCCACCCATACTGACTAAAAAGAGGATCCTGCGACATTACCCACCCTTTCTGCAGCTGTAATAGTATCCCTGACCAGTAATGCTACCCCTCTCTATCCCTTTTAAAGCAATGAAATCCAGGAATATTGAGAATCCATTCCTGCCCTAGTGCCAGCCAAGTCTCTGCAATGGCCACTACATCATAATTCCATGTATGTATCCAAGCTCTCAGTTCATCACCTTTGTTCCTGATGCTTCTTGCATTGAAGTACACACACTTTAGCCCTTCTACCTTACTACCTTTATTCTGCTTCTCTTTCCTCAAAGCCTCTCTATTTGTTAGATCTGGCTTTACTCCATGCACTTCTTTCACTGCTCTATTGCTCCGGGTCCCATCCCCCTTGCAAATTAGTTTAAACCCTCCGGAACCATGCTCGCAAACCTACCAGCAAGGATATTGCTCCCCTTGCTGAATAAGGTGCAACCCATCCAATCTGTACAGGTCCCACCTTCCCCAGAAGAGATCCCAATGGTCCAAAAATCTAAAACCCTGCCCCCTGCACCAACTCCTCAGCCACGCATTCAACTGCCATCTCCTCCAATTCTTACCATCACTATCACGTAGTACTGGCAGCAATCCTGAGAATGCCACCCTTGAGGTCCTGTTCTTCAGCCTTCTGCCTAGTTCCCGAAACTCACACTTCAGGACCTCATCCCTCTTCCTGCCTATGTCATTGGTCCCAACATGTATCACGACTTCTGTTTGCTTTCCCTCTCGTACCAGGATGTCATGCACCCAGTCAGAGACATCCCGGACCCTGGCACCCGGGAGGCAACAAACCATACGGGTTTCCTTCTCACGTCCACAAAATCTCCTGCTGCTCCCCTGACTACAGAGTCTCCAATGATGACAGCTCTCCTCTTCTCCGTCCCATCCTTCTGCACCACAGGGTCAGACTCAGTGCTAGAGGCCCTGCCACCGTGGCTCACACCTGGTCGGTCGTCCTCACCAACAGCATCCAGGATGGTAAACTTATTATTCAGGGGAATGGCTACAGGGGTGCTCTGGATTACCTGTCTACTCTCCTTCGCTTTCCCCCCTCGGACTGTCACCCAACGACCTGCTTCCGGCAGCCTAGGTGTGACTACCTCCTTGTAGCTCTCATCTATGACAGCCTCATTCTCCCTTATGAGTCGAAGGTCATCCAGCTGCTGCTCCAGATTCCTCACACGGTCTTCCAGATCGCCCAGCCGCAAGCACTTCTGGCAGATGTGACTCTGTGGGAGAAGGGAGTTCCCCCAAGACTGCCACATCTCACAGGAGAGGCACATCACCGTCTCAGTAGGCATTGTAAAGACTAACTGGGAACAAGCTCGTCCTCCGCCTCTTCTCGTCGAAGCCTCTCGAGTCAAAGCCACAAATCTCCACTCCTTCACTGGCCCACTCACTCACTGGCCACTTTTTTGTGAGTATGGTAAAGATATTGAAGGACGATTCCCACCGTTGCTCAGCCCATGGCTAAAATCATAACTCGTCCAATACTGATATCCGGGACAGATCAAGTTTTGTCTTGTGGCTGCAGGTTATAGATGCTGCTCGCAAATTTGCGAATTAGTTTACAAAGTGTACATGCAGGTATGATGCTGTTCCCTGCACTGAAGATCCAGCTGCCCCACTCCAGGAGCTTGAGCACCCAAAGCCAGCAGTAGCCAGGTTGCCTCACCCTATGCATATCAAAGTCCTAGTTCATAGCATCCCCACTCAAGAGATTTCAACTCCTCACTGTATTCCAGGTAACATGAAGAAGAATATCTTCCCTTCGGAGTCACAGAGAGTCATAGAACACTACAGCACAGAAGCAGACCCATTGGCCTATCCTGTCTGTACTGAACTGTTATCCTGCTGAGTCTTATCGACTGGGTTCTGGACCATAGTCCTCCATAACCATCCCATCTCTGTACTTATCCAAACTTCTCTTAAGTGTTGATTTCAAACTCGCATCCACCTCTTCTACTGGGAGCTCATAAGACACTCTCACCACCATCTGGTGAGATGTCAACATGTGGAAAGTTAGAATCACTTGCAATCTCTCTTTAAAATTGCTCTTCCAAATACCATTGGGTGGTCAATATTATAATCCCATTGTCATGGCCATCCCTTTCTTATGTCTCACTTCCACCCATATAGCCTCAGTAGATGAGCTCCCTCTCACTCCCCGCTCCTTTCCCACTCGACCCCACTCCTCTCCCCTTCCCCCCCAACATAATCACTTCCCAGCTTCTCACTTCACCCAGTGTCACCTATCACCTTCCAGTTTGTAGTCCTTGCCCCCTCTCCCTTATTATTCTGATTTCTTCCGCATTCCTTTCCAATCCTGATGAAGGGTCTTGGCCCCAAACACCAACTCTTTATTGCTTTCCATAGATGCTCCCTGACCTTTTGAATTCTTCTGGCATTTTGTGTGTATTCTGGATTTCCAGCATCTTCAGAATCTCCTGTGTTTATAATTAAGATCAACACTTTGTGGGTTCAGCTGCTTGCTCTCTGCAGTGGTGGTGTTCAGTCATTGGCTTACTCCCTGTATCTGCAGGCCTGGTGTCCAGGAACAAGCTGGAAGAGGATGAAATTTCGTACTGGCTGAGTATGGGACGCACCTTTCATAAGGTCTGCTTGAAGGACAAGATGATAACTGTCACTCGTTACCTACCCAAGTAAGTGGGATGTAATTGTTCCAGATAAGCATTTATTTGTCATGTGTCTGACAGGATTGATCAGAAAACTGCAATCATTTTTCTGCCCCTTTAGCAAAATGAAGACTTTAAGACATAGGAACAGATTAGGCCATTTGAATCTTCTCGGCCTATTAAAGCATGTCTTACTTATTATCCCTCTCAACCCTATTCTCCTGCCTTCTCCCCATAACCTTTGACATTCTTAATAATCAAGATCCCATCAACTTCCACTTTTAAAAACACTCACTGGCTTGGCCTCCACAGCCAACTATGGCAATGAATTCAACAGATTCACCACCTTCTGGTCAAAGAAATTCCTACTCATCTGAGTCCTGATGAAGGGTCTTGGCCTGAAACATCGACTGTTTACTTTTTTCCATAGATTCTGTATGGCCTGCTGAGTTCCTCCAGCTTTTTTTGTATGTTTCTCCTCATCTCTGTTCTAAAGGGACGTCTTTAGTTTGAAACATGAGAAAACAATCCAAACCTGGGAATAAGAGCAAATCTCAAGCTTTTACCTACCTCCCCCCCCCCCCCACCTTCCAATGCCCGTATATGGAAGAGGACTTGACTTTGATATGAGCCTTGTAAAATGAAGCAGGTATTTTTGTTTCAGCAACAAGGAACTCTGCTAGGCTGAGTATATAAGGCTGTGCTGTGTTTGCATCAGTTGAATGCTGCCCTTGATATCAAGTAATTATTTCTAAAAAGATAAAAGAACACAAAACTTGCATGTAAATGTAACCTTTGCAATTCAAATCACTTTATGACTACTAAAGCATGTCTAACGTGACCTCCTTTATCAGGCCCTCGTGTTTCATTGCTAGCCTTGTGCTGTGCTCTCTAACCCCACTTAGATAGTTTGAACTAAAATGACAATGCCTCAGGCCCCTCTCGGGTCAGGAAGGCATCATTCAGGCTGATGCTCTAGAACAGGGATTCTCAACTTTTTTATGCCATGGACCAATAACACGGACCCCAAGTTGGGAAGCCCTGGTCAAGACGAGTTGAGGGAGTGTTTCTTACAAGATGCCATCTTCCAAATCGGGTGTTAAATTGAAGCCCTTTTCTACTTTATGCAGGCCAAATGGGCTTGTTCTTGCTGAGGTTTAGTAGAATGAGGGTGGATTTCACTGCAGCTTATTGAATATTAAAATACCTAGGTAGAGTGAAAGTGGAGAGGATGTTTCATGTAGCAGGGGAGTCTAAGAGCAGAAGTCATAGCGTCGGAATACAAATACCTCCCTTTAGAACAGAGATGATGAGGACTTCCTTTAGCCAGATGTGGTGAATCTGTGGAATTAATTGCCACAGATGGCTGTGGAGGCCAAATCATTGAGTAAATTTGAGGCGGGGTTTGATAAGTTCTTGATTAAAAATGGCATCAAAACTTAAGGGGAGAAGGCACGAGAAAGGGGTTGAAAGGGATAAGAAATCAGTCATGATCAAACGGTGGAACAGTCTCAATGGGCTGAGTAGCCTAATTCTGCTCCGACGTCAAATGTCTAAGACTAAATGAGTTCTGCGCTGTCAGTGATCCCTTGGACAACTCTAAACACTCTCTGCCGATTGGTTCCTGGTGGTGGTGGGGTGCTTGGTTCTTTGTATCAATACTGTGGAACTTATCTCAACTTTGTGGGAATTCTTCATGAAGCATTGGGAACACTTAGTGGGTATGATTAGGGCAATTAAGTATGTCTGGTTTAAAATATGTTGATTTTGAAAAATTGACTGGAAAACTGGATTTTTTTTCTGGAGGCAGGAGACGTAACTCAGTGGAGAAACATGCAGGGGAATCAATGCAGGTGTCTTCTAATGTTCCTCATGAAGGCTGAGAAACTACTGGAACTCTAGTCAAAGAGCTTGGGGCGTCTAATTGTAATGGATACAATCAGAATCAGTTTTATTATCACTGACATTTACTATCAAAGTGTGTATGCACTATACAACCCTGAGATTCGTCTTCCCACAGTCATGAAACAAAGAAAACCATGGAACTGTTCAAAGAAATATGTCAAACTTTTTTTCTCAGGGCGAAAATTGTTTAGCAGCAGTAGTACAATGCAATATATACGTGTGTGTGTGTGTGTGTGTGTGTATATATATATATATATATATATATATAATGCTATAAGTTACAAGAAGAAAAAAAGTGCATAAAGAGCAAAAATAGTGAGGTATTGGGTTCATGGGTTCATTTTCCATTCAGAATTCTGGTGGCAGAGGTGAAGAAACTGTTCCTTAAATATTAAGTGTATGTCTTCAGGCTCCTTTACCACCACCTTGATGGTAGTAATAAGAAGAGGACATGTCTTGGGTTGTGGGAGTTCTTAATGATCGATGTCCTTTTGAAAATGTCTTTGATGCTGGGGAGGCAAGAACCCATGATGAAGCTAGCTGAGTTTACAACCTCTGCAGCTTTTTCCAGTCCTGTGCAGTGGCCCATTCAGTGCAGGTGATGATGCAAATGGTTAGAATGCTCTCCATGATACTTCTGTGGAAATTTGTTGGTGTCTTTGGTGGCATACCAAATCTCAAACTCCTAATCTAGCATGGAGAAGAGTTAGAAAAGTAATTAGATAATAGTGTGAAATGATAGCAAAGTTAGTGACATGGGGTCAAAATGGAGGAGAGTCAAAAAAGATGTGTCAGGGTGTAAATGATCAAATCCGGTTGCTGCGTTGTTTTCTGTACTGGGAATTCTTAGATGGAAGCTGGAGAATGGGGTTTGGAAAAGTTGGGAGGTGGATACTTTCTTCACTAATTCTAGCCATTCTGGTCTCCTTAGGTACCCTTATGAATCCGCTCTGATCCAGTACACTTACTGCCTCTGCCCGCCACACTCAAGCACAGAGTTTGTGTCATGTTGGGTGGAGTTCTTTCACGAGCGTCTGGAAGAGTACAAGTGGAATTACCTGGATCAGTACATCTGCTCGTCAGGCTCAGAAGATTTCAGGTTTGTGTCTACACCAGCCTTTCTCCAGCTCCGCATCGAGGGGAAGAAGACATCCCATTCATCACCCCATTCCCAATCGCCCGGTCAGTGTGAGGACACCAGATATCTCCACTTACCCCAACACTGATCACAGCTGCAGCATGGCCCAAGCTGGTGAAATTCGTGGTAGAACTCAAACAATAAAACCACACATCTCCGTTTTACATAATCAACCCCAGGTGATGGTTGAGACCAGATGGGGAGGGAGGAATGACGTGGTAAGCTAGGATGTGATAAGGTAGAAGAGGTAAAGGGCTGAAAAAGAATAGAGGGAAGGTGGAGAACCAGAGTGAGGTGATGGGCAGGGGACAGGAAGAGAAGGAAACCTGAATTGTGTGTTTGCATATTCATAGAGATTAAGTTTGAAGGCCATATGCAATGTCTTAGTCAGTGGTTTGGAATCATGATTTTGAACAATGAGCAGAGAGTTCCATGAAATGGTGATCATTAATGCCTTAGTCTCAGATACATCAAGAACCCACCACCTTATTGTCTTGGCTGTTCATTCCTTGGCATTCACTATAAACCTCAGTTCATGCCATACTTATATTCACACATCCATTACGTTTGAGACATAGGAAGCTGCAGATGGGGTGACACACAATGACACTGGAGGAGCTCACCAGGTTAGGCAGCATTTGTGGAGGGAAATGACAGTTGACATTTTGGCTTGTCACTCTTCATCTGGACTGAAATTAAGGGGCAAATGAGCAGCATGTTTAAAAAAGCTTCTTCATCCATAGATGCCTTTTATAGCGCCAAATGTTCCCCCCCTGGGCAGATGGGGAGCTGGTGATAAGCGGATTTCAGATCTATTGTCGAGTACACCTTGTACTGAGCAATCTGGTTGACCATATCCGCGATGCGGGGTAGGGGGTATGCGTCAAGCTGCGTAAACCTATTGATGGTTTGACTATAGTCCACGACCATCCTATTTTTCTGCCCAGTCCGAACAACAACCACCTGGGCCCTCCAAGGGCTTGAGCTTGGCTCAATGATCCCCTCCCTGAGCAGCCGCTGCACCTCCGACTGAATGAAGGCCCTGTCCCCCGCGCTGTACCTCCTGCTTTTGGTTGCCACAGGTTTACAGTCGGGGGTCAGGTTGGCGAACAGCGGTGTGGGAGGGACCTTGAGAGTGGAGAGGCTGCAAGTGGTGTCGGTAGCGCAGCTGTCGGCCTGGTGCTGGATGGGATGTGTGTGTGTGTGTGTGTGTGTGTGTGTGTGTGTGTGTGTGTGTGTGTGGGGTCAGTTTGTTACTGTTGGGAAAGGGTTTCCTTTTGTTAACTAGCAGGAATGCTAATTTACTGATAACGAGAATGGTATTCCTTTGTAAACCAAATGGGGATTAATGTTCTTTCTTCTGAGTCTGTAAGCTTTTGTTGACGGGCTTTTGGGCAGATCGGCGCGAGGGGGTCGAGAGAGAGGACGCAATGCTCTAAGCTGGGCGAGGATCGGACCCCAAAGGGGGGTCCGAGGCCGGGAGATTCTCGGAGGGGGGGGGGGCTGAAGCTAGATGTGCTTGGTTGACCACTCGGAGGGTCCTGAGCTGTTTGGAGAGTCGAGGAGTTCGGAGGGTCCTGAGCTGCGAGTCGAGGAGTTCGGAGGGTATCGAATGGTGGCCAGAAGACTTCAGAAATTGAGCTCCAACGGTTGTGCACGAAGTGGTTTGATAAGTTTGGCGCCTTTTCTTTAATTTTCTCTTCATATATACTGTATTGTTATTAATCACTTAGTTATAGTAACCTTTATAAATTGTACTCATTTAATCGCATATGGTGTACTGTCTGGATTTGGGCGAGGCGGGGACATCACACAGCATCCACACCAGCTGATTACCCAGTTTGGCGGGGCCGAAGGCTGCTCCCCCTAGACAAGAACGAGCTGAGCGAGCCTGAGGCGACCCAGGGCGTTACAATAGCGCCAAATGTTCCCCCCCCCCCACCCCACCCCTTATCTGCAGTCTTCTTCAGAGTTACACTACCATTCTTGTGTGCTTCCGGTTTTGGCTGCTGGAACATCTAGAAATTCAACTAAATGGGTGCTAACCCTGGAATTCCCTTGTCTAGTCCCTGCTTCTGTTTTGTTCCATTCTCTTTTGAGATATTTCTTAAAACACTCATTTTCCGGTCTTGTGTCTTGAACTCCTAATGTGGGTTGATGCCAACTGTCATCTGAATACCCAGGCAGTGTACACGGACCTTTCCCTACGAAGAGTTATAGACAGGTTAACTCATGGACAAGAATATGGTGATTAAATTGTAATGTGGGAAATTAAGATTATTGAGGCAGGTAAAATTAGAAAACAAGAGACTTTTGTAAATAGTAAGACTTTATTAAATGTTAGTGCTATGTTGGTAGAAGACGTTGTGGCATGAAGGTACAGCGTAAAGAATTGGAAGGCAGCTGATACGTTGACCTTTGTTTCAAGAGGATTGCTATATAGGGCTAAGAATGTCTTGTTGCAAGTACTTTGGCCTCTGTATGTTGGCAACAGTGTAAATAGATTTCTTAGTTTGATTCCTGAGCTGAGGAGAAAATGAGAAGGAATATGAATTCATCAGAAGGTAAAAGAATGAGAGATGACCTCACTAAAACTTCTAGGATTTTTGAGGCAATCTATCTGCTGCAGTACCAACCAGGATCTCCTGCTGGCCAGCTATTTTCATTCCACCTCCACTCACACACTGATATGTCTGTTCATGCCCTTTTCTACTGCAGAATACCCTCTCAACCCCAGATACACTGATGTCAATAGGGGTTAGCCTGTCTCCATTCCTCCTGTAATCCACAACCAACTCCTTCGTTTTTGCGACATTGAGGGAGAGGTTGTTTTCTTGACATCGCTGTGTCAGGGTGATGACTTCTTCCCTGTAGGCCACCTTGTTATTGTTTGAGATTAGACCAATCAGTGTAGTGTCATACCGCAGCTTGTTCCACACTCTCACCATCATTTATGAGGAACTTTCCCCTCAGCTTCCCCTTAAATATGTCATCTTTCACCCTTAACCTATGACCTCTAGTTCTACTCACACCCAACCTTGGTGGATTTACCAGCTTGCATTTACCCCTCATAATTTTACCTCTACCAAATCTCCCCTCATTCTCCTGCACTCTGGGGAATAAAGTCCTAAGCAGAAAAATGCGTCATTTGTGCTAACAACTAACGTGTGCTGGGGGTGGCCCGCAGGTGTCTCCACACATTCTGTTGCCAAATCCTCATGATGCTGTGCTCCACAGTTTGATTGAGTCCCTGAAGTTCTGGCGAACCAGGTTCCTGCTGCTGCCAGCCTGTGTAACGGCCACGAAGCGGATCATGGAGGGTGAGAGCCACTATGATGTCTACGGGGAGACACTGCGCTCAGATCAGGAGGAGTGGCAGCTGCTGGATGGCTTCATTCGATTTGTGGAGGGTCTGAATCGGATTCGGAGAAGGCACCGCTCGGACAGGATCATAAGGGTGAGGCTGTCCCAGTGGTATCGGTCATTGGATCGAGCAGGAAACCATAGAGAATCCTAGGTTCTGTTTGTTTACTGCTTGCTTTCATCCTAATAACCTAGGAAGAGGACATTCAGGCCCTGAGTTCATGCTGGCGCCCCATGTGACCTCACTCCTCCATTCTCTTTACACGTGTGGCTTTTCTGCCACCCACCTACACAGGCTGCAGTTTATAGTTTATTAACCTTCTAACCAGCGTGTGTGAGGAAACCGGAGCACCCTGGAGAAATCCTTGTGACTCCACACAGATGGCAGAATGATGCCTGGGTCTGTGGAGCAACAGCAATGCACATTTTTTTCTTCCATTCCCTTCGTGTTTCCTTTCTCAGGTGAAATACAGCAAGTATTTCAGAAGTTCAGTCTTTCCGATTTACCTCTTCTCCTCTTCTCACCTGCCTATCAGCTCCCTCTGGTGCCCCTCCACCTTTCCTTTCTCCCATGGAGCACTCTCCTTCTCGATCAGATTCCTTCTTATTCAGTCCCCAATCACCTCCCAGCTTTTCACTTCATCCCTCATCCACCTTCCCCCTCAGCTGGTCTCACACATCACCTGCTAGCTTGTACCTTACTTTGAGTGCATTGAGATATAACACTTTGAGTACTGTATTTGCTACCCTTTTTGATTCTGCATTCCTAATGCACTGATACTCTCACCCTGTGGGCTGCAATTTTGTCCTATTATCTGCTTGCCCTTCCTAACAGTCTGACTGCTTGCTCTTTTTGCTTTTTCACTGTCAATCCTATCCTGAGTCCCTTAATTCTGCTAAATTAGAGTAAAGCCTCCCCAACAGCTTTAACAAACAAACCTGCCCGTGAGAATATTGGTCCCCCTCAGGTTCAGGTGCAACCTTTCACTTTTGAACAGGTCATACTTGCCCCAGAAGAGATCCCAATGATCCAAGAACCTGAAGCCCTGCCTCCTGCAGCAGCTTCTCAGCCACGCATTAATCTGCCAAATCATCCTTTTTACCCTCACTGGTACATAGTACAGGTAGCAATCCCAAAATTACCATCCTGGAGGTCCTGCTTCTCCGCTTTCTACCTAGCTCTCTAAATTCTCTTTTTAGGATCTCCTTGCTTTTCCTTCCTATGTCAATGGTACCAATATGTACCAAGACACCTGCCACCTTTCCCTCCTCTCCAAAATGCTGTGGACGCAATCCGGGACGTCAGTGACCCTGGCAACCTGGGAGGCAACATACCATTTGTGTGGCCCATTCATATCCACAGAAATTCCTTTATGTTCCCCTGACTATTGAGTCCCTATTACTACCGTTCCCCTATTCTTCCTTTTTCCCTTCTGTACCACGGACCAATGTTCAGTGCCAGTATCCAGTCTCCGTGGCATTTCCTTGGGAGGTCATCCCCCACAACTCTATCCAAAATGGTATACTTACTATTGAGAGGAATGGCCACAGTGGTGCCCTTTCATATTTCCATTTCACCCAACAGTCACCCAGCTACTAGCCTCTTGCAACTTAGGGGAGACTACTTCCCTGTAACTCCGATGGATTTCCCTGTAGCTAATGTAATCTGTGTGAACAGTACGCAAAACAAGTGCTGCTGTTGGAACAATAG
This sequence comes from Hypanus sabinus, assembly GCF_030144855.1. Lineage (NCBI taxonomy): Eukaryota > Metazoa > Chordata > Chondrichthyes > Myliobatiformes > Dasyatidae > Hypanus > Hypanus sabinus. The sequence goes on along the minus strand of NC_082715.1, from coordinate 151,461,481 downwards.
CAAACCAATGACAATAACAAACGAATGACCAATTCCAATAGACCATCCCAAATGCTCCTACATGGACATCTTTCTGCCCCTATAACAGCCCCTTTAACCTTTCACCATCCTCCTTTGAGGTGCCAGCCAACCATTGAACTAGTTGTGCTATTACCTCCTTTGGGATAAAATCTCTTCTCTCCCCCCCCCCCCCCCTTCCACCCCAGCTGTATTCAGAACTGACCACTGGTTAGAGATGATCTCAAAGATCTCCAGAGCTACCTGATAGTCCTTAATCTGTCAATCAGCTGTTTCCCTTTGGCTGCACTTCCTCAGACTGCAGGGCTACCATCCCATGGAGTCTGCTATCCACAAAGTATGCCACTTGTTTGATCTGCTGTTGATCTACCTCTGAAATCTGGAGCTTGAGCTCCTTCAGCTAGTGACATGAACCACGATCTGTAGGTATTGTTGTCTGGGACTGGGAAGGATCTTGGCTTTCTGTGCTGTGCAGAACATGCATTCCATGAGTTGAAGGTGTTCACCCATAACTCTGTGTTAGCTTAATTAATTAATGGGACAAAAGACCATGAGTCATAGTCAAAGCAGATGGGAACTTCAGGCCCAGTTCATCAATGTTGACTAAAATGCCTTCCTGAACCAGTCCCATATGCCAGTGTTTGGTCCGTGTCCCTCCACACCTTTCCTATCCATGTACTTGTCCAAACATCTTTTAAGTGTGATTTAAATAGGCCTCGACCACTCCCTCTGGAAGCTCATTCCGTATTCCCTATAACTTATTTCCACTTCTCACAATTTTATGTACCTCTGTAAGGCCGCCTCTTGGCCTCCTTTGCTCCATAGAAAACAGTCCCAGTCCATCCAGTCTTTCTTGATAAGCTCATCCATTTGACTTTCCTACCCAATATATTACTGAATTTTCCCAGTGCTTTCAGGATTTGAGTCTGCTGATTCAGAAGCACTAGGAGAAGGCTCAGAGAGAACCTGGACTATTCCTTTCACCAAGGTTTTCTTCTGTCTCTCAGGACTGATTCTCAGCAACATTTTGCCCAGCCTCTTGTTCAGTGTAACATGATGCTTCACATTATTTAACACAGGTGTCCTCTCTCCATTTCAGAAGGCGGCACCCATTAAAGGTCTGCAGGTGACTGGCTCCCTACCAAGCTATCCCACTGAACCAGCAGCGCCCCCACTGGGGAAGAAAGGGACTTCAGCTCTGTCAGCCTTGCTGGAGATGGAAGCTAACCAGAGGTGAGATGCTGAAACAATTGGTTCTTGGATGTGGATTGGTTCCAGTAAGCCCTTGTCTCAGTCCCCTTACTCCCAGCAATATGTGAGGGGCTTAGAGCCTCATGACTCCAGTTGGGAACAGATAACAGTGAAGATGGTCTTTTCCTGGGCTCCATTCAATTCCCACTGTGTGCTGTGAGTCCTTGAGTTTCATTCACTTGTCATGTAGATGATGCTTCTCATACAAAATACTGTGCCATAATGAATGTATGAGGCAAGTACATTGTGTTTTATTTGGATTAATCCTAATGTGACCACTTTAATAGAAAAAAACACACACACACACACACACACACACACACACACACACACACACACACACACACACACACACACACACACACACACACACACACACACACACACACACACACACACACACACACACACACACACACACACACACACACACACACACACACACACACACACACACACACACACACACACAATACACACACATATTCTCCGCACATTGCGGACATGCAATACACGCGTGCACACACACAAACCACACACACACCCTGATGTGAGGAACATGCCATAGGTCTGTGGGACATAGGCACAAATCCCCATGCATGAGACTGACAACATTTTAAGATAAAATGCTAACGTAATCTGTGCTAAAACTTACCTGGAGTGTGTTTGTTCATATACGTTGTTGCTTGTGTTGTGATTGGGGAGGAGGGGGCAGCAACACTGAAGGCTTTGTTTGGAACTGAACCTTGCTGTGGAAATTCCTGAAAGAACCTTGCTGTTTGGGGGCAAAAATCTCTGGTCCCAACATAGTACCATGTGGTTTTATATTTAATATAAAACTGTATTTACGGAAATACCAACTGTTTACTCTTTTCCGTAGATGCTGCCTGGCCTGCTGAGTTCCTCCAGCATTTTGTGTATGTTGCTAATTGAACTCTGCACAATTATCAATGTCACTGTAATAGATTATACAACCTCTAGAGTTGGGGACTCCAGTTTAACTCAGACTGAGAGTCCCATTCATGGATTCTGTTTAATTCTGAAGTATGAAAAGAAACTTTTTTCCCTTCTAATTTCTCCAGGAGCTTTGAGGAGCAGCAGGCAGCTGTGCATTCTGGGAAAGGAGCTGTCTCATCCGCCGAGAACGCTCCCCTTTCGGGGGCAAACTTAGTCATCACTCCCACACACGTGGACAGTCCGAGGAAGGTAACACAACTCTGGTGTTTAAGTCGCACGGCATTTGCTGAAATGTGCTGGTGAGCATATGGATATTGTTTCTGTATGCTTCCACCTTTCAAACTGCCACAAGCTGAGGCCTCTGTAAAGTGATACTGAAGGGAATACCTTTGTTTTAGGGTAGTTGTTTTGGCATTCTGTCATGAAAGAGAGTGCAAGAAGCATGCACAAAGTGGAAGGGTGTGGACCATTGTATAATTAGATCCCACCAGCAACTGATTGGATTTTTTTCCAATAGGACTCAATACGTAATCGACATGTTAATATTGCCTGAAATCTGGGCTTCATTTTCGTATTGAAAGGAGATACTGCTGATAGAGCACAATTAGAGTAGGGCATGTAGGCTTGACTCTATCCCCTGAGTTCACTGTTTCAGATTTCCTGATGTGGCCTTTTAATGTTTTGATCACTTGATGGAGAGGTGAATGGCCATGAGGTGGGTGGAAGGATACTGTGAATATTTGCTGTACTGAAGGACAAGACTTCCATTCTGGCGTACTGTGATTGATTTGAAAGTTTGCTTTGCAAATCTGGGTCTTAACACACTGTTCATTGTGCTTTTGAGAGAGTTTCATTTGGTTGAATTCTGACATGTCTCAGATTTGAGCCAGTTGTCCCCATGGGTGCTGAAATGGACTCTTGCAGATAATGATGCACTGCTGGACTTGGGCATATTAAGTCAACTAATTCAGTGATAGGCAAGGAACCAAAATGTATATTAAAAATTTTATATCTCATGTTTCAGGACTGTGGTAATGTTGAAGAAAAGAGCATTTTAATTCCTGATGTTTATGTAGCCTCCATGCCCCCAGTTGACCTCTGTTCGCCTAGGGTGAACCGCCATTGCCCCGCCGGTAGTGCAATATTTCGGTATAAATATGGTGTAATGCCCCCCCCCACCTCATGATACACAATACAAATACAAATACACGCTCACAATACAAATACCAGACAATACCAAAAGCAAGTAAATAATTGCAACTTTATAGTTATTTCTTAGCGGTGGGTTAGTAGAAACAGATACTTAAAAGGTGCCTAAGTAATAATAAGTTTGTCAGTTTGTGCACATATTTTAATACATTGGAGCTCACGCCTCCGGTTCCTTCCACAACGACCTTCTAAGCCTTCGGCCACCATCCGAACTGCTGATGTCCAGTATCCGTCGCTCTGGAACTGCTGCCCGCTCCTCACACGTCCATCCTCCTCGCTCTCCTCCCGATAAAGACCGCAAACTCCCGCTCAGCTTACACGGACAAGATAGCATAACAATTCTCCATTGGTTATTTTCCCCCTTGTCAGTAGCCTTAATCCAAACATACCAGACACAGAATCCCATTATAGCATTACAGAGAAGCCATTTCATTATAGCAGTACAGAAAGCCATTTTGTTAGCCTGAACAGTTAACACCACGGTTACTGGTACTGAGAACCCTACATTTACAATGTGTTTCAAGCCTGGCATTGACACAGGGACTCCAGCAGAGTCTGATTTCCTGTTTGTTGGATTTGGATTCCTTCTCAGTTTGTTTCAGTGCCAAATTTGAACAGCTCTCTCCAAATTGCTTTGATTGATGGGTTAGAGAAATCTGCTGTTCTGATTGGAAGGAGAAAGCCACAGTGGCCATTGGATCAGAGCTGGTGGGATGTTTCCTGAGCCTAGTGGGACATACCTCTCACATCCACTGGCAGCAATCCTATCAAATGTCCACTGTATCCTCGCCTCCCAGCCCCGTGGTCCTGGCCTTCCCTCTCACTGGTATTTGCCCCCAGCCGCACAATTCTCAGAGAATTAACTCTAACCCTTTGTTCATTCCGTATCCCTGAGTCCTGTGTTACGTGTTGACAGAAGAGTTAAAATTCTGCTGATGAAAATCATCTTTAAATGTTCTTTTCAAATAAACCTAACTATCAAGTTAGACAGCTCTAATTTATTCAGTTATTGCCCATATTCCCCTTCTCTCCTTCTCTTACCAAGATCCTGGTCTGTCAAGATGGTGCCAAACTGTGGTGAATGTTGAGGTCACAAATCAGATTCAGTTTTTTAGGTTTTTTTTGTTAGAAGGGATGGTTTGGCAGACAGAAAGGAGTTAGGGGTCAGATTTGGGGGAAATTAGAGGCCAGGTTGGAATCTAACCCTCCACTCTGCGTTGGAAGACCAGAGAATGGACGTGTGCCGGACTGGCAGACTACAGAGGTTGTTCAGGGTCCTGTTGATGGCTAGTCTGGAGTTTTAAGGACAGGAGTTTGGGTCCTCACCCCAGGTCCCCATCTGACATCACTGGTGAGTCTTGGGTCGATGCTGAAGATCAAAGTTCCAAGGTTGATTGAAAACGCAGAGGTTAAGGCCTGATAGCCAGAGCCCTCAGTCTGCAAGTCTGTTGGGGAAGTCAGAGGCCAAATATCTGCAAATCTATGAGTCCACTGGAGGCCGAAGACAGCCTGTCCTGGGTTTAGAAGGCTGTATGTGCATGAGTGGGTGTTTGGGAAGAATATGGCTTGTTTTTGCTGTTGCTGATTTATCACATGGAATGTTGTCTCTTGTTGTATTCTATAGGGCCATAAGATATAGGAGCAAAAGTAAGCCATTTGGCCCATTGACTCTGCTCTGCCATTCAATCATGGCTGATCCAATTCTTCCAGTCATTCCCACTCCCCTGCCTTCTCCTCATACTCTTTGATGTCCTGGCTAATCAAGAACCTATTTATCTCTCCCTTAAATGCACCCAATGACTTGGCCTCCACAGCCGCTCATGGCAACAAATTCCACAGATTTATCAGCCTCTGACTAAAGTAATTTCTCTGCATCTCTGTTCTAAGTGGATGTCCTTCAATCCTGAAGTTGTGCCCTCTTGTCCTAGACTCCCTTACCATGGGAAATAACTTTGCCATATCTAATCTGTTCAGGCCTTTTAACATTTGGAATGTTTCTATGAGATCCCCCCTCATTCTCCTGAACTCCAAGGAATATAGCCCAGACTTTGCCAGAGCTGCCAGACGTTTCTTATACAGTAACTTTCATTCTTGGAATCATTCTCGTAAATCTTCTCTGAACCCTATCCAATGCCAGTATATCCTTATAAAATAAGGAGCACAAAACTGCAGGCAATGTGTCAAGTGAGGTCTCAGGGGTGCCTTATAGAGCCTCAACATTACACCCCTGCTCTCATATTCTATACCTCTAGAAATCAATGCCAACATTTCATTCACCTTCTGTACCACCAACTCAGCCTGGAGCCTTTAGGGTATCCTGCACAAAGACTCCCAAGTCCCTTTGCATCTCTGTGTTTTGAATTCTCTCCTCATCTCTGCCCATTTATTTCTTCCACCAAAGTACATGACCATATACTCTCCAACCTTGTGTTTCATTTGCCACTTCTTTGCCTATTCTCTGAAACTATCTCAGTCTCTCTGCAGGGTCTCTGTTTCCTTAACACTACCCGCTCCTCCACCTAGCTTTGAATCTTCGGCAAATGTAGCCACAAATTCATTAATCCCAAGTCCAAATCATTCATATACATTACAAAAAGCAGCAGTCCCAACACCGCCCCCTGTGGAACTCCACTGGTAACCAGCAGCCAGCAAGAATAGGATTCCTTCATCCCACTCTCTGTTTTCTGCTGATCAGCCAATGCTCCACCCATGCTAGTAACTTCCCTGTAATTCCATGGGCTCTTATCTTGCTAAGAAGCCTCATGTATGGCACCTTGTCAAAGGCCTTCTGAAAATCCAAGTACACCACATCTACTGCATCTCCTTTGTCTACCCTGCTTGTAATTTCTTCAAAAAATTGCAGTAGATTAGTCAGGCAGGATCTTCCTTTCAGGAAACCATGCTGACTTTGTCCTATCTTGTCATGTGCCTACAGGTACTTTGTAATCTCATCCCTAACAATCGATTCCAACAATTTCTCAACCACTGATGTCAGGCTAACAGGTTTGTAGTTTCCTTTCTGCAGCCTCCCACCCTTCTTAAATAGCAGAGTGACGTTTGCAATTTTCCAGTCATCTGGTACAATGCCAGAGTCTATCAATTCTTGAAAGATTATTGATAATGCCTTTGCAATCTCTCTGGCTACTTCCTTCAGAACCCAAGGGTGCATTCCATCAGGTCCAGAAGATTTATCCACCCTCAGATCATTAAGCTTCCTGAGTACTTTCACAATCATAATTTTCACTGCACATACTTCACTTCCCAGACACTTTTGAATGTTTGTTATACTGCAGATGGCTTCCACTGTGAAGACTGATGCAAAATACGCATTCAGTTCCTCTGCCATCTGTGTCTCCCATTTCAATACCTCCAGCATCATTTTCTATTGGTCCTTTATCTACCCTCAACTCTCTTTTACCCTTTATCTATTTAAGAAAGCTTTTAATATCTGCTTTGATATTAGTTGCCAGCTTCCTTTCATAGTTCATCTGTTCCATCCTAATGACCTTCTTAATTTCTTTCTGCAAGTTTTTGAAAACTTCCCAATCCTCTATCTTCCCACTAGCTTTGGCTTCCTTGTATGCCCTCTCTTTTGCTTTTTGTTTGGCTCTGACTTCACTTGTCAGCCATAGTGTCCTTCCATTCAAAAATTTCTTCTTGTTTGGAATGTATCTGTCTTGCACTTCCCTCATTTCTTGCAGAAACTTCAACCATTGCAGCTCTGCTGTCCTTCCCGCTAGTGCCCCTTTCCAGTCAACTTTGGCCAGTTCCCTCTCATGATGACATAATTTCCTTTATTCCACTGAAATACTGACGCATGGGAACAGCTTCTCCTTTTCAAATTTCAGAATGAACAGAATCATATTGTAATCACTGTTCCCTAGGGGTTCCTTATCAGCTCTCTTATCACCTCCGGATCATTGCACAACACTCAATCCAGCACTGCGGTTCCCCTGGTGGGCTCAACAACAAGCTGTTCTAAAAAGCCATCCCTTAGACATTCGACAAATTCACTCTCTTGAGCTCCAATACTGGCCTGGTTTTCCCAATCCACTTGCATGTGAAAATCCCCAGCGATTATCATGACATTGCCCTTCTGACATGCCTTTTCTATTTCTTGCTGTAATTTGTAATCCACATCCTGGCTGCTGTTTGGAAGCCTGTGTACAACTGCCATTAGGGTCCTTTTACCCTTGCCATTTCTTAACTCAACCCATAGAGACTCTACACCTTGTGATCCTATGTCATTTCTTTCTAATGATTTAATATTATTTCTGAAACACAGGGCAACACCACTTTCCCGCCTACTAACCCAGCTTTCCGATACACTCTATATTCTTGGACGTTCAAGAATCCTTTAGCCAAGTTTTAGAGATGGCCACAATGCCATACTTGCCAATCTGTAGCTGAATTTCAAGATTGTCCATTTTATTTTTTAAACTGTGTGCATTCAAATAGAACACTTTCAATCCAGTATTTGTTGCTTTCTGTTTTAATTGCACCACACCTCTATTAACTCATCCCACAGGCTGTGATTATGCCTCATCTCCTGCCTGTCCTTTCTATCACTATGTTGCCTGTCATCTTTGTTTTATTTGTTTCCCCTTTCCTCAGCACTATCACTCCGGTTCCCAGCCCCCTACCAAATTAGTTTAAACCCTCCTTAACAGCTCTATTAAACCTGCCTGCTAGGATATTGGACCCCTTTGGGTTTAGGTGTAACCCATCTTTTTGTACAGATCGTACCTCCCCCAGAAGAGGCCCCAGTGATCCAGGAACCCAAAACCCTGTCTCCTACACCAGTCTTTCGGCCACGCATTAATATGCCTGATCATGCTATTCTTGCGCTCGTTTGCACGTGGCACAGTCAGCAATCCTGAGATTACCACCCTGGAAGTCCTGCTTTTCAGCTTTCTACCCAACTCCCTGAATTATTACTTCAGGACCTCCTCCCTTTTGGTATCTATGTCATTGGTACCAACATGTACCAAGATCGCTCTCTCCCTTCAGAATACTCTGCACCCGATCCGTGACATCCCGTACCTTGGCACCTGGGAGGCAGCACACCATGAGGTTATCTCTATCAGGCTGACAGAACCTCCTGTCTGTTCCCCTCTCTATGGAATCTCCAATGACTACCGCATTCCTCATCTTCTTCTCTCCCGTCTGCACGATGGAACCAGTCTCAGTGCCAGAGACCCGATCGCTGAGGTCATCCTCTGTCGGGTCACCCCCCTCAATACCATCCAAAACAAGTTAACCATTACTGAGGGGGATGGGTGCTCTGTACTATCTGAGCTCTTCCCCATCCTTTCCTGACTGTCATCCATTTATCTAACTGCTGCATCCTCGGGAGGAGGAACTCCTTGTAGCTCTTATCCATCTCCCGCTCACTCTCCCTAATAAGCTTGGTCATCAAGCCGCAGCTCCAGATCCCTAACTTGGTCTCTCAGGAGCTGCATCTCTGTGCACCTGGCGCAGATACTGCCATCTGGGAAACTGGAAGATTCCTAGCACTCCCATATCTGACACCCAGAGCAAGGTACTAACCCTACAGACATGCTCTTTATTCCTCAAACAATGCAAGGAGAAAATGAAGTCCACTTACGCACTTGCCTCGCCAAAGCCTGAATGAGCCCAAGCCCTACCACTCTGTCTCAGATCACTCCATTGATGACAGTGTCTTCCTTTTATGCCGGAACCTTCCCTGTTCTCCCACGCACGATTGGTGCTCCAGTTGTTGCGGAGTTCCTACGAAGCTTTCCCTTTTAAACTTTGCTCCCGGACCTCCCCTCTCGTAGCTCTCCAATTCACAATCGGTGCTGATCAGTGTCGTTTGGGTAAGCATGGTGGGCATGCTATGTTGGCGCTGGAATGTGTGGTCACACTTGTGTGTGCATTGGCTGTCATTGTAAACAACACATTTCACAATGTTTCGATAATAAATTTGACCCTGCTGATAGAATGTATTTCAGTGATCCCAAGTTCCTGTTTCATTCTGTGGGATCCTTGGATTCCATTCGTTCAGTACATCAGCAAAGCAGAGCAAGAGGTTGAAATTCCAGGTGCCTCACTGCACCGGCAGATCTACATTTTGTCCAAAGTTCACATACACGGAATTGTTATCGTTTTGCTGTCAACAGGCTTTGCAAGTTCCCAGAAACAGCAAATGCAGTGAATTACTTGAACTGTTTTCATGAAACACTTTGAGAGCAAGATCTTGATTCTCTGCCCTCAATAGTTCTGCAATCGTTGCTCCAGAGGCACAGATTCCGTCCTCACCTCTGATACCGTCCGGGTGGAATTTGTACAACTGCCCTGTGGTGTAGGATTTTCCCCACATGCTCCAGATGTGTAGGTAGTTAGGTAAGTTCTTCTAGTGTAGGTTAAAGACAAAAAGAGTCTACGGGGACAATGGACCTGTGTCAGAGAGAATGGCACAGGGACTCAGCATGGAGATCAGTGTGGACCTGGTGAGCTGAGTGGCTTCTTCCAGTGCATTTGTAAGTATTCTGTATTAATCTGTGATAAGGTATTCTGCATTAATCTGACAGTTCTGGGGAGCTGACTCACATTTTGTACCTACCTCTTTTACTTTCTGGGTTTTATTCAGTAAGTTGAATTTTTTCTACAATCATACAGGCTGTGATTCCACCATTTTGTTAAGAAGGTGCCAAGGTGGGAGATCTGGATGAAAATATGGCATGGAAAATACATTGCAAAATCTTGAGTTGTTAAGTTTAAAAAGCATTGTCTTAAAATTGAACTGACCAATTTAGGACCAAATTAGAACCAAACTGGGACTCTGCCCTTGCTGAACTTCTGTGCACCTCGTTGCCTCCCTGTCATTCTCTCCCCATCTCTGTCATTTGTGAGGTTTCTACTGTTTACATTTATGATCAGGGTTTTCATTATACAAGACTGGAATGGGACCCATCTACTACTGGAGAAAATGGCTCTTAGTTGATATTTATGTTTTATTTAATGTGCACACAGGTTCAAGGAGACCAGGTGTTAATTGGCCCTGACCATTCAGATTACAGTCCAGCTTTGACAGCCACTGCTGCCCCTCCAGACAGATCAGGCAACCTGCAAAACTCCACCCTGGGGGCTGCTTCAGCTACAGCCGACCAATCTTTGGCCTCCACTGTGGCAGAGGGCAGGTAAGATTACCAATCCGGCCGGCGTTGTCCTTAGTGTCAGTAATAACCCGACACATTACTCCTTTCCTGATACAAGTTTACCTTTAGTATCTGTTGTGAATTAATTCTTGTCACATTATCAAATGTGTTGGACTTGTGGCATCACCTGGTATACTGAAGATTCTGTAGATGGTGGAAATGCAGAGCAACACCCACAAAATTAGTGAGGAACTCAGCACATCTGAGAGCATCTATACAGAGGAGTGAACAGTCAATGTCCCGGGCTGAGACTCTTCATCAGGATTGGGAAGGAAGGGGGAGGGGAAGCTGGCAGGTATAGGTGAGACCAGGTGAGTGGGTGAGGACAGGGAGAATGAAGTAAGAAGCTGGGAGACAATAGGTGGAAGAGGTAAAGGAATGGAAAAAGAAGGATTCTGATTGGAAAGGACAGTGTACCTTGGGAGAAAGGAAAGGAAGAGGGGCATCAGAGGGAGGTGATGGGCAGGTGAATGTAAGGAGGAATAAGAGGGCAGCTAGAACGGGGATTAGAAAAAGAGAGAGATTTTTAGAAAAAAAATCGCCCAAATACTGAATTAATTAATACTCGCTGCAAACTATTAATCTATACACTGGAAAGCAGAGACCTTGTTTCTGAAGCCTGATTTAAAAACCAGTTGAGGATTGTTACAATATAGAGATGCCCCTGGCTTTCAGAGTCCTGCAGCACAGATATGGGTACTTTGGGCCAGTTCATCTTTGCCGACTATCCCAGCTGGTCTTATTTTGCAGTGTTTGGCCTATATCACTCGAAGCATTTACTATCCATGCACCAGTTCAAATGCCTGTTTTTAAACATTTTAATTGTTGAAGCTCAGATTAACCTAAAAAGCATACCAATCTCTAATTTTGTTTTTGAGGTTCACTTCAATGCTACAGATAGTTCAGTTGTAGCACTGAAGTAAACAGTTCGTTTCAAAAAGTTTAGCCTTTTACCCTTTGAAGTTATAGGAAGGTATTTCCTTCTGATAACCTGTTCCTTCTGAGGCACAGACTGCTGAAGCCTTCCTAGCCGCAACCAGCTAAAACAATCTGATCTGCCCATTTGGAACTGCACTCTGTGGTAGGAGTGCTCTGATTGAGGGTGCAAGAGCTTCCAGACACTCTGACACTTCTGCTGGGGTCAGTGATGTCATCATCCTAGATGGTTGTTGACCTTTGCCAGTAAGTGAGTATTCAGACAGAAGTACTGTCAGAAGGAATCTGTGAAATGTTTCAAGAACCATAAAACAGTGCAGTACAGTACAGGTTCTTCAGCCCATGATGTTGTACTGACCTTTTAACCTATTCTAAGATCAATTTAACTCTTCCCTCCTACATAGCACTCCATTTTTCTGTCATCCATTCGCCTAGTAAGAATTTCTTAAATGTCCCTAATGTATCTGCCTCTACCACCAAGCCCAGCAGGACATTCCACACACCCATCACTCTGTATAAAAAAGCTTGGCTCAGACATTCGTCACTGCCCCCCCTCCCCCCCCACTCCCATACTTAGCTCCAATTGTCTTAAAATTATGCTATTTACTTATATTAGCTATTTCTGGCCTGGGGAGAAATCTCTGGCTATCCATTTGATCTGTGCCTCGTCTTGTACATCTCTATTAAGTCACCTCTCATCTTCCTTTGCTCCAAAGAGAAAAGCCTTGGCTTGCTTAACCTTTCCTTATAAGTCATGCTCTCTAGTCCAGACAGCATCCTGGTAAATTTCTGCAGCCTCTAAAGCTTCCACATCCTGAGGCCACCAGACTCAACACAATATTCAGAGTGTGGTCTAACCAAGGTTTTATTGGCTTATGGACAAAAGATATAATTGCATTCCTAACCACTGTCTCTATGACATCAGTTTTTCAAAAAAATGCCTGTGTTTATAAATGGAAAATACTGCTGTGAACTTCATTCACTCACCACAGGAAAATTGATGGTAGTTCAAAACCCATTATATCCCAGACACACACCATCCTGACCTGGCACGTGTTTCCAATCTTTACGTGGTCAGAGTCTAAAAAGAAAAAAAATGTTTTAAAACATTATATGCTACTGCCACTCAGCTCCAACAACCTTAGCTGGTGACAAGAGCAAATCACTATAAATATGTAGAATTTGTAGTGTATGGATCTATTTCTTTTACAGCAATGACTCCCTGTAGCAGTATGTATGAACTGTTGTTTCTGCGTGCACGTTGTTCTCTCCCTTCCCCCCCCTCCCCCCGCCCCTTGCCCCCACCCCCTGTCCCCTGCCCCTGAACTGGGATTGAGGAGAAGATAGAGGGAAAAAAAGAATCAGTCATGATTGAATGGCGGGGCAGACTCGATGGGTCATGTGGCCTAATTCTGCTCCTATGTCTTATTGTCTTATGGACTTACTAGTTCAAGATAAAAGTCTGCAGAAAGTGTCACAGATAAGATCACATTTGTTGTGTTCTTTATAAAGAAACATATTCTGGATGAACATAACTAGAACTTTTATTTAACAGCAAACAGCAACCACCTTTAACACTGCCACGCTTCTAGATCATTCTCCCATTTCTGTACATGCTCAGAGCTCTGCCTAATCATGTTCTGATTATCGGGGTCTCTCTTCCCACCATCACGGACATTTATACTACATGCTGCATCCGCAAAGGAAGCAGCATTATGAAGAACCCCATGCACCCCTCATACAATCTCTTTTCCCTCCTGCCGGCTGGGAAAAGGCTCTGAAGCATTCGGGCTCTCACGACCAGACTATGTAACAGTTTCTTCCCCCAAGCTATCAGTCTCCTCAATACCCAGAGCCTGGACTGACACCTTACTGCCTTATTGTCTTGTTTATTATTTATTGTAATCCCTGCACTGTTTTTGTGCACTTTATGCAGTCCTGTGTAGGTCTGTAGTCTAGTGTAGCTTTCTCTGTGTTGTTCTTTTATGTAGTTCAGTCTAGTTTTTGTAATGTGTCATGTAACACCATGGTCCTGAAAAACGTTGTCTCATTTTTACTATTTACTGTACCAGCAGTTATGGTCGAAATGACAATAAAAGTGACTTGACTTGACTTGACACGTGATATCACCAGATCTTCCTTTCCTTAAAAAGAAAAACAATTAACAACATTAAACAAACAAATGCATATTTTAACATAGCTCTATCAGTTTCTCTGGGGGTTTACGAACACGAGTAGACCTTCTAAGTGGTTCACACAGTTCTTATGTTTCGTTATTTCTATGTTTTGTCTGGTCTGCATCAGTTAACGGAAACTCTGAAGTTGGCTTTTTCTTGAGGTGTTTGCAATTTCTTCTTAACACTGCTCCTTCTGTTTGAACCATGTATGATCTGGGTTGTACTTCTTCAAGTACTGTAGCTTTCTTAATCCTTTCCACTTCCAGTTGTAATGAAATATGGATCTTCTTTTCTTCATCTAATTCATTCATTGTGTATCTCTTTTTTTATGCTAAGACTTTATCATTTCAATAAAACTTCTCAATTCCTTCACGTGCTTTCATTTTTCAATTGGATCACTGTCTCTTTTCATCAAATTCAGTCTCTCACAGGTAGATAAACCCAGTATTGACTGTACATTCTTTGGCACGACCACAAATGAAAGCATGTGCATAATATTTTTATGTGATACTTTTGCCACTCATGGAATATCTGCACTTGAATACCCAGTCACTTTTATATTTGTCTGATGTAACTTTGGTCTTACCTTTAATGCATTAAACTTAGATTCTGCAAGAATATTTACTTGTGCTCCAGTGTCCAGTTTAAACAGAATAATGTTTTGGTTCGCTTGCAATGGCATAGTCCAGTCATTCTTACTTTGTTTATTTTCACAAAGCACATCAATATAAAACTCCTCACGTTCATTTTCAAGCACTGCATTTACGTGTTTTATTTCCTTTCTACTTCTGCAACAGCGTGAAAAATGATTACTCTTACCGCAGTGATTGCACATTTTACCATAGGTTGGACACAGCAATCACAAATTTTTTTTCTTTCAAACGATGGGTTCGTTGTCGCTTCATTATTTTTTCTAATAGGTTCGTGCGACATCATGGATTCCGAAGCTTTGCAGAGAATCAAAGCTTTTTCCAAATTTATGTCTGGTTCTCTTAAGAATCTTTCTCTTAGAGCATTATCCAGAGTGCTGCAAGCAATTCCGTCTTTAATGAGAGAGTCCGTCAGCTCTGAAAACTCGCATGTTTTACTGTAGTTTCTGAACTTGGTAACAAATTGATCAATCGTTTGACCAGCTTTCTGCTTACACTTAAAGAATTTGTACCGTTCATACGTCACATTGAGCTTCAGTATACAAAATGCTTCAGACTTGTCGATTATCGCTTTCGCTTTCAGATTCAAACTATCTCCATTCTCAAAAGCAAAATGGTTATATATCTCAATTGTACTGTGCCTCTGGTAGTCACTGGGAGTGGTTTCTTCAGGGAGTTGATATGGTGATCCGTCTGTTGCCCATGTAGTGGGTCCCCGTTTGGTGCCAGCAGCATCGCAGGAGTTGCCATGCCAGTGCTAGGTAATGCAGTCAGCCTCCTTCGGGACTCAGACTCTGGACTTTTCCTCAGGGTTTACTCCCAAAGCCTTTCCCGTGAGCGGGTATAGCAGCAAGGCAGCGGAGGTTTGAAATTGGAGTTTTCCCTCTCCTAGGTGAGCTACCATCCACGGTTAGTGAGCCCCATCTGCCTGGAGCAACTGGTTTTAATGCACCAGTGGTCCGCCTTTGCCCCTTCTCCTGTCAGTGAGAACAGCTCCGCCGGGCATAAGAAGCTGTTAGTAAACACTAAAAAAAATCTGCGCTCTTTTTGTTCGATTATCTTAACATCTCCCATGTTTAGCGAATGTATTATTCTTCCAGACCTGTCTTCTGACAGCATGTTGTGTTCTTTATGCGTACCGTGGGTTACACATGAAGAAACATATTCTGGAAGAAAATAACTAGAACTTTTATTTAACAGCAAACAGCAACCACCTTTAACACTGCCATGCTTCTAGATCATTCTCCCATTTCTGCGCATGCTCAGAACTCTGTCCAATCACGTTCTGACACGTGACACTTGATATCACCACAACACAGAGAGAATGTGCAAGGCAGATGAAACACACAACTGAGTGAAAAGTTTCAAACGCAAAGCTAAGCAAATGCGTAAAGTGACTGAATGTGAAACATAATAAAGGATGTGGAAACCATAGAAGGGGTGCAGAGGAGACTTACAAGGATGTTGTCTGGATTCGGGAAAATGCCTTATGAGAATAGATTGAGTGAACTTGGTCTTCTCTCCTTGTAGCGACGAAGGATGGGAGGTGACCTGATAGAGGTGTATAAGATGATGAGAGGCATTGATTATGTGGAAGTCAGAGGCTTTTTCCCAGGGCTGGAATGGCTAGTGTTACGTACCCCGTAACGGGTTAAAAAGAACCAGCAGAAATGAACACACCTGGAGTCTGAGTCTTCAGTTATAAACAAAATTTTATTAGTAACTACATGATAAAGTAATATAAAACAAGATAAGGTAAACAGGTTAGCAAAGTATATGCATATATAAGTGAGTAAAGAAAGTTCCCAAGCTTCTCCCAGCTCAGGTGATTAGATGATACAGTCTTAGGGTGGTATGGTAAGAAGTCAGTTCAGTTCTGGAATTTGAATTGAGTAGAGTTGGAGATAGAGAGAGGGAGATGTTTTGTCTTCCCAGTGCTGATGCCATTGAATCTTCTGCTTCCGAAACTTATTAAAGTCATTGACTGTGACCACAAAAAAGACCATCTTCTCTGGTGGAGTTATCAACCCAGGCAAGGATTGGACACACCGATAGCTCCCCACTAGTCACTCCTTTATTCACACTGTGAGCCAAAACCCCACCTTTGCCTTGGGCACACTAAGCTCAACCAGTGTCAGTCTTCCTTGTCTCTCTGGCGTGTCTAGTGTGTCTGATTACAAAGTCAGTTGACCTTGTATATATTCCACAAGTGCAGAACACCAGCTGTCCATCATATAGTTCCGCCTTGTCGCTTCCATGGCAACTCAGACTTTTTGTTGCTCTCTCTCCCTGAAATAGCACATACGCTGTTCCCCTCTCTCTTTTTAAAGGAACAGCCCACTTTGTATAATCCTTCAGATCTCATCACACTAGCATGAGAGGGCACAGTTTCAAGGTGCTTGGAAGTAGATGTCAGGGGTAAGTAGATGTCAGGGGTAAGGGGTGAGTGCGTGGAATGGGCTGCTGGCGACAGTGGTGGAAGCAGATATGGGGTCTTTTAAGAGACTCCTGGACAGGTACATGAAGTTCAGAAAAATAGAGGGCTATGGGTAACCCTAGGTAATTTCTAAGGTAAGGACATGTTCAGAACCGCTTTGTGGGCCGAGGGCCTGTATTGTGCTGTAGGTTTTCTATGTTTCTGTGTCTCTATAAATCAGACAACACAGAGTATAACAAGGGTGAGGTGTCATGCCCAGAACTGCATTATATTACTGAAGCAAATCACAAAATCACATGGATCACAGTAGATGTGTCTGGCATAAAACAGAAAATGGAACAGGACACAAGGTCAGCTTTGTCCATAATTTCAGAGGCTGACTATAACAGATTGTTTTCTAAGATAGCATTAGAGAAGACTGCAGTGATGCTAAAGACCTACACTGGCAACGTGTCTCCTAAGGGTAAACTGAAGGTGAATATGACTTATGGAGGCCAAACACAACAGTTAGAGTTTTATGTATTGAAAAGTGGAGGGCTAGCACTATGTGGAGGTAAATGGTTGAGAAAAATCCAACTGGACTGGCATTCAATCAAAACTCTTATTGTGACATCAACAGGCAGCTACAGCCCAAATGGTAGCACTAACCAGAGACTGTCACAGCTACTTAATGCTAATGAAGGTGTTTGAGAAAGGGATTGGTAAACTCAAAGGCATGAAGGCCAGAATTGAACTGGATGAAGAAGCAACACCAAGATTCCATAAAGCACGTCCAGTGCATTATGCACTACATCCTAAAGTGGATGCCAAACTGAAGAGCTTGGAGGCATCTGGAATTCTCTCCAAGAATGAGTGGAGTGGTTGGGCCATGACTATTGTCCCAGTGATCAAGAAAGGGAGGGCCAGAGCAGTTTGCATATGTGGTCTCAAAGTGAGCATCAACCCGGTGCTGCGTATTGTGCAGCATCCCTTGCCACAAATAGAAGACATTTTTGCATTTTTGGCAGGTGGGGAGACATTTTCAAAGTTTAACTTGTAACAAACCTACATGCAAATGGAGATTAGGGATTGATTAGTCAAGTAGGGAATTCTTCACATTCAACACTCACGAGAGTGTTCCAGTATAATCATCTCATCTTTGGAGTCACATCAGCTCCAGCTATTAAGCACAGAGCGATGGACCAAGTGTTCCAAGATATTCCAGGAACATAACGTTACCTTGATGACGTGGTCATGACTGGTATGAATGATGAAGAGCACCTCCAGAACCTTGGTAAAGTGCTTACCAGCAGTATGGTTTGCACGCAAAGAGAGAGAAATATAAGTTTTTCATGATTTAAATCTCATATTGTGGTCATGTCGTTGACATGCAGGGCTTACATAAGACCTAAGAGAGACTGAAGCAGTGCTACAGGCACCCAGACTGGAAAATGTGTCACAACTCGGGTCATACTTGGGCCTGGTAAATTACTATCACTGGTTTCTCTCAAACATTGCTACAGTGCTGCATCCATCAGGCACCCTATTACAGAAAGGAGCAAAGTGGGAATGGTCAGAAAGATGTGAAAAAACATTCAAGGAAACAAAGAGACTAATAACATCTGATTAACTGCTCACCTATTATGACTCATCACTGCCCATCAGACTGGCGTGCAATGCGTCCTCTTATGACATTGGAGCTGTTTTACACATTATGAAAGATAGATCTGAATGTCCAATTGCATTTGCTTTAAGATCACTAACGAGCGCAGAACACAATTATGCACAGATCAAACAAGAGGGAATAAAGAAGTTCCACCACTACCTCTGCAGACAGAAGTTTATGCTGGTGACAGATTACCAGCCCCATGGGTCCTTTTTCAATCCCAGGAAAGGAGTTTCCGTGATGACTGCTATTTGGTTAAACATTGGGCACTGCTCCTAGGAGCTCACTCTTATGACATAGAGTTCAAGGGTACCAAACAACACAGCAATGCTGATGGCTTGTCACATTTTTCATTTTTGTTGAATGAAGAAGAAAAGTTGTCTTACTGTGACCCAGCAGAAGAGTTCCACACAGCATTGGTGGACCACTTGCTGGTAACAAATTCCGAAATACAAAGTGAAACAAAGAATAACCCAACCTTGTCAAAAATCTATAAAATCACTGTGCAAGGATGGCCAGTTCATGGTAATGCTATGTTTCCAGAGTTCTCAGTGAGATGAGACTAACTTGTTGGTATGTCAAAGAAAGTTGATGTGTGGATCTCGTGTCATGGTTCCCTCTAAGCTGCACACCAGAGTGTTAGAGAATCTGTATGAAGGACACCTGGGTTCAGTCAAGGTGAAGAGTCTTATTCGGAACTACGTGTCGCGGTCGAGAATAGATAAACATTGAAACCTTGGGATTTGGGATGCTAAGAAGTTCAAAATGCACCCTCACAGGCACTGTTACACCCATGGGAGTGGCTGTCATTGCCATGGCAATTTGCTGGGCCATTCATGGACTCCCATGTTCCTGATTACTGTGGATGTTCATTTGAAGTGGCCAGAGGTCATACCAATGAAGTCAACCACCTCAGTGAAGACTGTCTCCATTTTGCGGACTACCTTCACCTGAAATGGCTTATCAGAACAATTAGTGAGTGATAACAGACCACAACACACATTAGACGAATTCTGACTGTTCATGAAAAAAAATGGCATCAGACATTTTAAGTCAGCTCCTCGCCACCCAGCAACGAACGGGTAAGCGGAAAGGTTTATCTAAGCTTTCAAGTCATCCATTAAAGCAATGGACAAGGAAGACATTTCTCTATAGCACAAGGTGGACAACTTCGTTTTTGTGCATCAGAACTCTGTTCAAGTAATAACAAATCAAACACCAGCAATGCTGTTCATGAACAAGAATCTGAGATTTTGCTAGACCTCCTGAAACCAGATCTACAGAGGAAAGTGCAGCCAGTCGCTAAATGATGCAGCAAGGAGCATCGAGGTTGGACAGGAAGTCCTAGCATGTGATTACTGAGAAGACGTGGACACCTAGTAGGACAGCGACAAGAACTGGACCACTGATGTACACAATGGATGTTCTAGATCAGACATGGCGACGTCATGTGGACCAGATACGGGATACTCAACCACAGAACACACCTGAGTCGATTGTATCCAACAAATCAGACACATTACAGTCACCGGACTTGCCTCTCGGTGATGATCATGTTACTGTTAGCGATGTGGTTGTCTTAGGACAAGACACTGACCAAATCTGATGCCACTCCACAGGCCAGAGGTGCTATGAGGATGAGAACGTTATCGCTGACAAGACACTTGGCAAACCTGATGCCACTCCACAGGTCCAGAAATGCTATCCTAAAAGAAACAGAGCATCACCCTAAAGACTGAATCTTCAGGACATTGAAGTTAGTTATGAATGGTAATTGTGAAAGCATGGTTATTTAGTTATTTATACCTTTTAACTAAAAGGGAAATTGAATGTTTTATACATAAACATTTTTTATGCTACATTAATCTATGACTTCGCGTAACACTACATATCTGTCGTCTATGGGTACATCTCCCTCTGCCCTCTCCCCCATCTCTCCCCCTTCCCGTTCCCCTATGTCTCCCCACTCCCGTTCCCCCATCTCTCTCCCCTCCCATCCCCTTCTCACACCCCCCCTTTCTCTAGCTAGGGCTTTTCCCTTTGGAGCGAAGGAGGGTGAGAGGTGACTTGATAGAGATGTACAAGATAATAAGAGGCATAGATTGAGGCATAAGCTGAAGACTTTTTTTCCAGGGCAGAACTGCCTAGTACCAGGAGGCATCATTTTAAAGAAATTAAAGGGGGGATGTCAGAGGTAGGATTTTTTTTATGCAGACTAGTGTGTGCATGGAATGCCCTGCCAGTATTAGTGCATTTAAGAATCTCTTAGATAGGCATGTAGATGGTAGAAAAATTGAGGGTTAGATTGATCTAAGAGAAGGTTGACACAGCATCAAGTATATACAGAATAATTCTATACAGTGTGATGGAACTTGTTATTCAAACAAAGATGCAGGATTCTGCAGATGCTGGAATTCCAGAGCAACACACACAAAATGCCAGAGGAGTTTGGCAGGTCGGGCAGCATCTCTGAGGGGAATGAACAGTCAATGTTTTGGGTCAGGACCCTTGATCAGAACTGGAAAGGAATAATGAAGAAGCTAGAATCAGAAGGTTGGGGGGCAACGTAGAGAAAGGAGTACTACCTGGCAGGTGATAGTGCAAAGAGTCTCACAGCAGCAAAGATCTTCTTGGGTCTTTTGAAATTTTTGTGAAAATGCTGGGAAGCAATAAGGTAGATGAAGTGGAAGGAGGTTCTTGGGGAGAGTGATCATCATTGCTGGATCTGGACCCTTTCTCCATAATGTAAGAACACGAGGTGCCCTTCCACCACAAGCTTTCTCAGCACTTGGTTTACTGTGACACATTACAATGTATGTTTGACTGTGTAAAATATCTGGTGATTTCATTCCATTACAGCAGTCAGCTGCCCTCTGGGATCACAAGTGTACTGACTTCCTCCTCATCTCTCACAGAGGTACTGGAGACAATGAAACACCCAACGTGAGTATTAGACGTGTGGACTGTGTACTTGTGAAGGCAGCACTCCTGCTGTGTGTTACTTATTTTTTATTTTACCAGTGTGTAACTCTCGCTTCGGCTAGTGGCTTAATCTAAGGGATGATAGCCCCCAGTCCGACCAAACTTAAGAAATCTTGTTTGGGTGGATGCTGCGCAATGTGTCCCTGTTACAAATCAGTACCATGAAATAACAAACAATACACAATATGCGATTAAACAATTGAGGTTTATAATTCTGAATATGACTGTATGGTTAGTAAAGAAAAAAAAGACTAAGGGCCCATTCTCATGAAACAGGTTGGAGCTCACTGATAAGGCTGTTCATTGACCATCGACCTCCTCCGATTGTCACTGACCTTCGGATCCTCGCTCCAAGTCCACTCCATCTGGCAGTCTACCAACTCTCTCCATTCGCATCTTCTCTCCTCATCTCTCCCCGGCAAAAGAACCTCGAATTCCCGGTTCCCAGACGCACAAGAAAGGCCAAAATCCTGCTCATTGGCTAGCATGCCATTATCTCTAGTCATAACCCAAACATTGCTGCTACAGAGAAACCATTACCTCAGCAGTGGAACACGACAGAGAAGCCATTACATTAGTGGTGCAGCCTTACAGCGTGTTACAAGTGGGTTGTACAACACCCATTTGTGGTTTAAAGTTTGTGAATGGAAGGATTCAGAGAAAAAGAAGTTTAAAATAAGTACTACTGGGAATTGTGTAGCATAGGTTAATTTTCTATTTGTATAGAAATACACTCTGTAGCTACTTTATTGGGTGCACCTGTACATGGGCTCATTAATGCAAGAATTTAATCAGCCGATCATGTGGTAGCAACTTAATGCATAAAAGCATCCAAACATGATCAAGAGATTCAGTTGTTCAGACCAAGATCAAAGTGGGAAAGGACTGTGATCTAAGTGATTTTTATGATGGAACATTGTTGGTGCCTGACAGGGTGGTTTGTGAACTTACTGATCTCCTGAGATTCTCATGCACAACAATCTCCACAGTTTACAGAGAATGTTGCAAAAAACAAAAAATAAATCCAGTGAGTGCCAGTTCTGTGGATGAAAAGGCCTTTGTTAATGAGATAGAGTGGCCAGACTGGTTCAGCTAACATGAAGTTGACAGTAACTCAAATAATCACACATTACAACAGTGCACTGAATCTCTGAACTACTGAACATTCTCTGAACTCACAACACATTGGACCTTGGATTGGATGGGCTACAGTAGAAGAAGACCACACAAGGTTCCAGTCCTGTACCTAATGAAGTGGCTACTGAGTGTATATGCACTCTTGCATTGTTAAATGACCAATGCCTAAGGTAGATCTTTGTGTGGCAGAAGATAATGACTTAGAACTGTTGTGATGCTGTGGGTTCTGGGATTTTCCAGCATTTAG
This sequence comes from Hypanus sabinus, assembly GCF_030144855.1. Classification (NCBI taxonomy): domain Eukaryota; kingdom Metazoa; phylum Chordata; class Chondrichthyes; order Myliobatiformes; family Dasyatidae; genus Hypanus; species Hypanus sabinus. The sequence continues at coordinate 151,438,654 of NC_082715.1, read as the reverse complement.
AAAGAGGCCAGAGTTGGTAGGAAGCAAATGCTCGGGAATCGGGGACAGCGCAACGGATCCATAAGACTCTAAATTTATTGGGGGGGAGGCAGGCTGAGGCAAGTGGAAAGTTTGCTTTAAGTGAGGTGCTCCATAGCTTTGGTGGGATGGGGTGGATGCATAATATGGATGTGGAAAAGTTGTTTTGTCTCTGGGCCTGGGATAGGGCCGGTAGTTAGAGAGACTGATATAGACCATAATGGCTGTGGGATTCAAACATTTGTCTCTGTGCACTCTTCCATCCCAGTACTGGTATTCAGCTGCTTCCTGAACAGAGGGGGTTGCACCCCAACTGTTTCATCAGTGCTGAAGTGGTCCACTGGCTTATCAGCAATGTCGAAGGGGTCCATACGCAATCCATGGCCATCGATATCATGCAGGTGAGCACCAGCCGAGCTTCGCTGTTTCACACTAATGACTCCCCCTTCCAGAATTGTACTGGGGCACTCTTAATAGCTCTGGTTTAGACCATACGACATAGTAGCAGAATTAGTCCATTACGTGCTGGCTGATTTATTTTCCCTTTTAACCCCATTCTCCTGCCTTCCCCTTGTAACCTTTGAAAACTTTACTAATCAGGAACCTATCTACCTCCACTTTAAATGTACGCAATGACTTAGCTGCCACAGCTCTCTGTGATTCAGCCCCCTCTGGCTAAAAAATTCCTCCTCATCTCTTTTCTAAAGGGATGTCCTTGTATTCTGAGGCTGTGCTCTCTGGTCCTGGAAACCCCCGCTATAGGAAACATCTGCGGCATGTTGACCCAGCTATGGTACGGCCTTGCAGTCATCCTCATCGACACCCCATCCCAGACAGAGCACAGAGAGATCAAGCAAGGTCTCAGTTCCATGATCACAATTCACTTAGACATTAGCCTGGATCTTGCTTGCCCAGTTGCCCTGCTGCCTTTGGTCAGATCCGTGCATGTGAGAAGGGTCACTGAGTGAAGTGATGCCCTTTGAAATCCCAGATTTTCACATTTACTGACTACAGTGAAGAAAGTTTTCACTCCGTCTTGCTGGAGCAATCCTATCATTCTGGTTTCTCCCTAACCCAGTGCTGTGATAAGGTGCCCTTTCAGTCAGCCACGAGACCATAAGACATTGGAGCAGAACTAGTCCATTCAGCCCATTGGATCTGCTCTGCCATCTAATTATGCTGATTTTTAAACCACATTTTCCTGCCTTCTCCCTGTAACCCTACCCCCTCCCCACTTTACCAATCAGGAACCTATCAAGCCTTAAAATGTACCCAATGCTTGGCCTCCAGTCATTTGTGGCAGCAAAATCCATTGGCTCACCACTCTCTGGCTGAGGAAATTCCTTCTCATCTCAATTTGAAAGGTTGTCCTTTAATTCAGAGGCTGTGTCCTCAGATCCCATACTTGCCTATGGATGGAAACCTCCTCTCCAAGTCCACACTATCCAGGCCTAGGTTTCAATGAGAACCCGCCCCCACAAACCCACACCCCTCATACTTCTGAACTCCATCGAGTACAGGCCCAGAGATATCAAGCTCTCCTCTGTCATAAGTATATGCCCAATGTGTTTCACAAATAACAAGGAGTTCCTGTCATATCCTGGCCATAATTGTTCAATATTTCCATATTTTATTACAATGTATAAGGAGGCCATTCCTACCATCAAATCCAAGATGGCTCCTGGAGTAATCCCACCTTCTCATTTATTTTCCTATTGTCTCACAAGCTCCTCAAATCATCCTGATTTTTTTTTAATCAACTCTCCTTCCCCCAACTCCTGTACACAAGGCTCTGTTTGCTGTGGCCAATTAACTCCCAAGCACACCTTTGGGATGTGGGCAGATGTACCACAATCATAGTAACCTCCACACTGACTATCTCTATACAAGACAAGTCATGATCTTAGAGAATAACTATAACAGTTAAAGTTCAAACTAAATTTATTATCAGAGCATGTATATATTACCATATACTACCTTGAGGTTCATTTTCTTGCAGGCATTTACAGGGAAAATAAATATTATAGAATTTCACGAAAATCTATATAAACGGACAAAGACTGACAAACAACCAGTGTGCAGAAGAAGACAAACTTACAAATAAAAAAAATAATACTGAGTAGAGTTATCAAGAGACCTTGTCTGTAGGTCATAGAATCAGTTCAGAGTTGTGGTGTTTGAAGTTCTTCTCGCTAGAAATATAAATGGAATTAGAAAAGTGAGGCACAGAAGCAGACTCTTCAGCAGCAACCCTGTACCACCCCCGATGTTCATGCAGGCTTTTCTGTGAATCTACACAAATCAAATTTGCCTGTATTAGCTCTGTATATTTTTATGCCTCACCTATTAAGTGTCTGCGTATGTGTCTCTTAAATGTAGTGATGTCTTTGACTCCACCACCTCCTCTAGCAGCAAGTTCCAGATAAAGCTTACCCCTCAGATTTCCTTTAAAACCTTTACCCCTCACTTTATACCTTCTTGTTTTGGATACCCATAGTATGGGAACAAGATTTTGACCATTCTACCTAACCTACGACTATAAGAAAACCCGATCAGCCTCCTTTACTCCAGCCTATCTAATCACAAACAAGAGAAAGTCTGCAGATGCTGGAAATCCGAGCAACACATACAAAATGCTGGAGGAACTCAGCAGGCCAGGCAGCATCTATGGCAGAAAGTGTAGTCAATGTTTTGGGCTGAAACCCTGCTGAAAGGTACTTTTTTCCATGGATGCTGCCTGGCCTGTTGAGTTCCTCCAGCATTTTGTGTGTGTTGTCCAGTCTATTCAATCTCTCTTCATGGCTGAACCCTCTGCACACTCTCTAGCACAACCATAACTTTCCTATAATGACCAGAGCTGCCCGCAGTGCTCCAACTGAGGTCTGAAAAATGTTGAATACAGTTGGGGTTTTGAATGCCTCCCTGTGAACATATCCTTCCACAGCCCAACCATGTGCAGGTCAGCAGGTGAATTACCTCTCTGTAGAGAGCCAGATCTGTCGATGGGTTATGAGACTGAGATTATTGTTTTGAGATCTGACAGATACTTGATGTTTAAACTGAATGCCTGACTTTCATGTTATACAACATGGGCCATGTTAAATTTTCAGCTTCTGGCAGAGACTTGATTGTGAATCAGAATCAGGCTTATTATCACTGACATATGTCACGAAATCTGCCATACAATGCAATCCATAAAATATACAGTAAGAAATGTATATAAAGAAAAATTAAATAAATAGTATAAAAGCAAGCAAAAATAATGAAGTACTTTTTATGGGTCTGCTCTGAAATCGAATAGTGGATGCTGTTCCTAAAATGTAGAACTGTAGAATAGACCATTGTTTTTTGTGAATCTTTGTGCAGAAAATGCTGGATGAGAAGCTGATTGTTCATGCCTTTGGGGAATCCATGCGGACCTTTGTGTATGGTTTCTACCTGTACCGACTCCTCTCAGACAAAGACACAGAGAAAGGTAACAATTTACTTCATTCTGGTGACCTCTGATTCAAGAACAATAGTACCAAAAAATCAAAGTTGTATAAGATGGTGGTGAAATCAAATATGGAGTATTGTGTCCAATTCAGGTCACCTATAGGAAAGCTATCAATAAGTTTGAAAGGGTTCAGAGAAAATCTACAAGGATGTTGCTGGGACTTGAGGACCTGAGTTATAGGGAAAGATTGAATAAGTTAGGATTTTATTCTCATGAACACAGGAGAATGAGGGAAGATTTGATAGACATACAAAGTTATGAGGGATATAGATAAGGTGAATACAGGCAGACTTTTTCCACTAAGGTTGTGTGAGACTAGAACTAGAGGTCATAGGTTAAAGGTAAAAGATGAACTATTTGGGGGAACCTGAAGGGATCTTCACAGGATGGTGAGTGTTGAACGAGCTGCATGGGAGTAGTGGGTGTAGTTCAATATTAATATTTAAGAGAGTTTTGGGTAGATACATGGATGGGAGGGCTATGGTCCAGGTGGAGGTTGATGGAACCAGACAGTTTGGCATGGACTAGAAGGGCCAAAGAGCCTGTTGCTGTGCTGTAGTACACTCTGACTGTAAACAAAGCAAAGGAACTTCTGGTCGAGGTGTGGTTGATAGTTTTTTTTATGGTAGATAATCTGTGCACAAAACAGTCTTGTCAACAGAAGAGGTTGTGTGGTGGATGTGGTCAGGAGACTGAACTGTTTAATCCTGCTTTTAGAACCATAGAACATTACAGCACAGAAACAGGCCTTTTGGCCCTTCTTGGTTGTGCCAAACCACAGGTGTTAACATCAGACCGCACTTGACTCTGAATGCCTTTGCTGCTTTTTGATGATGAAGCTTGGTAGAATGTCATCATGTTTGACCTAGTCATAGCACTGCACAATGTTGGCATTCATTTTGAGAGGATAAGAATTTAAATACAACAATGTAATGTTGAGGCATTGGGCAGATGGCACTTGGAGAATCGAGTAGTTTTGGGCCCTGTATCTAAGAAAGGATGTGCTGGCGTTGGAGAGGGTCCAGAAGAGGTTCATGAGAATGATCCTGGGAATGAAGAAGTTTATATGTGGGGAATGCCTGATGGCTCTGGACCTGTACCTGCTGGAGTTTAAGAAAGAGAAAGAGTGGAACTTCGTGAAACCTGTCAAATATTGAAAGGCCCAGATAGAGTGTATGTGAAAAGGAATCTAGGACCAGAGGATACAGCCTCAGAATACAAGGGCATCCTTTTAGAATAGAGCTTAGGAATTTCTTTAGCCAGAGAGTGGTGAATCCGTGCAGTTCATTGCCACAGATGGCTGTGGAGGCCAAGTCATTGGGTATACTTAAAGCAGAGGTTGATAGTTTCTTGATTAGTAATGGAGTCAAAGGTTATGGAGAGAAACCAGGAGAATGGGACTAAAAGGAATGATGGAATGGTGGAGCAGAATTGATTGGACGAGTGGCCTAATTCTGCTTTTATATCTTAAGGTTATATGAACTACTTCAGGTGCTTTAAGGATGTGGACAGATGTTCGGTTAATGCAAATGTTTCTTTTCACTTGAACATCCATAATGTTTGCTGAAGGTGATGTAACTGGGTTAAGAGAATGACTGGGGGACTTCTGTGTGTGTATCTGCACATCAACCATCATCAGAGTGACTCTTTCCTCTCTGCAGGGACAGTGCAGCCTTCCACTATTTGGTACACTTCCACAATGGACGACCTGGTGGCCTTCCAACGCAAGTGGTTTGAGGTGGCTTTCCTTACAGAAGAGCGACTTCACGTTGACATTCCTGCCTTCCTGTTACCGTGGTTACCCAGTAGGCCAGCATCCTATGCAAGTAGGCACAGTTCCTTCAGCCGCAGTTTTGGAGGACGAAGTCAAGCTGCTGCCTTACTAGGTAGATGCACACCACAGGCAGCAGGGGTTGGTCTCCAAAGGGATGAGCTCATGTGGACACACTGCCTCCTCCTATTCTGCACACTGGCTGCTCAGATTATTTGTATCTGTCTGTTGTATCTGTTTCAGAAGGCAGTGAGCCCTGTTTTGATCAGAGCTTCCCACACAGCCTGCATGTCTTTCCAATGCTTCAAGACTACCTCTGTTTCGGTATATATAACATGCCTGGCTTGCTTAATATGAAACCAAGTCTTGGAAGTATCTTACTTCTGTGAAAATTATTCCTTCCTTTTCTTAGAACATGGAACACCACAATACAGGCCCTTTGGACCACAATGTTATGCTGACATTTTAACCTATTCTAAGATCATTCAAACTCTTCCCTCGTGCATCTTTTCCATCTGTAGTTTCTCAAAGTTAAAGCTAGTTTTTAGGTTACCATTCCCCCTCTGTTGTATCTTTGACTGATGCATAGCAGTGTTTTTGGCACCAAGTGACTCCAGTATTCCGGCTTGTAGCTTCTTGCTCCTGATGTTTTACCTGGCTGGTGTGGTGAGAAAAGAAGAATGTCTTTGAGTAGGAAGTCCCCAGTTCTTCCCATGACTTGCTTCACATTGAAAGGAGCTAAATATCTTGTATCCAATGTCAGTGGAACATAATTGTGGGAGGAAATTACAGAGACCTTGGCCATGATCTTCCAAACATGTATGCAACATACAAAATGCTGGAGGAACTCAACAGGCTAGGCAGCATCTATGGGAAAAATACCACAGGCAGCAGGGGTTGGTCTCCAAAGGGATGAGCTTGGCAATCGACATTTCGGGCCAAGACCCTTCAGCAGAACTGGAGAAAAAAAAGCTGAGTAGATTTAAAAGGTGGGGGAGGGGAGAGAGAAGCACAGGTGATAGGTGAAACTAGGAGGGGGAGGGATTAAGTGAAGAGCTGGGATGTTGATTGGTGAAAGAGATACAGGGCTGGAGAAAGGGAGTCTGATAGGAGAGGACAAAAGACCATGGAAGAAAGAAAAGGGGGGAGGAAAACCAGAAGAAGCAATGGGTAGGCAAGGCGATAAGGTGAGAGAAGGAAAAGGGGATGGGGAATAGTGAAGTTGTAGGGGCTGCACTACTAGGAGTTTGAGAAATCGATGTTCATGCCATCAGGTAGGAGGCTACCCAGATTGTTCCTCCAATCTGAGTGTGGCTTCATCACCACAGTAGAGAAGGCCATGAATTGATATATCCAAACATTTATGAATGCTTGAGGTTAGTAAATTGCAGATGTTTAGACCCTTGTTCAAAATAGCTAGGGGGTTTAAAGCCAGTGACTGCAGATCATTTAGTTAAACTTGGTGATAAAAAAGTTTCTGGAAAGAATGATCAAGGACAACTTGGAGAGGTATAAAGGTTCTGGACAAGATGCTGACGTGATTCATCAAATGATTACAGAGATAAGGGACTTCCGGTTTGTTGATATGCTGGAGAAGCTCTGGCAATTCTTGCTACAGAAAAGGTTGGAGAGGATCTGATAGAGCGATGTAAAATCATCAGCAGTATTCATAGGGTGGATGGAGAGCAACTGTTTCCCTTCATAAAGGCTGAGGCGGGGTAGTAAAGGGATGGAGAGAAACTTCCCTTTCATAAAGGGTGGGTGGGGCCCCATTCTCCTTAGTTCCTTTTAAGTAACCTAGTTCTTTGAATAGTTTTTATAATCTGAGTTGGAAGTGTGTTGGGGTATTAATAGGAGTCTGGAAAATCTTTTTAGTCCAGCATCAATAAAGTCACAAATAAGACAGATTATCAGAGTTTGGTAAGAAATTACTAGGTCATCCCCATTCCAGATGGTATTTGTGTTGCCACCATGTCATTAAGACAAGAAGACAGGGTTTACCTTGAAATTTGCAATGGATGTATGACTGGCTCTTGTGCTAAACCAATGAGGTAACTGATAGGGCTTGTAATCAAAAGTGGGGACTGCCTGTTGAAACAGAATTGACAAATTGCTCGAACCTATTTTTGACCACTAAGCTTTGCTAACCATTTGTGCTCAAATGCTCATTGTGACAAAGCACTATTGTTTTCAAGCAGGTGTAGCCTACAGCTATGGAAACTTATGGTAGCTCTTTGTGACCAAGCTGTTAAATTGACGTATTGTATCTGTTCCTTTTCTGGCTTCATTGGTAGCAATTGCCTATTAAGCTTTTACTAAATCTCAGCTGTCCACATGAACTCATTGGTTCCTCACTTGGATATTATTGGCTGATTCCCTATGCAAAGCCTGTGATGTGGTACTGTGTGTATAATAGAGCTCAGGAACAAGCTCTAACTCTACTATAATCACCCCAATAATCTTCCCTTCAAATAATTTGCATGCTTCCTCCTCCCTTTTGACCTTACTATGGTAAATTGGAATATATGCTGTTTGAAATGGCTTGAAAATTACCTTTCTTGAGAAGGTATCCTAACTCATCTGGGCCAAGGGGGAATCCCGTAATCTGTATTGAATAAGCTATTGATTTCAGCAAAGATGGGTATTGTGAATAACTTGCTTGGTTAGATAATTTATCCTGCATTACTGTTACTGATCACCACCTAGTGCCCTTTCTGGAAACAAGGCGACATTCATTCAAAATGCCTTTCTGCATTGATGCCAACTGCCTAGACTCCCACAAGAAGGGCCATGTGGCAGAAATACTTGAAGACCATCACACTTGGGCAGCCATTTGTCTTTTGTGGATATGAAGGCCTTGAGATGTCTGCAGTAGGTAGTCTAAGTCTCTGAAGCATATCAGGTGTAATCAGGTGCCAGGTCTAATGTCTTGATCAGGTTCCCTATTCAACCAAAGTTTGTACTGGTCAACAGCTCCTTTGCTGTGTGGGAGGTGGGGGGGGGGTGGATTCAGGAAATGGTCCATGTTTATCAGGGTTTCATCTGAACCTTTATTGTTGGAGGACCATGTGGTGTAACACAGACAGTGCGATAGAGCACCTTTCTTCCTTGCAGTGACAAAACTGAAGGGGCTCTGGCATGATATATAAAACATCCGTAGCCGTGGTTGAGGTGATGGAGGAGAGCCAATATTGTTCTATTGTTCAAGAAAGGCTTTAAGAATAAGTCAAGAAATTACAGGCCATTGAGCCTGACATCAGTCAAGGGTAAATTATTGGCAAGTATTTCAATAGACAGGGCCCGATAAGTGACAGTCATTGTAGCTTTGTCTGTGGTAGGTCATGTCTCATCAATGTTCGAGTTTTTTTTTGAGGACGGTACAAGGAAGATTTATGAAGAAAAGGCAGTGCACGTTGTATCCATGGACTTTAGCAAGGCCTTTGACAAAGTCCCGCATGGGAGGCTGATCCAGAAGGTTCAGTCACTTGTTATTCAGGAACAAGTAGTAAATAGGATTCAGCACTGGCTTAGCAGAAAAAGCAGAGGGTAATAGTAGATTGTTGTTCTTCTAAATGGAGGTCTGTGACTAGGGATTGGTGCTGGATCCATTATTGTTTGTCATTCATATTAATGATCTGGATGACAATGTGGTAAACTGGATCAGCAGATCTGATGATGAAACTAAGATTACGTGTATAGTGGACAGTGAGGAAGGATGTCAAAGCTTGGACCAGCTGGAAAACTGGCAAATGGAATTTAATGCAGATAAGTGTGAGGTGTTGTACTTTGGAAGGATAGACTTACACAGTGAATAGTAGGGTACTCAGGAGTGCAGTAGAATGGCGGGTATCTGAGGGTGAACTTCACTCTGAAGGTAATGCAAATGTGGAATAAGGTGGTGGATGTAGTTCAATTGTAACATTTAAGAGATGTTTAGATAAATACAAGGATGAGATGGGTATGGAGTGCTATGATCCAAGTGCAAGTAGATAAAACTCAGTGGAAAAACAGATTGGCACAGACAGTGTAAGCTGAAGGGCCTGTTACTGTGCTGTAGCACTCTGTGACAACGTAGTGTGTAAAGCTTGCGCTTCATTGAACAAGTCGATGTTAACATGGAACTCAACCACTGAGTACTCACAAATGTGGGCATTGTCTGTGTAAGGTAGCTCACCACTGAGGCTGGTGTGACCTTGGTTCTAGCGAGCAGTTGCCATAGGTTGAACAGGTATCCATTAGTTCTGAAAATTCACTCCCCTTCTGCAGGCAGTTTTTAGAGATTAGCTGCAATGTCACAACAGAAGAACATGAGGAAGATGCTGAGACAGTGATGCAGCCTTGTTCGCCTCTGGTCTTTGCTGAGGTTGGCTTCGTTACAGATTTGGTGGTTAGCATCATGGCTGGTGTACTGTCTTGAAGCAAATGTAAAATGCAGTTCAATTTCTCTGGTGACTGAATTTAAAGAGCAGGACTCGGTCTCTCTTGACTGATAGGGTAAAAGGTTTTGATAGAACTGAAAATGGCCCTTCTTGCAATTATTTCTGTGGTGCAGTTCATGCCTCCAGACAATGCCTGTGATTTAGGGAACAGCTCCTTGCCCTCTGGGTCTACACAGGGTGAAGAACAATATTGCACCTGAAATAACTAGGCTTAGCTCAACAAGCTTTCACTAGGAGAGGGAAACGGAAAAGCTGTCTCCAATGGTCTGGGAAAAGTGCTAGATGTTTGAGCTCCAGGGTTGGTGGTCATTACCCAGTGAAGCAGAGCTCCTGGCATAAGGCAGCACCTACAGTTTTCAGTTGGTATTAAATAAATAGCAGTTTCTCGCAGACATCATGTGGATTCGAGAACTAATGATAGCATCCATTATTTCCTCTCTAGTCTGTGCTGTACACGGTAATTATCTGTACCTCACTGACTGTTGTTGTTTCTCTGCTTCTTGCTTCATCTTCTGAACTGTTATTTTCCTTTGCCCTTTCTCCTGATGTCTCCCACTTAGCACCATAAATGACACCTTGTGATATTCCCCCATGTTTTGTAATCTTTGGAGCTGATTTCTGTTATGTTCCATTTTCCATTCTGGCTCCCTTCTTTTCCCCTTCCCTTCTCACCTGCCCATCACCTCCCTCTGGTACCCCTGTTCCTTCCCTGTCCCCCATGGTCCATGCTCCTCTCCTATCAGATTCCTTCTTCAGCCCTTTACTTCTTCCACCTCTGACCTCCCAGCTCCTCACTTCATCCCCTCTCCTTACCCCACCCACCCACATTCCCCCTCAACTGGTTTCAGTCATCACCTCTAGCTTGTGCTCTTTCCCATTCTCCTCAGCTTCATATTCTGGCTTCTTACTCCTTCCTTTCCAGTCTGTATAAAGGGCCTCTGCCTGAAACGTTGGCTGTTTATTCCTTTCCATCAGATGCTGTCTGACTTGATGAGTTCCTCCAGCATCTTCCTCCATGTTCCTCTGGATTTCCAGCATCTATAGAATCTCTGCTTTATAATTCCCTTCATATTCATGTTTTTATCTAAACGCCTTTCAAACACCACTATTGTACATACTTCTGCCACTTCTCCCGGAAGCCAACCACTCTCGTGTTCTTAAGAAATTTACCTAGAAATCTTCAAATTTCCCCTACCACCTTAAATACATGCCCTTTGTATTCTGGATTCTGACTGTCTACCCTGTCTATGCCTTTTATTCTTTAAACTTCTACCTCCTCTCCCCTCAGCTTCTGCCACTCCTGAGGAAACAACTCAGGCTTGGCCAGCCTCTCCTTATAGCATGTGCCCGCTAATCTAGGCAACATCCTAGTAAACCTCTTCTGCACTGTTTCCAAAGCCACGCATTCTTCCTGTAATGGGGCAACTGGAAATGCATGCAATATTCCAAGTGTGGTCTGACTAAAATTTAGAAGGAGAATGGATCAAATCTATTTGTCAGTTACATGTATTAGGAAATTGCTGTAGTGTGTTGACACAACATGCGACAAAAATAACAATCAACAATTATAAAGAATTAAAATAAAGTTTGAGGTTAAAATATGGAATAAAATCTGCATAAATACCAGCATGTATTTACAATGTAAACAGTTTAAATGTTAACAGCACAGTGCAGTGACAGGGGTAATAGATAGAGGGGTTGGTAGTGGGGCTAACCAGAATGGTTGATCAGATTAACTACCTGGGGGAGGAAACTTGAAAGATGGTGTGGTTTTTGTTTTAATACCCCAAATAACACTTTCTAGAAGGGAGCTTTTGGAAAAGGCAGTTTGCAGGGTGGGTTGTGTCTGCAATGATTTTTTTCCTGCCCACTTTCTATGTCCTGGACAAAGTCCTGCAGTGATGGTAAACTGCTGCCAATGACCTTTTCTGCTGACCTGACAGCTCGCTGTACCTTTTGTATATGGTGAGAGGATACTGCACCAAACCAGACAGTAATGGCTGATGTGACAACGCTCTCTATGATGGCAGTGTTGAATTGCACAGGATGTTCTGGGGAAGATGGAATTTCACAAACTGCATCATGAAACACTCTCTCATATCGTCAGAATTATAGTGCAAGTGTTCAGAGAACATCTGAAGTTTATTTTACTCTAACGTATCATGTTTAAACAAAGTAATCCCTGCATCTCTTAACATATAAAATCTTCATTGTCCACCTGCCCTCTTGCATGCCAGCTGAGTTTGAATGGTTCGGAGTCTTCCAAGTGTCCAAACTTACCAACAAGTGAAAATGTTTAGGCTCCATTTCAGGCATGTACACCCACTAGGAGCAGATTTTAGTTGTTTCATGTCAGATCTTAGTAAGTGTGTGTTATTGTGAAATAGGAGCTTGAGCCTTTAGAGTTGAGCTGCATTTAGAAAAGTCTCTGGTTTTAATGTGCTCCTGACTGCTTCCTTGTGACTTCTTCCACCTTCAGCTGCCACGGTCCCTGATCAAAAGACAGTGACGCTAGACGTGGATGTCAATAACCGCTCGGACCGTGTAGAGTGGTGCAGTTGCTATTACCACGGCAACTACTCACTGAGCGCTGCGTTTGAAGTCAAGCTGCATTGGATGGCAGTGACATCAGCCATGCTCTTTGAAATGGTAGGTGTATTTAACCATATAACAATTACAGCACGGAAACAAGCCATCTCAGCCCTTCTAGTCCATGCCAAATGCGACCTGCACTCAGCCCATAACCCTCCATTCCTTTCCTGTTCATATACCTGTCCAATTTTACTTTAAATGACAATATCGAACCTGCCTCTACCACTTCTACTGGAAGCTCGTTCCACACAGCGACCACTCTCTGAGTAAAAAAATTCCCACTTGTGTTACCCTTAAACTTTTGCCCCGTAGCTCTCAACTCATGTTCTCTTGTTTGAATCTCCCCTACTTTCAATGGAAAAAGCCTATCCACGTCAACTCTATCAATCCCCCTCATAATTTTAAATACCTCTATCAAGTCCCCCCTCAACCTTCTACGCTCCAAAGAATAAAGACCTAACTTGTTCAGCCTTTTTCTGTAACATAGGTGCTGAAACCCAGGTAACGTTCTAGTAAATCTCCTCTATTTTGTTGACATCTTTCCTGTAATTCGGTGACCAGAACTGCACACAATACTCCAAATTTGGCCTTGCCAATGCCTTGTACAATTTTAACATTACATCCCAATTCCTATACTCAATGCTCTGATTTATAAAGGCCAGCATACCAAAAGCTTTCTTCACCACCCTATCCACATGAGATTCCACCTTCAGGGAACTATGCACAATTATTCCTAGATCACTCTGTTCTACTGCATTCTTCAATGAATGTCCTATTTTGATTATTCCTACCAAAATGTAGCACCTCACACTTATCAGCATTAAACTCCATCTGCCATCTTTCAGCCCACTCTTCTAACTGGTCTAAATTTCTCTGCAAGCTTTGAAAACCTATTTCATTATCCACAACGCCACCTATCTTCATATCATCTGCATCTAATCCAATTTACCACCCCATCATCCAGATCATTAGTGTATATGACAAAAAACATTGGACCCAGTACAGATCCCTGAGGTACACCACTAGTCACCGGCCTCCAACCTGACAAATGGTTATCCACCACTACTCTCTGGCATCTCCCATCCAGCACTGTTGAATCGATTTTACTACTTCAATATTAACACCTAAAGATTGAACCTTCCTAACTAACCTTCTGTGCGGAATCTTGTCAAAGGCCTTACTGAAGTCCATTTAGACAACATCTACTGCTTTACCCTCATCAACTTTCTTAGTAACCTCTTCAAAAAATTCAGTAAGATTTGTCAAACATGACCTTCCACACACAAATCCATGTTGACTATTCCTAATCAGACCCTGTCTATCCAGATAATTATATATATCATCTCTAAGAATACTTTCCATTAATTTACCCACCACTGACGTCAAACTTACAGGCCTATAATTGCTAGGTTTACTCTTAGAACCCTTTTTGAAACAATGGAACAAAATGAGCAATACGCCGATCCCCGTTTCTAATGACATTTGAAATATTTCTGTCAGAGCCCCTGCTATTTCTACACTAACTTCCCTCAAGGTCCTAGAGAATGTCCTGTCAGGACCTGGAGATTTATCCACTTTTATATTCCTTAAAAGCACCAGCATTTCCTCCTCTTTAATTGTTATAGTTTCCATAACTACCCTACTTGTTTCCCTTACCTTACTCAATTCAATATCCTTCTCCTTAGTGAATACAGAAGAAAGGAAATTATTCAATATCTCCCCCATCTCTCTTGGCTCCACAATTTTATCCCCCACTATACTTTTGCTGTTAATATAACTGTAGAAACCCTTTAGATTTATTTTCACCTTACTTGCCAAAGTAACCTCGTATCTTCTTTTAGCTTTTCTAATTTCTTTCTTAAGATTCTTTTTACATTCTTTATATTCCTCGAGCACCTCATTTACTCCATGCTGCCTATATAGTAGATCTCTCTCTTTTTCCAAACCAAGTTTCCAATATCCCTTGAAAACCATGGCTCTCTCAAACAACCTAACAGGAACATAAAGGTTCTGTACCCTCAAAATTTCACCTTTAAATGAGCTCCATTTCTCTATTACATCCTTCCCATAAAACAAATTGTCCCAATCCACTCCTAAATCCTTTTGCATCTCCTCAAAGTTAGCCTTTCTGCAATCAAAAATCTCAATCCTGGGTCCAATCCTATCCTTCTCCATAATTATATTGAAACTAATGGCATTGTGATCACTGGACCCGAAGTGCTCCCCAACACATACCTCCATCACCTGACCTATCTCATTCCCTAACAGGAGAACCAACAATGCCTCTTCTCTAGTTAGTTGGGCTTCCCAGTCTATGAGTGGAAAATTAAAATCTCCTACAATCACAACCCCGTGCTTACTACAAATATCTGTTATCTCCTTACAAATTTGCTCCTCCAATTCTTGCTCCCCATTAGGTGGTCTATAATGCATCCCTATAAGTGTTACTACACCTTTCTCATTCCTCAATTCCACACAAATAGCCTCCCTAGACGAGCCCTCTAATCTATCCTGCTAGAGCACCGCTGTAATATTTTCTCTGACAATGCAACACCTGCCCCTCTTGTCCCTCTGATTCTATCACAACTGAAGCAACGAAATCCAGGAATATTTAGTTGCCAATCACACCCCTCCTGCAACCATGTTTCACTAATAGCTACATCATATTTCCAGGTATTAATCCATGCTCTAGCTCATCTACCTTTCTTACAATGCTTCTAGCATTAAAACAAATGCATTTAAGAAATTCTCCACCTCTTCCTCTCTGTTTATCTCTAACGGTGCAAACAACTTTACTATCTTTTTCTTCCTTCTCCCATACATCTGTTCCTACACTCTGGTTCCCCTCCCACCTTGTATACAGTTTAAATCCACTGGAGCCTCTCTAGCAAACCTACCTGCAAGAATATTTGTCCCCCTCCAGTTTAGATGTAAACCATCCCGCTCGAACAGGTCCCACCTTCCCTGGAAAACTGCCTAATTATCTATAAATCTGAAGCCTGCCCTCCTGCACCATGTCTTCAGCCACGTGTTGATCTGCACTATCTTACTATTTCTGAACCCACGTGCACGTGGCATTGGTAGCAATCCTGAGATTGCTACCCTGGAGTCCTTTAACTTGGCACCTAACTCCCTAAATTCACCTTTCACGACCTCCTCACTCTTCCTACTCACGTCATTGGTCCCTACATGGACCACAACATCTGACTGCTCACCCTCCCTCTTGAGAATACTGAGAATTCGATCCGAGATATCGCGGACCCTGGCACCAGGGAGGCAATAAACCATCTGGGATTCTTGATCTCTTCCACAGAACCACCTATCTGTCCCCCTAACTATCAAATCCCCTATCACTACTGCTCTCCTCTTTTCCCTCCTTCCCTTCTGAGCTGAGGGTCCAGTCTCGATTCCAGAGACGCAACCACTGCAACTTGTCCCTGGCAGGTCATCCCCACCAACAGTATCCAAAACGGTATACTTATTATTGATGGGAACAGCCGCAGGGGTGCTCTGCTCATTCTGTCTAATTCCCTTCCCTCTCCTAACAGTCACTCAGCTACCTATCTCCTGACTCTTAGGGGTGACTATTTCCCTGTAACTCCTATTTATTTCTGCCTCTGCCTCCCGAATGATCCAAAGCTCATCCAGCTCCAGTTAATTTAGTTGCCAACTTGCCAATTAAGTTGTGCTGGAAACCAGTCAGTGTTGTGGTTCAACTGGGGACTGCAGCTTTAGGTTACCTTCCAGTCAGCAACACAGATGGTAACCCTAAACATAAACTTGCCAGAATCTGTTTAGGCTGGCTATCAGAAGTCACATTCTTTAAATTCAGTTTGGTTTTTGGCTATCAGTGACAAGGTTGTTAAAAAGGTGGTGGTAAGTGTCTCCATGAACCAATGTAGAGGGATACAGCCCACATACAGGCCCTTCAGCTGGCTGCGTTTGTACTGACCATCAAGCACCTATTGACATACATCCTGCACTGATCCCATTTTATTCTTTCCCACATTCCCATTGTTGCCTCACTTACCCACACAGTAGGGGAAATTTAAAGTGGCAAGATTAGCCTACCCTCCTTTGGGATGTGGGAGGAAACCCATGTGATTACAGAAAGTGACCAAACTCAACATGATGACCGCCAGAGATCAGAATTGAACCACTCTGCCATCCTGGGAGCAGTGGGATGTTCTGAGATGTTGAACTAGCCGGACTGAGGAGCAACTTAGCATTCCAGTCAGATGCGTGTTGGGGTATTACAGGTGTGGTCCTGTTTACCGCTGCCCTTGGTACTTCTGGATGCTGGATTTGAGTGATGCCCCCACACTATGTTGCTGTTAAGCCAGAGTATGGTACATATTTCAACCACGTCACCTCTGTGGTAGAAGGAGTGGATGTTTAGGGTGGTCGAGGGGATGGATGTTTTGGAAGGAGGATCAGTAAGCTGCCAGGCAGGCAGTTGCCTTGATGTCAAAGGGTTCATCCTTCCCATTCACTGACAGAACTGGTCTTGCTCTTGGGTTGCAGTTGGCTCTTCAGAGCCAGCACCATCACAGTGGTATTACACATGCACGGGTATAATGAGAAGAGCAAAGCAGGTCCATGGTCTTTATTGCAATAAAACGTGATTTATTGTAGTGAGAACTGCAAGATCTTGAGATGGCTGCTGGCTGACTACTTTAGACCCAGAAACTGCAATTGAAAATTTATTAAAATAAAGTACAAGTCAAAAAATACTTTTATGGAGGGCTGGATAAATTGGCTGGTTGGACGGTAGCAGATATAGGACCTATGTCTTTTTATATTCAAAACAAGACCCAGGGCTCTACCTGTAATTGGCAGGCTGTGAAGATCATGTCTGTGGTACCTCTAGATGGGCAGAAACCACACTGTGATTCAAGGAGTACTTCAGATAGCAGACGGAATCAGTTGACAAGGAAATGTGAAAGCAGTCTGCCTGTTGTTAACAGTAGGAGATGCCTCAGTAATTGCCACAATCTGCCTAGTCTCCCTTCTTGAATTAGAGCATCCCTAAACTCTGAGGGTAATTGTTCCTCGTCCCAGACCTTCAGGAGCAAGGTGTGTGTGTGGTTCAGGAGTGCTGGTCCACCTTTCTTAAGGATCTCTGCCGCAATCCTGTCAGGACCAGTGGCTTTGTTGCTTTTCAGGCTCCTGATGACAGCATGGACCTCTTTCATACTGGGAGGTTGCCCCATGTCTTCTCTGACAGATCTCTGGAAGATTTGATCTTAATGAACCTCTGGTTCATTAGTGCTGTCACAGTTAAGTTTTTGAAAGTGCTCTCTCCGTTTGTTGATATTGTTCTGATCCTTTAATGAGTTCTTCACTTCCTTTGAGTGTAGGAGTTTAATTCGAAGTAACTTGGACCATAGACTGTTTCGGTGTCACTGAAGAAGCCTCTCGTGTCACCAGGGTCTGCCAGTCTCTGGATTTCCAGGGCTTTCTCAGTCCACCAAGAGTTCTTAAGCTCTCTCACCTTGCGCTGGGCATTTGCCTTGGCTTTGGAGTAAGCATCTCTTTTGGCCTTACTGCCAGTGTCATTCTACCAGGCACAAAAGGCTTTCCTACTCTAGTTCTATCTGATTAACATCAAATTGATCCTAATTTTTTCTGGACTTGTATTCAAAGTTGTTTATGCAGGTATCGAGGACAGTGGATTTAAGTAGATTCTGGTGTTCTTTGATATCTTCCAGATAGTCCTGTTGGAGATTTTCCCCAAATGAAGCCTGAAGGTGCCTTTGGGTGGAAGTATTAAGCAGGCTCTTGAGTTTTAATCTTGACCTGGTCTGCTTCTTCTGAACCCTCCCCTCCTCTTTTCCAAAAATCTTCACCATGTCGTGGTGGAGAAGTTCCTGAACTCCCGAGAGCAATGCCGTTTGGTGCTTAGTTCCTGGTAGGGTCACCCATAATGTGTCAGCTTACCCACATTAAACAAATTCATGCACATTAAGGGAATCCACCCTTACCCCCTGGATTAAGTCCAATAGTGATCAGCAAGTGTCTTTGGGGGCAGGATTGTGAGGTCTGGAAGCCCCTAATCACGTTGGGTGGTGGGTGTTTGGTTCAATCACTGGGCTCTTGGACTGAGGCAGAAAGAGCATTTTGACAGCTACATTCACGACTGAGCTGCCCTGTTTAGTGTCTACTCCACTCACCCCACTTGGGGAAGGGACTGAAAAAGGTGCTCTCAAAATCTCCTGACTGCATTACTGCAGCCAGACGGGTCACCAGAAAGAAAGAAAGATGCCCTTTGGAGCATGGAACGTACACAGTGTGATAGACAGTATCACCAGTGATTGACCAGAAAGGAAAACTGCGACCATCGCCAGAGAACTGAGGATCTAGCTGCTCTTTCTGAAACCCTACTGGCAGACCAAGGGCAATTGAGGGAGGGGAAGGGGGATTACACCCTCTTCTGTAAAGGCAAGGCAGCTGACAAACCCAGGATCCATGGTGATAAAGAACCAACTTGTCAGTCGACTTCTCGTGGGGAATAATGAACACCTCCCTTTGGTGCTTTCCAACAACCCATTAGCAGCTGTTGTGAGTGCTTGTGCATCAGATCTGAACTCGTATGAGTATGGAAAAGAGGCCTTTTTCACTTGCCAGTCGAGCATCCCCAAAGGAGGATAAGATCATTCTTTTCATGGACTTTATTGCCAGGGTTGTTGGGAATTTCAATCTTTGGAAGGGGACCATAGGAAAGGAAGACCATTGGCATCATCACCTCAAAAGAAGTACCACTTCTCACCATACAGTATGTGCTGTGCCTTATCTTATCATCACAAACACTGTTCCAGCAGAAAAGCAAACTCAAGGCATCCTCGATTTAAACAGTGACATCTCATTGACTATGTTATTATCTCAGCTAGGGACCGCTGTGATGTGAATATCACAACAGCCATGACTGGCACAGATGACTGCTGGACAGATCCTCTCCACTGTCCATTAGACTTGTCTTCCTATTAACTTAAAACAGTCTCTGTGTGCATGAGAGAGAAATTTAATGCTGCTGGACACTAGCCTCATTTATGGCTGAAACAAGATCATCAATACAAAATCTAAATGCTTACAACATATTTATGTCTATAATAGCCATTAGATTGTGTTTAGGGATCAAGCTACTGTTTAGTAGTAAAAGACTCAACTGTTAGTATCTTTCTTTCTATAACTAGATATCTTGCTCTGTACTTAATATTAAATATTTCTGTTCAAATTTTAACCATTTTCAAACCTGATTGACAAACATTCCTTCGGCTGTTGATTTTAATATCATACATTCAAGTAATGGAAGCAGCTATTCCAATCATATTGAATGTATTCCAAAATAGACTGTATAAAATGCAGTTCACAGAGACGAGAAACTTGTCTCCTATAAGTTGCTGAAAAGGATTGAATGGGAATTAAAAATGAAAAATCTCAAACTGTGGGCAGCAGATAGCAGTCAGAGTCCAGGGTTCAATCCTGACCTCTGGTGCTATCTTATGGGACCTGCCACATTCTTGCTGGGTGCCGAGGTGTCCACCCAGCTGATAGGGGAGTTGGCCACTGTTAACCACCCCTAGTGTAGAATGTGGAGAGCAGTTAGCGCAATCACTTTACAGTGCCAGTGAACACTGATGGGAGTTTGATTTCCGTCGTGTCTGTCAGGAATTCATACATTCCTTTCTGTGATTGCCTGGGTTTCAGCAGGAGCTGCAGTTTCCTCCCACATTCCAAAGACATATGGTTAGGATTTGAAGGTGAGTTGTGGGCATGCTACGTTGGCACCGGAAGTATGGTGACACTTGCTCCATCACATCTTTGGGTGGTCTGTGTGAGTCATTGACTCAAAACTATGCTTGGCACTGTATGTTTCAATGTACATGTGACAAATAAAGCTCATTTTTAAGTGTTTTAAAAAAAGAATAACAGTTCATGTGAGACTGAATAAATTGCCAAAGTACAGGGAATTTCATTCAGGACTGAGGCTGAAGGAGTTGATTTTTTGAGAGCAGACATGGAATCGATGGGCCAAATGGTCTCCTTGTAGTAATAAGTAAGTTGGTCATCCTACTCCTGGATGGGTTGCTTATTGAAATATTTGAATATGTTGGGACTCCTCTGATGTTCCCACCCTTCCAGTTGTAATGCTGACTGGGTTCTTCAGAGCTTAAAAAGCCAGCAGGGAAGACAAGGTAAGCAGAATTGGACTGGACAGGACAGAAGTACTGAGCACGTCCAGCATATCAGTGCTGAGAGAAACAATTATTTCATGTTCAATTATTCCCAACCCCTAAAATCTCTGCCTCTGAGTTAATCTTCAAACTAAAAATATACCTTAAGTTGCATCTGCAATATGAGCAGTCACCTATATTTTGGAAATTTGTGTTAACTTCTGTGGATATAATCACTTAAAATTCTAAAGGTTGGGCTTTATTCTGTGTAGTATTTTTAAATTGACAATTGATTTTGTGCTTCAAGTTCAAGAGATTTTACTGTGGAATTACCCACTGAGGATATCAAAAATGTTTTCTCTGATTGAGATGGACAGAGCTTGCAAGCAGCAGTTCTTCGCATATAGTAAATGGTCAGCCTTGGTACAACTGGTTTACAGATGAGCTCTGGCAATAGTGGGTGTGGGTGAATAATGGGAAGTGTGTGTTGCTGTCTGGTTGAGATCTTTAATTTGGGGATACCTCTCTGACTCTGGGCCAGTGAGGTTCAGAACCATGGTGCTGATCTGGAACCTCTGTCATGAAACTTGGTAAGTTATAAAATGTAGCTATTCAGATTTACTTATAACTGGTACATCAAAACATACGGTGAAATGTTTGTTTTAGCAACCAACACACTCCAGTGGTGTGCTGGAGGCAGCCTACAGTATCACCATGCATTCCAGTGCCAATATAGCATTTCCATAATATTCAACATGGCACGCAACTCAACAACACAAGACAGCAGCAAAATAAGTTCTCTCCCCTTCTCTCCTCCCCTCCCCCACTCTTCTTTTCCTCCTTATCCCTCATCTCTTCCCCTCCTCGCTTCTCCTTCCCCTCCCCTCCTCTCCTCCCCTCCCCCTCCACTCTGCCGCTTCCCCTTCCTCTCTTTCCCTTTTCCTTCTCTTCTCTTCCCCTTCCCCATCCTCACTTCCCCCTTCGCCCCTCCCCACTTGCCCACTCCCTCCCCTCTACCCCACACCTTTCCTGCCACCCCACTCCCTCCCTACTACCCCACTCTCTCACTCCCTCCCCACCACCCCACTCCCACCCCTCCTTCCCACAGCCTTCACTTCACCCCATTCCCTTCCCCATCTCCTCCTTCATTCCCTTCTCCCCCTCCCTCCCATTTTCCCCACTCCCTTTCCCTCCCCACACTCCCCTGCCCTACCACCCCCTTCTCCACCCCTCTTCCCCTTCCCCACCCTTCTCTTCTCCCTCCCCCTCCCCATCCTCCCCCTTCTCTCTTCTCCTCTTCTCTTCGCCTTCGCCCATCCCCTCTTCCCCCCTTCCCCTCCCTTCTCCCTCCCTACTTGCCCACTCCCTCCCCTTACCCCACACCATCCCCGCCACATCACTCCCTCCCCACTACCCCACTCTCTCACTCCCTCCCCACCACCCCACTCCCACCCCTCCTTCCCACAGCCTTCACTACACCCCACTCCCTTCCCCACCTCCTCCTTCCCCACCTCCCCTCTTCCATTTTCCCCACTCCCTTTCCCCTCCCACACTACCTCTTCCACACTCCCCTCCCTTCCCCACACCCCTCTCCCCTACCACCCCCTTCATCACCCGTCTTCACCTTTCCCCACCCCTCTTCACCTTTCCCCACCCCTCTTCACCTTGCCCCACCCCTCTTCACCTTGCCCCACCCCTCTCTCTCCATTCCCCACCCCTCTCTCTCCATTCCCCACCCCTCTCTCCATTCCCCACCCCTCTCCACCGCTTTCCCACCCGCTCCCCGCTTCCCCACCCCTCTCTCCCTTCCACACCCCCTCTTCCCCCTCCCCACTCACCCTCCTTCCACTCCTGCTTTTCTCACTCCCCTCTTCTCCACCATCTCCCCCTCTCTCCCCACTCTCTTTCCCTCTCTTCCCCCCCCTCTCTCTGTACTCCCCTTTGAGACTGTAACATGTCCTAATTGAAGATCAGGTGCTGCTGTAGAAGCTTAGTTTTTAATGGTAAGCTAGGGGGAGTGGGGTTTCCTAGCAGATTTAGATCACGCAAGGAAGTTACTGCTACTGACCGGAGGTTTCTGGATGAGAATGGACACAACAGACAGCTCATTGACAACTACTTCATTTGCTGGTGTGCAGGTACAAGGCTGGCACAGGAAGGCGACCTCCTGCGGCTTCCTCCTGGTACCCGTCCTGGAAGGCCCGTTTGCTCTCCCCAGTTACCTCTATGGAGACCCACTGCGAGCTCAGCTCTTCATCCCCCTCAATATCATGTGCTTGGTGAAGGATGGAGCTGAGCACCTCTTTGACGGTACGTAACTCGCGGTCCTGCCCTGGGGACAGAGGGTAAAGCTGGGAAAGGCACCACAGGTATAGATTAAGCTGACCTATGATGAGGTGCAATATCTTCTTGTGCTTGTAAAACTCCCATTGCAGGAGTCAGTGTGAGCAACATACACAATGCTGGGGAACCCAAGAGGTCTGCCAGCAAGAATAAACAGTCCTGGTGAAGAGCCTTGGCCTGAAACATCAAATGTTTACTCTTCTCCAATAATTAAAAACTAATAATCCCACACAGTCAGATATTGTGAGAGACTCTGAAACCCAGCATGATGCTACAGCAAATTAATGAAAATGAAGATAATTATGAAAGCGCTGACTAGATTTTAGTTTTGTATTTTAGTGTGAAGGACTTTCCATCTGACACCAGGCAACCTGCTGAGTTCATCCAGCTTTTGTACGTGTTGAAATCTCACTAGGCAAAAGGTGCAGCTCCTTAGGGATTGCGTTATGGAACTGGAGATGCAGCTCAATGATCTTCATCTGGTCAGGGAGAGTGAGGAGGTGATAGATAGGAGCTCTGGGCAGGTAGTCACACCAGAGCCTCGGGAGACAGATTACTGGGTAACAGTCAGGAGAAGGAAGGGCAGGAGTCAGAGGCTAGAGAGCACCCCTCTGGCTGTACCCCTAAAGAATAAGTACCCCTGTTTGAGTACTGTTGGGGGAACAACGGCCTACCTGGCTCAGGAAGTAGGGAAAGGAAGAGGACAGCAGCAGTGATAGGGGACATAATTGGAGGGTCCGACAGGCGACTCTGTGGATGCAGGAAAAAAACACAGATGGTAGTTTGCCTCCCAGGTGCCAGGGTCCGGGATGGATCTGCTCGGGATATCCTGAAGTGCGAAGGAGAACAGCCAGAGGTCATGGTACATATTGGTACTGATGTCATAGGTAAGAAAAGGGAGGAGGTCCTGAAAACATACTACAGGGAGTTAGGAAGGAAGTTGATAAGCAGGACCACAAAGTTATTAATCTCAGCATTACTGCCTGTGCCACATGATAGTGAGTATAGGAATAGAGTGAGGTGAAGGCTGAGGGATTGGAGCAGGGTGCAGGGATTCAGATTTCTGGATCATTGGGTCCTCTTTTGGGGCAGGTGGGACCTGTACAAAAAGGACAAAAATATCAATTGGCATCTCCCTAGAGTGAGGGTTTAGATGGGGTGGAGTTTGTTAGGTATGTTGAGGAAGGTTTCTTGACACACTATGTAGATAAGCCTACAAGGGAGCGGCTGAACTTGATCTGGCATTAGGAAATGAACCTGGTCAGGTGTTAATTCTCTCAGTGGGAGAGCATTTTGGAGATAGTGATCACAATTCTATCTCCTTTGTGTCATCAGCAAATTTACTCACCCATCCTTCCACTTCTTCATCCAGGTCATTTGTAAAAATCACGAAGGAAAGGTGTCCCAGAACAGATCCCTGAGGCACACCACTGGTCACCGACCTCCATGCAGAATACAACCCTTCTGTGGGCAAGCCAGTTCTGGATCCACAAAACAATGTCCCCTTAGATCCCATGCCTCCTTACTTTCTCAATAAGCCTTGCATGGGGTACCTTATCAAATGCCTTGATGAAATCCATATACACTACATCTACTGCCCTACCTTCATCAATGTGTTCAGTCACATCCTCAAAAATTCAGTCAGGCTCATAAGGCACGACCAGCCTTTGACAAAACCATGCTGACTATTCCTGATCATGTTATGCCTCTCCAAATGTTTATAAAATCTGCCTCTCAGGATCTTCTCCATCAACTTATCAACCACTGAAGTAAGACTCACTAGCCTATAATTTCCTGGGCTATCTCTACTCCCTTTCTTGAATAAGGGAACAAAATCTGCAACCTTCTAATCCTTCAGAACCTCTCCCGTCCCCATTGATGATGAAAAGATCATCGCCAGAGGCTCAGCAATCTCCTCCCTCACCTCCCACAGTAACCTGGCGTACATCTTGTCTGGTAGCAGTGACTTATCCAACTTGATGATTTCCAAAAGCTCCAGCACATCTTCTTTCTTAATAGCTATATGCTTAAGCTTATCAGTCTGCTGTAAGTCATCCCTACAATTACCAAGATCCTTTTCTGTACTGAATACTGAAGCAAAGTATTCATTTACCTGTGTGACCTCCTCCAATTCCATTCGCACTTTTCCACTGTCACACTTGTTCCTATTCTCGCACGCTTTGTCTCTTGCTCTTCACATATTTGTAGAATGCTTTGAGGTTTTCCTTAATCCTGTCTGCCAAGGCCTTCTCATGGCCCCTTCTGGCTCTGCTAATTTCATTCTTAAGCTCCTTCCTGCTTGCATTATAATCTTCTAGATCTGTATCATTACCTAGTTTTTTGAACCTTTCGTAAGCTTTTCTTCTTGACTAGATTTACAACAGCCTTTGTACACCACTGTTCTTGTACCCTACCATCCTTCCCCTGTCTCATTGGAACGTAACTATGCAGAACTCCATGCAAGTATTCCCTGAACATTTGCCACATTTCTGCCGTGCATTTCACTGAGAATATCTATTCCCAATTTATGCTTCCAAGTTCCTGCCTGATAGCCTCATACTTCCCCTTACTCTAATTAAACACTTCCTTAACTTGTCTGTTCCTATCTCTCGCCAATGCTGTTGTAAAGGAAATAGAATTATGATCACTATCTCCAAAATGCTCTCCCACTGAGAGATCTGACACCTGACCAAGTTCATTTCCTAATGCCAGATCAAGTACAGCCTCTCCTCTTGTAGGCTTATCTACATATTGTGTCAAGAAACCTTCCCGAACACACCTAACAAACTCCACCCCATCTAAACCCCTCGCTCTCGGGAGATGCCAATCAATATTAGGGAAACTAAAATCTCCCACCACGATGACCCTGTTATTATTACACCTTTCCAGAATCTGTCTCCCTATCTGCTCCTCGATGTCCCTGTTACTAGTGGGCGGTCTATAAAAAATTCCCAGTAGAGTTATTGACCCCTTCCTGTTCCTAACTTCCACCCACAGAGACTGTTGACAATCCCTCCATAACTTTCTCCTTTTTTGCAGCCGTGACACTATCTCTGATCAGCAGTGCCACACTCCCACCTCTTTTGCCCCACTCCTTGTCCTTTCTGAAACATCTGAAGCTTGGCACTCTAAGAAACCATTCCTGCCCCTGAGCCATCCAAGTCTCTGTAGTGGCCAACATCATAGCTCCAAGTACTGATCCACGCTCTAAGCTCATCTGCTTTGATTAAACTAATAATTAAATACCAAAGTAATTTAATCCATTCTTTTAACACATGATCCATATCCCTTCATTCTTTGCATGACCTTATGCCTATCTGAGAACCTCTTACTGAATGAATTGAATGTATTTCTTACATCCTTCACACGAGGAGTAAAAATTTTTATGTTATGTCTCCATCTAAATGTGCAATGTCAATCATAGTAATTTATAATAAATTATAATAAATAGAGCAGTCAGTGTAATATAGAGTACACTCAAGCCAGCATGAGTTCGTCAGTCTGATGGTCTGCTGAAAGAAGCTGTCCTGGAATCTGTTGGTCCTGGATTTTATGCTGTGGTACCGCTTACTTGATGGTAGCAGCTGGGATAGATTGTGGTTGGGATGGCTTGGGTCCCCAATGATCCTACAGGCCCTTTTTACACACCTGTCCTTGTGAATGTCCTGAACCATGGGAAGTTCGCAACTACAGATCCGCTTGGCTGTCCCCACCACGCTCTGCAGAATCCTGCTATTAAAGGAGGTACAGTTCCCATACCAGGCAGTGATGCAGCCAGTCAGGAGGCTCTCAATTGTGCCCCTGTAGAAAGTTCTTAGGATTTGGGGGCCCATACCAAACTACTTCAACTATCTGAGGTGAAAGAGGCGCCGTTGTGCCTTTTTCACCACACAGCTGGTGTGTACATACCACGTGAGGTCCTCGGTGATGTGGATACTGAGCTGTTTACCCTCTTAACCCCAGATCCACTGATGTCAATAGGGGTTGGCCCATCTCCATTCCTCCACAACATTGAGGGAGAGGTTGTTCTTGACCCCACTGTGTCAGGTTGTGGGGTAGAAGGGTGGGTTGGCAAGTTTGCAGACGACACAAAGGTTGGTGGTGTTGTAGATAGTGTAGAGGATTGTCGAAGATTGTAGAGAGACATTGATAGGATGCAGAAGTGGCTGAGAAGTGCAGATGGTGTTCAACCCGGAGTACAAAGTAAATGGCAGGATACTTGGTAGTGTGGAGGAGCAGAGGGATCTGGGGGTACATGTCCACAGACCCCTGAAAGTTGCCTCACAGGTAGATAGGGTAGTTAAGAAAGCTCATGGGGATAGAGCTTTCATAAGTCGAGGGATAGAGTTTAAGAGTCACGATGTAATGATGCAGCTCTATAAAACTCTAGTTAGGCCACACTTGGAGTACTGTGTCCAGTTCTGGTCGCCTCAGTATAGGAAGGATGTGGAAGCATTGGAAAGGGTACAGAGGAGATTTAACAGGATGCTGCCTGGTTTAGAGAGTATGGATTATGATCAGAGATTAGGGGAACTAGGGCTTTACTCTTTGGAGAGAAGGCAGATGAGAGGAGACATGATAGAGCTATACAAGATATTAAGAGGAATAGATAGAGTGGATAGCCAGCGCCTCTTCCCCAGGGCACCACTGCTCAGTACAAGCAGAAATGGCTTTAAGGTAAGGGGAGAGAAGTTCAAGGGGGATATTAGAGGAAGGTTTTTTTACTCAGCGGGGGGTTGGTGCGTGGAATGCACTGTCTGAGTCAGTGGTGGAGGCAGATACACTTGTGAAATTTAAGAGACTATTAGACAGGTATATGGAGGAATTTAAGGTGGAGGGTTATATGGGAGGCAGGGGTTTAAGGATTAGCACAACATTGTGGGCCTGTAATGTGCTGTACTATTCTATGTTCTATGTTCAGAGAGCTAACTTCTTCCCTGTAGGTCACCTTGTTATTGTTTGAGATGAGGCCAATCAATGTGTCATTGGCAAATTCAATTATACAGTCTTGAGTATACAGGGAGTTAAGGAGGGGACTCGGTACACAGCCCTGAGGGGCTCCTGTGTTGACAGTCAGAGGGTTGGAGGTGAGGGAGCCCACTCTTACAACCTGCTGGCAATCTGACAGGAAATCTTAAGATCCAGCTGCACAAGGTCGGGTCAAGGCTGAGATCTCTGAATGTCTTGTCAAGCCTGAATGGATCTGTGGTGGTGTATGCTGAACTGTAGTCGAAGAACAGCATTCTCACTTGAGCATCCTTCTACTCCAGATGTATGTACTCCAGTGGTATGTAGAGCAGTGGCTATTGTGTCATCTGTCAATCAGTTGTGTCGGTAGGTGAATTGTAGGGGTCCAGTGTGGGTGGTAGAATGCTGCAGATGTAATCCTTGACCAGCCTCTCAAAGCATTTGCTTATTTTTGAGGTGAGTGCGACAGGAGGCCAATGTTCAGTCATGTTACCTTGGTCTTTTTTGGTACAGGGACAATGGTGGATAATTTTTTTTTATTAGTTTTTCAAAACATTTTACAAATTAAAAACCCCAAATCCCAATGAGGAACATTAAAACAGTGTGAAATTAAGCATACAATAACAATATGCTACAAAAGAAGAGAATTTAGCAAAAAAAAAGCACCTAAGTTAAAGACAAGTAAGCTTAGTGTCCTCCCCAAGCCCCACAACACAAGAAAAAAACAACAGCAACTCCAGACCAACCACAACACAATATAGAGAGTATAAGTCAGGACAGCCAAACTCCCAGACTGTGAATACACTCAGCAACAGAGGATAATAATGCCTTCTACCAGAAAAAAAAAAGGAGCTGAAAGCAAGGGACCGAAAAGAAAAAAAAACCTAGTCAAGAGGAAGGTTATGAAAGTACTCGATAAAAGGTCCCCAGACCTTATGGAACTTTAGATCCGAATTGAGAACTGAATAATGAATTTTCTCGAGGTCCAAACAGGCCATGATGTCGTTAAGCCATTGAGCATGAGTGGGCGGGGCAACATCTCTCCATCTGAGGAGGATCAAGTGTCTAGCCAGGAGAGAGGCAAAGGATAATATTCAGTATTTGGTCGGACCCAGACATAAATCTGTCTCGCCCCAAAAACCGAACAGAGCAATTAAGGGGTTTGGTTCTAGGTGCTGATTCAGAATACACGATAACGTAGTGAAGACATCTTTCCAGAATTTCTCCAAGCTCGGACAGAACCAGTACATATGGATGAGAGAGGCCACGCCCCTCTTGCATTTATCTAACACTAGGGTAGAATCGAGATAGTTTAGATTTAGACATATGGGCTCTATGAACAATCTTAAACTGTAAAAGGCAGTGGCGAGCACAAAGAGAGGTTGAGTTAACCGATTTGAGAACTGAATCCCAGCTCTCCTCAGATAAGGAGATATTTAAATCCTGCTCTGAGGCCATTTTGATTTTATCCATGGGGGCCCGTCGTAAGGCTGCTAGTTTATCTCAGATGATT
Source organism: Hypanus sabinus (assembly GCF_030144855.1). Lineage (NCBI taxonomy): Eukaryota > Metazoa > Chordata > Chondrichthyes > Myliobatiformes > Dasyatidae > Hypanus > Hypanus sabinus. Next base: position 151,409,340 of record NC_082715.1, on the reverse strand, counting down.
GATATTGAGCCTTTACCTAGTGGATTCATGGAAAGAAATAGGTCCATAGCATTTTTTGCAGGCATTTCAGGAAAGTTAGGAATTAAAGGAGCAATAAAGTGTCGGATTTGGAGATATCTGAAAAAATGAGCATTGGGCAGATTGAACTTAACAGAGAGCTGCTGAAAAGAAGCGAAGTGATTATCAATGAAAAGATCTTCAAAATGTCGAATGCCCTTTATACCAAACCTGGAATGCTGAATCGTATGTAGTAGGTAAAAAAAGGTGATTATGAGCAATAGGGCTGGAAACGGAAAACCCCTGGAAACCATAGAGTTTCCTGATCTGAGCCCATATACGCAAAGTGTGTCTAACAAGAGGATTAGCTATTGATCTGGGCAGACTACTAGGGAATGCAGAGCCAAGAAGTGCAGAGATAGATAATTCTTTAGTGGAGCTCAGCTCCATCACCACCCAGTTAGGGCACTCGGATTGGCCATGGAAGAAAGACCAGAAGGTAGCACAACGTATATTAGCTGCCCAATAATATAAACGAAAGTTAGGTAAAGCCATGCCACCCTCTTTTTTAGATTTTTGGAGATGGATTTTATTAATTCTAGAGCGCTTATTCTGCCACAGACATGACAAAATAATAGAGTCTAAGGAATCAAAAAAAGATTTAGGAATAAAAATTGGGATAGATTGAAATAGGTATAAAAATTTGGGGAGAGCTAACATTTTAACAACATTAATATGACCTACCAAAGACATAGATAGAGGTGACCATTGTACCAGACTCTGTTTTATAGCATATGAAAGATTGGCAAAGTTTTCACGAAAGAGATCTTTAAAACTTCTTTGTGACTGTAATTCCAAGATAAGTAAATTGATTATGGACTACTTTAAAAGGGAGATCATGAAATGTTAGTTCTTGTGCTTTATTAATTGGGAGAGGTTCACTCTTATGTAAATTAAGTTTATAACCAGAGATCTGGCTAAACTGGTCAAGAAGTGAAAACATTAGAGGTAAGGATGTAGACGGATTTGAGAGAAAGAGTAATAAGTCATCAGCATAGAGAGAAACTTTATGCTCAACACCCCCTCTCCAAATCCCAGTCAATTCAGGGCAGTTTCGAAATGCTATCGCCAGAGGTTCCATAGCCAAATCAAAGAGAAAGGGACTTAAGGGGCACCCCTGGTGGGTGCCACGTTTGAGATTAAATACTTGAGATTTCTGAAAATTGGTTAAAACAGAGGCAGTAGGACGCAGATACAGCAATTGGATCCAAGAGATGAAACTTTAGAAAGTTTTTCTAAAACTGCAAAAAGGTAGTTCCACTCTATAAGATCAAATGCTTTCTCCGCATCGAGGGAAATAACACATTCAGGAATCCCAGTTGGAGGTGAGTATAAGATATTAAATAAACGCCGAATGTTAAAAAAAGGGAAACGGTTTTTAATAAAGTCTGTTTGGTCATCAGAGATGATGGAGGGAATGACGGTTTCTAATCTATGAGCCAAAACTTTAGCTAAGATCTTTACATCAACATTGAGCAGAGAGATCGGCCTATACGAGGAACACTCTGTTGGGTCTTTGCCCTTTTTTAGAAGAAGAATAATAGATGCCTCACTGAAAGAGGGTGGCAATTTGCTGTACTTAAACGAGTCAGATAATACTGAAAATAACTGAGGAGAAAGAAGAGAAGAGAATGATTTATAAAATTCTACAGGGAACCCATCAGGTCCAGGAGATTTCCCTGAGGACAGTGCAGAAATTGCAGTAGATAGTTCTTCTATTGACATAGGCGCATTGAGTTTGGCTTTGAAATCAGATGAAAGTGAGGGGATATTCAGATTCTGTAAAAATTGATCAACAGAGATATTGTCATTCAGAGATTCAGAGGAATAAAGCCGAGAATAAAAATTTTTAAATGCGTCATTAATTTCTATATGATCCGATGTAAAGTCTCCGTTCTCCTTCCGGATCTTTGTAATATGTTGTTTGGCTTTGGAACGCCTCAGCTGATTGGTTAGGAATTTACCAGACTTATCCCCATGAATGTAAAAGCGACTCTTGCTTTCGAGAAGTTGGCGTTCGACAGGTTGAGTGGACAGAAGGTTGAATTTAGTTTGGAGTTCAACACGCTTCTTGTATAATTCAGGGTTCTTAGTTTGGACATATATTTGATCCAATTCTTTAATCTGGTTAATGAGGTCTAATCGATCTGCATGGGATCTTCTGTTGAGATTTGCTGTGTTAGAGATTATTTGCCCCCTCAGATATGCTTTCATGGCATCCCAGACAATCTGGGATGGCACTTCAGGTGATGTATTAGTGTTAAAATAAAAGGTTATCTGATCCTTAATAAATTTTAAAAAATCATCATCGGATAGTAAAGTTGAATCAAACCGCCAGTGTTTATTCCTCTGAGAGAGACCAGGCAAATTCAGAGAGAGAGTAATTGGGGCATGGTCAGAGATCAGTATACTCTGATAGTCACAAGAGTGGGCAAATGGAATAAGTTGGTTATCGAGTAAGAAATAATCAATTCTAGTGAAGGTATGGTGAACATGTGAGAAAAAAGAATAATCTCTCTCCGTAGGATGGAGGAAACGCCATATATCAGAGATACCATAATTAGAGAGAAACAATTGGATAGCTAAGGCAGATTTAGTAGGTGGTCTAGTAACAGAGGACGATCGATCCAAATTAGGATCTAACCAACAATTAAAGTCACCATCCAGTATAAGAGAGTATGAGTTTAAGTCTGGTAGTGAGGAAAAAAACCGTTCAAAAAAATTAACATCATCAAAGTTGGGGGCATACAGGTTTGCTAGTGCAACTTTAGTGTTATATAGTTTGCCAGAAACAATAATAAAACGGCCATTTATATCAGATATTTTATTATGGAGTTCAAAAGGAATATTTGAGTTAATAAGAATGGAGACACCCCTAGCTTTAGCGGTAAAGGATGAATGAAAATGCTGACCCGCCCACTTTGACAAAAGCCGGCAGTTATCAGAACAATGAATATGAGTTTCTTGAAGGAAAGCAATGTCAGCTTTGAGTTGTTTGATATGTGAGAATACCTTCCTCCTTTTAACAGGGCGATTCAATCCCTTTACATTCCAGCTCACGAATTTAAGTGCACTAGCCATTATCGATTACTAATGCATAAAAGGCAGAAGGCATATAAAAAGTCAAGCAATACAATAACAGTCTGGGAGCAGAAATGTAAACATAGATTCGTACAATCAAAACATATACATGTCCTGAGCAATAAAGAGATATAATATATACAGTGAGTGATGTTGGAACTAGAAAACCCACCCCACCCACACAACCCAAAACTAGACGGCTACCAAAACAAGTAGCTAGCTCTACCAAAAAGATTAACCCAAATACAACTTCCAGATCTGTGTCATTAACAGCAGTTCCGTGTAAATACTATAACAAATAGTAACTAGTTTATGCACCAAAAAACATAACTACAGATTAAAACACCTTCTGCAGGAATATAAAACTTAATACAGAGAAAATTGGAAGAGGACCAAAACTAACCTGCCAGCGAAAAAGTTATAGAAGAATAAAGTAAGAGAAAGGGGAAAAAAAAGGATTAAAAAAAAAGGAGAGGAAGGGGAAAATTATAAATTCAAGACGAGTATTTATCAACCATTTACAGAGAAGAGAGAAAAAAGTTCAGAAATTAGAAAAAAGTGGTGAAGAAAAGAAAAAAGTATAATAAAATAAATAAATATAAAAAGAAGAGAAAATAGATCGGCAATTAAACTGTGAACCAACAAACAGGAAGGCCTTCACTGAAGACTTCAAACCTCCAAAACAAGTTCAAGTCAGTTGTAGAACTCTGTAGATAAAGTTGTACAACAATAAAAGATAGATTACACACACACCAAATCCAGGGAGAGATTGTCAACAGCCCTTAGAGTTTCGATGAATAATGTCTGAATGATTCAAGTAAAGTCTGAGTCCAGAAGAAGTAATTTTACTACGAGAAGTACTTATCCACCATTTTAGGAGGTCTGATCGGATTCCGAAGATGACTGGATAGCCGTAAGACTTGCCACAAATGCTTCAGCTTCCTTGGCTGACTTAAACCATTTGTATTTCCCAGTGTTAAGTTTGATTCGTAGATCAGCAGGGGAACGAAGGGAGGGTTTAAAACCATGATCAAAAAGCACTTTCGTTGCGCCTTTAAACTCAGCGCGCATCTTTAAGGTCTGGGGTGCAAAATCTTCCACAAAGCGAATGGTTGTATCCTGGAAAATAAAAGAACCTCTGCGACGTGCCTACGATCAGACAGTGTTTTACCTGGTATTGATGGAAGCACAAGATTACTGGTCGCGGGTGGTTGCCCAGAATTCCAGCGGGAACATGGACCCGGTGTGCCCGTTCGAGCTCAGGCGGGTTCGGAAGCAAATCTTTCCCGAATATCTCACAGAAAAACTCGGCGAAAAACTTCACTGTTGATCCCTGTTCTGTGGCCTCTTGCAATCCAAGAATTCTAAGATTGCAGCGTCTGCTGCGATTTTCGAGATCCACCGTTTTGAAAAGGAGTTTGTTACACTTTTCCTCCAAGCTGGAACAGAGAGTCTCCAAGTATCGAACACGACTTTCTAAATCTTCAGAAGTCGAATTGATGCGAGGTAAGTGTTGGGCATGCTTGCCCACCTTGTCGTTGATTTGATCAAGTTTGTCTTCCAACTGTTTGAAAGCGGTTTTGAATTCCTTTAAAATTTCATCTCGGAGCTGACCGAGCGCAGCCAGGGTCTTGTCTGAGAGAGCAGTAGCTTCCTTTCTCCCGGATTTAGAGCTCTTGCTAGACATTGTATGTTAGATGTGTTCACAGGCAAGTAGGAGGTACCGAAAAAGTTCCCGACTAAGGTTTAAAAAATGGAGACATTTAGTGCAAAGATAGCGACAGTAACGGAATAAAAGTTCGGAGCAGCTAAGCAATCGCCATCTTACCGGAAGTCCCGATAATTTGAAATAGGAGGGCACTCTACACTGGGAGAGGGAAAGATTAAAAATGTCTGTAAGCTCATCTGCCAGTTGTGCTGTGCACATCCTAAGTACTTGCCCTGGGATGCTGTTCGGTCCTGCAGCCTTGTGACTTGTTTCTGCCACCATCGTCACCATCACTGGCAATGCATTCTGGAGACTCTCCTCTTTCTATGTAAGCAAAAAACTGCCCACACACCTCCTTGGAATTTAAATGCATGCCCTCCAGAATTAGACATTTCATTTGTGGCGTAGAGACACTGGCTGCCAATCTATGCCTCTTGTAATCTTATAAATCTGTCAGATCTCCCTTCAACCTCTACTGCCCCAGAGAAAACAATTCAACTTTGTCCATCTTCTCCATTTAGCTCCTGCCTTGTAATTAAGGTAGCATCCTGATAATCCTTTTCTGTGCCCTTTCCAAAGATTTGACATCCTTCCTATAATGGAACGACCAGAAATGAATGCAACACTCCAAACGCCACCCAGCAAAAGTGTTATAAAGTACCTCAGCTAATAAAGGCAAGCACACCATACACATGTATCTCAAGAACTACTCCAGCATGGTGACTTGGTAATGGTGACCTTGAATTAAGCAGCAAGAATTGGTAAAATAACCAGGGTTTTGACTAGTGTAGTTTTTCCCCCCAGAAAGTGTGCAAGGGTCTGTATCCAGGATCAGGCTTGTCTGTAGGGGCTTCCTACTGGAGCAACCTGCTGATACCAGCTCCCAAATTTCACAGGATCTCGTCAGACCACTCAGCCAACAGTCTCTTGAGGACCTCTGGTGAACTTACTCTAATTCCAAGGAGACTTGAGGAGCAAATTTATACAAGATATATATACAAGATTTATACAAGCAATTCATACAATAATTTATACAAGAGTTCAAGAGCCACAAGGTAATGTTGCAGCTTGATTAAATTTGGGTAGACCACTCTTGGAGTAGTGTCAAACACAAAATGCTGGAGGAACTCGGCAGACCAGGCAGCATCTATGGAAAAGAGTAAACAGTTGACGTTTCAGATCTCAGGCCAAAATGTCGACTGTTCACTTTTCCATAGATGCTGTCTGGTCTGCCGAGTTCCTCCAACAATTCATGTGTGTTGCATAGATTTCCAGCATCTGCAAATTTTCTTGACTTGGAGTTTAATTCTGGTCACCTCATTGTAGGAAGGATGTGGAAGGATTTGAGAGGGTACTGAGGAGACTTACTAGGATGTTGCCTGGATTAGACAACATGTCTTATAAGGATAGGTTGAGCAAGCTATGGATTTTCTCTTTGGAGAGGAGGAGGATGAAGGGTGATTCAATTAATGGCTCCATCTGTCTAATTAGACAATGGCTGTGCCTGGTTTAGGACTCACTTGGGTGTGGAACAGTGTCAGCTGCAGCTGAATAAGCCGATCCTTGAGTGGTGGTCCTTGGTACAGCTGCTGCACACTAAGGCTGATAGCTGCAGCTGGGTAGTTACTGCCGCAGCTTTCTTTCTCTCTCTTCTGTCTGACCACAGTCGAGTTTGTTTTTCCTCTGCATTGGTAATGCCTGTACGTACAGCCTGTCGTCAGGTGCAGCGATTTGCAGCTGTCTCTTCCCAAGTGATATCAGCAGACTTCAGGTCACATTTACAAACGTCCCTGTAACATCCCTGTATGGGCCGGGATCCTGCAGCGAATTCTCCTTGGGGATGCGGCAGGCGTGGCCAAGCCAGCGCAGTCGTCGCTGTGTGAGAAGGGCATGCAGCCTGGTCCAGGACATCCTTTTTTGCCAAGTGGTCTTTCCAGGAAATGACTAGGATCCGACGCAAGCACTGTAGGTGGATGCTGTTGAGGTGGTGCTCTTAGCGCGCGTAGGTTGTCCAACTCTGGCTGCCGTAGAGAAGAGTACTCAGTACGCAGGCTGTGTGCACTGCAATCTTGGTGGCTGTGGTGAGCTTGTTGTTTTTCCACACTCTCTTTGCCAGCTTGGCCATAGCAGCGGCTGTTCGCCTGTTGAGCTCTGGATCGAGGCACAGATTGCTGGAGACCATCGATCCTAGGTAGGTGAATTCATCTACCACTTGCAGGGTGTGGTTGCCGATGCTGATGCTGGGGGCTTTGCTGGTGTCCTGGCCCATGATCTCCATCTTCTTCAGACTGATGGTGAGGCCAAACTCATAACAAGCAAGTGCCAGAGAACTGACTAGCCTCTGGAGACCAGTCTCTGTGTGTGACGCCAGGGCAACATCATCAGCAAAGAGTATCTCCCGGATCAGGACCTGGCACACTTTGGTCTTTGCTCTGAGGTGTGCAAGGTTGAGGAGCTTGCCGTCGGACCTAGTGTGTAGGTACACTCCGTCATCAGATGTCCTGAAAGCGTACAACAGTACGAGGGAGAAGAAGATCCCAAAGAGCGTCGGGGCAAGGATGTAACCCTGCTTCATTCCGCTTTGGATGGGGAAGGGCTCTGAGAATGATCTATTGAATTGTACTGTCCCCTGCATGCCGTCATGGAAAGAGGTGATGAGATGTAGCAGCTTTGAAGGGCATCCGATCTTTTTCAGAAATGTGAAGAGGCCTCTTCTGCTAACCAGGTGAAAAGCCTTGGTCAGATTGATACAGGGCAACGTACAAAGGCTGTGTCTGTTCTCCTACAGCTGCCTGAGTGAGGAGGTCATGTCAATGGTGGATCTCTCTGCTCTGAAGCCACACTGGGACTCAGGGTAGATGTGTTCTGCCAGTGCCAGCAGTCACTTCAGAACCACTTGGGCAAACGCCTTTGCAATGGTTTTGAGCAGGAATACACCTCTGTAATTATGACAGTGGTTGTGGTCTCCCTTATTCTTGAACAATGTGATGATGTTTGTGTCTAGCATGTCTTGGGGAACTGATTCCTCCTGCCAGCACTGGCAGAGCAGCTCGTGAAGATAGCTTAGGAGCACTGGTTCCCTGCACTGGATCACTTCTGCAGGGATGCCGTCTTTGCTTGGTGCCCTGCTGTGATCAAGTCAGTCTATGGCCTTGCTGAGTTCTTCCTCTGTTGGGAGTAGATCCAGCTCTTTAATGACAGGTTGGGCAGGGATACTGACAAGGGCTGACTCAGTGACCATGTTCTCAGTGGGGTACAGGTTCTGGTAGTGCTCGGCCCACCTCTCCATCTGCTTGGCACGGACTTTGATGACTTCACCGTCCCTGGATTTCAGTGGAGCGATTTTGCTAGCGTGGGCCTGAAGGCTTTCTTCATCCCCTCATACATGCCTTGCACATTGCCACTGTCAGTGCAGGTCTGGATGCTCTGGCACAGGTTCTGCCAGTAGTCGATTGCGCAGCGTCTAGCTGTCCTTTGAGCGTTGTTTCTTGCCATTCTCAGTGCAGTGAGATTCTTTTCTGACTAGTCTCTTTTATAGTTGATCACAGTTTTTCTCTTGGCATTGATGACAAGAGACATCTCAGACAGGTGAGATTCAAACCAATCTTGGTTTTTCCTCTCCTCCTTCCCGAGGGATGACATGGTGATGTTGTAGATGGTGTCACGAATGAATTGCCACCTCTCTTCCATGGTTGTGTCTGTATTTGCTTTGAAAGTCTGTTCCATTTAGTTGTTGAGTTTTGTGTGAAGTTCTGGGTTCGCTGCTTTAGTGTTGTTGATGCATGGGCATCCTTTCTGCTTGGTGTGGTGGATCTTCTTTGGTTTCAGTTGGACTTTGCTGCACACCATGGAATAGTCTGGGTTGCAGTCTGCACTGTGTAAGCTGTGTGTTAGAAGCACACTGTTGAGGGCAGCTCTTCTGGTGATGATCATGTCCAGCTGATGCCAGTGTCCGGACCTTGGGTGTCTCCAGGAGACTCTATGGCGAGGCTTTGTCTTGAAGAACGTGTTGGTGATGCAAAGCTTGCTATAGGAGCAAAGTTCCAGCAGTCTCTGGCTGTTGTCATTCATTTTGCCAACGCCGAAGTGTCCGAGGCAGCCTGGCCATGAGCTGTGGTCAGATTGGACTCCAGCATTGAAATCACCAAGCGGAATGATGTGTTCAGATTCTTTTATTTTGCTGATTGTAGTGTCGGGGTCCTCATAAAACTGATCTTTCGTTTCTTGAGGTGAGCCCAGCATTGGAGCGTAGACAATCAAGATGTTCGCTTTACCGGATGATGTTGAAAGGCTGAGGGAAAGGATGTGTTCTGACCCGACAGTGGGAGGAACTATCATGGATAGCAGGCTGTCCTTGACAGCAAGGCCGACGCCATGCAGTCAGGGTTCCTCAGGTGGTCTGCCCTGCCTAAAGAAGGTATAGTCCCTCTCCCACAGCACGGCGTCTTCAGCAAGCCTGCTCTCTTGCAGTACTGCTTTGTCGATGTCCAGCCTCCTCAGCTCAGAGTCAATGATTGCTGTTTTCCTGCTGTCGTTGATCTGCTGCAGATGGTCTGAGAGGCCAGGGCACATGGTCCTAATATTCCAGGTGGCCAGTCGCATGACTGGTGGTTTCTTCTTTCTTCTCTGTGGTGTGCCTGGTGCAGTGATAGCTGTCTGCTTTTCTTTTTTTTTTTTTTTAATAATTTTTTATTGCATTTTTAAATGATTACAAAGTATGAAAAAACAATGTATATAACCCATACCCCCTCCCCTTAACCCCTCCCCCCTAACTGCCCCATAGAAAAAAAAAGAAAGAAAGAAAGAAAGAAAGAATGCCTGGTGGTTGGAAGATCTCCACATGCTCCATGGAGTTCATAATAATTTTAATATGTATATTTATTTCTTTCCCCTAATAACCAATTGTTTCATCTTAAAAGCATCTATATATTTAATCCTATCTTTTGTAAATAAGGGCTCCAAATTTTCAAAAATGTTTCATATTTATCTCTTAAATTATAAGTAATTTTTTCTAATGGAATACAACCATAGATTTCTTTCTTCCAAGAATCTATACTTAAATGTGTATCCGATTTCCAAGTAACTGCAATAGCTTTTTTGGCTACTGCCAGTGCAATTTTTATAAATTCTTTCTGATACTTATTTAGTTTGAGTTTCGGTTTTATCCCTTCAATATCACCTAGTAAAAATAATATTGGATTATGAGGAAATTGTGTTCCTGTAATTTGTTCCAGTAAAAGTCTTAAATTTGTCCAAAATGGTTGAATTTTAGAGCAAGACCATGTCGAATGTAAAAAAGTACCAGTTTCCTGGTTACATCGGAAACACTGATCCGATAAATTTGGATTAAATTTTTTTATTTTTTGTGGTGTAATATATAATTGATGTAGAAAATTATACTGCACTAATCTTAACCGAACATTTATTGTATTTGTCATACTGTCAAGACATAGTCTTGACCAATTTGTTTCTTCAATTTTAATATTCAAATCACTTTCCCATTTTTGTCTTGACTTATGGACTCCTTGCTTAATTACCTGTCTTTGAATCAAATTATACATGCAAGATATAAATTTTTTGATATTTCCTTTTTGAATTAAAATTTCTATTTCATTAGATTTCGGCAATAACATTGTTTGACCTAATTTTTCTCTTAAATAAGCCCTTAATTGAAAGTAACAAAATAAAGTGTTGTTTGATATTTTATATTTATTCTTTAATTGTTCAAATGACATTAATATACCTCCTTCAAAACAATTCCCTATATATCTAATCCCATTTTGAATCCAATTATATAAAAGTTGATTGTCCATTGTAAAAGGAATAAGTCTATTTTGAATTAAAGATCTCTTTGCTAATAAAGATTTTTTTATCTCATCATCAACATTTATCTTATTCCATAAATCAATCAAATGTTTTAATATAGGAGAATCTTTCTTTTCCCGTATCCATTTAGATTCCCATTTGTATATAAAATCTTCTGGTACATTTTCTCCTATTTTATCTAATTCTATTCTAATCCATGCCGGTTTATCTTTCTCGAAAAAAGATGCAATAAATCTAAGTTGATTTGCTTTATAATAATTCTTAAAATTTTGGAAGTTGTAATCCTCCTAGATCAAATTTCCATGTCAATTTTTCCAACGATATTCTGGACATCTTACCTTTCCAGAGGAATTTCCTCAGATATTTATTTAACTCTTGAAAAAACTTCTGGGGTAATTGTATTGGTAATGATTGAAATAAATATTGTAATCTAGGGAATATATTCATTTTTATAGTATTTACTCTACCTACTAATGTTATTGGTAATGCCATCCATTTTTCAAGATCTTCCTGAATTTTTTTCAAAAGTGGTAAGTAATTTAATTTGTATAAGTTTTTTATATCATTATATCATTATATCATTATATCATTTATATCATTAACTCTTATACCTAAATATTTTATACCATTTGCTGGCCATCTAAATTGAGTTATTAATCGACATTGATTATAATCTCCTTTAGTAAGAGGCAAAATTTCACTTTTATCCCAATTTATTTTATAACCCGATATTTTCCCATATTCTTCTAGTCTATAAGATAATTTGCGTAGTGAATGTAATGGATCTGTTAAATAAATTAGAACATCATCAGCAAATAAGTTAATCTTGTATTCTTCCTGATTAACTCTGAAACCCTTAATATCTGGGTCCATTCTAATTAATTCAGCTAGTGGTTCTATTGCCAACACAAACAAAGCAGGTGATAGTGGGCAACCTTGCCGAGTTGATCTTGTTAACTGAAATGATGTTGAAATTTGACCATTTGTCACTACTTTAGCTTTGGGATTAGTATTTAAGGTTTTAATCCATTTTATAAATGATGTTCCTAATCCATATTTTTCCAATACCTTAAATAAAAAATCCCATTCCAATCTATCAAATGCTTTCTCTGCATCTAAAGCAACCGCCACACTCATTTCCTCCCTCTTTTGTGCTAAATGGATTATACTAAATAACCGAGTTACATTATCTGCCGATTGTCTATTTTTGATAAATCCTGTTTGATCCATATGCACTAATTTTGGTAAGCATTTAGATAATCTATTAGATAAGATTTTTGCTATTATTTTATAATCAGTGTTTAATAAAGAAATAGGTCTATATGATGCTGGTTTTAAAAGGTCTCTGTCTTTTTTTGGCAATACTATTAAAATAGCTGTTGAAAAAGATTCTGGAAGTTTATGCGTTCTTTCCGCCTGATATATTAACTCCATAAAAGGAGGAATTAATAAATCTTTAAACTTTTTATAAAATTCAGGTGGAAAACCATCTTCTCCTGGAGATTTATTACTTGGAAGTGATCCCAAAGCTTCTTCAACTTCTTTCAATGTAAAAGACATACCTAATCCCTTCTGTTCTTCTGTATTTAATTTTGGAAGAGTTATTTGTGATAAAAATTCTTCTATCTTAACATCGTCATTCTTTGATTCTGATTTATACAACTCAGAATAAAAATTCTTAAAAGCCTCATTAATTTCTAGAGGTTTATAAGTAATTTCATTCACTTTTGTTCGAATTGCATTTATTGTTTTAGAAATCTGATCTGTTTTTAACTGCCATGCAAGAACTTTATGTGATCTTTCACCTAATTCATAATATCTCTGTTTAGTTCTCATAATTGCTTTTTCTGTTCGATATGTCTGGAGTGTATTATATTTTAACTTCTTATTAATAAGTTGTCTTCGTTTTTCTTCTGTCATATTTCTTTGAGATTCTTTTTCTAATTTTATAATCTCCTTTTCCAATTGATCTATTTCTATCATATATTCCTTCTTAATTTTAGAAGTATAACTTATTATCTGACCTCTCAAATATGCTTTCATTGCTTCCCACAATATAAATTTATCATCAACTGAATGTAAATTTGTATCTAAAAAGAACTGAATCTGTTTTTTCATAAAATCACAAAAATCTTGACGTTTTAGTAAAATTGAATTAAATCTCCATCTATAAATTGATTCCTCTTTATCTGTCATTATCATTGTCATTATTAAAGGAGAGTGATCAGACAATATTCTTGCTTTATATTCCATGTTTTTCACTCTATCTTGAATATTTGTTGATAACAGGAAAAAATCTATCCTTGAATATGTTTTATGTCTATTTGAATAAAATGAATAATCCCTTTCTTTTGGATTGATTCTTCTCCATATATCAATCAAATTTAGATCTTTCATCAATGATAGAGTTAATTTTGCTACTTTTGATTTTGTAATAGCCTTTGTTGATCTATCTAAAACTGGATCTAAACAAAAATTAAAATCTCCACCTATTAATTTTTTATCATGTGCATTAGCCAAATTCAAAAAAACCTCCTGTATAAATTTTACATCATTTTCATTTGGTGCATAAATATTCATAAGAGTCCATAGTTCTGAAAAAATTTGACAATGTATAATTAAATATCTTCCTGCCGAATCAATTAATACATTTTGTATTTTAATTGGTAAATTTTTATTAACCAAAATTGCAACTCCTCTTGCCTTTGAGTTAAATGAAGCTGCAATAACATTTCCAACCCAGTCTCTTTTTAATTTCTGATGTTCTATATCCGTTAAATGAGTTTCTTGTAAGAAAGCTATATCTATTTTCATTTTTTTAATGTATGTTAAAATTCTTTTTCTTTTTATTGGTCCATTAAGCCCATTAACATTAAAACTTAAAAAATTCAATAAATTAGTCATTATTTTTATTTATGTTACTCCAATCTATAATAATACCTAATCTTTCAACTCTCATTATATCCTGGGAAATCTTTTTAGAAGTCTCCATGTTGCTATGTGTGTCCCCACCAATCATCCAGGCAAAAGAATAGAAGAAAAATAGAAAATAAAGAAAAAAA